>NW_026250021.1:0-1200000 GCF_022578975.1 Hypoxylon trugodes
ACCCTAACCCTAACCCTAACCCTAACCCTAACCCTAACCCTAACCCTAACCCTAACCCTAACCCTAACCCTAACCCTAACCCTAACCCTAACCCTTGACAACACCGAATTCCAAAATAAGGCATGACTAGCCGGAGTCACATGTAAACAAATACCTGTGGAGACACATTGGTCAATCAGCAAGGTTAAAGAATATCATGGTCCGATCAGACAAGCATACGAGATCATATCAAGTGAGGTCCAAGGATCATAAGCCTTATGCCTACAGATGGCAATCAAGGTGGTAAATGACATAGTAAATCCTGACGGCCTTGTCCCCACTCTTCTTGTCTTCGGTGCATACCCGAAGATCAACATGGATTCACCTCCCACTCTATCCCAGATGCAACAGGCCCAAGCGATTCAGAAAACAATGGCAAAGGTCAAGAAGGTTAAGGCACAACGGACAATCCGCGATACATTGAACACCCGCAACGGACCAAACACCCAGAAGACTTTACCAATATCTCTACCCTTAGGGAATGAAATATTGGTATACCGGGAAAAGGGTGGATAGAAAGGGCCACACAAGGTAATTGCTGTCACTGACAAGGATGTGACGATCTCCTTTAGTGCTTCCGGAAGAACCTCGACTTTCCGTAGCTTCCATGTCAAACCATATCTCCAACCCAAGAACGAACCAAGGCCCGTCCAAGACCTAATCGTTGAACTCCCCAAACTAAGATTCAACCCATCAGACTATAAGGTCGTCCCAAAAGAAGACCTAAATATCACATATCTTAGCATAAAAGAGAAAAGCAATCACACCCTAGCAGTGCGACTGAGAGCAGAAGGAAGGGTCACCACCCCGGGCAAACCCTACGAGGCATCAGACATGAAGGAGCTCGACGCACTCTTCGCCGATGGAATACTCCAACCCATCGCTTATGATGAGGCGATCCATCGGAAGGCCATGATATTCAAGTCAAGAATGGTCCGGAAAATCAAGGACAAGAATACGCCTACCCCCTACGAGAAATCAAGACTGATCATACAGGGATATGGGGATCCCGACAAGGAATTCATCATGACATATGCACCCACGATCCAGAGGGCAAGTCAACGATTAATCATGGCACTGGCCCCAACTCTTCGCCAACGGGGCATGATGGTCATGGTTCGGGACATCACGATGGCATATACTCAGTCACAAACACCGCTCCAAAGACTGATCTTCGTACACCTGCCGTCGGAATTGAAGAATAAATATCCCGAGGGGACGCTGTTACATGTCTTGAAGCCGCTATACGGACTAGCGGAATCAGGCACATATTGATTCGAAACTTATTCGAAACATCATCAACGCAAACTGAATATGGAGCCATCAGCATTCGACCCGTGCCTTTTGATCGCGAAAGCAGACGAACCATTTGGAGTGACAGGCCTCCAAACGGATGACACATTGAACATCGGCACGTTGGAGTTCCTGAAGAAGGAAAACGAAGCATTGGTGGAAGTGGGTATTAAGGCGAAACCTCAGAAGATCCTCGAGAACGGCATGACAGAGGACTTCAACGGCTCACGAATGAGGATCCACGAGGAGGGCTATGGTCTCTCGACTACGCAGAAAGGCCAAGCGGAGAAACTGGAACTCCTGGATCCAAAGGGATCTGATATGGTCAAACGCTATGTTGAGCAGAGGGCACGAGGAGCGTACATATCCTCCATTTGCCAACCCGAGGCGGCGTTCGACTATTCTACAGCCGCTCAACACACTGAGCCGGGACCCAAGGAAGCCAAGACCCTAAACACCAGGATCCAATAGCAGATGGACAACAAGGACCGAGGCCTCAACTACATGGAACTAGATCCCCAAGACCTTCGCCTGTATATCTTCGTTGACGGCTCATTTGCCAACAACAGGGATATGAGCTCGCAAATAGGATACATAGTCGTGTTAGGCAACGAGAAGCCCACCACCCACGACAATGAACTAAGAATTGACGGCAACGTCATTCATTGGTCTTCCACTAAGTGCAAACGGGTAACCCGTAGCGTCTTGGCAAGCGAAATCTACGGGATGGTTCAAGGATTCGATATCGGTTACGTCGTCCACCATACCATTAACACGGTTCTGGGACGCCTATCATTCCCCAGAGTCCCGCTCGTACTTTGCACAGACTCTTACTCCCTATACCAATGCCTCGTACAGATGGGGAGTACTAACAAGAAAAGATTGATGATTGACTTGATGGCCTTGAGGCAGTCGTATGAGAACAGGGAGATTAACGACATCAGATGGATACAAGGAAACTGCAACCCCGCGGATGCCATGACTAAGGCATCCCCGAATGAAGCAATGAAGACTTTGATCGAAGAGAATGGTCTGACTATTAAACTTGAGGGATGGGTTAAGAGGGAGTGATTCACGACCAATTCGTTGCGAAAGAAAACAGAGTGAGTGATGGTTGTATTGACAACCCAATCTTGTACCCAGGTAGACATACACATAAATAGGTAGCCTTCCGCAGATATCCTTAAGGAAGATTCTTTCTTCTTTAGACAACTTAATACATATCGTCTCACCCCTACCCTTTTGTTCTTTCCCTTACTTTTATTTTGCTTCACTTACGTACGTACCTACCAACATATATTAAAATTAATCTTATTAATCTATTTTGAAAACTCTATATATTCTTATTTCTAATTAATATGTTTATATTTTACAAATAGATTAATAAATATGATAAAAATTAAATTAAAAGGAATCTATTAAAAAAAAAATCTTTAAGGATAAAGGAACTAAAGAAGGGAAAAATAATGTTACAAATTATATAGGCTTATAGGGATATAAGATCTTAGAAGAAATCTTTTTCCTTATTAAAATGGGATAATGATAATAAGAATATATAATATATAACATGGATAAATATAAATAAAAATATCTAATCTTATCTAATAAATATAACATAAATGAATATAAATGAATATATCTAGTCTTATCTAACAAATATAATAAGAGATAAATATAAATAAGGAGATCTAACCTTATTTATAAGGAAGGTAATAATAAAGAATATTTATATAATCACCATAATTTTCCTATATATTTAATTATTTTTTTATAGTTTTTTAATTATTAATTTAAGATTATTCTTTTAAATATAGTAAGAAAATTCCAAGCCTCTCTGATAAACAGAATCAATTTAACCACTTAATCTACTATTAATATTATTACTTTCAAATTAAGAAACCCTGGATTAGCCAATCCAGCAATGACTATACCTCTTTGAGGGATAGGTTCGTCACAATCTTTTAAGGGCCTTCTCTAATCTAGTTTTTTTTAAAGTTAATTCTTTTTTAAGTCTTTTTACTTTCTTTAAGACAGTTATTATTCTGACTTGTTAGTCAGGGATCTTTTCTTCTTCCTGGTTATCTTCTTTTATTCTGATATTGATTTCTTCCTATGTTTTTAATTCTGGGACTTATAAGTGTATCTTAAGAGACACCATCTTGTTAATAAGTTAAAATACCTTCTTTATTAATAATAAATCTTAAATAATATGAATAAATATAAGTATTCTAGGCAGTAATAGATTAGGTTATTATAAATTATCTAGGTCTTTATTCTGGAATTCTTATTTATTTAATTCCTCTTTGTTTTCTAGGTTAAGATCTATTAGTTTATTCTATATTTAATTATGGTATATTTTAAAAAATAACTTTTAGAAGGTATAGAGGTTTTTTATCTTATTTTTAAAGGTTAATAAAATAAAAGAAGGTTTGATTAATAATGGTAAAGGGATATCTTATAGATGGTTTATATCATTTTTTAACCTAATATTAATATTGATTAAGGAATTATCAAAATATGATAAACCTATGTTTTAAAAAGGTATAATCATTGCTGGATTGGCTAATCCAGGGTTTCTTAATTTGAAAATAATAATATCAATAATAGATTAAATAATTAAATATATTCTATTCATCAGAGAAGCTTAAAGTCTTTTCACTATATTCAAAAGGATAGTCTTAAATTAATAATTAAAGAGCTATGGAAAGAGTGATTAGATACATAAGAAATATCTGTGATTATATAGTTATTCTTTCCCCTTCTTTCATTATTGGTAGATACGTACGTAAGTGAAGCAAAGTAAAAATAAAGAAAAGAATAAAATAATAGGGGTAAAACAATGTATATTAAATTATCTAAGGAAGGAAGTTCTATCTATATGAATAGATAAAGAAGGTAACCTATTTAAAAGAAATTATGATGACTAAGTAGATCACATATCCTTTACCTATGCAACCATTACTTATTCTATTTTCTTTTTGTAATCAATCGATTATAAATTTATTATTAGCCATATATTTTATCTATCCTTCTATTCACAAATTAATTTAATTATCCTCCATTAGTCTCTTTATAACTTTATTTAGGATTACCTTCATCATAATATCTACGGGGTTATAACTACCATAGATCCAACGGATATCATCTATTTCTCAGTTCTTATATAATTATTTTAAAGTTATTAAATCAATCATCAATCTCTTTTCATTGGTAATGCTTATTTATACCAAACATTGGTATAGAGAAAAAGAATTGATACATAGAACAAAAAAGATTTCGATAAGTAAAAAGCATTTCAGAATTGTATTAACGATATAATAAATAATGTAGCCAATGTTGAAACCCTGTACCATTCTATAGATTTCACTAGCCAATACATTATATATCACTTGCTTATACTTGGTAGACAACTAATAGATGATGTTATCCCTAATTCAAATTTTATTATCTTGGTTAATAAGTTTTTTGTTCTTTAGAATAATTATGTAACCGATTTGCAAATTTAGGTCCTTGTTATTTGTAAATAATCCATTAATAAATATGTAGAGACGTAATCCATGGGGGTCCAGATTGACGTAATTAAATCCACATACCTAATTATCTATCTACCATTTGATTCTGATATTAAAGGTCTTGATCTTTTTAGGTCTTGATTCTAGATACTATATTATTATTAAATAGTTAAACACAGCCTTGGGTTGGTAGATTAATGTAATGTATGTATTTTAGACCTATTACTCCATAAATTTCTTGATTATATTGGGGGCTTTGATATCCAATAATTTAAGTTTTTTAGTCTATCCCTTTTATATAATGGAAACCCTATACTCCTCTTTATGAACCGTAATATGTAAGCTGTTGAAATCTTCATTTCCTTTATTTAATATCTTTTAAAGACATACCTTGATCTTAGCCTTAGTTAATGCCTTATTTTTAATGGTAATAAATTCATTAATACCAATATTAAATATGTTATTTATTTATAGGCCAATGATCCTAAACAGATCTAAATCTATTATTAATAAATATAGATTAAATATCAATAATCTTATATATAATTCTCATTAATAATATTGTAAATATATTTTAAATTAATATATATTAGACTCCACAAAGCTATATAATAATTTAATAATTTATAATAATATTCCTTTAGGATATTTATTTTTTAATTCAATAAATAATCATATAAAAATTATCTTTTATATCAGGGTTTTTAATTGGGTATATACCATGATGATATCTTTTATCATGATTTTCATTCTTTAATAATATAATATAAGGGTTAGGACCAATATAAACTATTGGTTTATCTTTTAAATAATAGGTATATATATTATGATAAATTCTTTATTAGGGTCTCTATAGTCTTGAATCATCAGTCATGACTTCTCATATGATAAGGGGGTGTTTTTGGCCTTGATTTCACAAACCATTCATGACTTAAATATTATTACATCCTTATGGATTGAGGGATCATATATCTTGGGTTAAAGGATATCCTCATTAAATAGGGTATTTAACTCCTTTATATCTGATGTTTCATATGATTTTCCGGGTATCAATATCTTTCTATTAATTTATAATCTAATTGCTAATATAAGATTGTTCCATTCCTTAATGATAATATATAAGATAGCCATATAGGAAAGGTCATTAATCATTAAGAATTCCTTCTTAGGGATGATCTTATACTTACTTAAGTTAAATATGGGCTTAGGTAATTTGATCTTAAATAACTTAATTAATATAAGGTCTTCTTTTGATTAAACATATGGTTTGATATGTAAGTTATGGAATATAGATGTGCCATTCAATATGTTGGAAACAATAGTTATATCCTTGTTAATAATTATAATAACCTTATAAGGGTTTTTTTATCTTTCCTTTTTTTTGAATATTAATATCTTGCTATTAATTAATAGAGATCCTGGGAGTATTTATATGATTTTGGGTCCATTTTTTATGTTTAATACGTCTCTAACCAAACATTATGCTTTGACCTTCTTAATCTTCATTATTGTCTTCTAGATTGTCTATATCCTTTATGTTTAAGAAAGGGTAGGTAATGAGTTTATATTGATTTTGGGGTAGGTATTGAAAACTAAGAGAGTAGGTATGAGATTATTTAAATTAGCTGTATTATTAACTACCTTAATTGCCATCTGGAATTGCAATATTCTGGACCCTGAGTCCTATAACTTATTAATTATGATTTTGTATGTCCTTTGAATTGGACCATAATATTCTTCTATTTTGCCAATGGATCAATACACCTTTACTGGTATCTGATGGCAGATAACACCAGTAATGCAAGTCTTATTCCTGAACTTGGCATTGTTAAAGTTTGTGTCAGCGTTATGTGTAATAATATCTGGGGGTCCAAGGTAGGTGTTAATCTAACATTGTTTAAGCATTTCCTATATCTCCCTGGTTAAGATGGATTTTATAAAGTATACTACCTGAAAATCTATTGCCATGTTAATTATATGCAGTACTGGATATTCTTCTAGGTACATAATATCAATGATTATTTCATAATTAAAATCCATGTCCAGGTCTTTTAAACTGAACTTAAACTTTTACAAAAGCTTACCCTTAATTTAACAATGGTGACAAAACTTGTTAATTTCTTTGATATTATTGATTTCGATATTATAACCAACTTTATCCAAAAGGGTATACAATTTGTTAACTGATAGGTATCCAAAGCAAATATAGAGCCATCATAATTCAATCTCAATAAAGAATATAACATCTTTAAGATAGAACCATAGATATCCCCATTTTCAAATAATACTGATAATAACACCATTCTTATAGATTAACTAATTAATGATATTATTTAGGTAAATTCCAAATCAATCTATATCCTTAAATAATAAGAAAAAGGAGATATTTATTTTTATAACATAGAAGTTTATTTTACCAAAAAGGGTATTGATAGAGATTATTCTGAGGGACTCCATTAGCAATCCATTACTAAATCTAATATTAATTTTATTAGCTTGGGTATTATCTATTTTTAGATGATTATTCAGTTATTCTTTAATAAGAATAAGGAATTAACCCTTTCCAATAATTAATATATAAACTACCCTCATATCTGATATAATCCTTTAGAAAATATCTTTTATATAATAGTTTAGGAAGAATATAATATTAATTTTAGATTTATTCATGGGAAGAAAGATATTAAAATAATATTGGAAGGTTTGGTTTAATAAATAAACAGCAATTAAGAACATATGGTTATCCTTATCTAAATCCAGTATTAGAATGACTATTTCATTCTTAGAATGATCAGATTCCTATCCTAGATCTTATAATCTTTCATAATCTACCAGGAAGGTTACATAATTTTTCTTAAAAAAACCTTATTTAGCCTTCTATTCTTCTCTAATCTTCTTTCATTCTTATTCAAAATGATTGATGGACCAACATTCCTCCTCTTTGCATACCCAATAACAATATTTTTATTTCTTGACAGACTATTTTAGATTATATTTGTCTTCTCTGTTATTTCTGTGATATTTATGATTGACATAAAAAATATTGCCTTTTTTGTCATTATTATTACTTATTTCCATTATAAATTACCATACCTCTTTTAGGATCTCATATATTCCCAAAAAGGCTTTAAACTTGCTTACCAGATCTTTAAATCTTATAGATAATTTAAAAAAGGCATATTAAAATTGAAGAACAGTTCGGCAGGTGCAGTAGATAGCAGCAACCAGTTATTATTCATCTTAAAAGTCAGGACCTAAAACCCTTTGGCACAGCAAGAGCTTATCTATCATGATCTAAAATATCTCCAAATTAGACTTTTCTTCATTCTTCTTATCAACCTTAATTAAAAAAAAAGTAATGGAAGTCCAATCTTAATAATACTAAATCTTATTTTACTCCATATTAAAATATTATTCCATAGCCAAATATATATCCACAAAATACCAATATTATAATATATTATAAAAAAAGTAAATGACAACCTTTCCAATAAGAATTATTAAGAAGATAACATGGAATTATGTTTGTCATATTCCTATAATATAACAGATATCTAGGAAAAATCAGAATTTATCTTTCAGGATATCATATATTTCTCTTATATAATTATTCTTATTATTCCAGGCCTTTTTAAAATAATCTATAATAATTAGGAGATATATTTCATTTAAAATATAAATGAAGGGAATATTATAGTAGGTATTACCTTATTAATTACCAATAAATATAGGAATTTATTTCTATTAGATATCAACCTATAAAGATAATGGAGCCATCTGAAAGAAAGAACCAAAGTTTACAGGTTATTAATTTCCTTTTCCAAGTTCATTATTTAATGATACTGTTGATATCATAAATGGACCACCTGATAACAGTCCAGGGAGTCTAGACATATTTTCTAATACTAACTAGTTAAATAATCCTCCCCAATCTTACCCATAACCAGATCCAGGATTATACCTTTATTAGGGTAATAGGTAATTTAATATCCCTTAAAGAATTTGGTTAGGGAATTATTAAGGAAGGGGAGAGGGAGGGAGATTAGAAGATGAAAACACGGCAAGGAATTATTAAAGATTTGATAAAGCTGAGATTCCTTATATTTGAACAGGCAATAATTCAAAAAAAACAACTAATAGGTTATTACAGGCTAGTAAAATGAAGGGTATAAATTATATATAAGATGGGGGTTCATTGGTAGGAATGATAGAAGTAATCTGGGCCTATCCAGATTAAATTATCCTATTAGTCAGCATTTACAGGTTGAACATAGCTGATTATTATGATACGGTGAGAATGCAAATAGATGTTTATATATTAGGATAAACCAATCCCTTATCAATACTATAGACTAATACTCTCCATGCCAATGTATTAAGCCATCTTTACTTTACTACCTCTAATTCATTAAAATTCCATATAGGTAATTTATTCATTATAATAAAGTAGGCCAAAGTCGTAGCCTAGTTGGAATTATATCGTCTCACATAAATCCCTTGCTACATTAGTACATTCTGTAATGCTAATTATAATTATTTCGGCATATTTTTAAAATCTATTTACATGAATCCCCAAAATCGTTCCTGGTATTTATCTATTATTTCTTTAGGTGTTCGTACGTTCATTGTGCTTCTGTCTATAGATTCAAATTCCACAAATATTAGGAATACCCAGGTTGTCTTTTATTTGGCTATAACAATTATGGGATTAATATTGTCTTATTTTACTGTTATATGGTTAAAATTATTGATGAAAGTTAAGGCATAGCCAGATATAAATATTATTAATTCCTGTAGTTTGTCTATGTTCTTTATAATGATTAGGTTGTTCTTTATGACATGTATTTGCGCTTATATTAAGCTTTTTCTTTATGATATTATAGTATGTATAAAAGTTAAAGATGGTAAGGCTAAAGATATAAAAAATAAGAAATTTAAGTTATGATATGTAGATAAAGGTTCAAAGGGATTGTATAATAAGGTGAAACAATATTCCATCATAAACAGAATAATAAAAAAATAATTTGGATAGAAATAGATATGCTGGTATTGCTTATATTATTATAATAAGGTTTTCTGAATTATTATAACAATGATTCTTCTAATTTTATTAATCTATGTTATTAACTATCTAACAATATTAATCAATGTTGATAAATATATATATAAGTGAAACAAAATAAAAATAAGGAAAAGAATAAAATAATAGAGATAAGATAATATGTATTAAGTTATCTAAGAAAGGAAATTCTATCTATATGAGTAAACAAGGAAGATAATCTATTTAAAGGAAATCATGATGACTAAGTAGATCATGTGTCCTTCACCTATGCAACCATCATTCATCCTGAGGTTATTACAATATGCTGCGATATGTTGCAATGTGTTGTGATGTGTTGCGATGTGTTGCATCTCAGTATATCAGACCGGAGTTTAGCCGTGATAGGTTGCCTATGTTCCGTCCCTCGTGGTCTGACAAGGGTCCCTCATGGCTGGTTTGTAACATGCAACCATCATTTAATTATTAATTTAAAGTTATCCCAGTTTAGTAACTTTTTATTTATTTAAATAAATATAGGTTTATTTTATATCCTTTAATATTAAGTAACAACCCTAGCCTTAAGATTTAAGAATTTCTTATTTCTTAAAGCCAGATTTTTTAATTATATTTACTTTAAAGAATCCCTTAATAATGAAATTTCTTTTTAATTTTCTTAAATCAAAGGAATTAATTTTTAATTATTAAAGACTCTTATCTTAGTCACATATTCATTATTCTCCTGTGCTTCGCATAGTCGTAGCTGAATCCAATAGCGACTATACCTCTTTGAAGCATAGGTTCGTCACATCAGGCACTTACCTGATCACCATTTCGTTCCGTGTAGCGATTTGCTTCCGAAATTCCTACCTTAAATCAGTTACCTGTTATCGGTAACCACTTACTCATAGACACATAGGCGGCTTCAATTACTTCCATAAGACTTTTCGATTAAGGTCATTTACCTAAGTTTGAAATATCCTCCCATTTGTAAGACAAGGGATTGTTAAAATATTTTTAATAGAATGCATTTAACCGTATACGAAAAATCATGTGCATATACGTATATTAGAAATTAATGAATCATCATTGGCACTTCGACTTAAAACTCAAACTCGGTAACAGGCTGAAATATTTAATTAATAAATCATTCATGATATGGTACGTTTCTTACCAGTCTATAACACGAAGGCAATATGATACACCTATACAGACGCGTTGGGGATAGCACAAGTTAAGATGAAGTCGTAGTAGAGATAGGTAAAATGAAACTTATTATATAAAGGCATAAGGATATCGCAACACAAAATTAGATATCGCTGCCAATCCTCACAACTTGCAAGCTTTACTTAACTTCTAAGACAATTGAATATCTCCAAACATCTTTCAAGATGCAGTTCACCACTCTTCTCGCCGCTGCTGTCCTTTCTATGGGCATCGAGGCTGCTAGTGTCCCTCGCCAAAACCCAAATGTCGTCCAATTCAGCGGCTTCCGCGAGTCTAACTGCAGTGGCTCGAGCTCTACTGGTATTTATGTCGTTACCAAGTCTGAGGTAGCCACCTGCCGTCAACTTGCTGCTCCGGCGGCTGGTGTTGGCAGTGTCAGGTCTGCCAACGTAGAGCTATATGACGCTGAGGGCTGCTCCCGTAAGTCACTTCCCGTCCCCTACTTCACTTATGCTTGAAGGAAGCTAATTATGCATAATATTAAGTCGAGTTCTATCCCACTCCCGACTGCACCGGCGAGAGCCAAGATATCGACAAGGAGTCTTGCCTTACTGTTTCCAGCAACACCGACTTCTTCAGTTCTTTTAAGGTTACCTGCTAAATTGGATAAATGGAATCAAATACGCCGCCGTCGAAATCACAAACCAACTAGCCGACCACAGTTCGGTATGATATTCGGTACATAGTACTTGGAGAATTGTTTGTTAGGATGGGGATGACATAGTGCCTGATATCTAATTGTTACACGCTCTTTTAAGTAGTTACAATCTCATGTTTTTCGAGTTGGATATGGCGTAATAACGAATCAGCATATTGTGAACGTATGAATGTGCTCAATCAAACGGCATATAAATGTAAGAGATGGAAATATTAAGATCGTATATAAAATGACTTAGTGATAATGAAAGGGTTCGGCTAATAGTTATGTGGCGAAGTCTTGAAGCTATTCTAGGAGCTGGTTTATGCTATGCAGGTGTGAGTATAGAGTGTTTCTTCTCTATCTGTAACCTTCGAATAGAAATTCTTAACGGTCACACTATTAGTGTTGGATATAATCATTGAGACATTCTGGAAAGCTTTCAACATAGCTATTTAAACAATTAGAGTAAGGTAAACTTTTCTTAATAAAGAACCACTAACCTTGATGGCCATAAATGTGGTCAGTAAGTGTATCGTATGATCTAAATTAGGGCTGAACCAGTGAAAGGTGCTGATTGGATCTTGGGGGGGTTCTACGCAGGTGGTGTCACGGTGTCCTAATAGACGATTGGGTGTATGTCATGACACCGAGGTACATAGTATACCGAATACATATAGGATAACAAACTATCCAAATCTATCATTATACTAAAAGGAAAATTGGTAAGGCCGAAGCCTGTCGCGCTTTATAGAACCGCAACGGGAACCTGTTCCTGAACCTAAGCAGCCGAACTAATCTCTTCGACGATTGTGTCCTCCCTGATCTCCAAGTTGGCCAACATATAATCATAATCTTCGTCTTCCTCATCCAAATCGCCATGTAGCTGCCCTACATGCTTAGGGTTCCCAAACTGAGCTTGTTCATCCCACAACGTCGCGTTGCGCGGTAAGACAACAAAAGCCCGCTGGCCGATCTGAGCCCCTCTAGGCAGATCAAGCTCCAGGCCGGAGCTTGTACGGTATACAGGTGCACCGGGAAGTCTTTTGCCCAACCCGTTGCGCTTCTTCTTCTGGCCGGCGTCCGGGTCATCATCCGTTCCATCTTCAGCCGAGTCGCCAGGGTTAGCGTCAGTGTTGGGTCCTCGGACCTCGTTATCGTCCCTGTCACCGCAGTTTTGTTGGTTGCAGTATTTGATGGTTCCGGCATTAGAGAACTCTACTGAGAACTCGCATTTGCCGCCATTGTTGCCTTTGCAATAGCTGCTCTTGTAGAAAGCGCTGATGATACCACCTTGCTTGCGATTCTGAGAGGCCGGTACGCAACGGTTGAGGCGGACGTTGGTACCACCGTTGGGGACCGATGACGCGAATGGATACTCATCGCATTGGTACCCGGGATCGTGATGCTGCTTAGTTGAGCAGCGATTACCGCCGGACGCGATACAGCCAGCAGCCTTACGGCGGTTGCGTTTTGTGCTTGGGTCGGGCTGGTCGTATCGCAACGCTGTACCGATGCCAGCGCAGTAAGCTCCTATGATGAACAACGTCAGTTTGGGCTGATATGATTGTAGAAAAAAGGGAAGCATTAATACCGTAGCACATGTTCGTGCATATCTCGTCCAAGCCATCGTTGCATACGAAGATCATAAGATCATCGGGATCCGCACGAACTTCAAGGCCTGTGTCAGGGACGTTAACGGCAGATGAAGCCGCGGCGAGGCCAATGAGAGAAGCTAGCAAGGTAAGGTTCTTCATGGTGATGGATAATCTCAAAACTAGACGGTTATGGTTGATGAATATGGTTTGGTTGCTGAAGTTTTCGGGCTCGATTAAGAACAGGCGTCGAGAGCACGACTTTATAGAATCATCTCCCCTAGCATCTAATTCTCACTCAAGCAGAATTCCCATAATAGAAGCTATACAATATCCGCCATCTTCCTCTTCTCCACGATATTCTTCGGTCGAAAACCTTGGCCCGCATGAGGGCTTAGTCCTCAGCACACGGAATAGGGGCTCCTGCATCATGAGAGGTTACCGCATCGGGAAATCTCGTGTGAGATGTACTGCATGGCCGATCATCGCCGCCTTGAACGTGAATGTGGGATTTTGACTAAACTGGAGCCATAGTAAGTCTGACAAAATGCTCACTCCATATCGATAGTTACCGCCGGCCTCAGCGCCCATGTTTTTTGCTATTGTTAAACTATTCTCAACGGTTGATCGTCGATGTTGGCGAGGCTGAGGCTGACAGGCTAGTCGAATTCTGACATCATGATTGCTTCAATATGAAGTCCGACCTGAGAAGGATTCTCAAATTGTTGAGTATAGACATCGGCATTGATCCGAAGCATGTACGGTAGGAGCCAAAAGCGCCGACCATGTTACTGAAAGCACGCGACTATGATACAAGCCACTTTTTCATGCTTCGGTGAATATCATCATCGAAATCGACAAAATCTATTTATATGGTGATGTTAATGGTAGTTAGTTATAGAGCTGAACACATAGTTTATGCTGTACGACAACAGAAAAAATCCTATAGGGCGCTACCTGACTATCAGTTTTGAGAGGATCAATCCTTTCTGGGGAAGTATGGTGGGCAATTAATAGCTATGCCACCTCGGGCGACGCGTGCCATAGACTTTGGTTAGTCGGTTCAATGGTGAGTTGGTTGGTTACAATATTTGATGCTGGCTTACGGTAAAGATTCTGATCCCCGCAAAAGTATTAGGTGTGCGACATGCGGAGTTGCTAATTCGTTGGCCAATTAGCGAAGAAGATTCTATAAATTCAACATAATAGTATACATGATTACCAAGATATACTATGGCTGTTACAATTAGTAATGGCACGTACGTCATGTAACTGTAGTAGTGAAATAAATTTATACCGCCTATGGCTTTTTTCTTCGAGTTGTGTTGAAGGATCGATAAGACTGTAACACAACAACATTTTAAGATTTAAATGACGTCAAAACTACATAGACCTATCAGCTCAGCTTATGCTTACGTAAGTGCTGGAAAAGGGGTTGATTCGGAAAATGCAGGCGGTACCGCCGGTCGCTATATCACAGCCATCTTTTTATTTTCTCGGAGGAAAAAAGAAAGAAAGAAGGAAATACTTTCCCAGTAATTTTCGCTTTGAACGGATATTATTATATTTATCCCTCAACTATTTTCGTTATTCTGCCAAAAATATACAGCTTTGAGCATCAACAAGTAGAGTCTGGCTCAAGCCCAAACACCTAAAATCATCGCTCAATTGTGATAACCTGAAAACATCATGTCCGCAAATCTGGACCTTTCCTTGCCCGCCAAGGCACCCTCGATGGCACGCTACCACGACGCGCCTATGAGTTTACACCCCACAGCTCTCTACACACTTGTCGACCTCACCGACGCAGAACTTGAAGCCCTTGAGCGCAAGTGTGAAACTGGGTGCATTGAGGAGGGCAGTGAGCGGGGCACCAGCGTGCGCCTCGCCCCGCAACCACGTTTTGTCGGCCAGCCACTGCGCGCCGCATTTGATTACCATCTCGAGTTGGGAACGCAAAACGCGTTTGAGCCCAGGTATTTTCTCGCTGCTGTCGATAACGACTGGCAATCCAAGGGTGTCTTATTAGTAACACTAGATGATGACGAACTCGATTGCAATGTGGACTCATTTCGCATCAAAGCTGTTGATTCTGGCTTGAGTATAGCGAACCTGCAAATTGGTAATACTTCGTGGGACGAAGAAAAAGAAAGTTTTGAGTTTACTCCCGACGGCGATGACAACAATAACAATAACAACAACGCCGACAATGATGATGATGATGATGATGATGATGATGATGATGATGACGATGACGATGATGGACCACCAGCACCGACCAAGAATATTCCCCTAGGATACTACATCCCTATTTACATCCACTCAAGTCTATCCGAAGATCAAGTCGTTGAAGACTTAGAGCCAGCGTTCCAAAAGAAAGCGCCCGAGAATATAGGTTGCCGCATACAGGCCAAACTCACGCCTACCTCAGAGTCATCATCCATCCAAGACCTCATCCGACAAGCCGCTTCTGTACACCCCCTACGCTGTGCAAAAAACAAATATCTACATAAAACTTACATCCTCGTCATTGATACGGCAGATCCCGATGATAATGGCATGCTAATGGTGAAATTACCGTCATGGGATGCGAATCTCTCGGGGACAATCGATAAGACACAGCTGCGCCGCATTGGAGAGGAATTGGCTCTTGAAACCCCTCAACATATCCGTATCCCGTATGCTTGCTACGAAGGCCTGCAGACGCCATTCCTCACACGAGCCAATGGCGATGCCGACTGGCCATCAGAAGAGGTGCGCGCTCGACCCGTCTTCGTCGTTTTTCAGTATAACACGCGCGGCAAGGAACTTGGTTTAGGTTCTACCTTAATCGATCCAAGCGCTTCAAAGCGGAGGCTCGGCGAAGAACGACTGGTGTATGCAGCCGACGCCATAAAGCCCCCCAGACAAGGTATAGAACTTATATCATGGAATTATGACGAGGCAGTTAGACGATTTCCCTGGTTTTGCCGGGAGAATCGGTTTGTCGAGGGCTTAGACAAGACTTTTTTCATATGTATAGATGGTCCCGATGTACCGCAGAAAGGCGTGCTACTAGTGCGGAGGAAATGGGATGGAAATGTATGGGGACGAACGCGTGATGAGCTACTTGGCTTACCCGTTGAGGGCGTGAAGCAAGTAAGAGTCCCCATCAAGGAAGCCCTTGGTCTTCTGGAAAAGGGAAGCAAGGATGAAATAGATGGAATGAGTGAGGAATTGAGAGATTTCTTCTCGTAGGCGCTTCAATCACCCACCCGGGTAATGGGGTAAAATGGACAAATCGAGTTGAGGGGCGACTCTTCATAGTCTATGATCAATTAAACATACAACTCGACAACTAAAATTCAACGATTTAGGTATCATCGAACCCATTTCTCCCTTCTCATCGTTTCCTTGGTCCACTTCTCTAACCTTTCCGCAAGCTCCTCGTTCTTTGCTGCACTACTTTCGCACTTTGGCTCCCCGAACCGCCCGAAAATTTCGAAATACATGCCGCTCTGCTCCGCTTTCATATCCTGACTCGCCGCGCAAAATATACTCGTCCACGATCCCTTATTTGAAGGCCATATCAATCCAAACATACGTGCAATCGAGAAAACACTCCCCATACCCCAATCCAACTTCTCTACTGACGTAGCAATGTTCGTTTCAACCATACCCGGATGAACAGACGAAACCCAGATCTCGCCCTCCCCATTTCGCGCACGGGATGAGCCTGGACCATACGTCTTATTCAGGGTCTTGGCGTGCAAAATATTGGCAAGCTTGCTCTGACCATATCGCGGCCACGGACTACTATCTTTCAGTGACAAGTCTTTGAAATTGATACCGCCCTTAGGTGCGGCCAGGTGACCTGATGAAGTGACATTAACAATACGCACGCTACCGGGCTGAAGCGTCTTAGCAGTCTGGAGCATGAGAGGGAGCAGATGTTCTGTCAAAACCCAGTGCGCAAGGTAATTAGTCTGCCATTGGGCTTCGTGGCCATCCTTGGTCATTTCAAAGGGCGTCGCCATGATGCCTGCGTTATTGATCAGGCCATGTAGGGCTGTTTCGAGAGTAAGGAAGTGTGCAGCAGCTGCGACGACGCTTTTAAGATCCATGAGATCCATTTGTAGGAGATCGATGTTGGCTGAGGGGTACAGTTCCTTGATGCTGGCGATTGCTGCTTTACCCTTCTCCAGAGATCTGACGCACATGTAGACGTGGGCGCCATGTTCTGCAAGATGAGCTACGGTGTAATACCCTCTATTGTTCGTCAAAATCAGCGATATGGACTCAATGATATAACGGGAGTAGGGATACATACATGCCGGAATTTCCACCCGTGACTATGAACACTCTACCCTTGAGATCGGGGAGTGTATCAGGATGAAAAGTCATGTTGAAGAAAAATATTCGAGTTGACGTGTTGAGATATAGGCAATATGGAGAGGCAGATAATTCAACGTCTTGGGTTAAGTTCTATGTTTTTGATGATACCAAAACTTACATCGAAATTGTCGCGCCATTACGATATTTATATTATAGTTGCTCGATACTTTATGTCCGAGATACCTACATTTGACTGTATATCGGGCTTTAGATATCGTGAGCAGCCTGCATAACCCCTAGATCAATACGTCACGTTTAACTTAAATGCACTAGGTATTCAGTCAGTGAGCCACCTGCATGAAGGCTGAGGCTTGTTCGAGCTTTAAGAAATATCCAAATCGGGCAATCGAAACGATGCTACCCTAAGCATCTTAGTCCCCATCCTTAAGATGGAAATGTGAGCAGGTTGCATAACACTAGACCTCCTTTTGGGTTAGAACATCTAATGGTAACCAATGATATCGTGATATTCCACTAACCCTCGTCAGCGCCCTATGTTCAGCTGCGGAATAGTAGGTGCATCAATTCCTCCGTTCCCGAACCCAAGACACATCATTGTGAGCAGGCCGCATAAACCGCATAGGGCAGTCCGAGGAAACCCACTCCTTTCATCACCACGACTTCAACGTCCGCCAGCATAATGATTAGTACGTATCGGCTTGAACATTCAACGGCTCCGCGCATTCACCTCGCATCAATGCCACAATTGGCTGAGGTACGCACTAATCCAAATTCAATTACCAAGACAATATGAATTACTGACCGCGTATAGGCGATAAGCAGGGAAGACGACTGGACAGGGACCAACGATGCTGCAGCACGCAGACGGGCACAGACTAGACTCAATACAAGGGCATACCGTAAGTAAAGTCCTACTCCATTGCTCATCCGAATTAGGAGCCAAGACAGATCCAACCCAGGACACTCTTAATTATCGAAGCTAATAGTCTTATAGGGAAACGCAAAGCATTAGCGAAAAAGGCCGGAGCCGAAGTATCCGGTGTCGTGGCCGGGTCGCTAATCAAATCAGAAAGTTTGGTGGAATGCTGGAACGATGGGCAGCAATCCGTTTCCATCATCCCAGCGTCCCGTATTAAGCGACTATACAATGCGAGGAAGCCCCTATTACCGGATAAAGTCAGCAAAGACCGGCTTAGTGTTGTCTTTCCCCTCTGTCCAGACCATCTCATCACACTCCTCCAGTTTAACGCGCTTCGCGCCCTGGCCGTTAATCGCACTCTCATATCAGGCATCCTAACCACGCCACTTGACTGTGGGGAGGAAACTATTCACATAGTCCCCTATCCCACGAAACCAGAATTAATTCCTTCGACACTCTTGCCTACCACTCTTCAGCAGACGGTGCTACATGGCGACTGGATCGACATGTTCCCATGTCCCGAGGGACGAGACCGGCTAATACAGGCCGCCGGAACTTTCGACGAGGACGAACTATGGGCCGACTGCATCGGTGGACTGTTTGAGGGCTTTCCGGATGATGAGATCGAACGGCGCGGCATCATTGCGTGGTCGCCGCCGTGGGATATCACGGGGTGGGAGATGTCAGAAGGGTTTCTGAAGAAATGGGGATGGTTGTTTAAGGAGTTTCCGGGGGCATTAGAGGCGACGAATCGGTGGCGGATAGAGAGAGGTGAGGAACCATTTGTTAGCGATCAACCGTAGTCTGCCCCTGCTGGAATGTTAGGCGTTTCGGATGATGGGAAATGACGTGAAACCTTGGTTCATGCACTTTGCTCCTCCAATGTCCGACCCAGTCCAAGTTTAGCATCTTGTGTGGGACCGTCCCTGCTTTCTATAGTTGAAAATATGACTTCCCATTCTCGTGTAACCAAGATACCGTTTCCACCTCTGATAGTGTCCGATAGAGCATTGCCATATTGAATCCCCGTTCTTGAGGATTTTCCAGTGTTAATGGCCCTTTTGATATATCCACAGCATCTAGTTCTCAATATCATTTTAAGGGGTTTTAACAAAAGTGGAAAACATGTTGCAACAACCCCAAGACTTGGTTCTAGGACAGAATAGACCGTTCCCAAACCAAGCTCGTGTGTAAAATCATCAACATCCCAATGAACTAGCCACAGAACCTTCATGAAAGATAATATACACACGCTAACGTTTGAAAGTTAGTTCCTTGAAACCATCATTCGTTGCAATTAATTACTCACAGTCCTCGAACACTGAATACGCAGGCAATAACGAATTTCTTCGTCGGCCGTATTTGTAAACCGAATAAAACGGGCAATGGCAAGACCACAATAAGTGCGTCAATTGCCAAACTGATTATTCCAGTCGTAAGATAGAGAAGGTTCTGATTCTTGCACCAGCCTCCTTGGATGGTTTTATACCAGTTAAACTCCACAGGATGACATAAAAGAAAAGACCCAACTAAGACAATGATAAAATAAGCGACGGTAATGCCCATCAAGCATCGGCAGTAATTCCAAAGTTTTTTTATTGGGTGAAATAGGACGGGATACAACGATAACGCCGAAAACTTAACGCAAACATTCGAGGAGGACCAAAGTATATGGGAGCTCGTAAATAACTATCTAAATGTATTAGTGAATACCCAAATCGGCCAATCTTTAACAGCCATGATGTGGGTGATAACCTTCAAGTAGAGAATAAGGAGTCGAGGATCGCTTTCTTTCAGATCATAAACGTGGCGGCCGACGCCCCCACCTAGGATTTCTGTATTCATGCTTCAGTATGTTCTAGCTATTCCTAAGTTAGAAGTATCTTACGTATCATGGCGTTTGAGTACACAGCTAGGGTCAATACCAAGGCAGCTATTGCCCAGTAATCGTGTACTCTTAAAGTTTCTTTTTCGGTCCATCTAGGCCATAGGCGTAGGCTTGTGGCGATAACGGCTAGAACCGTAGTAATTGATACACCCACTGTTGTGGAGACGGTGACAGACGAAAGGTGCATTACGCCGAAAAAATGAACCGCAGTGAGAAACATTCCAGACGTATATCTAAACAAGGGGCTCCTCAAAAGTGAGAATCAATAATGGGAAGAATTGAAGTATAAGAGGCAATAAGACTCGCTAGGTGTAGGCATCCATCAACCCATATTGAAATGAATACAAGTAGAAAAAACCTTAGTCTCCTACGAGTGAAATTCCCTGAAGGACTTTTCTTGTGCATAATGTGCCATATATGTGCCATAGCCTGCCTGGTTCCTGCTGCAGGGTGGTGTTTTTTTCTCGGCCTGTGGGCAGGCTCTCTTCCATTTCCTCCTTTATGGATGCGGGGAGTGAGGGTTGCTGCGCCAGATTGGACCAAATGCAGTGGACTGCTCTGAGCCGAAGCTCAGCTCAGTACCTACGTACCTAAGTTAGTGCGTAAAATACGTGTTGTGGTACACATCGTACACGCATTCAAGCCCTACGCGGGGTATATGGTGTTACAATTTGGGATCTTCAGTTCGGTGAAAGGACGACTTCACGCATACAACGCACGAAGAGCCTCGCGAGGCTCCTCGTTAGACTAGGCGATGTGATTCTAAAGTCAGGCATCCCGAAGCAATTCTTCCAGATGACCCCCGCAACCGTCAAGTACCCAAACCGCCGGGAAGAGCTGTAAGTTGTCCCGCGTTGGAACTGAAGTTACCCAGGATACCTAGGTAGGCAGTCTTTGAAGATAGATTTGATGGTCCCCCGACCCACGTACCCAAGATAAGGCGCCCTTCTATTCCATACTATTAAATCGCCGTCTCAACAAGACAAGCACCTTTAGAAGTGGCTGGCTTCCAGGTTATGGGAGTTAAGGACGTGATTCGCTGAGTGTATCATTTTGGCACCAAGTATTGGCAAGCCATTGGGCTAGGATGTGAGACAGAAGTACATTATTATTACGTTGATACATTACTTCAATTTCGCCCCGCCACCGTGATAGATAGTGAGTCGTGTCGCTGCAGATACCTAGGTACCTCGGATGTAACGGGTATCGGCCATGGATAACACCTGAAGCGCATCGTCATGAATTGGGACGATGACAATGTGGCTTAGGACAAGGTCCATCTGCTTAATCGAAACCTTAAAGTTATCCGAGTGTGTAATATGGCACGGCATGAATACGGGGATGGCCGAAATAAACACCATGCTCCAGGCACTGGTCCTTAGAAGTCGCTTAATCGACTTCTCTCCCTGCGGCCGCCCTTGACATGTTGGCCGCGACAATGTCGCTCACGGAGAGTGCTACAAATTTCGATGAGGACGGTACGCATTTCCTTTGTGACGCTATCTCATGTAGAATTGGTTGGGAATGTGGGCTTGATATGTTCGAAAATCATACGCGCATAGGGCTATGATTCCAACGATATTGAATCACAAGCAGGAACTGCAAATGGGAGAAGCTCATAGGTAGGGCAGATGAGCAGATCTTCGGACTATTCGTCATGTTCAAAAATCCGCCAAAGCGCTACCATAAGCACGAAGCGCGAATGCCTTATCGATTTTACCACACGATGGCTCCTGTAAACGACGAATCTATTCTCTTTATGGATCATGTAGTCACCAGGGCGAAATTGTTCGTTGCCGAGGCACAAGCCATCTGGGCAGTGGCTTATTTGGACAAAGCGTTCGCGCTTCCTTCTGTCGTAGAGAGGGAAGATGATGCTGCGCATATGATCGCATGGAATAAGCGACGCTATCCCTCGAACGGGGAACTTGGACATTCTGCTGCTTTCGATAGCGTTCCGTATGCAGACAGGCTATTCGACGAAACCGGCGTCGCATCACATCGAAAGAAGGGTTGGCTGGGGAATATGTTCGCTCCTATCGGGCCTGCTGACTTTGGTAAAGTGTGGCATGAATATCTCGCGCGACGGGCCAAGGGTTAGGCTTTAGGCTGCCTACTTGGTTGGAACGAGAATGCACCTTATTTTGTGCTTGGGGTAGAATTCGAAAGTAATGCAAGTCTCCGGATGCGTATCGTCCATTGCAATGACGAATGTTCTCAAGATCCATTCGCTATGCGGCCACACAGCTTAAAGCTCAATCGCCATTGGATTTCTTCGGGACTCTTTTCATATATCTAATGATATATCTCCCCCAACGGCCGCTCCCCTTGTCTCCCATTACTTCTTCTCCTTCTTCCGGGCCCCTAGGCGCATACTCGTCCAGGTCTATATCTAACTGTCTCGCGGCCACGAATCCATATTTCTTGTATGCTTCGAAGGCTTGATGTGATGAATGGACCCAAATCGGTAAACCTAGGCCATCGGCCATAGTGTTGCCATGTCGCATTAGCGCGCCGCCTACTCCTCGCGACTGATATGACGGCGCCACGATGAGGCCGACAACAATCATACAGGATTTCTCAGCAGAAACCATATTAGATATCCAGTCTTGCATGTCGATATCTTCAAGAGCATGAAGACGAGTGATGGAGTCCACCCTTTTCTCTGGTTCACTCGTTTCGAGATTCTTCCCTTGCGTTTGTTTATTGGTATCTTTCGTCGGCTTCAGGTCTTCGGGCCCACGCCATGGGATTAACTCAGGATCCAAGCCCCTAAAAGCCCAGCCGGCGTGGCCGACGATCGCGCCCGTTTGGTCGTCCACGGCTTTGACGTATATGTAATTTCTCTTATGGAGGGTGTCAAGAAAGCTGGAGCTCGATATGGTATACATGCCGAAAGGGTCCCCACCTAACTGTTTCACAATTGTATGAGGGTCGACAGAGAAAGCTGCCGAGGTAATGCGGGCGCAGGTAGAGATGTCGGAGTACTGGAGAGGCTGGATAGAAATCGAGATTCGCTCGTTCGACGCCATGATGTTTGGGGGTTTTTTTCCCGCTATGTTCGACGGGTTTGTTTTCGAGTTCTCGCAGGTAATGTCGGGTTTCTAAGAATGAAGCGCGTAATTCAGATACCTCTACTTTTCCTAAGGCGATAAAAAGATGAGTGCACCTTAGAAACCTAGTTTAAGTCCTCGAAGCATCACTCAAGTTATGACCCTCTCGGCGTCTTCCACTAAGGACCGATATTTTTTTTTTCTTTAAATACCTACGTGTATTAGCTCCATTAGGGATAATTATTCCGGAGGACCACGACGGAGCAAGAGGGGTAATTGCCGGAAACTGCACATTCTTACCGCGACAGACTGCGTAGACAGCTAAGGAATCTGAAATATTTGCTTCATAAAACATATTTGAACTAAATTATGACGTATAACGTAATTTCATAATTTAAACCTTGGAACATGGTAAAAGAACAGACGCGCCTTAGTCAACTAATTCTAGGAATAGCACACCCTCGCGATCCGTGCCCAACCGAACCGAACCGAGCCGAGCCGAGCTTTTCATTTCCAACATCAATTGTCAACTCATTGGTCTATTTCCAAGCAGAATCCAGCTTTGACGCTGCGTCCCCAGCCATTTTTAAATAGTAGTCGGGTTCCATATCATCGTCAATACCGAGAAATCTTTGGTTTGTGGGTAATTCCCTATTTCTGAGGACGGGAAGTACAGCAGTGCCTTCGTTGACTTCATCGAACATGGCCCCAAAAACAAAACTAGGCTTCAAATTGACAGCGCCGTCCAGCTGTTTTTGGTAGAATGTACCGTTGAATCTTGGGAAATGGTCAAACGCTTCATTAGGATTTGCGTTACTGCTCGAGCCTCCAGGCCACACCACGATGCTGCTTTCGATCCCAAGATCCCGAAGTGCATTGGCGTCTTCAACCGCCTGTCTTCCATCATGAAAGTCGTCATAATTATCAAATCCATAAGCACCGACGGTCCATGGCTGTATCATATCTGCTAGCCGATAAACCGGGCCATAGCCGCCAGGTTGGTCGGCAGCTAACTCCGCATGCCACGCTTGTTGAACTCCGAGGATAACGTACCAACCAGCATTCTTTAGTGCGGTCACTATCGCAATACCATCGTCGACGCTGACCTCCGTGACTATTCCAAAACCCCATATCTCAAGGACCGGCTTTCCATTATGATGTACGTAAGCCGAGGATGAGGTTAAGGAACCAAGCGACCCGAGATCCGCTAGGAACGTTTCTGTAACGTTGGTAGATGTTGTAGAGGCGCCATTAAGATCATATTCTATCACGAACCCACGGCCATATTTCTCCGCCGCCGTTTTCACATAATTTAGGATCTGTGATATCGTTAGAAATGTTTTACCTTTATCAAGACGCGATACAGACATTAATCCAACCTCCGTTAGCTTCGTTGATGTACCCGTAAAAGCGTTGTATAAAAGCACCGCTAATACCAGCATCTGCCATCATCTTGAAATGTAAATCTACCACACCCTCGCAGTCGTTCGTATAAAATTTCGTAGCTTCTCCGTCAGGGAGTGTGAAGTTCGTATCGAAAAGGCACTCTGGTGGATAGCCCGTGATATTCGGTATCATATCAACACCAACTTTTGCCGTTAGCACAGAAAACCCATTAGTTTCATATAGCCTACTCACCATGGCCAACCTCAGGTGTTGGAGTGTCTCTATACTCTAATAATGAGACCAGGCTGATAATACCCAGCGTAGATGAAAAGATACATACGTCGTCCAATGAGAATTCCCGTTATCCTCGAATGGCTTTCGGAACCACGCTTGATATCCTACAAATAGTTTCCCATTAAGTGTAGACGTATCAATACCCAACACTTCGCGTGCTTCATATTGAGCTGATGCGAGAGTACTGGTCCCGAAGCTAGCAAAGGCGACACCCACCAAATACAACAGGGATCCCATCATTTATTGATTGAAAGCTTATGAGGTTTCTTCGTTTTACATTCCGAGAAAGCAAAGGACAAAATTCGACATATTTATGTTAATCCTTCGCCCCGAATCGTGAGTTAGTAAGCTTATATTG
Source organism: Hypoxylon trugodes (assembly GCF_022578975.1). Lineage (NCBI taxonomy): Eukaryota > Fungi > Ascomycota > Sordariomycetes > Xylariales > Hypoxylaceae > Hypoxylon > Hypoxylon trugodes. The sequence goes on from NW_026250021.1 coordinate 25,575, forward strand.
ATCGTTACTTCATGAATAGGAACCACTGCGTTGCTGACGTCGGCATGTTCCTCAAATCCTTGCAGGTAATCTTATTCAAGTAGGTACTATTTCAATAAAATCAGCTTATATTGAATTATTAAACCCATCTATCTTATGTTTTCGACCGATACTACCCTCTGTGTCTCGGAAATGAGATCGTAAAATTCGATTCCACGGCCGCGTGCCCTTACTGACCGTATACCTACCTACCTAGGTAGGTAAGCACTCGTTCCTAAAGTTGCATAGCTTTCTCATATATTGTAATTGACCCCTCGACGGATTTTCCTTGGAAGGTATATTCGTTGCTATATATGGCGGATGGTTGATGGGTTTCAGGTGGTTTCCAGTTCACATAGGCGGAATGTAGAGGAAATGTTCACTAGAGTTTTACTTTTACAGATATACGAAGACGTGACAATCTATATGCAGCCGCTAAACCCACCTAGTGGACTCAACAACGTAGGCAAATGTCAGAAGAACTTATGGTATAATCATATGTATGGACAGCTTCATAATTACATGGTAAGGACGTGTGAATCTACCTAGGTAGAACTTGTCCATTCAGTGATGCTTTGGCCTATGTTGTCCATCCATAATTTTTAAACCCTCTCGAAAGACAACGCATTGGGTTTATAAACCTCGAATGGAATATATAAACCCAGCATATGGTTACTATTTTCACTCCTCGTTCCTTTTGCTACGGCAACTACTCCAAGATAACAATGCATATCAAAATCGTGTGGCGTGTTTTACCCTAGGGAGGAATTGACGTTTATCTCTAACAACAAATTCAATCGGCTATGCGGTCTCGTTACTCTTCGAGTTTCCGAATATCGAATTCACAATCTCTCCAGATCGAGTAGCCAATATGGACAATAGAGTATCGCTCAACTAAAAGAGCCTTATGTAAGCAATCGATCGAAAGTGCGAAGACGTGAAAATTGACTTACTCCATGCGTTCCTTCGCAACACCCTTGTAGCCAGATTCCGGATCCCTGGGACACTTTTCCTGGAGCGAATTCGACGCTGTAATCTCGGGACACCCTCACCGGACGGTTTTGAATCTTTGCTTCTGTCCCATTCTTCTTCGGGGTTCCATTAGAGCCGTCGACCTCGGGCAGCAAATCAGCCACTTCCTCCATCATAGCTAAATGAGACTGTCGCTGGTAGCCCGTTGCTGCGATGATGAGATCTACCTCCAAGATTTCATCTTCCGCTACATTGCTATGTACGGAACTTAGAGGGCGAACCATGAGTCGCAATTGATCAGATTTAGTATCGAAGCCTACCACATCGGTAGCACCTAAGATGCGGTGGGGCCACTTTCGTTCATCGCTCCCAAGTTCGCGCCTCTGGTCGTACATACGCTCGTAGAGGCGTTCGATAAGTTCTAGTCGAACAACTCCATAGTTTGTGCTCCTTGCACCGTCCAGCAAAGAATATCTATTTTCCGCCGACCTTTGATAGAGCGAGTCAACGAAGGAGGGGTTGAAGATTGAGTTGACGCTGGCATGAATTAATATCGAACTGTAAAATGGATTAAAATCGGCTAACTTACAAGGGTGAATCGTCACTGGGCTTCAAAAATTCGGAACGCATGATCAGAGACGTTCTAGAGTTCGGGTAAAGTGTCTGGACGTTATTAAAAATCTCAGCAGCGCTCTGCCCAGCTCCAACTACCGCCACGCGATAAGGAGAATTCTGGTTCTCAAGAATCTTCGGCACAAGGTGTGCATATTGGGAAGAGTGGATAACACGAGGATGACTAGAAGGTAAGGATTTCGGAATCGAGGGTTGTCCTCCGATGGCTAGCAGGACGTTCTTGGCTCGATGCGTTGTCAGAGTGCCCGTCTTAACGTCTTTCGATGTGACGGTGAAAGTAGAAACCTGCCCTTGGGAATCTAGTCCCTTAGCAGGAGAGACTGAGACGACTTCTGTACCATACTGAACAACATCGTCGAAGAAGCTCGCACACCATCGAAGGTAATCTTCATATTCAACTCTCGCAGGCAGGAAAGTGTTCAAATTAATGAATTCAACAAGCCGGTTATTCTTGTGGAGATAATTTAGAAAGGTGAATTGTGAGGTGGGGTCTCTCAAACTAGCCATGTCCTTGATGAAGGATATCTGCATCTTCGCGCCGGGTAGAAGCATCCCAGCGTGCCAAGCGAACCGTGGCTGCCTCTCTAAAAAGAGTACCTTTGGGGATCCTCCGTCGCTATTCCTGGACAGATTGCCTTTCTCAATAGAATCATGAAGGGCAACCGCAATTGCAAGGCTGGCAGGTCCAAATCCGACGCATATCAAATCGTGGATGTCTCCTGGCGAAGCTTTCTCTAGGTGTGACGAATGGCTTGGAGAGTCGTGCTTCGGTTGCTGATCCGGGTCAATGTGGCGACGGACCTCCGAGGATCCATTGTTTGCCGGACCATCATCATGGCCATCTAGTAAACTATGCGGCGCCATACTATTTTTTTCACTTTAACGCGAGCTCGCCGTTGAAGATCTATGGAGCGGGCCGGTGATTTCAATGACGTAGTCGAATACGTACACGGGCGCTACAAGCCACCGCTGAGATTAGTTCGTATCGAAGTAAGGGGGCAGAAGACTTCGAGTCGATCGGCTACTTTTTGTATTAAAGGGGTAAGGTTATATAAATTCTGCGGCGTATTGTGGGCACATGCAATGCTTTGTTAGATGAAAAAAAATAATGGCGAGAGATATATAGATGAAGTTGCGGGGAGACGTTTTCTTAGTATAGATACTTCTGCTAAATAACCAGAAAGCGCCAATGAAGCAAACGGAAAGGAGTGGTTAGAATAATGCAGCAGCAGCTACGATATATATATACGATCGGCCTACCTTGTACATCCTTGCTCGAATATTATAAATGTTCGGCATGGTGCAAGTTGAATGGCCTGACGCGCCATGCATGAGGTGTTGAGTAGGCTTATAGTAGTATGAAAGAGAGACATATAAGCCCTACAGTTAGGACCGTGTGGAGTCCTTCTAGACTAGTACTAGGCAGGTAGGTACCCAAAAGGTGAAGCATGTTAGGTGGACGGGAGGGACGAAGATCGACAACTTCTTCGGACCCATGAGGCGAAATACTTGCCTACCTGAGATTTATGACTCAAATGTTGGATTCTGATGAATTCATACGTAGGTACGAGAGAGGGATACATGTAGGTATTGGAAATGTAAGTAACTAAGGCGATTGCGATTAGGAAATAGGTACCTAGGCTGGCGTGGGCACCCTGTCTTAGCGGACTGTCTCATTTCGAAACTTCCACGTCGTGCGGGATGTTATTCAAGAAGAGATTAGCCGGCGCCCACTCCCTAGCAATGACAGTTTCTCAGATCAGTTTAGGTCTCTCAGGCTGCTCCCGCCCTAATTTAAACTAGGACGGTATATGGATTTAGCTGATCGGGGTTTTAGGCCTACTAAGCTAGCTGAGCGATGATGACGATGCAGGCTTAGACGCAGCCAAGATGGGACCGCAGGGGTTACAGGAACATTAGTCTGGCGACATCGGCGTTATCTTCGGATCAGATAAGATGCTTGTGCATGAGGATTATCTAGAACGCCGGTCCTCCCCGATGACGGCCAGCCTACACCTTTCCTCGGTTCCAACTCTCTACGGCTTTTAACTGCGTGTACCCAGTAAACTGTACCTACCTGACAACCTGGGTAGATGGATGAGCCGCCACGCTTCGTATTGTAAAATTCCAGGGTTCTTCCCAGGTTCTGATTGGGTGCTTCTATAGCACTAACGAGCGGGAATTCAACAAATTCAATCAACCCAGGTAATTAGAAGGGTCAAGGAAAACCAAGATTCCAAGATTCAGGAGGACAACTAGTGACTTAAAGCTACCCCCGAATGCTACGCTACATAGATGTATTCGGATTCAACGTACCTAGGTATACAAGATAGGTTCTAGGTCTTTCAATTCGATATTCTCTGTTCATCGTTACCGTCTTCTATTGCATAGTAAGACCGACACCCTTGTCAGCCAATTATCAAGGTTATCCCATATAACTGTTCCGGTTCCTGGGTAAGCTGAAATGCGAACCAATTGCTCGGGCTAGAAACTAGACATATCTTTCCCACTTCTTCCAAAACCGATATGAAATGAGAGAGAAGAAGGATGCGTAATATACGAAGGGAGTTTGAATGATAGGGGCGGGTGAACGGATGGGAAGAACTAGAAAAAAAAGTTTTTTCTCTCTCGCATCGTAACGTAGGGAGACATGTCAATGTAAAAAAAAAAAAAAAAGGCGGATGGTGAGTATCAAAAATGATTAGCTTCATCGGTAGATAAGTTCTAAAATGAGCAAAAGTGATTACTAGCTTCAAAAAAAGAAAATATCTGATGATCTGATAAGATCATCTAAAGATCTCGTCCTGGAAATTTGTCTTGGCAACAATAAGGATCCCTGGACAAACAAATGGAGCTGCATTAGTAGTTGAACAGAAGAGGAATCAGTCCCGAAGTAATTGACGCCAACTGTGATACAAGCATTTTTGTTTGAGTTAAATCCACGCTGAATTTCATGCTGTACGCCTATGCCTATGCCTACAGGTAGGTTATGTATGTACATGTACCTACGTATGCTGTGTATACAGAACAACATGGATATGTTTGCTGTCGGTTTGGTTCCGAAATACTCGTTTACACTGGCCACCACGATTATACCTGCCCGTCCTATTTCCCGGTTCCTGGGATTGTAAATATGACAATGTATGGAATAAGTAGAATTATAATAAACAATGTGTTACATGAATATTTGCCCAATGCGGCGGCTTGTTCTTTAGTACCTTCAATGTTCATCAATTGTCTTCTGATGGAGCTACTTACATACATTCTAGGTACATATACATACCTGGGTACCTGCTTTACAAGCCCTACAGGTTAACCATTAGGTAAAATAAATGGAATAAATGATTTCGAGATTTTTATTCAAGTATTTTACTAGTAACCTCACCAAATACCTTCCTAGGTACGTACTCGTGGTTCATTCTTTTAAACGTCAAACCTCGCCTTCGTACCTAGGTAGATAATGTTACCACATTTGAAAATTAGTAACACATCGGATTATGCCGTCGTCTTTTCGTACCGGAAGTTTTATAAAACTTATCATATTAGAATTTTACATGTGTTTGGTAAGGTGTGATTATCTCATACTCATTCCACACACCTTGGTACCGCTGGCAACCTCTGAGAAGCTTCGGATGCACGGAGTGCTGCTTCTAACTAAGTAGGTGGTACTCTAAGCAATGCTTGCATGTGATAACAGTGTACTTAGCGCTTGGCATAGTAACAGCTCTTAGTCGCCCGCCCAAACCAGAAAATAAATACGTAATGGAATTGTAACGCCGACTAAGAGGGGAAGCAAGAAAAAGGCCTCATAAGGAAAACCGCCGAATGAACTCCTCTTACCGAATACACAGATTTCGCATTGAGGTGTAGTAGCTCGTCTCAATTTGGCTCAATGTTCTCCTTCTCTTAATTAACTTGTTTAAAATACCCTATTGAGGTACATATTGTGGCGTCCAGCCAACCAATTTCGATATTCCCAAGGCCCCCTGCAGCGAAGAAAAGCCACAAAAGCCACTCTGACAGTGTTGTGTTACCAAACTGTGATACCCATGAATACAAGCCAGTCAAGTCAGACAGGCCAGACAAACTAGAAAAGGTCGTCTATAGAAGGTACGTACTCAGCCATGGGTCATACAAACACCTAAGGTGATACTACCACATCAGACGGTGATGTTAGCAGCGACGATGCCGCTCTTGCTGCATTGTAATGGTAAAAGTAATGCTAATTGTAGTTAGATAAGAAAGAGACGGTTTGATATAATATAATCATACGTGTAAAGGACAATGGATATATATCGTCATTCAAGAGGGAATTGAATTCTATTTAACAAGCGTCAATTCATTCACGGTTATGCCTGGGATAATACATCACCATTACATCTATCATCAACCTTTACGACATATTGTTACCTACTCACCCAAGTGGTATCCAAAATCAAGAATAAGAATATCGATCAATTGTCATACTCTCCGAAACATACACGCCCTTTTATAACTAATACAATCCATCCCTCTCGATGGAGACAGAAATAGGCATGGAGGGGCTGTCCATCATCAACCCCTCTCCAAGTCTCATCAAGGGACCACACCTTTTACATGGTCTGGTGGCGCTGTCAAGCAATGATGGCCTACCAGCCATAGATTACCGTTCAACCGTTGGCGATAAAACTAATATTTCCTATTCGGAGCTTCACTGCGCTTCTAATGCGTTAGCTACGCGTATATCTCAGACCTTACATTCGCTAGCGGGGATAGACACCCATGGCCAGATCATCATTCCAATTCTCATGCCGCAGTCGCCGGCGTTATATATTGGACTCCTTGGAATTCTGAAGACCGGCGCGGCTTTCTGCCCGCTAAACGCCGATACCCCCAAGGATCGCCTAGGATTCATTTTGAAGGATGTTGGGGCCAGAATTGTCTTGGTCAATTCTGAATATGCTTCCAGACTTCCAACAGATGGTGCTTTTGAGGTTATATCAATCGACCAAGCGTTAGATCCTCCTCCTAATACGGCCCAGTTAAGCCCTTACAGAGTGCCAAACGCCGAGGACTTGGCGTATGTTATGTATACGTCGGGATCCACTGGGACACCAAAAGGGGTTGGAATATCACATCTTGCAGCGTCGCAGAGCTTGCTTGCTCATAATCGTCATATTCCAGTATTCGCTCGTTTTCTTCAATTCGCGGCGCCAACATTCGACGTATCGGTATTTGAGATTTTCTTTCCTCTATTTCGTGGTAGCACCCTCGTGTGTTGCAACCGTGGAGATATGCTTACGGATCTTCCTTATATATTGAGGGAGATGGGAATAGATGCGTGCGAATTGACGCCATCGGTCGCTGGAAGTTTGTTGAAGAAGAGAAAAAACGCGCCGGGATTGCGACTATTATTAACTATCGGCGAAATGTTGACCGAGCCCGTCATACAGGAATTCGGAAGCGACGAACGCGAACAAAGTATACTTTGGGGTATGTACGGCCCTACTGAAGCAACTATCCACTGGTAAGTTTATTGTACTTTTCGTTTTTTCCTTTTTAACAGACACTCAAAATTTTAACAACACAAAAAGAGAAAACATACTCACGAAGAATCATGCAGTACCCTACAACCCAGCTTCTCCAAGACATCTAGCAAGAATAATATCGGATTTCCTCTAGATACCGTGTCAGCATTTATTATAGACAGCCATGCACCCGAATTTCGTGTTCTACCCCTCGGCTATGTGGGGGAATTGGCGGTTGGCGGCAGCCAAATCGCTACGGGCTACATCAACCGGCCTGAACAAACATCAACTTCGTTCGTGCACACGCAATGGGGTCGTGTCTATAGGACTGGCGATAAAGCTAGAATGCGATCTGATGGAACGATTGAATGTCTCGGAAGAATCGGCGGAGGGCAGGTGAAATTAAATGGGCAAAGAATTGAACTTGGCGAGATTGAACACGCCATATTACGTACGCCTAAGTGCCACAGCACTGTAGTGGTTGTTATCGCGAATGTTTTGGTGGCCTTTGCGGCGATTGATGACGAACCAGAGCCTGTTGCAGGGATACGTCAAGCGATCCTTGCCCAATGCAAGGCCTGGCTCCCAGCTTTCATGATCCCTACTGACATTCAAATAATGAAACATTTCCCTCTCTTACCTTCCGGCAAAATCGACAAGAAAGCTTTGATTGAAGAATACAAAGCAACGACCTCACCAAACGATTTACGCGATCCCGACGTGGACGACGCATTCGAAGATGACCTCGAACGTCAGATATGCGAAATCGCCGAAAGAATTCTCGAGCGACACATCGTTCCATCGTCTAGATTATCCGCCCTAGGCTTGGATTCCCTTGCAGCTATCGAATATACCTCTAAGCTTCGGGACTTCGGTGTGGTCATTCACCCAATTGACATTCTCGTTGCGCCGACAGTCCACCAACTCTATCACATTATCAAGATTCGACAGGGCCCAACACATTCATCCAGCTCCGCCGAGTTACCCCGAAATGATGACCTTGGCTTAGATAAACTCCGGGAGCTTTTAGCATCCGATGACTCAGTGCGACCACACTTAGACGATATTGAGCGTATAGAGGGATGTAGCCCTCTCCAGCAAGCATTGATATCGGAGTCCCTAAACGATTCAAGGTTATACATCAACCAAACAGAACTCCATCTACCCAGGCATCTCGCCATCGAAACAATCAGATCGTGGTTCTTCATTTTAGCTCAGCGCAATGAGAATTTCCGTACTGGGTTCGCCCATATTGATCATCAGCTCTATCAAGTTATCTGGAAACGACTCAACGAGGACCAAATTGAAATTACCGATAATGCAAATCCTTTTAAGTGCGCGAATGTGGAGAAATTCCTTCATCGTCCTTTTCAACTTGAAATCATCCCCAGTGATCCTCGAACTAATCATCACACAATCATATTAACCCTTCACCACTCCATATATGACGGCTGGACTATAGATCTGCTCAAGGAAGATCTTTCGCTATTGGTGCGCAATAAGCTATTGGTTGATAGGCCTCAGTTTTGGCAGGTGTCTCGGTATCTTACGACCGTGTCGGGCGGTGATTTGATAGACGCGAAAGAATTCTGGGCGGAAAGGCTGCGCGGATGCGTTCCTACGCCATTGCCCAACTTCAAAACCACAGCTGTCCCGGAAGCCCAGATCCAAACGTCATTTAAGGAAATCAATCTCGACCCTAAAATGCTTCGAGATTTCGCCCTGGAGAAGTCTATCGGCCCTCAAGTCATTTTCCAGACCTGCTTAACTTGGCTCTGGGCAGCCATAAATGGTGTTGATGACACGATAATTGGTTCCGTATCGTCTGGCCGCACTCTTCCGATAGCAGGGATCGAGAAGATAATGGGACCATGCATGACGACGCTTCCCCTACGAACAGATTTAAGTAGATACACTACAATCATTGAACTTTTACAGGGTATCCATTTGTTTAACCGGGATACGCTTAAATACGGTAGCCTTCCTCTTGCGGAGATCAAGCGTGCTGCTAGTATCCCTCTCGCTCGGAAGCTTTTCGACGTCATCTTCGCCTACCAAGAAAGTATTCCTAGTCGGCAACGAAGTGACGACATTATTCATGAAGCCTGGCACAAGGATGCGGTTGAAGCCAAAATTCTCGTCGAAATATCCCCATCGAATAATTGTTATTCTTGCCAAATCACATGGCACTCGGACGCATTTTCAGGTTCTCAAGTCGACGATATTTTTCAGCACTTGGACTGTCTAGTCAGTTATTTCGTCAAGAATAGCTATGAGACGCTTAGTAGTACCATGCATTGCTTTCCCATCCACTCATTATCGCATTACAATGAATCTCCTAAACAGCTTGGAATACTCTCAAGTTTATCCGAGTTGGTGGAGAGAACCGTGTCGATATACCCGACGCGACCCGCATTGTGTTTCGCTTCTTCAATCACAACATCTGATGCTGAGATGCAAACATTGACGTATCGTGAATTGAACTCAAAGGCCAACCAGATAGCCAGATATCTACGTCAATCTGGCGCAACCCCGGGGGAGATAATTGCCCTATCTATGGAGAAGTCGCTATTGTTCTACTGCGCTGTTCTCGGAATCATAAAAACCGGCTGCGCATACCTTCCTATCCTCCCTAGTACCCCACCGCAAAGAACGCAACTAATCCTTAGACAGGCACAGCCTCGATTTTTCCTCATCGACGAGTCTTCTCCTCGACAGACGGCCGAAGGAAATTCATGTCCAATTATCGACCTCGAGCGCTTGCCACTTTCCGAATATTCAGATTCTAACCTCGAAATCTCTGGCAACGCAAATCATCTCGCCTATATCATTTATACTAGTGGAACTACCGGGACTCCAAAAGGAGTTTCCATCACGAACACCAATATATTAAGCAACATCGAAACCCTATCACGCATCTATCCCCATCAACCCTCTGACCGAATGCTTCAAGCGTGCTCTCAGGCTTTCGATATGTCGGTGTTCGAGATATTCTTCTCGTGGGGGAATGGCATGTCCTTATTCTCAGCTACCAACGATACATTGTTCGGCGATCTTGAAATGGCCGTAGGGGCATTGAAAATAACACATCTTGCCATAACGGTCACTGTAGCCTCGCTTCTAGAACCTAGCCTCGTATCTAGTGTCAAATTCTTAGCTACAGCAGGTGAACCTATGACTGATAGGTTGCTAGAAAAATGGGCCGATCGGCTCTGGCAAGGTTTGTAATTGTTCGGCGACGCTACGTTAATCGTGAATATGCTGACATCTTTAGGGTATGGGCCATCTGAGACAACTAATATCTGTACTGTAAGAAAGGTTTCTCGAGGGGATTCGTCGCAATATCTAGGATGGTCTTTCGAAAATACATCGGCATTTGTATTCGCCTTAAATACGACAGAATTGGTTCCTCGTGGTTGCGTGGGCGAGCTCTGTTTTGGAGGCGACCAGGTAGCTGCGGGGTACCTCGAGATGCCCGAATTGACTAATCAGAAGTTCTTTCAGCATCGTGAGTATGGTCGTCTTTATCGATCTGGAGACATTGGCCGTATGCTTCCCGACGGCTCATTAATCATCCTTGGGAGAGTTGACACGCAAGTGAAGCTCCGGGGACAGAGAATTGAACTGCAAGAGATACAAGCAGCGGTTTTGAAGAGTAGGCTTGCGAAAACTTGCACTACTCTCCTTATAGCTAGGGGCTCCTCCGTACAGCAGCTAGCACTGTTCTATGTTCCTCTCGATGAGGAATCCTCTAGGTTTAGTATTTTACGCATTGCGGACTCGATAAAACAGACGATAGTCACGATCGAACAAGAAGTACGAGCCGCCTTACCGGATTATATGGTTCCTTCATTTGTTTTCCCCATATCTACTCTCCCATTGACACCATCGGGAAAGGTAGATCTTGACTTACTACGTCATTCCATTGGTGACATGTCGGACGAAGACTTGAGTTGCTACGGCTCTACACACGAGCTCTACGAAGACTCTCTTGAATGGACCGAGACAGAGTCTTTGATATCAGAAGCAATTTCAGAAACGCTTCGTATCGATAAAAAGGTAATCAACCGTTGGAGCTCGTTTGTTTCTCTCGGGCTGGATTCCATCTCGGCTATGCCTCTAAGCCGACGACTCCAGTCGGTTTTTCAGAAACGCGTTCCTTTATCTCTCATTCTGTCTAACCCCAGTGTTGGAAGACTCGCCTCAATTATTGCCAACGGAATATCCTCTGTAACAGCTCAGGCGAAAACAGAAACAAGTCTTCTACCCGAACAGCTGATTAATGCTGTTCAGGTGCGATTTGCTAGTCAAGGTGGAGGCAATGTACAAGATGTTCTTCCGTGCACACCACTGCAGGAAGCCATGCTTTCATCCTCTCCGTCCTCCAAGGTTGGGTCTTCTTATTACAATCAGATGCTTTTCCGACTTCGCCTACCATCTCAAATAATCAAACAACATTGGAACATGATGTTTGAACGTCATGGAATACTGCGAACGTGCTTTATTCCGACTGAAGATTTTCAGCACCCGATAGTCCAAGTGGTTTTAAAATCCCACTTGCCTAAGTGGGAGGCATTTAAAACAGATGCAGCCAATTTCCAAGAACATGTGTCCAAGCATGAGAGCTCCATTTCAGCTGCAATCGACTCAGTTGAGCCTCCAGTGTCGCTCGCAATTATCATCCTGGAAGATTCTACAGAATATTTATCATTCGTCTGCCATCATGCCATCTATGATGGTATTTCAATGAGGCATCTGCTCGCGGAGATCGAGGCGGCAGTTCGCCACGAACCGCTACCAACTTCACCATCCTTTGAATTGTTTCTTCGAGAAGCACTTTCTCCACCGCCAGATGTCGATACTTTCTGGAAAGCACACTTAGGTTCATTTTCTCCCCTTCATTTTCAGAAATTGACACCTAGCGTCGACTCCAACCCCAGAACAATATCCGGGGAGATAGTAAATCAATCGCTTTCCTCAATTACGACCCGACTACGAGAGCTAGGCGTGTCGCTACTACCACTATGCCAAGCGGCATGGGCCGTTACGTTGTCTCTTTTACAAGACGATAGCGATATATGTTTTGGAAACGTCGTGAGTGGACGTTCTATTGCGTTAGACCGGATTGATACCCTTGTAGCACCATGTTTTAATACCATACCCATCCGCATGAACCTTTCCGGCGTCGGATTCTTCCAGGATGTTACGAAGAATTTCCAGCAGCTAAATACAAAAACAATGCCATATCAATTCACTAGTTTACGACGAGTACAGTCACAAGTATCGTTATCGCGCCTTTTCGATACCGTCCTTGTCCTCCAACCCCACGCCAATCCTTTAGACGAGAATATATGGTCTTTAGACCAAGAACATGGCGTAATGGATGTGAGTTATACCGGATATCACAGTATCTCAGCATCAATTACTAAATCAGTAACAGGTTCCGCTCGTGTGCGAGGTCACTCCTTCACGAGAACAAGGCACACTCACTTTACAACTACATCGAGATCCGTGAGCTTTAACCCAGTCTAGTCCATTCCCGTTGTGGCACGGTTCAACATGCTTACTCATAATTAGATCGATATTCTCCTACCAAACTATGAAGCTCATTCTAGATATCTTCAAACATAATTTTAGCACTTGTTTAGAACACCCATCTTCGTACGTATTGACTGCATCAAGATTACCCGAGCCTTGGCGACACCATATCACACAATTATCTTTATCACGAGAGTCAGTCCAAAATGGCGAAGAGATTGCACTGCCAGAGCAACACAACAGCAACGAGAGTTGGTCCGACTCCGAGGCAATAGTACGCGCGGTGTTATCGAAGTTGGTGAAGATCCAAGAGACGAAAATCGGACGAAACACATCGATATACCGATATGGTCTGGATAGCATCGGTGCGGTCCAGCTCGCCACACTTCTTCGTCGAGAGTCCTATTCTGTTTCTGCTATAGACGTGTTCGAGAACCCAACCTGTGCCGGCATTGCTGCTCGCCTGTCAGCTCGAGACCTCAAAGAAACCCAATTTGCTTACAATTTTACCAATTTTCAAAATATTATCAGCAAGGATCTAGACAATACTCCTAGTCTGTTTGGACTTTACGAAGAGGTGCTGCCTTGTACCCCGACACAGCAAGGCATGATCTCCCAGTTCCTCAGCTCGAGAGGGGCACATTACTTCAATTATGCCAGTTGGGTTTTAAGGGCCGAAGTCAGTCCACGACAAATTGCCGAGGCATGGTGTTCTCTGGCAATCCGACATCAGATATTTCGCACCGGATTTATACCAATTAATCACCCGGATACCTCGTACGCGATGGTCGTATACCCAAGAGCAAACTTCTCCGTCCCAGTATCGGTTCGCCGGACAAGCACCTTTGATGATTCAGAGTGGCGCGCGAAAACGGCTTCGAAGGCTTTGGACACACTTGCGATACCACCCTGGGAAGTCATTATCATTGACCACGCACCCAAACAGCCAACAATGCACCTCGCTATACACCACGCGTTATACGACGCAGATTCACTACGGAGGGCCCTAAACGAGGTTGCAGCCGCTCTCACAAGTACCATAGAAGAGGGATCTCCGTCAATCCAGCCGGCCCTTTCTAGTCACCTTGATCCCGCCAATCATGGATCGGCTTCTAAACAATTTTGGAGAGGAAAAGCTGAAGAACTTGTGGTTAACAAGTTCCCTACTATGACTCCCCTCCGTATTACCAACAATGAAACATTATTAACACGAAGGGAGTGTGCTACCTCCCCTCACAGTCTCCGCCGTGTTGCTACAGAAGCCGGTGTCACAATCCGAGCAGCATTACAAGGAGCCTGGGTTCGTGTGCTTTCTGCCTATCTAGGAGAAATGTCAGTCACCTTTGGGATCGTTCTCGACGGGAGGAGTACAACGGAGGAACAGGAGATAATGTTTCCGATGGTAACCACTTTACCAATTTCCGCACATAACCATGAATCTAATGCCGACCTTCTTGAAAGCATGATGCAATATAATGCAAGTCTACGCCGTTATGAACGAACGCCGCTTTCTAAAATCCAGCGATGGCTTGGTCGCCCCGAGGGTCATCTCTTTGACACAATTATCGCCTATCAGCCCGTAGAGAAAGCGGGCGACGATGGACCATGGGAAGTACTAGAGGAAATCGCGTCAGTCGAATATACAGTTGCATTAGAAGTCGTCGAAACGGTTTCAGAAAAGCTCTGGTTAAATCTTACTCACAACAGCGATATACTACCAACTGAACAGGCAAATTTTCTTTTACGGCAATTTGAAGTAATATTCACCGATCTTTTAACGTGGCCTCAAGGACATACCGACCAATCTCTCTATCAAACAACTGACATTTTCTCCATACTTCCCGCGAAATTCCAACAACTCCAATCTACGGCAGAACTTTTGCATCAGCTTGTGGAACAAACTGCGCTGCGCACGCCCGATGCTACGGCTCTCGAGTTCGTGGAGGACCTAGGTAATCCAATTCGGCGGCGGTTCTGGACGTATCGCGAATTAGACGAAATGGGAAACCGAGTGGCCAACGTACTTTCGCATCATAATACACAGCCAGGCGGTATTATCGCGACGTGCTTCAACAAGTGCCCAGAAGCCTATTTTTCGATTCTCGGTATTCTCAAGGCAGGATGCGCGTTTTTAGCCCTTGATCCTAGCGCTCCAGTATCGCGACTGCAATTTATCTTGGAAGACTCAGCAGCTGCATGTTTGCTTATTGAACCCGAGTTGGCCGATGCCTTACAATTCAACATAGCCGCGCCGACCTACGTTATCACCGAACACGAGCTTGTAGAGTTCTCGCCGGCTCTTCAAGCTTCACTTCAAATATTCCCTTCCGATACATGTTATTGTCTTTATACGAGCGGCACGACGGGAACTCCCAAGGGATGCCTCATTAGTCACGACAACACTATCCAGGCAATGCTTGCTTTCAAGCATCTTTTCGACGGACATTGGGATTCAAGTTCAAGGTGGCTTCAATTTGCCTCATTTCATTTCGATGTATCGGTTCTCGAGCAGTATTGGTCTTGGTTCGTTGGTATCACCGTTGTTGCAGCGCCAAAAGATCTTATACTTAGCGACATAACCGCGACGATCTCAAGTCTTGACATCACCCACATTGACTTAACCCCAAGTTTGGCGAGGCTTACTCATCCTGACGAAGTTCCTAGCCTATGTAGAGGTGTGTTCATCACTGGAGGAGAACAACTACGGCAAGAAATACTACGGGCGTGGGGCCCGAAAGAGGTTATCTATAATGCTTACGGTCCGACGGAGGCTACTATCGGTGTTACGATGTTTCAGAGGGTACCTACCAATGGCAGATCTTCGAATATTGGTACTCAATTTCCAAACGTCGGCACCTACGTCTTTAAGCCTGGCACCGAAACCCCAGTACTCAGAGGTGGTGTTGGAGAATTGTGTGTATCTGGAAAACTTGTCGGTAAGGGGTACCTAAACCGGAAGGATCTCAGCGAGGAACGCTTCCCCGTTCTAAAGCAATATGGCGAGCGTGTTTACCGTACGGGCGACCTAGTTCGTGTCCTCCACGACGGGTCATTCGACTTCCTAGGTCGCGCCGACGACCAGGTCAAGCTTCGAGGTCAGCGGCTCGAAATCGGCGAAATAAAC
The DNA here is from genome assembly GCF_022578975.1 of Hypoxylon trugodes. Taxonomy (NCBI): domain Eukaryota; kingdom Fungi; phylum Ascomycota; class Sordariomycetes; order Xylariales; family Hypoxylaceae; genus Hypoxylon; species Hypoxylon trugodes. Next base: position 41,367 of record NW_026250021.1, read on the forward strand.
CACGCCATTAAGACGGGTCTCTCGAATCAATTGACGGATGTGGTCACCTTTGTTACCCGACACCTTAAACAGGATAGGGATCTTCTTGTCTCCTTTCTGGCACCTATCGCGAGGCCTTCCCTTCCAACAGATCTTCAGATATGCTCCGGTCAGCTATTTTCGAATATGTCCCGTACAGCGCTCGAGGCCTGTAGAGATCGCCTTCCCGGATATATGGTTCCTACATATGTTTTATGCGTGCCCTTCATTCCCTTGTCGGCAAACAATAAGGCGGATATCAAACGTTTGAAGAGCCTCTTCGCCGAGTTGCCCCACGATCATTTACGAAATCTTACTATAGGCTCTGCTGACACCCACAGGGTACTGAGCGAAAAGGAACAGCTATTAGCACTAGCTATCTCTACCGTCACACAAGTCCATGACACCAACATACTCCCAACTTCGTCAATTTTCGAACTCGGGATTGACTCGATCAATGTGGCACGCCTAGCAATAATTCTTCAATCGCAGGGTTTCACGGTTGCAAGCCCTTCTCTTATTTTACGCCATCCTTCAGTAACGCGTCTTTGTCAGGTCCTGCAGCAAGAGAATACCAACACACTTAATAGGCAAGTCCTTCAAGTTCGCCAGTCGATTCGCGCACAACATAGACACCTAGGAATGGTTTGCAGGGCCTTAGAAATTGATAGGAGAGAGGTCGAATATATTGCGCCATGTACCCCGCTGCAAGAGGGGATAATCAATAGATCTAAAACCGACGAGACTCGATCAGCATACTTCAATCAATTCCGGATAGATCTAGATGGCGAAGTATCGGTTAGCCGTTTAAAAGATTGCTGGGATAACATGTTTACTAAATGCGCCATTCTCAGAACGGCCTTCCTCTTAACTTCAGATGGATATATCCAAGTCGCCATTAAGAAAAAAGCGATACCATGGTTTGTACTTGATCCCGGTCAAAAAGACATTGAGACTTTGGAATCAGAACGCCGAGATCTCTGGATATTTTCAAATCAAGATACCTTACATCGTCCCGTTGAGGTCGACTACTTCGAGTACCATGGAAAAAAGATACTTCTTCTTCGACTATTCCATGCCGTCTACGATGGCCATAGCTTTGAGCTGCTTCTTCGGGCTGTGAATGCAAAATATCACAACCAACCGATAGCACCTCATACAGCATTCGTTGATGCGATTGCCTATGGCCCGCTTCTGAAACACGGACATTCTAGACCTTTCTGGGAGGATATTTTCAGAGGTCATACCTTTCAACCCATTCCAGCTCTATTAGGATTGCCCGGGACGTCCGACATCTTAGTATCGCGAACCATTCACGTTAGCGGCCTGGAAGCTCGCCGCGTAGCCCTTAAAGTGACACATCAAACCGCGCTGCAAGCTGCGTGGTTAGCTGCACTATATCAACACCTCGGATTCGCGCCAACTATTGGGATCATTTTCTCTGGGCGGTCTTTAATTTTTGATGGAGTTGAAAATGTCATCGGTCCTATGTTCAACACCTTGCCATTTCGAGTGAATCTCACAGGACAGACGACTTGGGCATCACTTGTTAAAGCAGTCCAGGAATACAACACGTCCGTTCTTGAGTTCGTCCACACACCACTTCGAGACATACAAAAGTGGTGCTCTAACGGGCAGCCGTTATTTGATACCCTATTTGCCTTCAATCGAGACGACATTTTTTCAACAATAGAAACAAGACAATTTTGGACTTCTGCGCATTCGATTGGAGTCCCAGATTATCCGCTCGCTTTAGAGGTAGTTCTTTCACAAGACAAATCATTTGCGGTCAATATCGCCGCTCGAAGGACTATCGCTACAGAAACCACCACTAATGAGTTACTAAATATATTCGAGCAAGCACTCACCGCACTCGTCAATTCTAATGATGACGCGATTGCGCCGCTTAGTTCCACAACGGCTAACGGCCACAATGCATCGTCAAATGATTCGCCGTCGATTCATTCATGCCCCCCACACCCAGAAAGCGTAAGCAAATTTGAGGTTTTTACGAATAGCAAAGCACGGGATATTCGACATGAAGTTGCTTCTTTGGCGGGGTTGCCAGACGAAGAAGTCCTCGAAAGTACGAACCTATTTGAGCTTGGATTCGACAGCATTGACTATATCAAGCTTACTGCGAAACTCAAAGCACTCGGGCTTCAGATCACCATGAGCTCACTCATGAAAAACCCCAGCGTCAAAAGCATGATCTTATCGCATGCCAACATTCACTCCAACGGCGTCCATCATGAAGATGAAAATGCTGAATTGGACAAATCAGTTACGTTCCTGAGGGATTATTTAATACAAGACGGGTATGACCTTGAAAAAGTTGTAGCTGTCCTACCACCCACGCCATTACAGGATTTCATGGTCACTGATATGTTGCTCTCTGGCTTCCACCGATACTTTAATCATGATATACTCGAGCTCTCTCCAAATGTGGATATTGATCGGCTCAAGTCCGCTTTAGTTGCTGTATACACCGGCTCGCCAATTTTACGAACAACTTTCGTTGAGGTTGACAATCCAAACAGTAAAGCAGCGTTCTGCCAAGTCGTACGAGAGGAACCCCTCAAATTCAACCCACAAATTGAGCTTCTAGACTTGGACGACATTTCAAAGGTTATAGGCAGCGCTCGAGATAGAGCAGCATCTGCCAATGCATCGTCCCACCTATTTCAACTCACTTTTGTAACAACACCGGCGCATCGCTACCTAGTCCTCTCCATCGCCCATGCCCTTTATGACGGGTGGTCGCTCAACTTACTACATGAAGATGTGAAGGCAGCGTATGAGGATTGTTACCACTTGAGAAGCGAATATAAGCCATATCTTTCTCGCTTGCTTTCTAGTTCCTCTGCTGCAGGTGGGCGCTTTTGGGCCGACTACCTAGACGATGCTCTTCCAACCATTCTTACTCCAATTTCGATGTCATACACGAGCGGCCAACCAGTCACACATAGGTCCGAATTGATTTCAGCTTTAGGCCCCCACAAACTAAAGACATTATGTCGAAGATACCGCGTTACTCCGCAAGTTCTAGCACAGGGGTGTTGGGCACCGGTTCTAGCTTCGAGAACTAACTCTCTCGATGTAATTTTCGGCGTTGTTTTATCAGGGCGAGATACCAACGAAGCCCAAGACCTACTGTTCCCAACAATGAATACAGTACCCTTGAGAATAATACTCCATGGAACGATCACGGAGTATTTCCACTATTTACAAGCAACTATGTCAGACATTATGGAATTCCAACACTTTCCACTGCGGGAAGTGCAGAGGTTAGCTAATTTCGGGGGCGTCAAACCTTTCAACACCCTTTTCCTTTTGCAGAACACCAAAGACGTAGGGATTAGGTCGAATGCCACCCTATGGAGATCTGTTTATTCATCCTCAGCCGTTGAATATCCTATTTGTATTGAAATGGAGATTACGGATGACGCTGTCATATGGCGTATTGCTGGAGACGAGCATTACGCCACTCAACAGGATGTAAACGAAATCCTAAACGACCTCGACGCTGTCCTACAGTATGTCACTAATGATCATATAAATATCCTCGAGTTTGATGATATGGTGGAGAAGGTATCCGTCTGCGGCTTGAAGCCATTCAGGCCTAGCGGGAAAACGGAGGATACGAATAAAACAGCGTCGGAGAATACATCTCGACGAGAATTCAACCCCACCAGCTTGGAATTACCCGTATTAGAGGTATTATCAGAAATTTCAGGAATAGACATGCACTCGATCGATCCCGACCATTCTATTTACCACCTTGGGCTAGATTCGATTAGTGCCATCAAAGCGTCTTCTATGCTTCGGAGACGAGGTCTAGGGATATCCGTGCGAGACCTCGTAAAAGCGTCCTCTATCCGCGAAATCCTAGACCGACGGGCCAAACAGTCAGGTCACCCCCCACACGTACAGTCAAGGCCAGAACCCGTCCTAAACGACGTTGAAATAAGTTCCGTGCTTAAGGATATCAGGGTGGCGGAAACCGAAGTCGAGACGGTACTACCGGCACTTCCTGTGCAAGTTCACATGTTAAGTGTCTGGCAAAATACGAATGGACTTCTTTTCTACTCACAATTCGCGTACAGGATTTCTGGCAACATAGATAAAGATGATATCTCAAAAGCTTGGTCTATACTAGTTGCAGAAGTCCCAATGCTCAGGACGCGCTTTGCCGCTACTGGATCCACCTCACTTCCCTTCGTACAAATCGTTATGAAACCGACACCGGTAAACCCCGCTGAGCGAAACCTTTCAAGATCTAGACAAGACACTTGGGTGTACAAGGAAGCCATGAATCCCTTCGTATCCATCTGCGCCAAAGGATCGCACCAAGAAGGCGTTTATTTACGGCTCTATATCCACCACGCCTTATATGATGGTGTTAGCTTGCCAGCAATACTAAGCCGCTTCTTTGAGCTATGCGAAAATGCTTCGACGCAACCGCAAAGCACCTCTAATCAAGCTAATTGGTATACATTCGTTTCGAGTCAATGCATACCCGAAATCCGCCAACGAAGGGCTATATTCTGGACCTCGTATTTTCGAGGCATAAAGCCGACGCTTATGCAAGCCAAGAAGAAACCAGGAACGCATCGCGAGAAGATCGGACAACTTACTCGACTTAAACGTAATGCGGTAAGAAGTGTATCAAACCTAAAAGCGATAAGTTCATCCAATGGGACAACTCTGCAGGCCTTCTTCTTCGCAGCGTATACCAAAGCGCTTGCGACTCTACAACAACCTGGAAAACTTGGTTCGCAGGATGACGCTGTCTTTGGGGTCTATCTCGCAAATCGTACGAGTTTTGACGGCCTCGAGAGAGCACCGTTTCCGACATTGAGCATTATTCCTCTAGTGGTAAAAAGGCCATTAAACCGGTCAGTCATCGAGCTGGCTATTGATATTCAAAAAGATATATCAGAAATCAGCAGCTTCGAGAATGCCAGCGTAGGTTTGTGGGAGATATACAACTGGACTGGTGTGCAGATCAAGAGCACTGTCAATTTCCTCCCCATGCCTGAAGACTCAACGTCCACATGCGCAAATTCCAATATTACAATAACAGAAGTTCCTAGTGAGCCTGACATACCCCCGGAAGAAGAAGATCATTTATGGAATATTACGCGACCAGCTGCAGATTTCGCGTTGCGAAACGAGATAAAAGGAGCATACACGGTGAGTTTTTATATAGACGACATCTATAAAAAAACCGGCGCAGTACTAACCGTGTAATTTTCAAATAGCATACCATAGATGTTGAAGCGGCCATCCATGGAGACGCAATGGATGTGGGCGCATTTTGTCCTGACACATTCTCAGAAGCGCAAGTTGAGGGCTTAATTGACGATGTGGTCACAGCATTGGAGGCTGTAGGCCCCAACTAGCGGACAATGAATTAGCTAACATCAGTGTAAACAACCAGCAGGAATATTCCACTATTGCGCTGGTCAAAACCAATAGCTAGATCCATTTAGAAGACCAGCCGAACTAATATATCAGCGGCGATTTTACAAGTTACCCAGATTTTATAATAGATAGCCCTCATCTCGATTTAACCTAGTAAGTAGATTTATTTTCTAACGCTGTTAACGATTCTCCTGTAACGCATTGTTACTTGCTATTGTTACCTACTACATCCCTGTTTAAAAGACCGTCGACTACGTACTTATATCCTAACAATATTTAGTTTACGTAAGGTCGAATAACTAGAGCGTGAAATACCAGAACAAAGGGCCATCCTGTTACGTTACAGAGTACTGTTCCTATTCTGCTCTATCGCCGTTCTCTGATCCATAACCAATATTTACGGGCGCGCCAAGCCAACTCACGAGCTATCCAACCTAGAAACTAAACCAATGCGGCAGTTGTAAAGTCCCGCACCACTTTGCTATATAGGTAATCCTTATATATGTCATGATAAAAACGAGGCGAAGTTATAAGACGGCCCGAAGCGGGCTAGCACTTGGGCTTGAAAGAGGCGCTCAATAGTTCTAAGACCATTGCCAAGTAACTTAGTCCAGGACTTCCAGTGAATGACCGTTCGACGAAACCCTGTACCATCAATAATGCTGACAAAACAAGCCCTACCTACCTACCGAGGCAGCTTTAAAATATGTGAAGTATGTATAGCCAGAGGTCAATGTCAACCCGGTGATACCGGGATTTGAATATTGTCCGACATCTTTCCTGGACCATGCTGCAGCACAGCCGCTATGAGAAATCCTCCAGGTGCAACATCTAGACATAAGTCGGTCGGTCGATGGCTCAGGTCTAAATCCAGGCATCTACGTGACACCAAGTCCGGGGAATTAAGGTAGTTGCGTGGGGAATCTGGGTTGCCCACACTCCTCGGGGGAGTATCTGCTCGGGATCGCCCCTAGGATGGTTCTGCACTGCGACCCCTATGTGTTCGTGACCTAAGTAAATGGCCCATGTCCCCGCCCTATATTCTGTTCCCTCAAATATTGGTTCACGAAGCAGCATCTGACCAGGCCGCAGAAAAGAAAAAGAAAAATATTCAAATAAATATTCAAATGAATTGGGTAGATCGCAGAGCTAGTAAGCTAATGCAGATAATTGTTTCGTGTCTCATTCGCTATCTGGTGAAGCTGCAATATCGCGGGTCAGCCGTCGGTTGCCTTCCTTTCTAAGAAAAGTATGCGAGACAAGGGGCCAATCAACCCCTAGACTTTTGACCCTCAGATTAAGCGCCAGACGAGTCACGATTATCCCACGTCCAAGATCGATGTATACTTAATTTAAATAATATCTTAACAATAGGAGTTAAGGTCTGAGCTCTCACCCCCCCGCGCAGGTCGCAGGCTGCTTTGGACCCCAAGCTAACCAACGCATGCCCCATATGCCGGGGCTAGGCTTTCTTGTTTCTTATCTCAACAGGTTCTGGAGTAGAGAGCATGGCACATCACCACCGCCGGATGCGATTGTATTCCCTCGTCTTGCCGGGGTGGAAATTGCGACTTTGGCACAGCGAGGGTCAGACGATGCGCCAAGGCCAGCCCTTCAGCGTACCAAATGGCTCAAGCTAAGCCTTGACGAGAATGTGTCATGCCCAAGAGGTTTGCTCAAGGCATGATGAGCAGGAGAGACATTCTCAAATTGGAAGTCGGCTTCCGCCATGTTTAAGCTCCATCCGTATTAACGACCGCGAAGTCGGAGTAGCTATTTCTATAGTTCGGATGAACCCGTAGGAAAGCTCATAGAGCCGTTTATACCCTGCCGCGTGCATTAACCGTTCTGAATAGCTGCATAGAGCTTTGAATGAAGAGACAAATATCGTCCCGGATCTCGAAAACGGACAGGTCGGATTATCACCGTTAAGCGACAGCCATATTAAATTAGTAGATGCCGAAGCTAGATAAACACAGCGCTCTGAAACCGGTCGGCTTTTACACCGTATCGTAAATTAAATCTGCCTGTCAGCTACACCAACCCGGCGTTATTTCGTTCCTCGCGTGCCTCCGAGATCTTGGCGTACCAGCTAGCCGGCCTACCGTACTCAGGGACCTACTCCGAACGTCATTGGGCCCCTGTCAAGACGTGCGGCATACCACTGTAATAGACAATCACTTTCCTTTCGTGAACTCGTATCCAGCAGGGGGAGCTGTCAAGCTTATTTGCACTGCCGCCAATGGGGAAAGCACTCGTGCATCTCAATGTTTCCCTCGAAAACTGCTAGAAGATGCCCAAACGATGGCACACGACCGCATTCAGCGGGGCACGCCACAACATGTTCAACCCCAACCCTAGGTACCGATAAGCACCATGTATATGCCAATGACCATGAACTTCTTCGAAATAGGAAGCTCGGTGAATGCGAATAGCAACTTCGAAGCCAAGAAGTAGGTATGTTGAGCTACATATAAAGGTCGACGTCGGTCCGTCATGGAATCAACAAGCCCAAGCGTTCCAGGCTCTTCCCGCGCAGCTTCCCTTTCACCATGATCCGATCACTATTGTTGCTCGGTCTCTTGGGCGCATCGCTGCCCGCCCAGGGCCACCCTACCCAGTCTTACAAAGCTGGACTCCGACGCCGAACGGTAGACCTCAACACATACCGTCTCAAGGAGACAGCCCAATATAGCAACAAGGCTGCTACAAGCGCCAACAAGGCCGTGCGTCTTCTCAAGCGCGATTCCTACGTCGACACTGCGACCGCGCTCGTCAAGAAGATTGCTCCTAGCGCTGAGTTCCGCCTAGTCAATGACCACTATGTTGGCACCAACGGCATTGCCCACGTCAACTTCAAGCAGACCGCGCACGGACTGGATATTGACAATGCCGACTTTAACGTTAACGTGAGTGCTAACACCCGTATGCATAGAGATTCTAGTTACTGATACTCATAAGATTGGCGCTGACGGAAGCGTCTTCTCGTTCGGCAACTCCTTTTTCACTGGTGACATTCCTCAAGATAGCCCGTTGACGAAGCGAGACTTCTCCGACCCCATACAGGCCCTGTCAGGCGCCACCAAGCTTCTCGAACTGCCAGTTAAGGGAGACGCCTCTGCTGAGGCCACTGATGGCACCGAGACCTACGTGCTCAAGGGAACTTCCGGCGCCCAGAAGGACCCCGAAGCCCGCCTTGTGTACTTTGTCAAGCCCGACGGTAACCTAGCTCTCACATGGAGAGTAGAGACTGACATTCTTGACAACTGGCTGTTGTCTTACGTCGATGCGAACACCAATGAGGAAATCCACGGCGTTGTCGACTACGTTGCCGAAGCCACATACCTCGTCTAGTAAGTCTAAAAGGATGATAAAAACGCTCCACGCTAACGTTCTGGTAGCCCATGGGGAACCAACGACCCTGACGAGGGTGACCGAGTGGTCGTAACCGACCCGTGGGACCTTGCGACATCCGAGTTCACGTGGCTTTCGGATGGAACGACCAACTACACCACGACTCGCGGAAGTAAGTTATAATCCAAATCAGTTATTATACCGTCCATGTGGGAGTATTCTTACCGGGCTTCCCACACACGGTAAACCTAAAGACCCGGTAGCTAACCTCTCAACAGACAACGGTATTGCCCAGACCAACCCTGACGGTGGATCAGACTACCTCGACAATTATCGCCCAGATAGCGCCGATCTCAAATTCGAGTACAAGTGGGATGCGACCTTGACACCGCCCTCGACCTACGCAGATGCTTCGGTCGCCCAGCTCTTCTACACGGCGAATACGTACCACGACCTGTTGTACGATCTTGGCTTCACTGAGGAGGCCGGTAACTTCGAGACTAACAATGATGGAAAGGGAGGTGAGGGTAATGACTTTGTCATCCTAAACGCGCAAGATGGTTCGGGCACCAACAATGCCAACTTCGCAACTCCCCCAGACGGACAAAACGGCCGTATGAGGATGTACATCTGGACAGAGTCAACCCCCTACAGGGACTGCGCCTTCGAGGCTGGTGTTATCATCCACGAATACACCCATGGCTGTAAGTGACAATTCCTCCTTAGTCCTTACCAACTACATGGTTGGATGTCGTCAATTTCGGCAAACTAACGTTTTCTTTCCCGGGTCAGTGTCCAACCGTCTTACCGGTGGCCCCGCAAACTCGAACTGCCTAAATGCTCTTGAGTCAGGTGGTATGGGTGAGGGTTGGGGTGACTTCTTCGCCACGACCATCCGCCTAAAGGCCGGTGACACCCGTGAGACCGACTACAGCTTGGGCGCTTGGGTCTACAACGACCCCAAGGGTATCCGAAACTACCTATACTCGACCAACCTCACAACCAACCCGTACCAGTACATAACGCTCAACACGTACAACGAGGTGCACGACATTGGTGAGGTCTGGGCCACGATCCTATACGAGGTCCTATGGAACCTCATTGACAAGCATGGCAAGAATGACGACCCCAAGCCCAAGTTTGACGAGAACGGCGTCCCAACCGATGGAAAATACCTCACTCTGAAACTTGTGCTTGACGGCATGGCTCTGTAAGTGCTTTAATTGGCGAATATGAAGACCGAACGCGAAAACTAACATTTTGTTCTTAGTCAACCTTGCAACCCCAACTTCATACAAGCCCGTGATGCCATCATTGATGCTGACAAGGCACTAACTGGTGGTGACAACGTCTGCGAACTGTAAGTTAAATACCACTTTTTCAAGTAAATGTAAATGTATAACTAATACCCCGGGTTTTAGCTGGACTGCCTTTGCTAAGAGAGGTCTCGGTGACGGCGCCGCCTACTCGAGCAGCAACCGCACTGGAAGCAACGACCTCCCCGAGGGAGTATGCTAAGCATCTTATGTGTACCATATAGAAGCCAAGTCGTGTATTAATTCATTAAGGTGCTCTTGTAGTAGTTAATTGCAATATGAAGTAATTTCAAGTTGATGAAACCATGTCTGACCCGCTCCTGATAGTGATGTCGAATGCCTCTGTTCTGTGTCAATTTCTCAATTATTAAATAAAACTGATGAATTTCAGTGAATTAATACGGTAGGAACTGACTATGCATGGATTTTTGAGACCTATTCGAGGGTAGCGAGCAGAGCCAGTCGTTTTAATATCAGCAGTAGTCCATCAAGGTACTCAAATCCCATATGCTTGAGGTCAGCAACTCTTCACACTTCTTAACCAGCTGCCTAAAATAGATAAGAATCATCGTAAAATTGTATTATACGATAAGATATCTCATTGGGTGTTTTTATAGGCGTAAATACTGAAGTCCCCATCTACCTATTAGAGCCTTGGACGCCTACTCGGCAGTGAAGTCATAATACTGAGTGTGCAGGACGTAATCATTCTACTGGGATTTCCTCCCTTCCAAGGTTAGAAGTTACTATAGCTCCTTAAAGAACCTATCCATCTCGTTTCCGACCCAGTTCGACCTCTTAACAATATCTTCAACAGACCAAAGTCCTTCTTCGGTGATATAAGCATGAATGAAGCGAGCGGGTATCCACTCAAAATACACGTTCCTCACATGAACCTTCTTGCAGGATGTCGAAGTACCCTCGGCATCGTTTAAAGCATCTTCAATAATATTGGCCCCTTTAACTCCTCCTCTCCAAGTCCGTACCAATTCGGCAGAGTCGTTTTCCTCTACCTCATGCTCTGCTATAGAGCCTGGGCTTGCTACCTTTTCGGTCTCGCTCAAGATAATCACCTTCGCTTTAGGTGCTACATGTTTCTGGCTTAAGACAAGCGGAAGCGATCCGATTTTCTTCGCACGAAGTTAGTCCCTAGAACTTCATTCTGAAAAATGATAGAAGCGCGAAAGAAAATGGTGGGTTAACTTACATTGCTAACATCGCCAGTAGAGCTAATGCGGTCGGCTCCGAGCACGACAATATCCACGGATTCTGCGGCTAATGCGGAGGAAGCATCCGTGTAAATTGTCACGGTAAAATCTGTTGACTCACTTCCCACTTCGAGTAGTTTCGAGGCTAGAGTCACGCCTTCGTAGAGAGGCCTTGATTCAAGAATGCGAAGGTCAAGCTGGATGCCTAAGTCGGCGGCAGCCTGTAGCAGACAAGCCGAAATAGTAGAGCTAGAAGACAAAGTAAGGACAGCGAGTCTATTCTTAGGCTCTGCATTGTGGGTTACGTTTTGTCGGAGATAGTCGACGAATGTATTACGAATACGTTCGGTTGTCATTTCGCGTTGATTTAGCTGGTCCTCGATGGATTCAATCATTTGTCGTACTTTTTCCGATGGTGATAAGTCTTGGGTGAATATTGCTTCGACTCGATCGAGTGATTTAACCACAGCACTTGTGATTGCCGACCCCATACTTTCGCGTGCTTTGCAAATGTGCCATGCGGCCATTCGCATATTTGCCCACCAAGTATCATCTATGGCATGAGAATCCATCTCTGCGATGAGGTTTTTCAGAGTTAAGACAGCCATCTCAGCTAGTTGCCTTGCCCCGTTTTCATGGTCATTTCGTAGTTGCTGCAAACCCGACGTGAAAGCCTTGCCGGCTTTCGGACCCAGATCATACTCGGGCCACACTCGTCGCAGACTATTTACGAGCTTCGGGACGCCGCCAAACTCGTCCGACTCATTTACATCTAGTGGATTAAACCATCCGAAGCCATCGTGCTCCCAATCGACAGTGATGCCCTCTTCGCCTTTCCCCCCTTCGGACTTATCTTTGAGACGAAATGCAAACGGGTTAATGGTCCATTCGCGACCGATAGATTGGTCAACAAAAGAGTATGGTTTTCCGACGCGGAGTAGTTCGATAGAAGACAGAGTAAGACCTGTCTCTTCGTTGATCTCCCGTAATGCAGTAGCGAAGGGACTGGCGTCGTCCTTCTCGACGCTGCCAGAAATAGGAGCTAATTTATGTTGATAAGTGTTCACTTTCCCGCTGCGTCTAAACAGAGCGACTTGGGCCTGTTTCTCATCCCCGCTTGGCAATTTGAAGAAGAATGAGCCTGCGATAGATCGCTTTTTAAGCGGGCTACTCTTGGCTGGTGTATCGTTTGAAGTCATAGTGCGTTCCCAATGAAGAAAAAGCTTGGTGCGTGATAATATTGAAAATTGCTTCAATAGACATCGAGACGAAGTAGCCAACAAGGCATTGGAAAATACGATGCCATGATACATCCCCAGTTTAAGGGTATATTATGTAGTGGGAGTGATGGCACTGCGTTTGAATTTGATCACGAAAAAATGCACGCCATCAACATGTTACATGTACATGTATAGACGTTAAGGTATACTGTGTACGTGTGTACAGGTAGAGGTGGAGGTACATGATGATACTTACTAGACGATACGGGGCGAAGCTACCTACCGATGACGAAATGTACGTATTTACTCGATAATACGTGATAAATAAACATAAATGCTCTTAATTCACATTACTTTCTTAGCGAAGTTGAGGGTATCCCGAAGTCTCTTTGTAACAATGGTTTGCAGTACATGTATGTCTCACATAATAAACAGTATGGCATGATAATACTTGATTTTATTTTTACTTGCTTTTATAAATGCTGTCGCTTTTATTCGCCCTTATAAATCCCTAGATACTTGATAAATCATATAACAATGCCAATGTGGAAACCAATGCCGCCCAGAAATGCCAATCCTTTTTTTCCGGCTCCAATAATTACAAAAATATAAGAAAAATGCTACTTCAAACTCCGTGTACTACGCGCATCCGCTCAAGAAACTCCGACCCGGTACTTAGACGGAGTAATTATTTCATACGTTTTGGTCACCTTTTTTACCATTTGTATCTGCCTTATCAAATCCGGCGTGTGGCCTGTTTCGCAGTGCATTTCGGATTGCTGTCTCCGGTCGCTGTACCCACACACTGTAGCCCGACTCGCTGTGAGGGAACATAACTTTGTTCTTGGGGTTCTCAACCCATTCGGAACTGCGTGGCTTCCGGCGAGCGGCAATCGTTTCCATGTCTTGTACGATGTGCTGGCAGAATAGATCTAGAGGCAAGTCGTTGACGTCGTTTCCGAACGGATCCTCGATTTCATGTCCGATGAAGAAGATACCCAGAATAATGTAAGACGCGGCGATAGTAGCCGGAATCGTGATCCACTCGAGCTCGATGAGCAATTGGAATGGGAGGAGGAACACGTAGATCCAGGTAATCTGCGAAATAGCGATAGCGTACGCGATCGGGAGTGGCGTGTTAAGAACACGCTCCGTGTTAACCAGGACATCGTTCAGCGATTGAAGGTTATTGTCTGGTGGAACACATTAGCAAGGTATACTACCTCTCTTAGAATCCCAGTTGACTTACAAGCAGCGGTTTGTTGCATCGGAACGGGCAATTGTCCATTAAGAGCGAGCTCATCCACGTATGCAGTCAGATAACAGAGGATCTCCAGAGGAAGATTGCCAAGAGGAGTTTGGGCTTTCTTCATCAACTTCCGAGGATTCGATGCAGCGAATGATAAACCAAGGTTCGACCCGACCGCCTTGAACAAGCCCGCCCTTGGTCTTACTGTGTTTTCGTCCGTAGCTGATTTGGCGAAAGTGTCGAGATGCTCGACCAAGTCTACAAGGTCGTCATAATACGTATACGGTTCGAATCGAAGCTTGTGCTTTAAGCTAACAGCGAATGCCACCACTAGATTCATGGCAGTTCTAGGCACAATTAGAAGACTAGGCGCAGTGCTCAACGATGTGGAAGGAGACTTACAATTTTCCTAGTAGATCCTTCTTCCCAGAGCCCTCGCGCTCTACGACGTGCAACCAAAAAACTCGACCGAGTCCTTGGCAGGTGAACATCAACTGACCCCAAAGCTTCCTGCCTTCCGCGTATCGCTCATATGCTGACGAGCTACGGAAAGACAAACCCAAACCCACGACGAAACCGGTAACGGTAAGGAGGATAGAGCTAATTCCGAGGGGTTTGACCTTCATGGAAATTACGGTTATAAGAGTTGCCCAAGCAGCGACGGCGAGAAGCGGGATAATCATCTTCGGCAAGATGCTACCATGTAGCTGCATGAAGAGAGGCCATTTTGAGTGCTTGGAAATATCGCGAGGTCCCGACTAGACGAGAGAAAAGTGTTAGCGATTGTGAAAAATCAGCGAAACTAGGTTTCTCGCATACGAAGTAGTCGTCGATGTCAATGCTTGTGTTTCTTCGACTGAAAGGATTAGGAGTCGTCGTATGTCGTTGCGGGGACATAGGGTACGGTTCTTCTTGGACGGTGTGCGGGCTCTTTTGTTGGTCGTTGGGAATATGGAGCGCAGGTATCCCTTCTGTGACGCCGCCGTCTTCTGACATCTTGAGGTATGCTTAGGTAGGAAATGAGGGCACCTGGGCAAGTATGGATATAGATCGCAAGTGGAGGATATGATCGACAAAATCTAGTATTGCGTAATTCTTCGAGTTCAGTACTAGGTAGGTAATCTACAAGAAACGGGTAGTCTGTGCTTCGGTGATTTATTATGTATCAAAGTTATGAATTGGAACCTGCCCAAGTAAAAAAAGAAAGCCTAAGGAGAGCACCTAGTTGGATGAGGGTTCAGGAGAATTAAGAGTTGAAGGGAGAATAAAGCACGACGACGACGCGGAAACCTGGAATATCTCCCTGTCGAACCCACTCTTCTGCAAATTAACAAGATGGCGAGACATCACGGCTTTTAAGTATTCGGTTCTGCATCAGGCTCTGCCCAAAACTCAGCTTTCGTCAAAGCTTAGGTGCAGGGCAATACACGTTGCTATCCCCTGTAGTCATCCTGTCTTGTCAGGGTTCTTGATGTATTTTCTCGGTCTAGCCAGCACTATGGTGGAGTCAATTGAAACGGGGAGATGTATTCAAGGGGGGCCAATTAGAGGGGAATTCGTAGATTAACGGACGAATGAGATGTCACCAGCTAACGTGGACTTTTAAAGAATTCTTAGAATACGACCTTGGCAACTTCAGGGGGATCTAAGTCTAGGGGTGTTGGGCTTTCTGTATCATGGGAGTAGTATTTTGTTAATCCCGTTCTGCAGGTTCAGCCCTGCGTCCGATGAGTTTCAAAGAGACATGAAGAAGTACCTCTATGAAATTAGAAGTGCGCCTCAAGACTAGAAGAGGCTCTTTGGGAGGAATCGTGGAGGATCGTCTTGTTCCTTTTCGAAGGCAATTCCGGGAATGTCAATGTTGCGACTCCACATTGGCTGATGAAATAATCCTAGTCAGCACTTAAATAGTCATCGGTCATCTGAAACGGTCCAGAGCTTCTATTAAAGGAAGGAATTTCTACATCAGCGTGGATACCTACTTCAGCCGGCTTGGTACGTACCGTTATGTTACCTTTGAAAGTGCAAATATGGCTTATAATAAGCTACATGTACCTAATTAGTGGCTGAATTTATCTGCAGGAATAAGGAGATACTGGTGTAGGCCTTGAGAGCTAACGCGTGTAAGCCACCATATTTGCTATAGTATAATGATTTCTTATTTTATTTCTATCTTTTTTTCTCCCTCCATAACACAACGCCATATTAATATTCTTTGAAAATATACCTATTGGTGGCCTTACGGGGTTGAGATTACGTACATGAAGGTAACGTATGACAAACAGATACGTACCTAGGTAGGTAGGCAAAATACACTGAAACTATAAGACGTTCATTAAATGCCTGTGTACCCCCTCACAAGTTAGGTACTTGGGTAGGCTATAGGCGGATCAAGCATCTTATTGGATTATGACTTAATATATAGTTTATATACCAGTCCTAGGTGAGGCTACCTAATTCATATACCTAGTTTCTTCTCTTCAATACACACCGACTCATGATGATTCATAAACTCCCTAAAAATGCTTATAAATTGATCGAGCATACAATACTCGAACAATGTCATGACTTATCATGACTCCGAACTTAAGTATATCATACATCCCAAACCCGACTTTACTTCGTTATGAACAGTTTCTGTAATGCGCAGCCGCTCCGCTATGTATATGTATGCATCATATCCATTGTTTAAATATGCTCCCCACAAACTCCATAAATGATCAAAAAAAGCCTCTACGAGCCTGGTATCCTCCTAATCTGTAGTTTGATGATGATGATAATGCATGAAATCAAAGAGTGAGAAAAGAAAAGAAATGAATCCAAGAGACGATGACTACCGGACAACCGAATAGACTTCTCGGTCCTTCTTCTTTTTGAATAATGCCTTCAGCATATTGTCCTTTTTCGGGCGGAGCACGACGTTGATGGAGTTTTCCCGGTCACTACGACCATCTTCAATCGCCTTCAACTCGACCTTCTCGGAACGTTTAGTCTTGGAGGTGCGTTCCGTTCTATCGCTTCGAGTACTCCGATGGCTTCGATGACTGCGGTGGCTACCCGCCTCGCTGGCGTTATCTGTTTCCTTGTGACCGCCGTTGCTCTCGTTCTCGGGAGTGGGTTTGTGTGATTTGTGCGACTTGCTTGTCTTGGTGGTTTTACTTGTTTTGTTGGTTTTCGTTGTCCGATGCGTTTTGCTCGTGCGAACACTACGCGCATCGTCACCGCCATACTGACCACGGATTGCGCGGTCAGCTTCGGGGCTGATGAGTTCTAGATCGGCTTGCGCATCTTCTCCAAAAGGTACAATGCCGCGGCGCCAATTCTCGATACCGCTGAGCTCCTCCTCGATAACTAGAGCTTCATCAAAGCCTGCGCTTATTTCGGACTCTGGGTACGGAGCTCGAACGGCATCGCCAAGTTCAGGTTGGTGTGCCGCAAAGGCCATTGGAGCAACCGCGTTGGCCTCGGCCTCCTTGACCTCTTGGATGCGTTTAACGATTTTCCAACCACCAAACATGACCACCGTGACTCCGACTGTCACACCCGCCGCGATTAAGAATTGGGGGCTTGCTAAAAGAGCAAAAATTGCGGGGCTTCCACCCTTGATGACGGCAAGGAAAGACGGCGACATCTTTCCGAGTAGAGCGGATAGTTCAGCAAGCGTGAGGGCGACAGCAGCAGCGGCATCTGGATTTCCCTGTAAATGTTGGATAATATGTGTTGCGGTATGATGCAAGCATTGCGTCTCCGTCAATAGTTGCTCGATTTTCTCCATCAGATTCATTGCTTTGCGCTCCTTCTGTTCCGCCTTGTAGGCCGGGTCTAAATCAACCCTCTCTGCTAAATCAGGCGGAACATTCCCGTATGCCAAATCCTCATCTATGTCTTTTTTCTTATCTCCCAGGGCTGGGTCCGAAATCGATCGAGGCACAGGCATGTTGTGCATCGGGGGTTCGTCAACATAGATAGGCGCTTGAGCAAGAGTTGGGCGGCTCAGGGCCATGTCTCGAGGGGCGGTTTCGGCATACGGGGACTGGTACGCTACTGGAGGTCGCGAAGGAGCCGTAGATGACACTTCTGTAAGAGTCTTAAGGTTGCGCTCCGTCAAGGCTGGTCTTGTTTGAGAGGCGGATCGGTGCTTGGAAGCTCCACTGTACTTCGAACGATAACTTCTTCGGGATGTGGCCTGAGAGGCGGCATCGTCGTGAGACGCTCGCCGGCCGTATTCGACGCCATCGTAGTACCGTGGTACGGTCGGTATGTCGAAGGTGTCACTGCGTCTGACGGCGCGTTCGGCCTTAATAGACGCCTTCTTTTCTTGGTAAGAGGCCTTGGCCTCTTTCAATATGTTGATTATATGTCTTCCCTGTCGAGGAGATAACTGTTAGGTTATGCGCATCCAAAGAGTTTTGCTTGGAGTTGGATGCAAGTAGCTATCATGCTGTCATGACAAAAAGAGAGAATTTCTGCGGGACTTATGTGGAGATATACCCGTAGTGTAGATGTAGTGTGCTGGTAATAGCTGTGATAGCAATAGATAGCTCTAAGCTAGAAGTGCAAAAATAAAAGAACAATGGGGAAAAAAAAAAGACAGATGGCTATAACTTACATTGCTGATTATCTTCCCCGACGAATTTACGATAGTAACAACTTCCACGGGCATTGTAGCTGTGCTTGCCCTCCCACACGCAATGTTGAGAGTGAAAAGGACAATGAAGAAGAGGAGTTAATTGTTCGAGCTGGATTACTTATGAAGTGGCGGAAAAAGACGAGGCGGGAGTACAACCGACTAGCTGGCCAGCACGGTCATTTGCCTGTTCGGACAATACGCGGCGGTGAAGGGATCGCTCAGCATTGACGGGGCAGATAAAGTGGAAATAGGAGGTCCTACGTTGACAAGTTCGATGGCACTTATCATGCGGAATAACGGTTTTATCTATTGACCTCCCTTGAATACACTACCTTCATATGAGGAAGCCGACGAACCGAACAATATAAAAAAGACCTGAAGAGGAGATGGGAAAGCGACCTTAGTTTGGCCAAAAATCCACACAAGGGCCAACAGCGCATCCGAGCCATCGGTCTCGAGGCAAGTCAGTAATGATTGGCTGGGTAAGGGGGTAGATCAGGCGTGCTTGCAGCGCTTCCAACTGCACCACGTTTCTGACGACACCTGCTAATGACCGAGGCGCACGAAGGGTCAAACGAGATCAATATGCAATATGATGTTATACTTTTCATTCATAGACCCGGTTTAATCTCCATTATACTGCATTTTGTGCAAACGAGATGGCGTACCGTATGCGGCCGCTTTCGCAATCCCAATGGCTTGGATCTGAATGTGCAGTTTGGAGGCCGCCTAGAAAACCGGAAGGGGAAAAAAACATACGTAGAAAACCAGGAAAAAAAAACAACAACACGACTGGACCGGGAATTCCCCAGTTGAGAAGGGGTTCAGAGACCACAGACCAACTTATGCATGGAAGCGCCAAATTGCAATTGACCGGATTTCAGGGACCGTCCGGACCAGTCGCAAGGCAGTGTACTCAGCGCTCGCCTCATTACTACGTAGCTTAGGAGGCGGGTGAATAGCTGCTGATCGCGGGCAGAAGAGGCCGAACGGCGCCGTCAATCAAGGGAATCGGGCAGCGTTGATTTGCTTGGCTTCTGCGAATAAGCAATCCGACGAAGAAAATACAGGCCATGAATGGAGACAAGTGGCGGCTATCGTGACCGCCCAATCGTTCAATCAAGCCAACGATTCCCACCCCGGCGGGGACAGGTCAGACCCTAGTGTCGTAGTACGCTAAGTACTTAGGGGGCTAAGGAGTGA
The DNA here is from genome assembly GCF_022578975.1 of Hypoxylon trugodes. Taxonomy (NCBI): domain Eukaryota; kingdom Fungi; phylum Ascomycota; class Sordariomycetes; order Xylariales; family Hypoxylaceae; genus Hypoxylon; species Hypoxylon trugodes. Next base: position 60,992 of record NW_026250021.1, read on the forward strand.
GGAGGATCGTGAAGGTGGCGGCTCTAACGGGAGATGCCCGCGAAAAAGAGCTAGAACTAGGGCCAGACCCTCTTGGTATAGGAATTAATAAGTATATAATGTAGTATGTTACCGCCTAGTAGGTACATTTCCACATGTCCTGACCATTGTCGGAATTTTAATGGCAATTAATCCTATTGATTGCCTGTCGTATGGTATTTTGCGACAGAGAGACCCTCTTTCTCTCCTTCTCTCCTCCCTCTCTCTTTGTCTATCACCCACCGCCACGATGATCCTATGTTTTGGAGTTGGTCGATCCCCAGGTACGTCAGTACCTTAAATTCCACATTCTGTGTTCTAGTCACAGCATTTACGCCTCGTGAATCCAGCAGAACCTGCTGTATGGTGAACGTGTATATACGTAAGAGACCCGTGCTTGTTTCAAATGCTGCAAAATGTTGTAATGATGCGTGCCTGACTTACATGTAAGCTACACCTACATACATTACGTTCTATATTGGGCGAGCATCTCAGTTGGAGAGAGAGATCTTGTCTGGGGAATTTGGGGAATTTCGAGCTCGTGCGACCCGTTCGGACCACTGTACCATCTCCAGCTTGACTCCCGGGTGCAAGTATCAATGCCTAATGGAGATGCAGTAACAGAATTTGGTAGGCAATAAGCACCGAATTCGTCTACTTTGCTATCGAATCAAGGAATCATTGAGCAATCATAAAACGTAACATTACACAAACGGAAATTGTATAATCTGGCGAATGAAATATAAGCCCTCTGTCCCTTGTGAAAAAAAAAAAAGAATCCTAGCTGGACCCGCTAAAGCATAGATGCGGTGTATCGGAAGCCTCACTGTTGTCACGATAGTTCAACACAGTACATGCAAATGGTTGAAAATATCATCATTAAGCATTAATCTCTAATTAATGAATGGTAAGATACGCCCGTAACCCCTTATACGTACCCATATACCTAGACCGAATGAACCCATACCTAGCGCTCTGAATGCTTTCCTATCCCATTTTCCATGATCCCAGTATTTATCTAACCTATGCACAAATTGTTCACATTTGACGGAATAAACTACCCTCTCTTCTTGCCTGAGTCCTCAACTGTCGCACATCACCCTCCAATCCGAAGCCGTACCGCACATCTCCGCTGTCCCATACAGGTACTCTTTCGGGGTATCTCGTGTCATCCTGCACAACTCCGAGACCGCTCGCTCTATGGACAATTCCATAGCCAACCTTGAGATTCTTCAAGTCCGAAGGAAGATCGCCTTTGTCATCCGCTGCAACCCACCCAAGCTTTTCTAACGATGGTCCTCGAGTCGCTGCTACTATACTCGAAAAACGAGTAGTACGAAGCACTCCTTCATTTTCTAATACTGCCATGGTACCAAATGCTACACCTATTATTGCCAATAGAATAGCAATGCTATAGACGATCCATAAGTCCCGTACGTGGTATGCGTACCTATTTTCTAACCGAGATCGCATGCATGGGTATTTGGTGGTTTCGTCTCCAGCAACTGTCCCCGATGAAGCATTCGGTTTCGCCGCCCAGACGACGCTCACGAATTGCTGGTTGGAAAATAACGAAAGTATCATATCTTCGTAAAAGTCTTGTACCAAATCCACGAGATTCGGATATGCGAAATAATCTTGCCTTAGATTCAACAGTTTCGTTTGATCCGCCTTGGTGTTTTCTATTGGGTTGTCAAGTTGATGCGAATCTATTGTGCCGTTCACGAAGTCCCGCAATTGTATACCCATCGAATGAAATGCTGCTACCCGTCGATAATTATGGAGGTCTCTTGGATAGACATAATTGCTCTTCGGGGTTGCTGTAGTGTTGTCATTTGTACCATCGTTCGCGTCCTTGCCCTGGATCCAGGTGGTGCTAGTGAAAATGTCAGTATCGCAGGGTCATACGAATTCCCCTCAACTAAGCCGCACTATGATGAAGTACTTACTCTATGATAGGGTGTAAGAAGTCGCGTTTTGTCACGTTCGTTATCTGTTGACCTCCAGTCCAATTGAACAAAACGGTATAATCAGCCTCATAGTGCTCGCACCCGACTACCTTAGGAATAAAGGCATCATTCCAACCCGACGCCGACTTATTTACAGGCGGTGTGTCATTCGGGTACTTTCTTACGGCGTAGGCTATCCAAATAACAGGTTCTGTACGGAATGCTCCCAAAGTCTCGGGAAACGGGGGCTTAGTACTTGGTATACCGCTGCCCCCGGTATCTTTCATCTGCTGATTGGAATAGTCGCCGCCGCCAGTATAGGCATAATAACTATAATCACCTTTAGGAATGATGAGATCAGTGGTAAAGCCATTGGGAGGTTGTTGGTTGCCAAGAGGCTTGACTGCTGAGCCAACACCACTCGCCAGCTCTGAACATTTGTAAGCTGGCGCTGTGAAGTTGATGGTATATGTGCAATTCCAACCGGAACCACAGACGTCTATATTGCCACTAGTCTTACTGACGGCTTGCCCTGAGTAGGCTGCCTGAGTTGCAACGCGATATAAAGGGTTGGTGGGTGCAGTATAATAATCGAACCAGTCTGGCGAGCTGGTATCCAGAGACGTCGTGTTCCAAAGTGACATGGACAAACCATACCAGCCATCGATTTTGGTAGGGGTTCTCCATTCCTTCAAGCAAGTTAGCCGCCATTACCAGATATACCAACCAAAAAAAGCGAATAATTACCTCTAGTTCGTCTCGTGTAAAGTTCAAAGTTCGGATACCGGGACATGTGGTGTTATCAACTTGTAAAGTTGGTTCGACGGTAAGAGTATTACTCGTCAGTATAATTACTATGGGAGTTAACCAGACGAACGCCGCTAAGAACACGGCGATCTTGGCTCGTTTGAAGATTTCAACATTGAGCAAAGCTGACACATCCTCTGTTGCAGCGAAAAGGGAATCTAGAGCAGCCACACTTAGAAACTTATTCCTAACGGTAACCCATATCCGCTGCCTAAAAGCAACTACCGCGGAGGCTACAAGACCGGCTTTTGCTGCGAACGCCAATACCGTACCGTATCGGAGCATAGCAATTTGGTCCTTCGCGGGCTTCCCGCTTAGGGTATTGTAAAAAATATGATGGCCAATGGCGCAAGCTACACCAAAGAAGAAGGCCACGTACATAAACCATGCAGGCCGCCAATGCCACCACTTTCTAGGTTGCACAACGGCCGTGTAAGGAGGCGGCGTTCGCGGACTCCTCCATGCTGTCGTACTTGGCGTGTTCAAGAGTTTTGCGCCGGAGTCCGTGCGGCTATGCCGAAAGCGCTCTCGTGGTGAAAACATCGGTTGCGAGGACCCAGCAGGAGATTGATAGTCCATAGGGACATCTTCAAACTGCATCGGAGCCGGCTTGGATTTCGGGATATGAGTCGAAGGAGCTCGCGAGTTTGGGACGCTATCGGGTCTATGGTAAACTTGGGAAAACTCCGAAATCATCTGTGGTGACGCTGTAAGAGACCGAGCGCCCAAGTCGCTATCGTCAATCCAATTCGTTACCGGTGTCGTCGTCGTCGAAGAACCAGCCGTTCCGAATGTTCCCATGATGGGAAGACGTTGCTGCGATTCAGGCGACACAGAGGTAGGTCGGGTGAAGCCGGGGGTATCGTTGCCTTGAGACTTAGAACTGAGAGAAATGTCGTCGCTACCAATACGACGGTGAATAGACATTGTTGGCGATGAGGCTAATTTCCTCGGTATTGACTGCTGGCTCAGTCGAGATTGGATCGAAGGCCGACTAGTCAACCCGCCAGAGTCGGCCATTTCAACATCTAAAATTCCAGTGAGAGCCACAACGTAAATCAAACTTCCATTGAAGTTCGAGTTCGAAAAAGTAAAAAAGTAACCGGCAGGGTAGCTTAGCTACCGCCTATCATTAATTACCAGGATGTGGAAAGACATGAAATAAGACCAAAGGGGTTTATCGGGAGTCCTACACACGGGCCGCCCCCCACAAGTATGACCGGAACCTGAATACTTCAATGATCGGACAACAGATACGAGCGTGGTGAAAGAATCAGCACGAAGTGGACGAGTGCGTGTATAAGACCGGAGAGAAGGAAAAAGAAAAAAGAACTCAGGTATTATTCGGTAGCAATTGTAATGCCGTGTGGATGTTACATGACGAAAGACCACACAAACAACTTCACATCGGGTGGCAAACCTCCCCGTATTTCACTTGGTTTACTATAAATCCAGAACATAGAAGACCCAGTCTGTTGAAGACCGGATGAGATGAAATCCTTTCCATGGCCGACCACAGCTAGAATATGTATTGTCACACAAAACCAGCCCTACGATGTATTTTCGCCCCCAAGTCTGCCAATCGAGTCGTTTCGACAAAAAACCAACTCGAATGCCAAGACAGAAGGAATACCCTAAATTCTGAGAGGCTTCGATACGGTGAGATTTCTGCAATGGTAACTCGGTGCGGCTGAAAGACAAGTGAATTTCCTACTCGTCGATCACAACAAACAGTTACCGTAAAAATCCATATTTGCCAGCCCCTAGCCAATCTAGTCGTAGCCACGTTCATAAGCATCCACCCTTGGCAAGGTTAAGTAAGCAGCAGTTAGCAGGTGGATTGCGTGTGCTTATCCACCTCATCACTAGGTGGTTCGAGGCAATAGGCTATTAATACGACCAAGGCAAACACGATAACGAATTGTAACCAAGGACGCTTGCTATAATTGTTTTGCTGTATCTCCCCTTACACTTAACAGGGAGAGCAGGAGAGGACATTAAGTTCTTACCTAGGTACATAGCCTATGAACCCGGAGAAAAGCGAGATAGATCTAACACGTTATAGATGGAAAGCATTACCAAGCAGTGGTGTATATACCTAGGTAGAAGCCAACTTACTCTAGGGCTTCCGTATTTGCTACAGGCCATGCCAGTTCATAATAGAACCGATATGTGACAGATATTCTCGTCCCGCATAGTGCTATATAACAATGCCTACCTAATATGCCGCCTTCGCTCTGACAGGAACTGCAGTTTGAGCATCTCGGTCCCGGAGGTGCGTATAGCAATATATGTGGGTCGGGTTAGGTGAGAATAGGGCCAAATAGTAACATTTCTAGGCTCTAACAAAGCAATACAACATTGGTGGCACAAAGGGTTCTATATTTATCATCACTTGAAGTATTATGTATGTAGTATGCTGCCATTGTGACGTGAGCCCGGAAATGGGCAGATTTAGGCCATCATTTACCGTAGTATTTGGACCCATAGCTTTCAAATAACATGCAAGTCCCGGTGAGACAGATGCTTTAGCGTCCGCCGGGAGACCCCACGGGGTCGTAAAAGAGAAAGAAAAAAAGGGCTGGAAGCTTACCTATGCCTATCAGCTCATATATCTCAGATATCCCATATAGGGCCACATGCCACTTAGCTATATGAAGAAGCCTACATCTGTAAATCGAATTGGTTTTATAAATTGACATTTCTATTTCGGCTTATTGGGGTATCATGTATGGATCTTTTGGCGAGTACTCTTAGACCATTGGTCGGAGAGCTTCGTTGACCGTAAATCTCATCAAGGCCAATATTTGTCCAAGACGAGTAAAGCGTAGGAAGGTGGCTTGAGACCGAACCCCCCCCCCCATTTGCGTGCTATTCGGATCTATACCTCCACAAAGAGATCACCTCCGTCCTTGCTAATTGTATATTGGTGATGAGATTGCTCAGTTCCATTTCCTAGAAACTAAGTGGGCAAGACCATGTGCTAAGGCAAGGAAGGCAAGAATCCCACTGTCTGTGTAGGAATGGGTAGTCAGGTGGCATCTACGTCGCCAACAGAGGCACAGGTATAGCTGTTGGGGTAGAGAATTGAGGGTGCTGTAAAATCTGGTTCGCTCATCTCTGCCGGATATTCTTAGGCTTCCGCTTCTTGAAAACAACTGCAGGCCCCTTGCCATCCACATTTCCTTCCTGTTTGATCGGAATATCCTTGGCTTCTTCTGTAGCTGCCGGTTTGATATCTGGCAAAGCTTGACTCTCATCAGCGTCCTCTTTCTTAATATTTATTGTGGAGTCCTCTTCCTTGACGGGCGGCGAATCTTCTTTCTTGAGGGGGCTTTCATGTTTCTCTTCGGTCTTGGGTAACTTGGACAAGGTTCCGCTGAGCAGGGCATCTAGCTCTGCATCGTCCTCTGGGGCTTCTTTAGAATCGCGACCCCATCTCCTTGGTTTCTTGAATAATCCCTTAATCGCGTCTTCTTCCTCTTTTTCTTCCGTCTCACCTTTCGGGCGCTTTCGAACACCGGACGCGATCGCATCTACGTTTCCGGATTTGGTATCTGTCTTCGGTGTATCGTCGATAACTCTCGAGTTGGTAACAGTCCATTCACCTGTCATAGCCATATCCCCTCTTAGTTCCGTCGGAACATCGATACCCATCTGTGCCAATTGTTCCCATTGCTGTTGCCGCTGAGCGCTGGTAGCCTGGGCTTGCGATGGCCCTGGTGTCCTCCCGCTAGAGGAAGCAACGCTATTGCTTGCGGCATGGTTGGATGATGTGCTACTGACAACGCCGTTTAGTCGTTCTATTTCTCGCTTAGCACGTTCCTTCTCTCGTTGTTCTTGTTCGTGGTTGCGATGGAGGTCTCGTAGGAAGCGCTTCAATGCGCCTTGGTGTTTCGCGGTGGCTTCGTGATTTTGCCGCTCGAGTTTGGTGTCGCGTACATAAGTACTGCAATGTTTACACCAGTACTTGGGTGTCGATTTCCAGTATTCCGACATAGAGGACGGTGTGCGACTTTTGGAAGGTGGAGTTGAAAATGGGTGTTGTAAGTTGTAAGAGGAAGAAGAGTGACAGTAAGAACAAGAAGAATAAATGAATTAATTGTATTACGTAGCAAAGTCGGAGCTCATTAACGCCGTGATCCTCTAATGTGTTATCGATACGTACCCAGATAGGTAGTTTAGCGGGGTACGGATAGTTGAAGTCCCCTAAGCATTAGCGCTAGCATTAGTCGTAGACCCCTATAAATATCCAGGATAGGTACTAGGAGACCAACTCTACCGAATCATTCTCATTCTAAACAAAAGCATATACATACACCATAAGACATACTCCTCAATATTAAGACGGCCATGCTTAAGAGCCTCAAAATAGCTATAAAATATCTTGGGTAACTCGAGTGACAGTTGCGTCGCATTCAAACCCCGAAACTAATCTCCCCTGAAATACGCCAAATGATGTGCTTGATGTCGTGCTTGCTATGGATTGGGCGATCTATACAATAAGGAGCTATGCATCGTCACATTCAACAGAGATGAGGTGATCTGATCTCGGGGTAAGTAAGCACATGGGTTTATATATGTATAGACACATCCTCTTAAACCACGTATTCATGTGCATCGGAGCTTTTTGTATTATTCCCCTAACTCCCACTATGCTACCAGTGTTACGTTGTCTCTCTCGTATTCCTTCGCATTTCACACATTAAACCATTCGTCATGGTGTTGAGCCATTAATTCCCTGCCAAAAACATTATCTCTCTTTCCTTCTCAACTCATCCCTTTTTTCCTCTCGGAAAACCCTGCGAGTGACGAGTTGCTTGGGTATGTGAGTCATATTTACAAGTAGAAAAAGGCAACCATCGCGGTGATGATTAGAGCGCCAGCAGTTCCGACGGAGACGCGCGAGGACCCGCTCTGAGGAGGTGCCGAAGTTGTCGCCGGAGGCGAAGTAGGGCTTGAAGCAGACGAACTGGCAGGGGCGCTAGCACTAGGAGAGCTGGCAGCTGAGCTTGAAACTGCGGCGCTGCTGCTAACTGTCGGTGCCGATGGAGCAGATCCAGATGGAGCTGGTGCCGAAGGTGCGGGGGCACTACCAGTAGCGGTTGCTGAAGGAGCTGGAGCGCTGCCAGGGGGTGTAACTTGAACTTGGCCGTCTGTGTACTCGCTAACGGGGACATACGTGCTGGTCGGGCTGGATGTGAGCGAGGCGCAAGGTGTGCTTCCCTGCTGGACTTGACCATCGCCAATCTGGCAAATCGGGACAGGTACTGCAGTGGTGACAACCTGTGGTTGGCCGTCCGGAAGAGCGGTGACGATAGTAGTCTGAACAACGCTAGTGCCGACGACTTGACCATCAGGAATCTGCGAAGCGGGGGCATCCGAACCGCAAGGGACAGCGAGGATAGAGACAGGTTCACATTGCGCAGCCCAGTTGCGATCGTAAAGGTTGTAGAAAGTTCCGGAGAGGCAGCGGTAGAAAGTCTTGTTGTCACCAAGCGCAAGGACGTTGTTGTCGCAGAGAGAAAAGCCGCTGGTGTAGAGAGCGCCAGCTTGAGCGGGAGCATCGAATTGGAACTGGAAGTTCGACGCGATGTAACCGGTTCGATCCTTGGAGTCGAAGATAGAACCATCCTTCAGAGTCGAGACGAGAATACCATCGCTTCCACACTCAGCGCGCTTCTGTTTCGACGGTTAGCATAATTATTATTCGAACCATTTCCCGAAAGATTGGCATCCATCTCAGGATCGTCTACATACCTCAGGCTTGGAGACACTTCGCTTCTCTGTTACCTCCGCGACGGTAATCTCGAACTTTCCATCGAAGCTGCCCGTGCAACCCGCGGGAGCAACGCCGGTCGGGGTAAGCTTGTCGGTGACACCTTGAGGCGCCGCTACGGCAATGCCCAGAAGGGCGGAAACGAGAGCGAGCGTGAATCGCATCTTGTCGATGTGGGTAGGTTATTCCTTAGCGATTGGCAGTGTACTTGACAGATGGGTTGGGAAAGGAAAATGGTTGAAGGTTCAATATTGTACAGTTGTGCTGGGTTGTAGCGAATGACTTTTTGCCTCCAATGTCTCACTCGTCTCTTGCCTCTTACCCTGCTCTTATTACGGGGCCTGGTGTAAACAATAAAGGGATGGGAAGGAGAAAGAGGAAAGAAGGAAAGAGATCAGATGGCGGGTGGGAGGGAATATATCTGCCAGTTTCGTGTGATTGGGTTGGTTTAGATCAAAGCTGGGATTCCTAGGTAGGTAGGATAGGTACGCATACCGGTCTTTAATTCGTTGGTAGGGGCTTTAGATGCCTCCGGGCTATACGTACGTACCTCTCCACGTACGTGTGTCTACATGTTCCGAGGCCCCATTGTCTTCGGTTCAGAACGCATGTAAAGTGCAACAACCAATGTACACGGTACTCACCCCGGTTCATGATTTAGGTGGCCATAAAGATCGGCTCTTGTACCTATACCCTACTGACATGTACCTCGAGGTTAGAAGGCTGGCAGTCCTCTAGAGATACACACGGTTCCTTCCATTTAATAACAATATATCCTGATTTGGAGGCCCGGAAACTTCCTTTGCTCGGGAGAACACAGTGAAATTTGCTCCCTTATTTTGCACAAGTAGGACGGGCTGCCTAACTATTTTAAGTATATACCTACAATAGCTACCCCCTACATACGTAAACTGCTATGTATCCCTTCGAAGTAAGTGCTATTGTTATTTTTTAAGACAGGACTAGTACCACGTACATGTTATGCTGTGCGATGGGGGGTTTGTCTGAAGAAACCAGGGCCTTTGATAGGAGGAATTCTTCGTCGATGGAATTCATGAGTTACTAACCTTGGAAACCAAGGATCAAGATGTACTATAAAGTACGCGTACATTAGGTGTTGATAAGGCCATATGAGAACCGATTATCCGACGGGTCCGTACATACATATGTACTCTAGCTACCTTTTGTACCAAGCTTGATACTATAGAGATGAGATGGGAACAAAAAGATCGACAGTCCGCCGACCCCATAGTCAGTGCCCATCTTCGGTGGAGAACTCCAAATTGACATGGGCCAGGGGCCTCTCTTATCTTTCCACCCAAGCATGTCCAGTACACATGGGTCTAGGGAACAGCAACACAGATGTGATGACGATTTAAGTCATATATACAACATGTAGGCATAATAACCGGATAATATGGTAGCAATGCTATTGTGCGTATGAAGCATTGCTACCATATAGCTCAGCTAATTCACCTTTAATTAAACAGTACTATTTTGTTTTTCTCTCCTTTTCAGCTGTGAGCTTGGCTCGTTACGAACTGTTACTTTATACCACGTACGAAGGAGTGCTGTAGAATCAACCGTGTCACCACCGCTACTGCGAGCAGCCTACTTCATGGCAGCTGTATCTTGCATCGTGCTACTGTCGGTAAAAGATGAATTAGAATTAGGGTTATGCAGTGATGCTACAGTACTCGTCGAGCTCATCTTTCTTTTTTTTTTTTCTATATGCGACGTGCCGTTTTTTTATTATTTTCACGAATACACCGCATACGATAGTACAACATATTAACAACCTCGAGGTGACTGTAACGTTCTCAAAAGAGAGCCTTGATATAGTCGATCAAAGGAGCAGATAGATCACCAAGAAGAGAAGACAGAAAGATAAAGACCTACCTAGTCTGTCAACACAACATGTGTCAGTGCGTATCTCTTCACTCAATATTTCCGGAATCAAAATCAAGCTTCAACCCCGGACCGTGACCCCTGGCGCCAATCGCTATTTCCCGTCCATAGCGCCAATCACACGACGGCGACGTAGATCGGAGATGACGTTCCTTGTCTAGCGGTCCAGCGGCAGGATGGTGGGGGGAGCCAAGGGAGGGCAAGATGACAGGGATAATATTTTGTCGTTGGTTTGTATTCATTGTTTTGCTCCAATCCCTCCGGATTCTCATCCCATCGTACACTAAGCCGTTGATAACGGTCTATATTTGGGGTACTGTGAATATTTTTTCTGCAAACTTATGTACGTATGTATCCTACACAAGCAGGTAGATTTCCACCATCGTCAGATATCCGAATATACTTAAAGAGGGGGTAAAACCCGGAGTATTCTAAGCGGGGGGACCGAGGGGCAACGATCCAGCCACCTGGGAAAAGGAAATCAGAAAATAAAAGCAAAAAAGGAAGAGGAGTTTAGCAACTCGTGGACAGTGCGCCATTTCACCGTATGAAACAATCAGAGAGGCGAAGAAAAAAAAACTACAATAGAATGTAACCCTACAGGAGCTGTACGTGACCAGTGAGGCTCGCCTAAGGAGGGATGTAATATCGATACATTGCATATGGGTTCTATTTGCCCATTGGATGACTTTCCCATCAAAAGAGGTTACTCGCATTAGGAGAGGAAAGAAACGAACGCAAGATGCAGGGGGGATCGTTGTAATGTAGTATGTATGCACAACCAGTCGTCCCCGGCTCGGCTCAGCAGGGGAAGAGTGATAAAAAGATACATGCAAATATTGTGGTACGAGGATAACCTGAGCGTAGTTGATCGATGGACTCCGATGTATTATCAATTTGGCTAAGGATGGATGATCCCATTCGAATCTACCTACTTGAATCCATATCGAGTCTTCTTAATTTTCCACATGGTGATTTTCAAGACGTTATCCAACCCAATGACCCGAAAAGGAAGAATCAGCCTTAAAGGTATGGTTAATTCGACCCAAACATCGAAATTATGACATCAATAAGAAAGCGGTGGCAGGGTGGCTGACACGTAAAAAAGCCCAACCCCTCAAATCTCTCCACTATGCGTCGTAAGGGGTATTATCAAGAGGAATATCTACAGTGCGGAGGATATCTGGTGGTTATTGGTTAACCCACCTGCTTCGGAGTTACATACTCGACTTGCCGCATCTGTTACTCACAAGTTGTAGACCGAGTCGTAACTGTTTGGTGAAATCATTTGGGTCCCCTCAACATTTTGCTTTGTCCTAAACCCGCTCCAAAATCATATCCCCTAGGCGCATATGAGACATTCCGAGAGACAGAACAAATAAGAACAAGACATCTACAACGTTGCTAACTCGTGCACGTGATTATCCAGCATGAATAATGGCGTATTGTCTTTCGTTGATACGCGGAGGTTATCAATGCCCATAACCCGCTACATAGGTGCATCCCTCATAGGATGACCCATGGTCCAGAGTCATGGCCGAGGCCAATATCACTGTGACAGAAGCCCATGGACGGACATGTAACCCACCAGCGTCTAACCGTGTCACTCCCTAATATTACTACAATTGGGACTGTTTACATTGGTTGGCCTCGAAGTATAGCGCATAGGACATTAAATTTGTGAGAGATAAAAGACTTCTGGGCTGCCTGGATCTCCTAAAATTATATTTCGCCGAATCGCTTATAGCTAACACCCATGTCAGTTTTTCGACATTTTCTCCGACGTAAAACAGAGTACAATGCTAGCAAGTAGAATAACAAGGCTCAACTTTCCCATTGGATAGTGGCCTCCAATCTTTAATGGATATCTCACGATCGTTTCATGATGCCAGCTTTGGCACTTGTAATTTTCATAGGCAACGCGTAAATACTAATCGTCTCGGAGGGACTTTTGGGGGAAATCTATCATTAAAGGGGGAATCATCTATATGTAGGCAAAAAATCGAGAGCCTCCACTTCTCCCTTTCTTCGTACACTCATGTGGCTCATGAAATCGTATCCATTCCCCTTCCTCCGGACCTTTTCCCGAACCCATCCATAGAAATTATTTAGCAAGGGCAGCTACCATACCCTGAACTACCTGTCTGGTTTCCGGCTCGAGTTGCTCCTCGGGTGGTCCGAGAACTTGTTGGAAGACATTGAGAAGCTTGGGGGTTAGCTCTTGCACCGTCGGGTTACCAAGCGTGTCTATAGGGTTGGTGTTAGCATCAAAACCATTGTGGGCTGTGTGGAATCTGGTAAGACTTACATAGATGGTGCAGGCATTGGTAAACGGGTTTATTCTCCTCGTAGTCTTCCTTCAGAGGAAGCAAGTCGACAAGTGCAGGAAGTACATCTGCTATCGGGACTTGATCCGGATGGGCTAGTATCATACGGCATAAACATCCCGCGGCATTGTCTTGTAGTCGAGCATCCTTGATCTGAAGTAGAGGCTCTAGCTTTCCAAGAATCTGGCTGTATGTGGGAAGATACGTCTTCGCGTCATCTGAGTGGTATACCAATTGTCCGATTGCATAGGCTGCGTTCGACTTGGTCTCCTTGTCCTCGTCGGAAAGACGGTGCAATAACGGACGTAGTAAAGTCGGGGTATAGGGAGTAACTGCATTGCTCATGTAGGCGACGCATTCAGCTACGACTCCGACAGCAGTAGAGCGCTCAATGGCCTCATTGGAACTGAGAAGTTTGACGATCGGCTTCTCGAAGACCTTCCAAACCTCGGCAAATTGTAGGCCTAGAGCACAGGCGAGCCCGATCAATACATCTAATGCAGTGTCGACGACCAACCAGTCCCATTCAGAACTTCCGTGATCTGCGTTTGGGTCCTCTTCTTCCTCACCTAGGTCGAGTTGGCAGGGATGTGAACGGGTAATGATGGTACCGAGGACAGTGACAATCTGCTGCATCATTTCCTTCTGGCTTAGAATCGCCGGACCGCACGTCTTGAGAGTTGAAGCGACACTTCGGTTTATTTCGGTAACAACATCCCTAAATAATATTAGCATTTGTCGCCATTAATGCTCAAGTTTGGAATAATAGGTGAAGGATATTTAAAATATCAGATCTTGTTCATATTACGTATTCTCAGCAACCGCATGTAGCGTCTGAGTGAGCTGGGTATAACGTAGAGTAGTCATCATTGGAATGGCGTGTTAAACGATAATTGAAATAAAGGATATGACTTACCGATCGGACTCATCTGGCCAAATGTGTAGTGTGGCGGTAGAAACAATCTCGCCCAGCTTTAAGATGTTCGCGACTGGTTCGAAATTCATGGGCAGACCTGGTTCCCATTTACGGCCAGTTTGTTTCTCCATAACCTCCCATACGCAGGCGTACGTTCGCCATAGGGTTCCGAGAGCTGTTTTACGGCAACCCTCATATGAGTGTTCAGCGAAGGGAGCAACAAGTTCAACGGCCCTTTCAATGTACGGGGCACTCTTCTCCTTTGCGGCGTAGATGACGTCGCCGAGGACCTCTAACGCAATCTCTTTCTCGAAAGCTTGCGCCGAAACTCCGACGAGATCGTCCCAGTCATCATCGTCATCATCGTCATCCATAAGGTCGGCGTCGTCGCCATCCGCATCCTCAGAATTCTTGACCTTTAGCTTCTTTCCAGCTAAAACAACTTCCTCGTCCACGAGACCGTCCTGGTCGGCAGGGATATCTAGCTCGACGTCTTCTTCCTCGAGCTCGAGGCTGTCAAATAGACCCTTGAATATACCTGAGAGGGAATCGCCAAGGTCACCCTCGTAAACTGTAGCTAATTGACTCCATAATATGAAAGTCGTTTCGCGAAGTCGGGGGTTTCCAAGATGAAGAGCTTTTTCGCTTGCAACCAATAGCGGTATGACGTATGGACTGAACTCTTGGGCACCAACACCCACAGCGATACGACCCATAGCGTCGCAAATGGAGCTTCTTAACGCCAATTCTTCTTCTCCGCTCTCGGCGAGAATGTAGGAAGACATAGCCTCCATGGTCTCTTTGAGGTAAGGGTTAAACGCACTCTTGATAGAGGCAGCGATGGCACCGAGCGCGCCAGCTGCCGAAGATTTGACCTTGGGATCTGGATGCGACAAGAACGTTCCAATGCGACGAATCATGCTGTCTCCATACTTAGCCATGACATCCGGACCTAGGCCCTCTGCGAGAGAATCAACGGCGCCACAAACGGATCGGATAATATCGACGTTCTTCTTGTCAGACTCATCGCCGCTAGAGGCATCCAAATTCATCACCAACGCGGTCATAATATCATCGTGATGCGATGCCATACTATCAGATAGATCCTCACCAAGTCGAATAAGACCCAGAAGCGCGGAGTGGCGAACACTTTGTTCAGGATCCTTGAGCAGATGCAAGACCATGGGCATGACCGATGCTATCTGGGTAGAGACGAACTCAGGGGCACCCTCAGCACATGTTCCAAGAGCCAATACACAAGCCTTGCGTTGACCTGGGTTCTGGGAGCCGGCATAATTGGCAAATTCGTCCAGCAAGGGGACGATGACCTGCCTGGGTGGTAGGTCAGTAGCGAGCTGGTCGATTAGGGACAAAGCGGTTCTAGCGGGTGTTGTATCCTCCTCATCGTCATCGTCATCCAATTCGGACAGAATGGCGAGACCCTTCTTCATAAGCTGGGCGCCCATGTCAGGAATACCCTGGACCTTCATGCGGCGATACTTGACACACTGGGCGAGGAAAGACAAGGCTTGGGATCGCACGTCATCCTCAGCATTCGTATTGACGGCTAGGTCAAGCATGAATTGAACCAAATCCTTGAAATAGCGCGATATTAACGCGGGGTCATACGCTAGGAATGATTGGAAAACTTCAAAGGATTGTTGAATTTTCTCGTCATCTCCACTGTCAACAGCATCCTTGAGGACATCTACCATGA
Organism: Hypoxylon trugodes; assembly: GCF_022578975.1. Taxonomy (NCBI): domain Eukaryota; kingdom Fungi; phylum Ascomycota; class Sordariomycetes; order Xylariales; family Hypoxylaceae; genus Hypoxylon; species Hypoxylon trugodes. Next base: position 76,413 of record NW_026250021.1, read on the forward strand.
CGGGAACAAATCCCTGAACAGCATTTACGGACTGCTCATCGTCGTCGCAATCAACCAGCATTAATAAGGCGCTGATAGATTGCATGGTATTGACTCGCACATCACGACTTTGGGGGTCTCTAATGGTCTTAGCAAAGAGCTCGAACAGGGTGGATAGATGGTCTTCGAAGTAGGCGGGGTTCGTCTCGAGAAGGCTGAATACGATGTATGAGCCGATCTCGCGGTGGGTAACATCGTCGGAAGTGTTTAACTGCATAACAGCGGGTAACAGGTCGGTCCATTGTTCACTTTCGAAGTCCAACGTCGCGATGGCAGCGATAACGCGGGATTGGCCGTGACGGCATTTGGCATCTTGCTCGCGAAGGATAGCTTGGAGGAGCTCGTTGCGGACAGCGGGTTTTTGGTCATCGGCAATCTTCTCCCAGTGCTTGGGAACAAGTCGCAGAGCTTGAACAGCCGCAAGCATGCGAACTGTAGACTCGGGGTTGGAAACGATGACATGGAGGAGGCCGATAAGGGATTCAGGGTGGGGATAGAAGTTTTTGCGTAACTCTGCGGTTGCTGCCTTGACCTTCTGCGTATCGGCTACGAAGAGTAGACAAAAATTAGCAAGTTGGAAAGGTATAGTATTGGAATAAATAAAAATAAAAAGGTAGACATTCGAAAGACCCTTCATTAATGAATACGTAATAAGGAATACTTACGGATCTGAGATGCCTGAAGCAATTCAACAAGGCGTTGTTGGTCCATGATTGCACGGCGCGATCGTTGAGAAGCGAAGGGTATTAATGAAGCGTCGGCGTCAGTGCAGTGCAAGGACTCTCTAGCAAGTGCTAGATAAGATGAAAAAAAAAAATCGGAATTCTCATCGACGACCTAAGGTCTACGACTTGATCCTTCTAATTCCTTTTTTTTTCGGCGTTGGTCCCAAGATATTAGCAATCAGGAAACATTAGGCAACAATAAGAGAAAAGAAGGATAGAAAAAAAAATATTTATCTTGAATTCACTAGGTGTTAGGTGGGGTTGATCGCAGGAAAATTTTGATGGGTCCCTCTCCTTCGATAAGGCCGATTAACACCAAGCCTAAGCTACCCCTCTTTCCTCTTTCCTCCAGGGCCCTGCTACTTCTTTCCTACCCCTGTCTGCCCTGTTTGCTCTCTGATCTTTCCCCTGCATGTGTTACTTGTGTAACTTTAAATATTACTAACCAAAGATCTAGCGCAGGTACAAGGGAAATAGGTGCTCTTTCTTTCTTCAACACGCGTTTGTGTCTACTTAATTTAATAAATCTTGATGAAATTACCTATCATACCTCACTCTTCAATCCGACAACCTTCCTATGTATTAAATGCAAATGTATCAGTCCTATGTTAATGATCGTCAATGAACCGCGTCTCTTTCATGTAGCCTGCATCTTCTTCAATTAGATATTTACCTAAATACGAGAATTTCCTGCCCGATGTATTTCCAATCGAGTCTTTATTGTCTTCGCTTCTGTAGGAAAATAGGGGTCCGAATCCAAACAGTCTGACAGTACAGCCTCATGCGGGATCCCCTCCAATTAGAAGAAGATTCTATACCGAACAAGCATAGCGAGACCGAATAAATTGGGTCTTGTCACCTCACACCTTCAAACATTGAACATCTTGAGGTCATTGATGCCGCTCGATGGTAGGCTATTTCGCCTATTCAGCAGTCAGCCTGCTTCGTCCGGTTGGGCAGCATCGTGGAATATCCAAAAAGGAAAAATCATCACCGCGCCGATCGACGTTGAGCCAAAGTACTCTTGGCCTCCTGCAGCATCGTGGATGTGCTCTCGCATCTTAATGGTGGTGACTAGTTGATTAGCGCCGTTAGTCTTGATGCCAGCCTCAGTCTATACCTAGGTAGATGAGCAATCTAACAAATAACAAATAAACCGAAATTATTAAGAGGGGACAATGGGGGAGCTGAAAAAAAAAAAGCCTGTCCGGTTGGCGGAAGGGCTGAGGTCTTAGCTAGCTTATATTCCCTTGTCACCAGCCGTTATGATCAGTGTCGAGCCCTTCCATCTCACGAATCTTCTTTATCCCATACCAGACTTGCCTTAATCACTACATAATGAGGCGCATGCTATTCTCATTGCTGCTTCAACTTGAAGTTTTCTCTATAGCTTCGGCCGCAAAGTTCCTTCTCCCTCCTATCGCTACCCGAGCTGAAGATGGTGCTATCGCAAGGACACAGCAACCACAGCCGACAACGGCTCCAGAGTACTTCGTGTCTACGGAACTACTAAAGCGCGATGGCTACACCATGGGCCATGATACCTGTGGATTTGGTTCTCTTAATAGTAAGAACTTAATATCCGAGAGAAAAATGCTATATAGGAAACCTACCGAGGTATTCGCCAAGGTAGATAACTAACCTAATGCCATAGCCGCCGCTACGTACCAATGTTATTCGAGTGTCGGAACATGCGAAAATATCGGAAGTTATAGAGGATGTTGTACGGGAGGTCTGAAAGCATGCTCCTCGACGTTCTGGACCCAATGCGACGACTATGACTCGATGGGTAGTTGTGGCCTTAAGACGCGTTGTTGGTATGTGATTCTAACCCTCGCGATTCTGCTTCGCTTCTCGTTTAACTAACCAACTATCGTGTAGTGGATCGATAGCACCTTATTGCATCAGCTGGCTCTTTTCCGTAAGTGATAATTCCATATCCCCCAATCCCCGACGGTATATTGGAATTTATACCGTACCGTTAGCCGCAAGTGAAGTGCTAATTCTAGTTAATGAAGACGAGCGGATCGACACTTACCGCATTTGACTGCGACTATCAAAGCATGACTCGCACTTTCGAGCTACTAGCAACACCCCTGAGCCTACTCGACAGTACTACGTCAACCACCGATAATTCAGATACTTCACTATCGAGTACATCCTCCACACAGGATGGTACCTCGTCGCCTTCAACAACAGGTGGCTCGACATCCACGGTCTCCGGATCATCAGCTACTACATCAGCTTCCGAAACCCCTGAGCTAGCCTCGTCGAATGGTTCTTCTAGCACTCCTGTTGGGGCTATCGTTGGTGGTGTAGTGGGCGGCGTCGCTGTCATTGGTTTGATAGTACTCGGTGTCCTATTCATTAGGAAGTATCAGAGGGGAGCTTCCAACGCGACATCGCCGCCACCTGCACCTTCTGGGCCTCAAGAACTTCCAGGTGCTGGGGTATACTCTAATACATCTCAAGGATACGAAGGTCACGCAGCACAATTCGCCGTCTCGGGGAAACCGAAAACGGAAATGCCCATGGCACATACCTCGCCGATTGTCGAGGCGCCCACTACACCCGCTACCGGAACTAACCATAATCGAGCCGAGTTGGCGGGATGTGTCGAGGTCCATCGTTATGAGATATATAGTGCAAGAAGAAATAATAGCTAATATCTAGACGCGGAAGTATCGAGCTCGTAATAACGAAGGCCTGCTGGGTGTGGATCTATAAGCTACGGAAAACGGTTGTACTATCGACCATGCCGTTAGTAGCTACCTAGGTAGCCAGTAGCAGTATTAATATTATGCATAGGAATGAAATGTCTCGTATTAAATGATAGCTAAGATGAACCGGACTTCAGTCATTTGGGTGCACGTAGAGATGGACATAATGGGCACATCGTATTGAGTCGCTCGTTCTACATAGATGTTTTATAATTTTGTGATGGCCATGAATTACTATGTATGTATGTTGTGTATGCATTTATCGTCTACCTAGGTACCTAAGCGACTGGCAGAGCCGGCACAGCAAGTAGTTACCATGTTACGTTTTACAAAAGGCAGGAGGCTTTGCTTATCAAAGCAGCCAGGCAAACTCTAGGTACATATACATGAAGTTCTTTATTTTCAAATGTTTCACTAGTAAATTATGGTTTATGATACCATGGAGCTACTTACACATATGTAGCGATGTCGATTTCTTTCATCCATCTACCCCCTCAGCACCACGCAATCGTCTGCAAGTATTCTGTACGGGACAATTCGGTCATAGCATATATGTATATCGTATCGTTAAGTTCTTAAGAAATCTGGATTCGAGTCAATTTATAAATTAAAATGGCCAGGCAGTCAAGAAAGAGGGAAAAGGCTATTGTCGACTATAGACACCGATGGCCAACTCAACAGACCCTCTATGAATCTCAAGAACCCAATGAGGGAGAGGCGAGAGAAAAGTCGAAGTCGCGACGAGTCATGGCGCTTGAGGCGGTCGCCATTCCCCTTCTATGGATTAGCATGAAGGTCGAGTCCTAGCAGGATGATATCGACCATCAGGTGGAGCTCATTGAATCACGGAAACACAAACGACCAAATGCGTCGACCTTATCTGATGCCCCTCAAACGAGGGAGATGGCGACCACAAATGTCAAACCTGGTAAGAGTAAACACCCATACGACACTGGAGCTGGAGAGACGACTGGGAGAACTACAGAGAATGAACTGCCAAGGGATTCCTCCCGTCAGACGGGACGAATTGCGCCCCGAGAAGGAAAATCACGAAAATCTAGAACTCTGCCGATTCTAAGTCCTCGTCAGGGCGAGATTCTCGTTCCTCCATCTCAGACGTCAGATTATACCCCAGGATCTCGAACTGTGGATGATTCCCTACGTCGTCCTAAAATCAAATTTCGGAGTATTCTAGGGCTACAAAGAAACAGAAAAAATATTCCTAATGCAGTTTCTCTGAATACAATCTCAGCATCTCCTGCTCGAGTATCACCTGAACTAGAGGCACAACTGCGAGATCAACAACAAACATGGTGGCCCTTGAAAAAGGTAAGAGGGGCATGTGGTGAACGGGACGGAGACGACATCTTCGGTTTAGCGGGGGAGGAATCAATGCTGGATGCGGAGAATGGCCTAGCAACGTCAGCAAGGAGTAGGACTATGGATGAAGGTGTTCAAAGTCATCACGCAAGTCCATCTTCAAAGAACGAAATTGAGAAGAAAGCGAATATTTTCGGGCGTACTCGATTGAAACTTGAAAATAGGATAGGCCAGAAGCAGAGGTCTCATAAGGGTTTAAAGAGGACAGAAAATGACGATTCTACTTTACAAACCGATTGGGAGCAGCTGGAAACCTCGGGACCGAAACCAAAGAAGTGGCGCGCAAAAAGCAAATCTTCATCTCAAACTCGTTCAGCTACGGCTGGGGCTAGTTCCACACCAGGCAATACAACGATCCACGCGGATTTTACATGTGGAGAATCGGAGGGTCGGACACGCTCGTTGACGCCGACGCAAGCTTTTCGTCTCCTACTCGGCCTCAGAAAAACACCGTCGTCAGCAACAACAACGACGCAACCAGACCTTGGGGGTTCAGGAATTCGTGAATCAGCAACTACCCTATTACGGACGCAGCCAAGTCAAGAGAGCCGTTATTCCAATAGACAATCGACGGAAGTTAACAAGAGCAGAGCCTGGATTCCATTCTGGGGATTACCTCGACCACAGCCAAAGGTATCGCCGGGCATTGATATCGAGGATGCCTCGAGACGAGGGAGTGGGTTGGAACCAGCCTCAAGGGAAATGGGTCAGAGTGGATTGGTAAGTCCAAAGAAATATTCGGGTAGGATTTCTCGGAGGGGGTGGAGAAGTGGATAGAATGCGTATGCTGGTAACAGCAGCGGATGGATATCCTGTGAGATCGGAAGTTGGCTTCCTACTTCCTAATCCCCTTACCCGGTCGAGGCATATTAGAAGATTATGCCCATGTGAAGAGTTTCAACGGACGGTATACCCACCCTGCTGGTGATGGATTAGAAATATATATACCTATACTCTATTAATGTTGCAACATAGTATCAACTTACGTGTTTCTGTTTAATATTTCCAGATTTATAGAATAAGAGGTAGAATAATTTAGCATGCGTGCCGGTTCCGACGATATCTTCGGAATTAGTAATAGGACGGTAATACCCGACTGGACTGGAACGTGCAGATGCATGTATCATAATTGTGCCGTTGTTGTACATATTTCAGACCAAGGTACCTAGGTAGGTAAGACATAGAAGAACGTTAGCTCGTGCCCGCGTTACACCACATGCATGCAATGGACTTGATTGATTATGCTTGCCTGCGTGCTGACGTGATGGCGTAACTCAACCGGGTAGTGTAAGAGATTAGACATGGATGTTTGATAGCGGATCTTGTGTCAGACTTGGCTCGGAACTGATTAGGATATCTAGAGAATTCTAAGCGCGAACCTAGTTAAATAGCGAGAGCTCAACGGATTTAAAGGTATTATGTAACGGAACAAATTTCGAGAAGAACCGATCTCTCGGGATAGTGGGGTTTAGAGGGGTTTAGGAGGCATCATGGAGGGGTTAAATACCTGAAGCTACTACGCTATGGAATTTATATTACGTACCTTTTAAAGCTACTGAGTATCATCTTTCCCATGTCAACCAAACCAACATACATCTTTGTTGATTACCAATCTTCATAACGACGAATTTCTTCAAGTTATATCCGAAAATACTTGGGTATTTAAACCTAGGTATCTATACTGTTCCCTCCGTTTCTACCTCTCAACTGAAATCCAGATCTTGATTTCTAGCTATTTCGTCATATACTTCAAATTCATTAAAAATGGCTTCTAATGCTCCTGGCGATTGCTGCGTTAAAGGTGTTCGACACGAGTGAGTTTCTTCTACTGAATCCTATAGTAATACCTTATGAACTTGACGGAAGAGAAAAAGCATCATGAAACTAACTGTTGGTCCTCTTATATAGTGGCGAACCCACTGGTACGCTCATCAAGATCGATACACACGATGCCTACCAAGCCACTCCCGATCCTTCTAAAGCTAAAGATGCCGCCATCCTCATCATCCCAGACGTCATCAGTATCTGGCAAAACAGCAAGCTCATTGCTGACCAATTCGCCGCCAATGGCTACTATACCCTTATAATTGACGTCTTCAACGGAGACGCCATGTCATTGAACCGACCTGAAGGCTTCGACTTCTTTGGATGGTTGAACAAGGGTAGCACTGGTGATAACCCTCACACTAAGGAAGCCGTCGACCCTATCGTCGAGAAGGCTATTAAGTTCTTGAAGGGGGAGAAGGGATTCAAGAAGATAGGTGCCGTCGGCTATTGCTTTGGCGCCAAGGTAAGTTAATATGAGCATATTCTCGGCAAGAGGATAATAGAAGAAATTAAGAAAGATCGAGATCGCTAACATTATTCAAATAGTACGTTTGCCGCCACTTCAGGAACGGCATCCAAGCCGGTTTTGTCGCACACCCGTCTTTCGTCGAAGAGGAGGAACTCGAAGGTTTCAAGGCGCCGCTCTCTATCGCAGCCGCCGAGACGGACGAGATCTTCCCCGCTGAGAAGCGCCACAGATCTGAGCAAATCCTCGCCAAGAACGGCCTGCCCTATCAAATCAACCTGTACTCCCAAGTCGTCCATGGTTTTGCTGTCCGTTGCGATCCCAGCAAGAAGATCCAACGCTTCGCCAAGGAGCAGGCTTTCTTCCAGGCCGTCACCTGGTTTGACAGCTGGCTGCTATGACTAGCCGATGACGAGATATCGGCGAAGGGGAGACTTTGAGGACACTTCACCAGGTCGTCAAATAGAGAAATGTAGATAGCCATTGTGTGCGTTTTGTGTTGGAGCTGACAGATTTGCTCGCAGCTCTTGGAATAATAGAACAATAGTCAAAACTAATTTGCGTCCTTGGTTATTTCATTGGTATATTTCAATCGGTATTATTTCCAATGAGGATTATTTTCTTCGCTTATGTAGCACGAGCGCATATAACTTACTTCATATACATAACAGAAGACAGCTACCCGCTGGGCTCATTGGTTTTATGTGCAGCCAATAATTGACTTTGTAAACCCTTTTTCCCAACGTGCATAGCTCTCTCCAGCTCTCTTTCTTCTTCCCGCAAGGCAGCCTTTCCGTACTCGAGCTGTCGCTTTTGCTTACGCTTCTCCTCGGCAACGGCGCGCTCTCGATCCTCTAGTGCCTTCTCTCGTTTCCTCCGTTCCTCTCTGGCCTTACGCGCTGCTTCGTCTTCCTCGCCGACATCATTTTCTGAAGGCGGTGGTCCCAAAGTCTGGATGTAAGCTCCAATTAAAGGGTCACGGGTCTGCAGGTCAAGGCTGATGTAGCGCATATCAGCGAGTATTTGCGGAGGAAGATTTTCCATGGGTGTTTTGTTATTAAGAGCGCTGAGAGGCACACTGCGTAAAAGTGCCGTGAGGTCCTTCTTTAGGGTATCCTGAGGAAGTTTCAAGCGATTAATATGTTCTCGATACCATTTCTCGCGGTCGCGATCGGCGAGTGTTGAGTCGCGCATAGGTCCCTCCTTTTTGTATTTGCGACGGAACTCGGGCCAATAAAGCTTCGGCGTCGCTTTCTGTTGTAAGAAGGCGAGGTACGGAATTCGAGGGTCCTTTTTCTCCTCCTTGGCGCGTTCTTCTTTGAGGATTCGAATGCGCTCGCGACTCCACTCCTCCCATACGTCTTTGCGCGCCTTCATAGTATTAAGCACGGTATACCGAGCGTCGTCGATGATATGCCCGTCTTCGATTAGTTTCTCCCATGGGGAGTATGGGCTAATTCTGTAGTCGTTCAAAAGGTCTTTGAATAGTTCCCTTGCGTCTGCCTCAGAAAGTGGTACGCCCTCAGCGCCTTCAGGCCAAGCGTCTGGATTTCCGTCATCGTACTCGCCTGGATCGAGGTCATATTCTTCGCCCATAGCTCGTAATTGATATACGATATCATCTTCATTGAATTCCACGGGCATGCCTTCTGTAGGGTCTTCTGTGCGCTGTCTTTTAGAGGGGTGTTCATTTTCGTCATCCCCAGCTTCAGCATGTTCGCCGTCTTCGTCTTCCATATCTTCATCGTCTGTGACTTCAACCTCTTCGTAATCAGAGCCAATTTCAACCTGCTCTTTCTCTTCCTCTATTTCCTCTGTCGCAGGTCCAGCGGAAATTCCTCTTTGCGGTTCCGCAGAAGCGGACTTTTCAGCAGTTGCTCTTTCATCTTGGGGACCTTCTACTTTCTCCTTGATCCCTTTAATATCTAACTCTAGCACGCCCTTCATTATCTTCTCGGGTATTCGCCAATAGCTCGCATTCTTCGTGGGATTATACGCGAATCGTCGACCATATTTGGTATACACGAGCAACCAGGGTTCGCAGCCTGGTATGGCGACCTTAGATTTCGGTTTATCTACCGGTTGGGGACGTGGGCGATCGGTTCTCCCGTCGGGACCGCCTCGATGTCCACCGCGACCATGTTGTTGGCCGGAACGTTGGCGCACTGGATCATATTGGGCGAGGAAAGCATTCGCGGTCGCGGGATCGGAAAGCTGAGGTACAGTTGAATATTGGGAAAAGCTCGCATGGGGACCTTCGAGGGATGGAGGAGGCGGCGGTTGAGCGATAGCGGGAGCTGTCGGGAGGGGTGATGGGGTCGGTCGTGTGTAGGTAGATTCTTTGGTGTTCGCGTTATAATAATAAGTATGGCCGGTAGGAGCTTTGTGTTCTGTCCATCCAGGTGGTAAAGGTGGTGGAATGCTTGAAGAAGGCTTATATGTTGACTTCAACATATTTGCAAAGTAGTTTGCCTATCAATCGAGGTAATAGTTCGGAAGATGAGAAGAGTTGTGTGTGCAATTCGGAGGTGTAGGAATTATGATGTATTTGTAAGTTGAGAAATTGCAAGTGTTGCGCTGTAATAGTACCTATGTACTCACCGAGGTGAATATTTTAGGCTAGGAGCTAGGTACTTAGCTCCCATGAACGGGGCGGAAGTTAGGATCGCCGACACCTCCAGCTATCCAGGTACCTACCCAACCTTGAAAGATACCTAGGTACCCATAGTTTTCCCATGAAATGCCTAAAGTCTAGGTACTGTCTAGACTGGCACCTTCAGCGTCATCGTCGCCGAATTTAGTTTGGCACGCGACTCTCCATTTACATCGAATTTATACATTTCTTACATTTGGCTTCCTAACAAATATATACGCACTTTAGGAATTGCGCGTTAAGCATCCCATCATTTTGGGAATTGCTCATTCCTCTTGTTTCCCCCTTTCAAGGAAATGCTGTGGAGTATCTTCAAATCTATACGTGGACGGTGACTGGCAGCCATCGCAACAATGACCCCAAGGAACGATACTTTTCAACAAGGAGGCATTTTAGGGTCCGTAGCAAGGTTCTGGACTGTATGAAACAACTATCCATTCTTATTCACTCTATCTATTCTGTTTGGAATATACTCATCTAATGGTTCTTAAGCATTCATATGCGTCCGACTATGCAGGCTTCGCAGGCCTATTAACGGCCTACCTTCTGACCCAATTTCTAGTCGAACCCTTCCATCGCATGTTCTATATCAACAACCTCAACATCTCCTTTCCCCACGCCGAAGTCGAACGAGTACCCGTATGGCTAAACTTCGTTTACGCCCTCTTCGTCCCCCTCGGAATCGTGTTACTATACAACAGCCTTACTCGAGCCTCATTTCACAAACACCACAGCACCATTCTAGGCCTTGCTATTGCCCTTATCCTAAGCTCATTCCTTACCGACATCGTTAAAAATATGGTTGGTCGCCCCCGACCAGACTTGATCGCTCGATGCAAGCCGGCTGTGGGTACCAAGCCCAATATTTTAGTGACGATCGATGTTTGTACCGAAACGAACCATCATACGCTTCACGACGGCTGGCGTTCCTTTCCTTCGGGGCACTCTAGCTTCTCCTTTAGCGGCCTCGGATACCTTGCTTGCTTCTTAGCGGGCCAATTGAGAATATTCCGCGACAAGAAGGATTTGGGTCGGTCGTTAGTCTGCCTTGCACCATTGATTGGAGCAGCTATGATAGCTATAAGCCGCTGTCAGGACTACCGTCACGATGTATATGATGTTTGTGTGGGGTCAGTATTGGGTTTTACAGTCGGATTCTTTAGTTATCGTAGATACTGGCCACGACTAGGTAGCCGAGAGTGCGATGAGCCATATCCAACTCCTGGTATAGAGGTGGAAGATGGGGACGGGTGGAGGAGAATTCGGGACGAGGAGGAAGGTGGCCCTATTATAGGGCGAAATGTTGGGTACGAGATGAATAACTCGAGAGAGGATCAAGGCTAACTTATATTTGCTAGATAATTGGAAATTGAACAAGATGACGATATAAAATTGGAAAAAGCAGGCCTTAGTTTGCGTAGCGATATATGATATTATAACTAGATGGTTATTTCGGATATCTCTGTGGTGTAAGGTTGCGTCAAAGGCACGTACATGTAGTCAAACATTTGAATACAATAATCAAGTTGGGTAAGGCTAATTCAGAGTTACTTGCGACATGATGCATTTAGGTAGGTATCAGAATTTACAGATGGCCACCTAACAAATTCAAACATTGGGATACCAGGCTCAGGCATTTGAAAGTCCTAAGGTTGTTTGAGCAATGTACTTTGGTACTACCTATATGTACATATGTAGGACTTTTTAAAAGATTAGTATATGTAGTTACAATGTGGATAAGAGTAAAGGTACTTTATGCATAACTTGCTCTATGCCTTCCTGTTAGTCAAAAATGAAAAATGATACAACTGATGCAGGCTCACTAGAGACCATAGAAATTTGTATGAAGAGTTGTGAATTTTATTTTGCTTTTTCTTAGTTTCCGCCGTCCACCAATCATTCTTAACGAGATGGTTACGCAACTTGTCTGCGGGTGCCTATCTGCATCATACCCCACCACCAGCCACCGGGGGACCCTTACCCCCAGAACCTTATCGTTTTAAATGTGCACAACTACATCTAGATACTCTGTACTTAGATAAGGCATGTTAGTGTTTTATGCTTGTGGCAATGCATCTGCCTAACAGTTACTAACTTTGCGTCGAGTTTGAATCGAGTCAAATTCACCATAGCGACGCTCTTTCCTAAGCACCATGCAAGTTTCCAATACCCTTCCTTCTCCCTCTCGAGGGTTCCTTTCTATTTTCCCTCTCTTCTCTCTTCTCTCTTTACAACAACCCTCCCATCTTTCTTCCCATCTCAATCTTTTATCTACCTATGCTTTATGCACACCTCTTATGAGGCAACTATCTCAACAACTTCTGCCTTACTTTTTGTTCATTGCCGTGGTCAGCTATCACTGGATCTTCTAGCCTATTCTCTCGCTGGGTTTTAACTCTCCTGGGGCTAGGTAACACTGGACCCTATTCTATTACCCAAGCCCAGCTGTTCTCAATACCTATTCCATCTCGTCTCATCTCATCTTATCATCTTAATCATATCCTTCATCTGAGTTCTTCCAATTTATTTATCATTATTGTAAATCTCAGCAAGAATTTCCCAACTGCCTAAAATACCATTCAAAATGGTGCGAACCCGTGAGGGCGTTAAGCATGAGCGTAATGGCTCACCTCCGGCGAATGTGAAGACGGACATGGGACCACCATCCACCCCATCTCGGAGAGGGGGGGTCGCCCCGACTGAGTATTCGGACAGCCAATCTATAGCCCACACCTTCATTCGGTCTTATGCTCGTGAGTTGCCACCCCTCTTTGCCTACCTCCTTCATATCTAGGTAGGTAGGTGGTAGGTGAATATATCATTGCTAAACAATATCTATTTACAGCGAGCGCTGAAACCGGCCCACGCAAAGATGATGACACGGACCTCGTGTTTATGGAAATGAGACGCGGGCCTGATAGCTTCGGGCCTGATCGACAAAGCTCTCCCATCTCTCAGAGTGCCGAACACAGTTTCAATCAAAGAAATTTCGGTCCGCCCCTATTTGCCGATATAGGGCAGAAGCAGAAGGCTTACAATGATACCTTGGGAGACCTTCAAGCCCTAGGCGTATCTCGTGAGTAGTCACCCTCCTTCGCTCCATCCACTCTCATATCCCACCTAGTCGAGCCATTGCTTTATATCTTCTCTCTATATCGAGATCTTGGGCGAGGATAAGAGTATATGCTGATTACCTGTTTCTAGACGTCATTGCATTGCCTGAATTGGTTCTTGTTGGTGACCAATCGTCTGGCAAGTCGACCTTGATGTCGAGCCTGGCCCGTGTCAACCTTCCAAGGAGTGCGGGCGTGTGCACACGCTGCCCGCTCCATATTCGCTTGATCAGCAGTAGGACTGATCGTTGGTCTTGCACTGTCTCTTTGCAACGTGACTATGACTTTCAGCCACCCTTTAACCGGAAGCCTAGAACATCGGATGTTACCGCAGCAAAACCGTTTCCGCCTTGGGTCAAATTATCTCATCGGGACATCAAGACGTTCAAAACCATCTATGAGCCTTCTGAAATAGAGGAAGTCCTTCGTTGGGCCCAAATTGCTATTTTGAATCATCACCGCAACTTCGACCTCTTCATCCCTGGGGAAGGAGCCATTGCTAAAATGACAAGTATTGATGGTAAGTCCATAGTTATCTTATCGCAGCCAATCAGCCCCTTTTCACGCAATATTCTTTACACATGTCTAGTTGTCATAATGTTCCGTGGTAGCCCTTGACTAATCCAAGACAATCTCAGAGGCCGCTAGTCAGACAGAAGCCCAGTTCTCGCCGAACATAGTCGCTTTAGAAATAAAAGGACCTGGCCTTCCTGATCTGAGCTTCTATGATCTTCCTGGCGTCTTTCAATCACCAGAGAAAGAAGAAGATGAATACATCGTGAAGGTTGTCAAGAACCTGACCCGCGAGTATATTAAGCGAGAGAAGGCAATCATCATGTGGGCTCTCCCCATGAATGTTGACATGGAGAATTCTATCTCTTTGCCTATCATACGCGAGGCAAAAGCCGCCAACCGGACTATCGGTGTCATGACCAAAGCAGACCAGCTCCCCCGTCAGAACGTCCCAAACTGGCTTGCTAAGTTCCAGGACCCCAAGAAATTTGTTGGCCATGGTTTCTTTGCCACTTCGCGACCCCCAGACCAAGCTCTCGAGGATGCGACAAGATATGAAGCACTATTCTTTGATAGGAAGAGTGCTGGTTTCGAAACGTGGCCGGAAGAGTTCGCTCCATTTGCAGATCGTTGCGGAGTGGAAGTCCTACTCGAGGTAAGTGAATCCTCCCACTCGGGATTTTTCAAGTTTTTGAATGTCCGATAGCCACTGAGTAAAATACTAACTAGTAAATATGAATTAGTATCTCTCCTGTAAGCTTGAAGAAGCCTTTACTGATTGCCTGCCATCAATCAAGAATATGGTCCACAAGCACCTCACGGCGGTCGACAAGGAACTAAAGTCACTCCCAGAACTTCCTTCCAATGTAGAGCACGAGGTCAAGAAGAGCCTAATAAAATTCCTGTCTCAAGTGAAGATAGCCATGGGAAACACAGCGTTTTCTTCCCAGTGGAATACTTTGAACAGCCAGTTCCAAGAATGCATTTTCAAGGTGAAACCGACATGCAAAGTCAAGGACTCGGATCTTCAAACAATCGACATATCCGGTGGTGACTCGGAAGCTACAATAGGCTCACCCGCAAAATCCCCCCAAAAGAGACCACGTCCAAGTGATGCAACCGTCCGAAATGCCTTCGCGCCTGCGAAACGGCCGCGACAAGAACTCCCCACCACGCCAGTAAAGCATGAGGACGGCCAGACGAGCGATATGTCTCGCGCCTCGTCCGTAACTGCCGCTGTAGAACCCAACTTGCTGAAATCCAAGCTACCGAACCCGTTCTCCCGATTTTTCAATCTTGGTCGGTGCGCTATGGATATTCGGGACATCCGTAATAAGATTCTGAGGAACAAGAAGCCAGGTATGCCGCGAGACCTAGTCCCAATCGAGGTCCGTGAGACTTTATGCATGAACGCGGTCAAGAAATGGGAACCAATATTGGAGACTTACATTTCCAAGACGTCGGAACTTCTGGTGGAGACTACCAAGGATGCTCTCGAGGAGTCTCTTGGTCTATTGCGGCGTCGTCTGATCTTTAGGAGATGCCAAAGCCATTTGGATCGATTCATCGCCAGAGAAGTAGCCGCACAGGAAGCCCATCTCACAGATATGTTTAATTCCGAGACGTATCAACTCTATATGATGAACGACGACGCATTCCACCGCTACAAGGCGCAAGAAATGGAACAGCTTAAACGTGTGCGAACGATCATTCGCCTAAAAGCCTCGACTTTCCTCGACTGGGAGTATCCCGTTAAACGATTGGAGGAAATGCCTGAAGAGGAGAAGATCAAGGAACGGAAGATGCTTGATACCCACTCGGTTAGACTACAGAAGGACCCTTATGATACCGAGATAGAAGTTGCGGGATTCGTCCGCGGCTACTATATGAGTACGTGTTGCCAAATATTCTTAAAACATATCTTGCACCTGCTGACTTTATTCTATCGACAGTGGCCGCAGCGCGTTTTGTGGAGGGAGCGACAATGAGTGTAAACTCAAACCTCTTACGAACACTAAGAGAGGACCAACTCGACATGTCAATTGAGGAGGAATTCCACATTTACGACAATGGTGGTAAGTTACATAGTTCTACATGATAGTATCCCGCACCGGGGACAATACGTGGTGCTAACGCAATCTATAACCTAGTTGAACCAGAAATGTACACCGAGTTAATGGAGGAAGATAAACAAACTGCCACGCGAAGGGCTCAACTAAGGGAAGAGAAACTTAGGTTGAAGAAAGCGATGTATAGCATCAACAGCCTTGAGGACGTATCTCGTGCCGAGAAAATTTCCAACGACGAAGACCCCGACCGTTCGCAAAAGACTATCGAAAACACGGAGGACGAAGTGTGTGTGATGGATCTAGTGGATGAGGACACGGCATGATAGCGTCACATTGCTTACCTACTTAGGTACCTATCTAACGTAGGTATTTATGCTTAACGCTGGCTGAGATAGAGGGCATCACTACGTTCTTTTTGTTATATCCCGTCGTTCATTCACTCCCCTGGTATGATTACTGGCTTGGTTACTAGGGATCAGGTGGTAGGGAAAATTGGAACTAGGGTCGTCGGAATGGGTTGGTTTACTAGTGTGTAGCAATTTGCTAAGTCTCACCGTAAGACTAACAAAAGGAATATGATGCCAGTAACATAGACTTGGTGTTAAAGTGATGATGTGGAATAGTGCCATGAAGGTGAAGAAATCTTACTTAGCTCCCTACCTAGGTATCTAGGTACCCCACCAGCCTACCTTTGCATCTAACATAACATGAAGTCTTACTTGCCTAGGTACATTTGGTTTTGTCCAAGTAACTCCTGCTGTGCAACCCAACGGCCAAGGTTACTCTTTGCCTTCATTAGAGAGCACAGAAGTCGCGCACAACCCCAATTGCATCCAATTGCATCCATGAGAGCGGGCATCGAGCTCCTCCCGAGTCAATAAGTACCTACCTACTGGCGAGTAACGCTCAGAAATTTATACCGGATGGTGAAGGAGGGGCTACATTACCTACCTAGCTATATAACGTATAGCCATTAATTACAAAAGAGTAAAAACAAATGGTGGTGTTTTCTCTTCGCTTATAATTCTTAAGGACTTACTTTACCTAAAAGAAAATAGATATAAGGGAATGATTGGTTAATGTGCGATGGGTCTTTATGCCGTCGTCGAACTTCCCCCTTAGGAGGTCTATTATGTTTCATCCCGATTTTTGCCAATTAACCAGCCGGGCCTTTTTTTGGTCCACCGCCCTTCTCCGTGACCTATAATACCTATGATAATACCGCATTGGATTGAAATGTCGAACGACCAATAGCAATGAAGCTATTGACTAAGTCCCTAACCCACATGTATGCGATGGAAGATGCAACGCCGAAGTCTAGAAGAGTTCATCTTTCAGATGCTCACTTCTAAATCTGGTCAACTTTTAGCAGGGTCTGATGCTCCCCAGATCCGGATAGGTAGGGTATTATTCGATGACATGCCGAGGGGATAGACAATGGGATTGGCTCAGCATCATTGTTGTCGTCGCAGCAACTTGTCGTCCATGTCCCATCATGGATTACCGTTGTCGCGCATGACATACAACCTGGGGAAGCGGGTCTTGAATGGCTTCTGCCGTGTTCCATCACTGATCAGAGACTCGACTCGTGATGTTGCCCAACGCCCAATCGACATGGTTCGTGATGAACAGGGTTCCACTGTCCGAGCGAAGGCCCATGCTCGATGCTAAGGACAGATATAATATTAGAAAGGTCGAAACAGCAGGGGCAGAGCGGCTGCGAAAGTAACATTAGGTAGGGAATATAATAGTTAGTCTTGTATCGTCGTCGTCATTGTCGTCGTCCGCTAATAAACGAAATCACAGGCGATGCTGCGGACCGTTGACTCCAGGGAGGGTCGCACGCGAATTCTGCAGCCGTTTGACTATCGACTGCTTAAGTACTACCGGCATCCCAAAAATGTCAATTCGGAGCCTCAGATGTACCATAGGACTCATCTCTCCGGGCGTGAGGAGACCAGATATTCTGGACCAGATCGTAGCCGGGCTGTCGGTTTGATAGGCCGCTAGTTACTTATATCCCGGTCGAGGGTCCTCCCCAAATTGCTACCGCCTACGATCCTTCTATATTATCCCCGCATTATCGTGACATGCATTAGCCGTCGTAACAGTAACAGTAACAGTAGGGCAGGGTGACCAAGGATTGCCTCTCATGCTTCGTAGCACATACAATGTATATCACCTTGGCGAAGGGCACAGACTGACGTTTCTTTGCTGCAGTATTAATTAACAATCCCAACCTCCCGGCCGAATCTAGAAGTATTTGAGTGGCATCATATCTCTTCCCGCGTCATGCGTGCGTTGCGTTGCTCCTCAAATACCTCGACCCTGACCTACCCATCGAAGCTTACCTACTTACCTAGGTCCAGCTAGCCCCTGACCTTTGCCCATCGGACGAATTTGATGTGAAAACTCAACACGTAGCAGATAGAATGGTCCGCCCTCGCCAACCCGCGGCCAGGGGCCACGAGGAGGAACATGAACAACTTGCGCAAAGGGAAGCACCAGAATTCGAATATGTGTATTGGACCAAGGAACCGCATTTACGGAAGCTATATGCTTGGGCATGCGTTTTGATGATAGCCTCGGCGACAACTGGTTATGATGGGTAAGGGGTTCGTTCAGATGTTTAGTGTGTCGCTGGCTAACAATTAGGTACACGCAGAATGTTAGTCAACACTTCTCAACAGATCGACCGTTGGAAGCAATATTTCCCTAAGACGCAAGCCGGTCCCGACAACCCTCAAGATGTGGCCGACAGTTGGCTGGGACTGCTCGTGAATATGTTTAACATCGGGAGTATCATAAGTTTCTTCCTTACGTAGGCTTTACCCATTACTTCCGACACGAGTATTCAAGGGTCACTGACTGTAATGTTTAGACCATATGTTGCGGATAACTGGGGCCGGAAGACATCCATAGCTATCGGATGTGTCTTCATGATAATAGGGGGCTGTATATCAGCCTTCTGTAATGGATACGAAAGTATGTGGACCTGTAAAAGCCATGTTCATCCAAACTCCGTTAACCCATAATCCAGTGTTCGTTGCCGGTCGCTTGATTCTCGGCTTCGGCAACAGCTTGTCGCAGATGGCTTCTCCTCTTTTACTAACGGAAATCTGCCATCCCCAACATCGTGGACCCGTTACCGCTGTTTACAACTGTCTATGGAATCTGGGGGCTTTGCTTGTCGCATGGGTTGGCTGGGGTACCGCGCAGATCCTGAATGACTGGAGCTGGAGGTCAATCACCTTAATCCAAATCTTGCCCTCTCTCATACAGATCACCTTCATCTACTGGATCCCCGAATCCCCGCGATACCTCATAGCGAAAGACCGACACGACGAAGCGCTTGACATACTAGCCAAGTACCACGCTGGTGGAGACAAGAACGACGTACTCGTCCAATTCGAATTCCGCGAAATCAAAGAAACGATGCGAATGGAGAAGCAAGTGTCTCGCGCTGCTGGTTATCTCGACTTTCTGCGTACCAAGGGTAACTTGTGGCGATTAGCAATTCTCGTTTCCTTAGGTGTCATCTCTCAATACAGTGGCAACGCACTGTTTTCCAATTATATGGATACTGTCTATGAAGGAGCTGGAATTAAGGTCCAAGATCAAAAGCTGGCCGTGAGTATTCGACACAATTTTTGGAGATGTCAATGAGCTTGTACTAACTCATTCTTCTAGTTGAGCGGTGGAAAAACAATTCTAGATCTCATCGTAACAATCCTTGCTGCTTTGAACGTCGATAGGTTCGGTCGGCGACCACTCTTCCTAATATCCACGTCGGGGATGGTGGTCTCGTTCGTAAGTTGGACGATCTGCGGCGCCATATACGAAAATTCGGACACGACCAACGCCGCTTCGGGTTACGCGCAACTGGTGTTCATCTGGTTATTCGGCATATTCTATGACATCGGCTTCTCGGGTCTACTAATAGCTTATGCGCTGGAAGTACTACCTTTCAAGCTAAGAGCTAAGGGTATGATGATCATGAACATCACCGTGCAGGCCATCCTCGCTCTCAGCAACCAAACCAACAGAATTGCTTGGAATAGGATGCCAAAACACTGGAACTTTATGCTTTTCTACACCGTAAGTTCAGCCTTCTCATACTCGAGTTGCCCTTTATCTACATACGCTGAGTCGTTCGCTGACATTGATTTGTTTCCCCCGCAGCTTTGGGACTTTTGTGAGCTAGCATTCGTCTACTTCTTCTATGTCGAGACAAAGGGACCAACGCTCGAGGAGATAGCATGGATTTTTGATGGGGCAGACGCAGTCGCCAACATTGATATCCGACAGGTGGAGAAGGAGATGCACGAAATGGAACGGGATCATAGCATTGACTCGAGGGCTATGTCGTCAAGAGGAAAGGGTGCCGTTTAATAATACTCCTCTTCGTAGATTGGTCGGGAAGGTCGGTTAACAATGAATAATGAGTTGATGAATCTGGCGCCGTGGCTCTTCTCGGAAAATGTAGGTACTGTTTGGTCTATTATCATTAGGTCAGGCGTAAGGAATACCAAACAAAACGGAAAAGGACTCAAGGTATATCGGCATAGGCGTTCGTTATATGACGTGCAACTGAAATTGATAGCACTCGGTTGGCCACAGGGTAGGTAACTATTATTAGTTAATAATTAGATTAGTCACATAGTATGTAGAGAAGAGTTATCAAGAGTAGTCATACATCTGACTCCTATCCGTACACGTCCAAATTCCAATTGTCGCGTCAACCCATGAAATAACGCTCGCTAGTCCGTAAAATGCTACACTTGCAAGCCTTGTAATGTCTTTAAACACATAAATAAATCCATACCATTAAGTTATCGCTTCATGTCTTGAATGATCTTGGACGCGCCAGCGAAATTAAGCTCCTCCATCGTTTCCTGCCATACCCTCTCTTTCATCCTTTGACCTTCCTTTGTGTAGAATAGTGTCGGGTATCTGTCTTCTAATCAGCTTTAAGCCTTAAAATTGACACTAGGGATTGTACTTACGGTTGTATAGACCAATCACTAACATAACTGCCGTGACTCTCGGCACCCTTAGCAACGAGAGCGTCGACTACAGCGCTAGTACCAGCCTTCACCGTCCTCCCGTTAATATTTATAAAGAACCAAAAGATGACATCTCCTAAAGAGGTCTGCTTCTTGCTGCCGCCAAATGAGGTGTCTCTACATAAGCCTGGGTTGCACACATTGACAACCACATCGTCGGCGTTAACTTGCTCTGCGAGTCGGGAAAAGAACATCATTTGTAGGAGCTTACTCCTCGAATACACTTTCATGGGTGCAAACCCCTCAATCTCGTCAAGCTGAGGTAAAACAGGGCCTCCTGTTTTGAATGGTGGCGCCCAGTAAAACGTATCCGAAGCAACAACAGAGAGGCGCGGCGGTTGTGCGCCCGGCGACGATGACTTCTTGGATTTAAGAATCGGTAATAATAGGACAGTTAACAAAGCTGTGGATAGGTAATTGACCTGGCCGGTTTGCTCGTGTTGTGTGGCTTTGATAAGTGTAAACTCGATGCTAATTAGGCCAGCATTCAAGAGCACGATATCGATCCGCGGAAGCGTCTCACATCGCCGCGCAAACGCAGTTACGGAGTCATAGGAAACCATATCGACGATCCATACCCAAATCTTTGAACCTGGGAACTCGTCCCGTAACTTAGCCGCTGCTGCATCGCCTCGGGCCTGTGATCGTACACCCACGATGAGGTGTGTAAGACCAAGCTGAAGTAGCTGGCGTGCAGTTTCGTATCCAAGGCCGGAGTTGGCGCCAGTAACGATAGCTGTCTGTCCTTTCAGGGTAGTCGCTCGGGGTATCGGTTTTGGGTACATAAGCCATTGACGGTAGAGGAAGCCCACAAAGTGGCTTTCGAATGCGGCCCTACTTTCGAGATATTGAGACATGGCTACCTAGGAAAGTTATGTCACACAGATAGCCTGCATACGAAATACAGTTATAAAGACACGGATTGGCTTGGATGAGGTATTCCATTCTGCCACTCTAAGTAGGCACATATATAGCCCATCACTCCCTTACGTACCCAGCTACGTTCGGGACTATGCTAGTTCCCGCCACCGGATGAATCGTCCCATAGCTAGAAACATTGACAAATCAACCTGGGAACGGACTGTCGTGACTCTGCATGACGTACTCGAGCGGGCAGGTCGGTATGTTTAAAAGCCGTCATAATGAATCTTGTATCATTGATTCCTATTCAGGATTTATTACTCACACGAAGTACACTCTATTGTAATGCCTCGGGGATCCGGGAAGAAACAAATGCGAAGACAACAGGCAGGTAGCCGAGCACCACGGCGACCTTGGTAATGAACAATGTGGGATCACAGGATTACTAACTATCTGTATTCCTAATCCTCCCCTCTTGAACATGTTGGCGCGGAGTTTTTAAGACATTAAATACCGAGCATGGCGCGTTCTGGAAAGCAAAGAGGCCGATTAGTAAGGGTCATACACGAACAATCAATCCCAGTTTCTAAACGATTTCGGGACCGAGCTCTCCTTATCATGTACATGTATTATGTAAAATAATTTTCCTGCATACCTGGCTGTGGTACGTATTCCGATTGCTTTTTGTTGATGCAGCTTTCCGACTCTGGCTTAAAATTGCACATTCATCAACAAATCGGGTTTACGACTCTTTATATTATTATATACACGCCCCAGCGCCCTGGCGCCTAGGACAAACGGGCCCGCACCGCTGCCGCCAAAGCTTTCGGTAAAGGGGGAGGTGCAGCACCAGTCAACTCGTCAATGTTCTGATCCGGATCTCCCTTTTGCATCGCGCGCTTATACCCGTCCCTTTCGGCGACCCGTTTGAGATATGCGAGGATGTTAGGATAACCACCGATATCATACTTTAGGAAGCAGCGCATTGTTGTGAGGCAGCATACGTTCATAATATCCGCCACAGTGAATTGGTCACCAGCGAACCAGGGTACCTCGGATAAGCGCCGATCCACGAACTCGAGGATTTGCTTTTGCCTGCCCTCATAGCGCTTCACTATTTCATCATCTTCGCCCAGTCCCGATCGGGACAGTGACAGATTGAGCAACAATGCAGGTTGTAAAGTCCCATTTGCGAAGTCTTTCTTCAGTGTTAGTGTAACGACGCCTCTTTCAAGGGTATGAAGTCTGCTCACGAAACCAATATAGATACTCTGCATAACCCTTCTGTCCTGGAGCGATTGTGAGCCTTCCATTCCCATATGTCTGCGAGATGTATTCGACACAAGCGCCCGACTCGGCGATTTTAACCTCCCCGTCTTCAATAACAGGGGCCGACCCCAACGGATGCAGCGCCTTGTATTCTGGCGGCGCCATTATAGGCGATCGGTCGTATTTCTTGAATTCATATTCGATACCAAGTTCTTCGCATAACCATACAACTCTGTCTGATTGCGAGACACCTAGGTGATGAACTGTAAGGGTCATCCTGAAGCTGGAAGAGGGACTGTGGTTGTCTTAGTAATCGCAATGGATAGTTATGTAGGTAAGTCAAATGATTAACATGTATGATTCTATGTGACGTTGATGCGAGGTTATATACGCCGATCAACCATAGATGATGATACTATAATTTCTTTCTAGGCATAAATGTTCCCACATATCAATGCGATATCACAGGTCGTCCAGGTTAATAGTTGGAGCGGCGGAGGGTCCATGACGGATGATCCGTCGAATGAGGTCCGCAAAACCGCATTCAATCTCCGCAACTCCGCAAACGCCGTGTCGGATACCTCTAAATCTAATTTGGAAAGAGTTAACATGTTAATATTGTTAGGTTAGAATTAAGGTATACCATGGGCTTGTGTTATTCGTCGGTTGTCAGGTTGTGTTAACATATAGAGGTTAAGATTCCGGGCCTGTCAATTGAAGTAGCCACTCACAGTAATCTCATGACCTTAGTATACATCAATAATTTCCTGTTGACAACTCAGTAAATTCCAATTATGTCGCCTTGGATTGAAACCCGATTGTTTGAAGCGTGCACTCCGGTTTAAGTTGAAATAGGGGCTAACGCCAAATAGGGGTCGACTCACAATACTATCTAATACTGTTACAGTTTGCTTACATTGGTTCGGATAGGCGTATTAGTGTGTAGAATGACGGTAATTATGGTGAGCCGCGCTAGGACACTTCAATTTGACATATATACCCGAGTAATTAGAGGGGACCAAACGCAGTCGTTTTACAAACGACGACGAAAATCCCCCGCGTTCTGCGGAAAGAAATCTATGAATATCTACTAACTTTTGAAACGATTTAATTATTTTATTTATCTCTCACAATTATAATAATCGTTTGAACATTCTCCGTTCTCCACTTCATCCCGGTTCCGCCCGGCTGCATGCCCAGCAGCCCAAACAACACCAAGCTCACGATCCAGACTCTATCCCACTTAAAACATAAGAAAACATATCTAAGCCCCATCAGTTGCAATAAATCAACCTTGAATACAGCTATTAATGCTTTTGCTCGCGAGGCTCTGCCAGGCCCTGCCTTGTTTTACTCCCCCGTCGCACTTCTCGGCGGTTGGCAACACGTGGCTGTGCGTTTTATTCGATGCATTGGAGATCGAAAGGTCCGCTGAGATTGGTCGCACCGCATGGTGGACGAGGCCTCGCGTTCATCCCTCATAGGCGCCAAGGCCAATATGCTCTCTCCCCAAAATACCACATCACCCCCGCCGGGTCTTGTGAGTCAAAGAAAAATGAAAAAATAGATCGATCGACTCCGATCTTTCGTCACTTTGCCGAAAACCCCCTACAGACCCCTACTTTAATTATTGCCTCACTTAACCCTTTTCAATCCGCTACCGTCCCGGGCCTCATTCAGCTTGGTAGCTATCAACAATACCTGAGTGATGCCCGGGATAACGGTAGCATCAGTGACGGCGGCGTCGGTTCGCAGGAGCTCGCGTGAGCCTCGCGACATTACGGCATCCCCGACACCTCAGCGGTTAGCAGGCTCCATATTATGGCTACCTCCGAAGAATGAGATACGGGGTAATTGTGACCCGGACCTCGAGGCGGGAATGTGTGATCACCCCGTAGTGATACTATCACCATGGGTCGATGATGGAAAAGTTGTCTACCTTATGGTACGTCTTCCGTGAAACTCACAAGGCTGGAGCGTTATTTTATGAGAGCAAATTATTCTAATTGAGATACTATAGATGACATCATTCGGAGGAAGAGATCTCGGAGTTCGCTTCAGTGACAATTCGGCCCGGAGGCTCGAGTATCTCCCAATCGCACCGGCCGCCGCGCACCCGGACAACGGAATGCTCCTAAGCCTCGAGGACTCATCAACCGAGCTATCGAAGAAATCTTACGTCAGAACGAAGACGCAGCACCGAATTGCGCGCAAATCTCTTCGAGCTTACAATCGCTATGGGCTTGAGTACATTCTATCGGGGAAATCTTACCAAGATCTGATAGAATACGCAAAATTCACTCCGCCGACTTCGCATCCAGGCTCGCACGCCGTGTCACCCCCAGCATGCATATGGCGACATGACACCGTCATACCTGTTACTCGAGAGCGTCGTGATAGTTACAGTGAATACTTGTCCGTGCAAAGGGGTCTCGAGAGCGGCTCACGGAGTTCCACTCGTGTTCATCACAGCCACCACCATACGCCGCTTCCGAGCATGGCTTCAGTTACACCTCGCGTCTCCACTATAACATGGGATAGCTCTACTATAAGCGAGCGGGATCCTCTCCTTACTTCCTCTTACGGATATTCTCGGCACACACAACCTAGTATCTACTCCCACAATTACTCGAGCAACCGTCCGACGTATTCCTACAGAGCTTCGGTCCAGACCGACTACCGAGGCCCGGAACCTCTGGAGGCGTACAATAGGTCTATGTTCTGGACTAGACTTAAGAGACTCATTTGGTTCATCTTGGCTATTGTGGCGGCGTATGCTGCATATAGAGGGGTGTACTGGTTGGTTGGAATTGCGCAAGAGACTGGCTCTGCGATTAAGCAGGGAGTTCAAAGCATTGGTGATAAGATTGGAGGATTTTGGTCGAAATTGGTTGATAGAGTCAGGCCATAGGGCTGGGATTGTTGGAAGCTCTCCCCTTGTGATGCTTCCCGGTTAGGGAGCGTAGGGGTTTGCTTACCTGTAATCTCATGATTGTATGAATTGGTATGGATTGGACAATGGGTAACGGGGGAAAGGCTACTGGGTATTACGGAAACTGTACGATTGATGGACACATGCATCAGCGAGCATATGGAGGATATTAGCAATTGATTGAAAAAGTAGAATTATGCTACTTCAAGAAGATAAATTTGGCTATTGAGACCTTGCAGGACTTTCCACCTTAGGAGCTGAGCATTCGTTGAGGTATTGGTACGGGGATCTAGTCTCGTTGCAAGTCGGTGAGAGCGTTACGGTAGAAATATGCCTCACGGTCCTAGTTGATGTTTAGCAGCCAGCTTTCGCACGGGTGTTGTGATAGAGGTAAGATCAAGAGAATACATACGCGCCACCGCAATTCCAGCTTTGGTTGACACTCAACTTCCATTCGTTCCAGAGGAAATTCGCGTTCGTAGTGAGGGGGTACGAAGTCCCATCCACCTCGAGACTTAGATCTTGACAGTCACTCCAATATTTGCTGTCGTCGGGGTATTTCCCATCGTGCATAACATTAATCCGCGAGCACCCTACTGTGACACCGTTGGCGTTATTCACTACCTCGAAGGCAATTGTGGTCGAATTGAGCATCGGGTCAATGGGGTCGCGTCCTTCAACTTTTATATACTGTGTGTTTGAGATTGTGAACGTTGATGGCTTGGATATTTCGGCGCAAGACTCTTGTGCCGATCTCTTATTGATATCGTGTACCTCTGGTCCATGATTTGCCCCGGCTATCGTCAGTAGGGGCAGTATAAAGAAGCATTCGCGAGGGAAGATCATCTTGAGTTGTGATTCTGAATTATTTTAATCTAGAAATCGTAGCCTTTACTTGGGCGAGTGCTCAATAGAAAAGGAACCTTTAAAATTTTTACCACTTAATTCCATTACCTTGGCCCTGGGTATTAATATCATCTTCCGATTAGCTATACCTTTTCCGTCCTTCCCGTTCTGTTACCGACTTTCTGGAGCCAGAATCACCGTTATCTTATAGCGGAGTTCGGATATCCTAGTCGACGTGGCATTTTTATCGACTTTATCCATGACGGTCGTACCCGTTGGCGGTAGAATATATGCAGAATGCCGTGAGATCTACCTAGGCATGGTTGAGGGCTGCTCATTTTACCACTTTTCATTGGTCGATCTACTCATGCTGCTTCCTAATGGGGAGAAATATTAGACGCGCGTACTGCATTTGCATCGCAACGCCTGTTGGTGTGGTGATAGATAAGGCCACAAGCACGCACGCACCGCTTGCAAATCTCCTCTGGTGTCTTAGATTCGGCTTCCAGCATCTACATGGCTTCTTCGGACTTATTGCCGAGGTTCCTCATACTCGATTGGTATTTTTATGCTGTCTACCTACCTAAACTAGGTACCTAGAAGTAACGTTTAATTCATTACAAACATCTACATCCCTCGGTTCATGGCGGTTGCAGATTTGTACATTTAGACAACAATATTCTCGAAAACCCAATCATAAAGCGCGACACCATTTGGGGAGGTGAATGACAATCTAGCGTTTCGCCTTCGATCCCATATTCGCCGCCTCGCAAGCTCGAGTGAACTCAGTCAACAGTGACTAGATCACACATTATTAGTCTCCAGCTTATAGGACGGATAGCCGCTTAGGAGCAATATCAACTTACCTTGAAGTCGTGTTCTGCTAAGGACCCAAAAATGCTTAGATTTTGGAGTTTGAGCTGAAGGACTCTGGGGCTCCTGATTCCAAAAGCAACACGGGCTAAGAATCTCGGGTCATCTCGTACAGTGCAAAGGGCAAGGATCTGCTTAATACCGGCAATATCAACAGGCGGAGTGAGCTTGGGCTCCATTATAACTCGTTTTCCCGTTAGACAATGAGTACAGTGGCCGCATGCGGTCTTTCCGTCCGGCAATCCCATACCAAAGTGTTGGGCTAAAGCTAAAGCGAAACAGGTATCACCGGTAACCAGGTCTACTACTTGCTGTGTGCGTCGCATAGCGTCTTCCTCGCGAGCCTCCATATCAACGTAGAGCTTATCCGTCACAGCTTCGATTTCTTCCGGGGTGCTAGGAAGCTTGCCGAGAATCTTGTATCGGTTCTCGACACCGCTGGCCTTAAGCATGATAATACCTCGGTCGTTGAGTTCATTGAGCTTCCTGATTATGTCTACACGAAGAAGCCCGGCTAATTCGGCGGCGGTATTTACGTCGATGTTATACAACTTTACGGCCTTGATCGCATGGTTTCGGATGGCTTTGCCTTCTTGCGATGAGTCAACCGAGCTATAATATTCACGTCTTGCTTCAAACTGATATGAAGTGTACTCTGGTGTGATGGCTCTGATCAGGCCAAACCGCAATTCCAGTGTCGCTAGCAAGATGCTAAGGGGGCTCGCTCGAATATCGTACTCCCGGCCGAGAGCTGTCTGGTTAAGCTTGACGACCCTACCTTCCGGCGCCGAAACGGCTTTCCGATGGAATAGGTCGCCTAGTAGTCGGCGTAGTGATTGTCGTGAAGGTAGGTCACCTCGAGCGAAGTTCTCCCTAAGGTAGAAATCCTCCGGGCAAATATAGAACATACAGTGACTGGGTTCCCCGTCTCTTCCAGCACGTCCGACTTGTTGAGAATATTCCTCTATTGTGCCGGAAAGATCGAAGTGTAGGACGTTGCGTATGTCAGGTTTATCAATTCCCATCCCAAAGGCAATTGTAGCCACCACAATTCGGACCTTACCAGCCATGAAGTCATCCTGGATACGAGTCTTCACTTCCGTCTTTAGACCTGCATGGAATGCAACAGCATCAAAGCCTTCCCCTCCCAGGTCGGCGGCGAGCATTTCGGCTTGTTTATGAAGAGTTACGTAGACAAGACTAGGTCCGGGGTGTTCTCGTAAGAATTCGAACATCCTCGGGTACTTATCTTGCTTCGTCTTAACTGATTCGGCTAATAGTTGCAGGTTGGGCCTGTAAGGAGAAGTACGAAATACATTGGTCTTCTTGATATTGAAGGCAGCTGCGATATCGTCGGCGACACGAGGCGTAGCTGTAGCTGTGAGACAGACAACATTTCGAGCTTGGATCTCATCGACAAAGCGGGCTACTTTGAGGTAATCAGGTCGAAAAGAATGGCCCCATTCTGAGATACAGTGGGCTTCGTCAACGGCCACTAGTCGGGCGCCTCCCGGGACGTGTTTCATGCTTTCGACAAAGCCCTCGTTGTTGAGCCTCTCGGGCGCACAGTAAAGCAATCTCAACTGCCCCTCTCTTATACCGGAGCTGATCTGTTGAATTTGCTCCCATGTCTTGGTCGAATCAAGACAGGCGGCGGCAACACCTTTACGTAGTAAGGTGTCCACTTGGTCTTTCATAAGCGCGATAAGGGGAGAGACGACGATAGTTATACCCGGCTTGGCTTGAGCTGTATCATCGTTTAGAGCATCCAATTTCTCGAATGCGACGGCGGGGATCTTGGTAAAAAAGTAAATCGTTAGCAATTTATATTTATACTTATATGGGCACTTTAAGTAGGTATCTTTGAGAAGAAGTGAGACTCAACTTGGTAACATAGGGATTTACCAGCTCCAGTGGGAAAGACAACAAGAGCATTCTCTCCTCGCAAGGTCGTCTTGATGGCGGCGAATTGTTCATGACGGAAACCGTCATATCCGAAGCTCTCCTTCAGGATATCCTGAGAAAATTTGCCTAGGAGTTCATCATTCTTCTTGTTGTCTTGCTCTACATCTTCGACTTTAGATCGTTTACTGATCTTCGTGTTGCGACTCTGCTTTTGTGAGTCGTCGGCAGAGCCCGAACGCGAACGCTTCGCGCCGAGCTTCAGTGTGTCCGCACTGACATCACCTAATAAATCGTCTCCGGAATCGTATTCAGACATGATTTCTTTAATTAATTGATGGTTAGTACCGCAAGATCTATACGCTAAAGATTAGGTAGGTATGTTTTAGGAATAGGGGATACCTTATTATGTCGAATCGGAGCAATGGTGTTTTCCTTTTTGGTCGTTGTTTGGGTGTTATGTAGATCTTTGGGGGACAAGACAGGGGAAAGAGACAGAAATGACAGAAAAATAAAACATTTACAAACAAGTTGCCCATGAGACCATGGTCCATGCTTTAGATGTGCCTAACCGATAAATTTCAAAAGCAAAACAAAACTAAAGAGTTTGATTGTGGCTTGGAACCTCTTAGAAATTGGAAATCCTGTTCGGACTTACGTGAAATAATGCATATACTCCAGCATGTAGGTATATGTATGATAAGGTTGCTGGAGATACATGGATGTATGTAGGTATCACCCTTGTCCCTGCCTACATCGATACATAGAGGTAGGTGTATCCCATAATTATGAGGAATAAGCTACTACATATGTACCTAGGCAGTTCTTTGAATACAATGTATGCATTCAACACTTCGATTCACGTATCAACGAAGAAATAAAAAAAATATTAATGGCACTTAAAGAAACTTTTCATTTCGTAAAGATGTACTGCACGCCTGCTTACTCCTACAAAGATGACCATTACGCCCTAGAATATGCTTGCTTCTTTCTCGAGTAGATGAACGCCACAATGCCCGGTGATGCCGTCATGCCCTCAACGCCTCCTTTGGCCTTGGTCAATGCTCAATCATGTAATTGCCCTCCGAACTCGCGTACTAATGCATTAATAAAATTGCACAGCTGTCCGGAGAAAATATGCTGCTGCTGCTGCTGTTGTTCTGTGTATACTCCTTCACCCCACCCTCCGTACACAGCCCTTAATTATCAACAGCCCCTATGAATATATATACCATTGATCATACGAAGGGGAAGGAAATAATAGATATATGCTTTACTATAGAAATTCTCTTAGCAAGTAGCTAAATGTCGCGACTTTTGTCTCTTTTTCTCGTTACTCCTCCACGTCGATGTCGTGGTTTTCGATATGAAGGATGTTAGACGAAAAACATCCTCATCGATAAGTAAGGGACCTCGTAATTCGTCGGCAAAACCATGTGGGCGGATGTAAAGGATCCACTACGGTCTATATAATATAGTTGCGTGCGAAACTAGGAGGTTTTATGGTTGTGAGGCCTAACCAATCTAATCCCTTGTCGCACTTAGACATCTTCGTCCATAATTCTCTGGACCTCAGTAGGGTTGAGAAGGATGCGTTTACCGAGCTCCTCAGACGACTTGCCCTCACGGACTGCGCCGAAATCAAGGATCTGTAATTGAATTAGTAACTAGTCCATCGAAGAGTTCTGCAATAACCTCAAAGATATAACTTACCTCGATATAAGTTAGATTGTCCCGCTGGACAGCCGCCACACATCGGCGTTCATCAAACCTGACCTGCCAGACCCCACTAAGGTCCGTAAGAAGGTCTTGAATGCACTCGCCTGTGCGGATATCCCACATCTTAAGAGTCCGGTCGCTACCACTAATAACTTTGCGCCCATCATGCTGGAAGCAAGTAATCGCGCCGGTATGAGCAGACAGGGTAGATTGGCACCGGCCACTCTCAGGGTCCCAGATACGGAGCGTGCTATCCGCCGCTGCTGAAACAAGACGCTCGTCACGAAGGTCGAGCAAACCAACGAGTAGCGTGTGCCCTTCCAGAGTATGTATGCAGGATCCAGTTGCCAGATCCCATATCTTGACGGAACTGTCCATGCTACCTGATATGCATCTATTTCGAGTAACGTCAAGCACGACACTGTACACCTTCTGGGAATGACCCTGCAAGAC
Organism: Hypoxylon trugodes; assembly: GCF_022578975.1. Classification (NCBI taxonomy): domain Eukaryota; kingdom Fungi; phylum Ascomycota; class Sordariomycetes; order Xylariales; family Hypoxylaceae; genus Hypoxylon; species Hypoxylon trugodes. Next base: position 107,839 of record NW_026250021.1, read on the forward strand.
ATGTACAGTCTCCCCTGTACTGATTCGCCACACACGAACTGTGTTATCGTAACTTCCGCTGACAAGTGTATCAGCATGGGCAGCGATAGCACGGACTGAATGGTTATGTCCTTGGAGAGTGCGGATAAAGTAAGGACAATCGGAATCTTGAGCCGGCGGTCCTGTCTGTATATATCTCCTAGATCCGGATTCGGGAAGACGCCAAACTCGCAATTGACTATCGCGAGATCCAGTGATAATAAGAGGCTTCGGTGGCATCATAACAGACTGTCCATTCTCCACCTTGCCAGTGTCTGTCGGCATCAAGATTTGTAGACATCGCACAGTACTAGTATGGCCATAAAAGACCTGGGTGCAAAGTCCCTTCTCAATGTCCCATACGCGAACGGAGCGATCTGTCGAACCAGACACAAGAACGTTGCCTTCGTACTGCAGAGCCCAGACTCCACCCTCATGACCCTCCAAGTGGCGGCGGAGCTTGCCAGTATTAGTATCGTATACATGGATAAGCATATCGTCACTGCCAGTTATGATCTTGTCTTCGTCAAACTGCAGGCAGGTAATAACATGCCGAGGATGAGCTGCAAAAGCGACGTGGCTAGGCTTGACCTTCCCACTTGTCCAATTCTTGCGGATCATAAAGTGACGACGATAAAGCGATTTAAATAGGTGCAACCTTCTAAGGCTCGGAAGACCAATATGCGGATCGGGAACGGCCATGGCAGCGGCATTGGCGGCAGACAAAGGCCCCTCGGATTTGTGGACTCGTTCACCGGTGTATGTCTTCTCGTCCTTCGCCATCTCTTGTGCACTTGCCCTTCGTTTCGATCGCTCGGAACCAATGCCATTCAAGGCTCTCTTACGTTTTGAAGAACGTAACTTCTGAGGCGGATCCGGCTTTGAGGAACGAATCAACTCTGTCTCGGTCGATGTGAGTCGAGCTTGGGTGCTGAAATCGCGCTCGCAACCTTCGGGTCCAACCGGATCCTGCCAGCCCCAACCTTCTCTGATGGCTCTATCGAGCTCGCTAGGGGTTAGCGTAAAGCCATCCCGATCAAATAACTCCCTCCAGCCAGTTTCGTTACTGTCGATGATACCCCGCCAATACTTGGAAACTTGGGCAGCACGGCAGAGATCTCGATAATCTAGATAAGAAAGGATATGGAGAGTTAGCTCAAGAGGTAAGTCTTTCAAAATGTCGCACTTTAGGGCCGGGTTGACCACATCAGCAACGACATGGAGTGTCTTTCTGGAGCATCTTCGCAAGAATTGATACATCATGAACGATTTCATCTCGGCAGGCATCGAATCAAATGTTTCTAGCATCGAACGGGTATCCATTATCGTCGGCTGGGAAGATTGGGAAGCATCCTCGAAACGTTTGACGAGCATCGACGAAGGTTCCGTGGCAGAAGTCGGGCCGGACTCGTAGTCCATCGAATTCTGGCTATCCTCGGGGAAAATAAGAGACACCTCTTCATCCACAGTGTTGTCGCCCTCATCTTGATCAAGTTCGTGAATTCTGGAAGCCTGGAGTGTTGGTGATAGACGTGGGCTGGGTAGGCTTGCATCTTGAGCGGCGAGAGTGTTAATCGGCCGCGGGTGATGCAAGGCACGAATGGATTGTTGAAGGGATTCATCGGCATCCGCGTCGGCAAACGGTTCCGCATCGGCATCCGCGTCAGTAATGGGGGGAGTAGCCACATTGCTGCCAAAGACGGTGTGCGAATCACTACCGGAAGGACTCGAAATGTCGAAGAAAGATTGTTCTTGTGTGGTGTTGTTCGACTCGGGGGTCTCAAACGAGTCGAGATGCGAGCTGCGTAGTTTAAGGGGTCGATGAGTGTCGATAGGAGTTAACTCAGAAGTATCGGGAGTAACAGGAAAACCACCAGTAACCCTATTTGTATTATTCTTAATCGCATCCTTGCGTGGGCCGTGACTGAGGGCGCGGCGTAGTTTATCTGACACAGCATGGGGGAGGGTCGGGGTAAAAGATCGCGTCGGCTGCTTTTGCGAATTCTTCCTTATAGATCCGCTGACAACAGGCGAAGCTGCTCGAGAGCCCGACCTGTGAGACCTGCGCGATGAGAGCGGTAGGTAAGGCCTAGATTGCCGGCTAGTTTGTGAATGGGAGATATCTAATCCGGGTTCCGTTTTAATCTCTTGAAGAGAATCATCACTAGTAGATAATTGGGACTGTAATATGGACGACAGTGATTAGAAAGAATAGTAATGACTAGAAAAGGAAAAGGTGAACATACATCGTGATTGTCGATACCCTCATCAACAGGCCAGGACAAGCCACCAAATTGGGAGACATTGAAAGTAAATTTAGCCAACTCGGGAGGAGTAGGCTTCGAGGCTAGGGGGTATTCCTTGGAGTCGAGAGACGAAAGTGGTTTGGACTCTCGTACGAGAAGAGGCGGATAGGATCGTTTGGTCGTGGTTGTGGTTGTAACCGTCTTGGTCTCGATGCACTCCGCAACCCCGAATTTAATACGTGGATGCGGGGAGACAGAATCGCCATCGTCAAAGTTGACAGATACCGTAGTCTGACTAGACCGAGGTCGGCCGGAATCCATCCTATCGTCGGAGGATGGTACCGGTATCCTCATTATTACTCCTTTATCTGATTATAAAGCATGTATATCTGGGAACTAGTCGTGCTAGTATACAAGACGATACGCCACCTGTCTATATTATAATGCGAGGAAGTAAATATCGGGTCGTAAGGTGTTGTTGTATTGTATGATATCGACTCGACGGAAATCGGTGGCTTAAAGGTTTTGAGGTCGAAGCGAAAGTCGAAAGCGAGGACAACAAGAACGAGAGGGGGTAGTGGATGGATTTGTTTGATTGAACAAGCAAAGGGGGTAAGGAGGGAAGGGAGAAACAGAATGTAGATTGTAGAATGGGCGGCACTGCGACAACGAACAGGCGTGGCCGTGTGTGTTCTGTTCGGTTCCTTTCTGTTCTGATATTGTAGTAATCCCAGATATCACGATCAGAGTAGTAGTTGGAGAATGTGTCGAGTATTGTCGAATTTCATATCGTGGGTCTGGCCTCTCGGATACGCGTTGTGGACACCAAAGGGGGGTTTGATGTTGTTCGGTGTTTTTTGGTGGTTGATGGGAAAAAGGGTTTTTTGGGTTTGTAGGTTTGTAAGGCAAGGCAAGGTCAAGGTAAAAAATGATTTAACGGGCTGTAAGTTAATTGTTAGCCCTGGAGATTTCAAGGAGGGGAGAAGGCAACGGCATTGGGGCTAGGAAAGAATTGCAAGTGCCAACTATTAGCGGCGCTACCGCACGTTCCTAACAGTTTTTAGGTACATTAAGAGGTACCTTCATGTTAGTATTGTTTCTTAGCTCATAAAAAGTACATCCAGCCTCGCTGTAGCGCGCTATATGTGGCACGTACCGAGCATTGAAGGTAGTATCCACTATAAGCTGGGGGTCACAGTGTCCGCTTACTACTAGTCTGTTAGCAATCAAGAAAACAAGGGCGGCAACCGCGAAGGTGGCAATTATGTAAAACTTCGATAAGACCAATGTCATTATTTTTATCCTTATAAAAAAGAAATCTCATGCGAAAACTACATAGTTTCTTTCGCATCTTTGTATGTATCAGATACATGTAGATAGTAGTGGTAAAAATAAAAATGACGGTGCTTATCACCCCCAAAAAACACAAGTACAACCCCACAACCATTCACAAAGTACCACCTGGTTCTAGTTTCTGTTCCTGGGAAAGCATGGCCTACCAAAAGTTCAGATGATCCCTGGATTTCATTAAGATGTACCTATTTCTATGGTATGCAGTTGCCTAATGTTTGCTCCTTCGTCCAAGTATTAAGTTTAGAGTGGCTGATATCGTGATCATCACGCATGAGCATGAGCATAACACAGTATAGAGGGAAGGAGATACCTAGTGTCTCTTATTTCTTATTTCACTTTTCTTTTCCTTTTACTCCTTCTTTCCCTCTTCCCTCACCTCTTACATTACCTGACCACCTACATATATAATCATCCCATCATACCCCTAAACATCAACAAACATTCCTTATTCTCAGCCTACGTGCACCCTACTTACATGCCTCCTTAGTCGTAATTTGTCGACGAGAGATAGATATAAGTGGATATGATAGCTGTATATGTATGTCTGACAACTGTCTGGTGGCACCATTTACGGGCGCATACCAAAGCGAGAATCATCAAAGCCTTATTCTATCATTCATGCAGCCATAGTCGTCACTTATACGTATGTCAGTACATTCGAAAGAGGAGAGAATCCCAGCATCGCTTAGCCGCGTCAACAATATTATAATGTGATCTGATATCCCCATTTCTGCAAGTTGGAAGACGTGGGGTTAAGGGTTGGAAATCCATCTTTTGCAGATCTATATGTATATGTTCGGAATACTTGACCGTTCTACTATCCGGACCGGTCTACCAATCAGAGAATTGTTCATACCGCCGTAAAAACCCCCATTCCTAAGTAGTCTTAGGACCGGAGAGAGGGGGAACGGACGGGGTTAGGTAGCGCTGCCCGCGGCATTGTTGCGGCGCTGTTCATCGTTACCCAGGTACCTATAATCCCACCTACATAAGAAATAGAAATAGAAAATGATACCATACAGTACAGTACAGTACCTACCTACTAACCTGGTACAGACGTCGGAATTCATCCGAGTACAATGATAGAGGGATGGTTATGGATCCAACTGTCGCGCCGCACAAACAATATGACCCAAGGGGTAGGTTACTTATCACGCTTGTCTCTTCTCATGGGATGAAATCGTCTAGCCTTTCTTTTTTTCTCCCGCCCAACAAAAGGAATTCCAGCGGTCTCCTAAGCAGCTGGCTTGAGTCAGGGCTAGCCTATACCAGGCGCCAAATCCGAAGAGGAAGAGGAGCTGAACGGCCCGTAATACTGGGCAGGCTAGGTACAGTACAGTACAACGCAATGCAATACAAAATGTCAACTGACCTTCTCCCACCGGTGCTAAATATTCGGCATCGGCCATGGAACGTTCGGAATTTGCGAATCCACAAATTATTCCTTTATTCATCACAATTCGAGTCGTTAGTCGACCGACGTAACATTCACCCCTTTTACTTTCTCCTTCGTTCCAATGTCCAGGCCAGACGACATTACCAAAAAATCAGACATGAGGGACGCCGTTCATGCAGGATGGACGAAACAAACATGTTTATTCATCATTATCTACTTCTCAAGAGTCGGTTATCATGGGACCCGAGAGGCAACCCCTCGTTTTGCCCGTCTGTCCGTCTGCCCGTGCGTAGAAATTCTATCCCGCCAATCGGTTAGCAATCTTAAACCCTGTTGGTGTTAGCATCGAGATACGTCGGAGCACCATTCGAAAAACGTCATCCACAGTTGAAACGTGGTAATCATCTGCTTTATAAATATCCTCATTAACCAAAACGCCATCCGACTTTACAACGGGCCACTTCCGACTAATAAACCTATCTAACTCTCCAACTTGCGAGTATTCTTAGACAACCAAGATCTCAAATGTAAGAATACTGGGGAAGATACGGAATGATGCTTAAATTGGAAACGCCCGTGGCCTCGCCTAATGGACCATTATACGCTAATGAGGAACGCCATCGCCAGCTGAAGCCTAGCGAGTGGCTTTGCATTGACCTTGTTATCGAAACCACATATGCTGTGTAAGTCTTCGCGATAGTCTACCTAGTAATTACCTACAACGCCAAGCCGATAGTGTAGGGGCGACTTATTATGGGTTTTGTTTAGTGTGTAGTTCAGCTGAGGCTATTTCCAGCCGCACTGCTCGTAAATCAATAAATTATGCCTCACCTCCTCACTTATACTCATTCACTGCAAACATTGCGTCTATTAAAACCGGCAGTGCCTAGTGGTAACGTACTATTGGCAGATAACTGGAATATAGCACTCCTCATAACATACCGTTCATCGTAAATCTCGAGGGGTCGTTATACTAGGTAGATCAGCTGAGTCACACCTCGTCAAGGCGACTGGCTTGACGAGAGGACTTGAGACTTGACATTGGATAGGTAATGTCTTATCACGGAGCTAGTTGCCCGCCGCCGCTCCCACCCAGGAGTCCTAGGCCGGCCGGGAACGAGTCCCCTCATTCTGGGAGCTACCCGAACTGGAACTATCTGCCGCCTCCGTCTGGACCCCCTCCTCAAAGTCCGGGTTACCTACCGGATCCTCAACCTCCACCAATCCCTCCAAGGCCACCTGGCTATGAGATTGTTGCCGCACAACAAAGCTCAACCCAACAGCCCATACTAAGCTTCCCAATTCCTCCACCGCCTCCGGGACCTCCTCCAGTAACAGCAACGTCAACCTCTACTAGCTATCCGGCACATCCTTATACACCTAGCCAAAGCCAAGACTACCGATATTCTTATATACCGCCGACAAGTCCTGGGGTCCAGGATTATCACGGTTTGACCACCATTCCACCACCTCCTCCGGGTCCGCCTCCTCCAAATAATAGTTCCCTGAGCCCATATAACCCGGCTTCATTCCAACAATATCAACATGTTCCGCAGAAACCAGTCATAAGCCATGATTCACAGCCATCTACCGATATGCCCGCGACTTATACGCCGAATTATGTACCTCACGCCACTCCAAATGCAGCCCCTATTCCACCGCCTACCTCATATGCTTCCCCTCTGTATACACCCCCAGAAGAGGCACCTTGCAACCAGGCGCCAGAGACATCGTATCATACGTTAACATCGAACCCGCAATCACCCAACCACGGATCGCATTTCACTCATCCCCCAGTCACGCCAACGTCTCCCGAAGACTTGGAGGCTCGGTTCCAATCTCTATCAGTAGAAAATCCGCCAGTGCCCAGCCCACAACCTACTACCTCATATCAGGGTGTATCAGCTCAGCGACCAAATTCGAACCATTTGCAAAATGCATCTCCACCCGCCATCCAAACACCTCAATCTGGCTACCAGAGTTATGAACGACCCACGGAAATCTATCCCGATACCAGGTATTCCGCCAGGATAAATCCGCCGGCACCTGCACCACCCGCAGTAACGTCCTGTATCGACACCCCGATGGCATTCGCGACAACCTGGTACTGGCACCCGAAAGCGTCCGAGTTCCATATTTGTTCACGGTGTTATGTCGACCATATCCACGGCACTAGATTCCAAAACTCCTTCCAGAGTAAGAAATTCGACGATGGTGGGGCACGTATATGTCGATTCAGCAAGCCAAGGATGAAGGACCACCTCTTCAAAGCCGCGCTCTCAAGCGGCTCCCTGGATTTGGCACTAGATTGGATGCGTTCCCGTCTACAAATACCGGATTGCAAGGGTACGGATGGTGTGAAGGGAAGCGCTGGTGTTAAATGGTATAGAGCGAAATCGAATGCTATCCCCGGTTTCGTGACCTGTGAGGCGTGTTACGAAGATCTTATTCTAACCAGTCAATTATCTACCAACTTCGAGCCCACACATCCGCATCCCGTGGGTGAAACATGGTCCTGCGACGTTGCGGTACCATTCGTCGAAAAAGAATTTGAGGCCAGAAGTAAACTTAATGACTGGACTGGTTTCGCGAACGAGGCGAAAGCGCGCTTGTCGATACCAGCTTGCCCGGGGCGCAAGGCCTTAACTTATGATAAGAAATGGTTCATACCTAAAGGCGGACCTAACGGATTAGTTTTCTGCGCTGGGTGTTACTGCGACAAAGTGATCCATTCAGGCGAAGAAAAGAATTGGGAGGTTGCGGAGAGCTATACACGTTCAGCCGACAAATACGTGCAATGTGGGATGAGCATCTTCAGCATTAAAATGGCCATGGCAAGCGCGCAAGATTCTAAAAATTTCTCGATTTTCTGGACAGCTGTGCATAAACTCAGTCATGAGAAATTCTGCGAAGACGACGGTATTGAAGATGGGATCTGGTACACATTACCCTCGGACCCCAAAAACTTCGGTATATGCGCTGGCTGTTTCGTAGCGATTGCCGAACCGCTGAACATAGCGCAATTCTTTAGGCGAAAAGGCGATGCACAGCCCGCTGGAACGAAATGGCGGTGCTGCTTCAGCGTTGCGAATCCTCGTTTCGGACAATATATCAAACAACTTCTGCAATTGTATTACACGCTTGATCCGACGCCGTTTGATAATTTCGCTTCGGTTTATTCGTCTGTACCGACATGTCCGCGTGATGAAGATGCGAAAAATAGGCGATGGTTTGGATGGTTGGATTGCACCATATGCCCAGAGTGTCATCACGGATTTGCGCGACACACGGAGTTAGCAGCGAAAATGGACCTTAATGATACGCTGCTGGAAAACTCGGTAATGTGCGAAATGTATAGCCCGCGCATGCGTAACTTGTATAAGGAATGCAGCGAGGCATCGCCGCCGGAGCCAGTACCGCTTCTTACATATTCGGCGCAACGACGATTAGTATGGGCGGAAACAGTTCCGCAAATGAAAATGATGTTGTTCAGGGCTAAGATGGCGTTGAAACAGCAGAGAATGCTCAATATCACCAGCTCATATTATAACATGGCTGGGATGATGCAGGAGAGCACGTATGGGTCTTCATATTCGTATGGTGCTGCTGGTGTGGGATATGGTTATGCGAACATGAATCTGTTACAGGGCGCCATGTACAGTCAACAAGCCCAGAACGTATCTGCTAGTGTTACTAATGGTAGCGCTGTGTTCGTTATTGGACAGTTAGAACAACGCTGGAGGGCGGTTGAATAGGGGATAACAATTAGCTTATTAGTGGATCTTATAGTGTATTGAGCACTATAGTATACTGGATGCGTAAAGTCTGGCATAATTCAATGCAATTCCTACGATTTGTGAATACAAATACGCCGATGTAGAACTTATGAATGGAATTTTCAGCAAATATTCACGACTTAGCACCAATAGGTCATAAGAAATTCCCGTATTCGTTACCTAAAGCATTCAAATTTATAACTTTTTGAGACTGAGTATCCAAGACATTTAATCAATGATCAGCATATTCTCCCTTAAGAACGCCCTGGACGCCTCAGTGTTTCGTACTGCAAACCAAGGAAAAATAAGGGGGTTTATTATTCCGTGGGTACGCCGAGGCATATGGACCCAGCAGTATGGATGCCCTAATCTGTAGTGTCTTTCCGGGGTCGAACCAATGTAGTATAGCGAACGGCGCTTATATGCCTGCGGTTTAGGGGGCTGAACATCACTGTTAAAAATAAAATACAAAGCAAAGTAGCAGCCGAGGAATTGGAAGAATGGCGTCTTGCTGCGCCGCTATTTCTGCGTCATGCCTCGTAACTTACGGGGGCCTACAGGGCTCTACAGCACTCTGCAGGGCTTTATATGGAATGACTCGCTTCTCTTCCGTTCTGCCGTACCATCGAGATTAATTCAGGAACCCTGTCGAATCCGATTTACCAGGTTTAAGGTATCAATGGTGTCAGATTCAGATGGATGATCAGACGGGCCACGACATGCTTTTTTTTTTCTTTGTCAGGTTGAGGATTTCTTACGAATGTAAATAAAATCCTACATTGACGAATAAATAATCAACATCCTTCCCTCATTACAAAATAATATTCTATCCTGTCCCGGCCAGCAACCGAACACCTTTTGCGTTAGTGAGACGGGAAGATCCCTGATTCGTCTTATACTAGCTCTTTTTCCTTTGCTTCGGGTCGCTCGTCCCGTTATATCTTAATTCTTAGCGGCTCCGTTTACTGGGAATAGTTTGATGTTCTAGCCTTATTAAATCGAACGATACAATAATATCCCCATCGAACTATATGATATTGAGAACCAACAACCTCGGCATCGTTTAACTATCTTGTGGGCATTGTATATATTGTTTTGTTCGGAGATATTACCTCGAACCCCCCGAGAGAGACAGTTATCAAGGAAGGCAAGTCGCGAACTTAACATTGTGATCTTGTACCATTACTATCATAGAGGTAAGGAAACGAGACATGCAACGCCGCCCTATAACCGCCCTCAAATGGTAAAATTACCTGACGTATAGAACATAGTCTCAGCTGTACCAACCCTTCCCTAGCATATTATAGGCTGACCTAATTAATTAGACCACCATACAGGATACTCCATACTCCAGATCTGCACATGCCAGTGGTCTACTTACGAAGCTCTATTGGCCCGCTCGTTCTTTTAACACGCCATCTTCCCCCCGTTACCCGCCTTAGCTCCCGCATATAGTTTCTTATTAGGTTCGCATCGCGTATAGAAAATAAGACATAAGACATATGCTACCTCGGCCAGCGTCAGCCTAGATAAATGCGAAAAGAAAGAATAAATCTATATGACGACGACATCCCTCAGCTCCCGGCCTAGAAAAGACATGCCGCTGCATATAAGAACCACAACGTTACATATCACATCCTCATCATTGGTCATACGGCAATAATCCGCGAGGGTTGACAAGATCGATCCATCCCGTTGGAAAGTATCCGCACCGTAGCTTCGGAACCGAAATCGGCAAATTTCCCATTGAATAGCAGGGAAGAATAGCATGCGCATTTCCCCCCCATCCAGGAAGAGAATTGCGTAAGAGTATCCGGCTAGCTGTAAGGGATTAAAAACCAGTGGGAGGGATTTACAATTTATTCGTCTCGTCCCGTCCCGTTCCGTCCCGCAACCCACTGGGATTATGCACAAACTGCTTGCGCGCCTCCAACGGTATAGTCGTTGTGCGATGGCAGCTGGAGACAGCAATGCAAGGGCGAAACACCAACCTAATAGGTCCCTGGATTACATATTGAAGGGCAGGGTCTATATCGAAGAATTACCCCCGGATATCGAGCCTATTAGGAGATTTTTAGAGAAGTACAGCGGTATCCGTGCGAAGGATGTCGATGAACATATCTACCAAATAGTATGTACAACATGATCTCATTTTCCCCTTCTCCATTTGGAACGAGTACTTACCGTTATTTCAGCGTGATCGGTTATGGGAGATATATCCATATATCTGCATCGGCCACTTCCGCTTCCTTTCCCTCAAATTCACATTAGATCCTCGGTACCAAATAACATTAAGTCGACTTCTTGCGCCCAAGTCCGAGGCCACGTTTCTTGATGTCGGTTGTTGCGTAGGACAGGTACTACGACAACTTGCATTCGATGGCGTGGATTCTTCTAGATTATATGGTACAGATCTGGAACCTCGATTTCTAGAAGCCGGCTACGACCTTTTCAAGGACCGAAATAAATTCAAGGCAACCCTTGTAGCTGGTGATATGCTTAGCCAAGATGGCGAGAATGGCGAAGGCGATGAGAGACTCAAGATCTTGGATGGAAAGATGAGCATTATCCATGCGACAAGTTTCTTCCACCTCTTTACGTGGGAGAACCAAGTTCGTGCTGCTCTACGTATGGTCCGATTTCTTAATCCGAACGACCCAGATGTCATGATATTCGGACGCCATGTTGGGACGACAACTCCAGGCAACAATGAAGGAGCAAGAGGATCTAAGAGATACCTGCACAATGCCGCAAGTTGGCAAGATTTATGGGACGAGGTGGGCAGACTCACGGGAACGACGTGGCGGACTGAGGTGGAAGAGATTGATGAACCTGGTATGCATCCAGATGGCAATACCAATGAGGCGCTGAGGCGCTTACGATATGGCGTTTTTCGAGCTTGATTGATTAGGTATACCCATGTTTAAATTGTTATGGATCGGAGGTATTTTGCACGCATTAGCCAGTATTCTTAAGGAGTTTTCCAGGTTATCAGGATATGCGAAGACGATGCACAATCACTTATGTCCTCTCTAATGTAGTTATTTCTAGGAGCTGTTCAGTATCGCTATATCATATTAAAGATTTATACCATTGATTTATTACTTTTCTATTTTTTTTCTCCCCCCCCCTGACAATTCTGGGCCTTCGATACTTAACCTCAACTGCCTAGGTACCTACAGATACTATGAGAATAGGTAGGTGACCACCAATTCAATCCCCCATTCTTTTTACTAATACGCCTACACCCCACTATAGTATAGGCGGTGTTCGCCTACGGACCGATTGAAACGATGCTGTCTAAAACACGTTGTTCCGGACTATGTGGACTCATCATATTGATTCTAGCAAAATAAACCCGAAAATAAAGAAGTAAGGCAATTCAAGATGTGAGAAATACGAGGATAATAATGAAAAAAGAAAGAAAAAAAGGTTGCCATTGCTGGCTTCGAACGTTCAATTATCCATCTACAACCCCCAAGTATCTCTGGAAGGGAAGTATCCGATGCTTGAAACTGCCTTCGGGTGTTGATGTACCCGAAGTGTTCGGCGTGTTGCCTCATGAGCCATATATGATTTAACTCACTCAGCTGTTAGCAGGAAACCTTCTTATTATCCTGTATATATCTAGCGAATTCGGGGATGTGGCTTCCTCGTCATATAGTCTTCTTATTCTACAAGGCCGCACTTTCCATCATCCTTATTCGACTATATCTGCTATGGGGAGCAGGTTTATGTATGTATAAACTCAAATGTACCATATGTACCTGCTAGGGCGAGTACACGTATAGGTATACTGTGGTACCTGCAATAGGTAGAGTCAAGAATAGAGTCAACAAAGAATGCGATAGGTAAAAAAATGGTTGGAATTCTGATATTTGAAATGACAGCGGTGGACGAAGCGACTTTTGAATATAGGGGTGTATGGAAAAATCATAACCACTTACATTGGTGCTATAATAGAAGTGGTATTATTGCCTTGATATTTAGTATTTCATATGGCGCATAAGAATGAGTAGAGCGACATGTATGTGGATTTTAGTCCTTGAGCATCGAATTTGAGAAGTATGCAATTAAACTTCTTGAATTATTATGATGGTGTCAATTGCTTCGGTACACTGAGACATCACATGTTTGGCGAGAATACACTATAAATACGTGGAGATTGATACTAGGTGGTTGGAAAGAGGACGGTGATCGAGACTTGATATTAAATGCTAGAAAAATGCCTTCTAGTGGCATGAGCGCCATGATATTAAAATGCTAATAAACGCTCAAGAGTATGCTATACGCCGTAAAATGCGAATATAATGCCATATGCGAGGTGGAAAGAGATGGTAACGGAAGAAGAATCACAATGCTAGCATCACCATATCCGTTTAGCTACCATCTCGTATCTTACCACCTTAGAAAGTCCATCGTCGCCCTTCTCCTTAAACTTCTCTTCTCCTTTCCTTTCTCGTTCACGCATCTTCTTCAATCCTTCTTTATCATCTTCGTATATCCACTTCCTACGATCATCACCGATCTCAACAGCTCCCCAAGAACCAATTCGTTTTCCCGGTTGTGAATAATTCTCACGTTCCGTCTTCCCAGTAGCGACTGAATGTTCCTTAACCTTCATCGCTGCGTACCGCTCTCTAGAATAGTGTAATAGAGCCATACCTAGGAGAAGCTTCACGATAAGAAGCACAACCCAGGTGAGAAAGAAGAACACTACCATTGTAAGCAGTGCAATTGCATCGTCAGAAGAAAATGCCCAGAAAGGTCGAACATGGGGCGATTCGTATGGGTGGCCGTAGACTGCTCGGCCCAAAGCGTTCCTCAGCAACGTGTCTAGGTGCTCTAATGCGGCAATCATAGCAGGTGAGGATGGGACCGAAGACTCCACTGATAATTCTGTGGTTGAAGTTGGAATCGGAGGACTAAGATGCGTCGCAAGGAACATATGATAAACTTGTATCGAAGCACGGATGAAGAGGCAGGATAGCGGCAGTAGTGGTAAACCCAACCTTCGAGTGAGTGAGGGTGCTGAAAATGCCTATATAACGCGTAAGACACATATTCAAAAATCTCTTCTCTTATGAAAGAAGACTTACATTCGTGTAATAATCCTTACATAGGATGTCTAGCATCCTATGGTAAAGCTTGGGCTTGACATTGTTGAACTTATTGATGTACGCATGCTTGATCCAATCTACTAACATCTCGATTCCTATCACAACCAGAAACGGTGATAGAACCTCGCCGGACAATATCCATGAAGGTAACACCGTAAAGCTGTTGGGTAGACTCGAGCTGGTATGAAGTGGACCGGTCTTCGCAGCGCCACCGTCCATTTCACTCCCAGCTCCAAGAACGGACAAACCCCCTACTTCGACAATATTTCTCATAGCAATGATTAACAGGATAATCCACAACTGGAATCTTTCCACCACATCTGAGCAAGTCAATTGGAAGAGATTCTCCTTTTCGATTCGCTTGAACACGCTTCCTTTAATCTCAACAAATTGGTTCGAAATCAAGAGGGTGAGGAGGGAATTGGAGTATGAGTTCACAGCCACATTCAACGTGATAACCTGATAAAACAAGCACATTGTATGGATGACATTGTATATCAGGGAGAGGATGAACATGCCAAAAGGTAAGAGAACTTTCGATCTCCCAGAGCTGTTTCTCGAAAGAGTTTCGGAGCTGAAGAGACATTCCAAAATGTCCTGGCCAAGAGCCGAAAGAAGCCGATCGCCGACCTCGAGGATGTTGTATATCACGTAGAGCTTCATCGAAGACTGAGCACGGATAAAGTGATACATACGGCTTGCATCCAGATTCATTAATGCCATGGAGCTACAAATGAGGACGAACCCTTGCAAAAGATCGGCCTTATGGTAAGATGTCAAGTTGGAAGGCTGCGATTTTGTCCGTCGATGGCGAAATCCTCCAAGTCTACCTGGCATGGGGTGTTTCGGCGGATGGAACACACCATTCCCATTTAACCGAGGGGTCTCCTGGGTTGATATGTTTGTTGCTTCAGAAGAGGTGCGATGCCTTGCAGAGCCGTTCTGGCGAATGTTGGTGCTGCTTTCTCTTGCTCGGCTCTGACTTCTTTCGGATTCACTCGCCGCCTGACTGCTATCAGATCGGTTGCGTGACGAAGCTCGCCCCCTCCTCCCTCTCTGCCAGAGACGCCAAGTGCCTTGCCAAACATAACCAACAACCCATCGGACTTCCTTCCACACTACGTATGCCCACCATTGTATTAACACACCAAGAGCGATGAGAAATCGCATAGGTAGAATGGTAAATGTATATAACCATGCATCTAGACAAGCAAGAGTGCCAAAAGTCAAGACATGTTCGAGATACGGTGGTAATAAGAGAGCATTTAGCAGCCGCTCAAATTTGACTGCACTAGATTCATACGGCGTATCGGCAGACTGAGAATGGTGAATATACAGAGGGCTAGGGCGTTGACCAGCTAATTCGAGTTGGAGATGGGTAGGTATTGACATCGGTGGAAGAGGTATAGCTGGTAGTATGGGAGACGGCGGCGACGGATCGGATCGGTCTGGCTTAGAGGGAGGTATGGAAGTTTTGGGCACAACGGAGGATAGATTCAGCGGGGGAGGACGGGGTAGAGGGTTGAACGAATTTCGTCTGGTGGCATTTGACTCCGTTGTAGAAGGGCCGGTAGAAGATCTCCTATTGATAGGAGGGGTGGAAAGCGTTCGCGATGAGGCGGGTGGGCGTCGAAAGTCGGCTGCTGTTTTCGGGGCCTCGCTAGGTGTTGGTATAACTGGTGAACTCTCCTCTGTACTTGGTGTTCGAATACTGTTTCGTAATTGCTCTGACATCGAAGGACGTGCTACAGACTCGGCAACACTAGCGGACATTGGATATTCAGCACCGTTGGGTTTGCGTTGGGGAAGCTGAGGAACGACAGCGATAGGTAACGAGTCAGGAGACGAGGTTAAGGCCTGCATCTGGGAAGCAGAGAGCTTCCTAACACTTTCATGGCTTGCCTTCTTCGTAGCCGACTTCGATGTGGAATATGTACGCGGCTTGGTAGATGACTCGGTAGTTCGGTTGGAGATAGGCTTATCGGGGATGCTGTTGGAGGTTGCGACAGGTGATGAGTGTCCGCTGACACTGCCGATGCTACTGATGCTGCTGTTACTGTAACTCTTATTAGGTGTTCCCTCTACAATATACCCGGTTCTGTTAGCCCTCGCTTTCTCGTTCGAGCCATTTGTGTTAAAGGCCGTGTCGCGTCCCTCGAACTTCGGCGTAACTGGAGTCGAGGCAGTGATTTCAAGGGTAGGAAAAGGGTCGGCCGGCGGTGTTGGATACTTGGATGTTGTCTTGACTACGGAATTATCTCGATATTGTTTCTCCCTCTCTAGGCTCCTCCCACATCTATCATCAAGTGTGTCCTCATCTTTGCGGTTGCCATTGGCAGAGCCGCCGTTTGTATCTCGTATGGATAAATCCGGCATTAGGGAGATGACGTCGATTTCAGGATGCCCATCCTCTCTCCACATTCATAATCGATCCTATCGCAACTTAAGTAGATGGTAGATTATTGGCCATTAGAATAAAGGATCGCCGAAGCTGTGGGTAAAGCAATGGATCTGCGGAGTAAAACGAGTGGATTTCTTTTTTGTTGTTGTTGTTGTTCGCTGTTGACATTGATTGGAATTGTTTAGGTATCATGAAAGGTGATTGATAGCGCTGGAGATAAAAAGATAAAAAGGCCAAGTTGAAGAAATTCCAAAAGGTTGACAGGGGTCTAGAACCTTATCGGTTACTGTATCGATAGCCTTGCAGAATACAGTGCGGGAAAAGATAAGCCATTGGTAACTCTAAAAATAGGACACATTATAGTGCAACCGACCTCCGATGGACTCTACGTCATAGGGATATTAGAGGGTAAGATTAGGGGAGTAGGCTGTCCAATACAGAGATATTTCGTCCGACTTCGCACTGTAATTAGCTCTTTACCTCTCTACCTACCCCATCTCCAATTTTATTTCCTTTTCTTCCCTCTAAATAATCAGACAACTTGATCTATGATACCTTCATCCCATCAAATATTAATGAAGATGCACTATAATACAATGTTAAGGAATTAGGAAATCGTCAGTTTTGATCTAATGCAAACTTCGTGTATAATCCTTTTGAGGAATCGCCATGCTCTAGTCTCCTGCGACACGTTGACCTCGCCATGACTTCCCAGCTTGCTTCCTGTTCCAACGGAGAGGCATAAGGCTGGCCAATAGGGCAAGATGAATAGGTACATGTAGGTATAAAGATGAGCATCAAGATAAATCCGATATGTGCTGACACGACCACTTTAGTACTTGATTAGGTTCATCTATTATTGCGGCTGACGATCCCCTGTATCCGTCTAGGCACCGTTGGGAACGGTCGCAGTCGATGGATCCCAGTCCGAGCCTCTATCCAGGTCTATACCTAGGTAGCTATGGGGCAAAGACCGACCCGACCAATCATCATGGCCAATTCTGTTGTTAAGACGTTCCCTGATTTAACCCGATTCTTCGAACTGCGCTGTCAACTGCTGTATAATTTGATAATACATATTCAGATTTGAGGATTCTCAGCCCACTCCTTCGTCATTTCCTTCACTGCCAGGCATTCATGGTTACTGGGCTATGATAATTGACTACATGTTCTCCTGCCTTGTAGTGGCTGAGTATTTCAAAATGACAGTGTCTACGAAAGCTCTAGGTAGAACGGTATACCTAGCTCGCATTACCCCCATCCGGAGGGCTAATGAGCATGTGCTATTGGTCCTAGATAAATATTATTTAACATACCTAGGTAGGTAGCGGTGGATTACCTGGTAGAAATATATAAAGATGCAGTCCTCTGTCATTCTGTCAACTTATTATAGGCCCCCAGTCTTCTTCATCAGCATCGTCTCTAATTCCTCAGGTTCAAGATGCCTTACCGACATAGTTCTCTCGCGAGATTCCTCGTGACGCTCTCAGCTAGCAACGTGGTTCTAGCCGCCCTTAACGGGCATTGTCCGCCTTTAGGACCCGTCCTACCTGCCCCGACAAATCCAACAGCAAACCAAGCAGTCCAATCGGCCGTAAAAAATGTTACGGATGTCTTTCAAAATATCACTGCTGAGCTCGATTCTACCGGCATATCAATCGCAGTCAAATCCATACACGAAGACAATCCGTTCTTGGAACTCCACCACACGCCTGCCACCCTCAACCCTAACGGCACCACCGTAATAGACTCGCAGACAGTGTATCGACTCGGAAGTATATCGAAGATCTTTGCAGTTCTCTCTTTATTGCAACAGATCAATGTTAATTTTGATGATCCTATTGTGCGATATGTTCCTGAGTTACTCCAACTCAAAGGCGAGACGGACGAAGTTGATGATATCACAACTGTTAGATGGGACGAAGTTACACTTGGCGCACTTGCTTCGCATATGAGCGGTATTGGTGCAGACCGTAAGTTAACTAAATCGCCCCGACCCGCATCATAAATTACTAAACATTGTTAGTTGTCGCCGACTTATCTAGTGTTCCAGAAGACTGGACTCAAGTTGGTTTACCCAAGCTGAACGATGTATCGGAAACCGGATGTGCTGGAGTCCTTGGCCTTCCAGCTTGCAATAGGACCGAATTCTTTCGAGATTTTGGCAAACGTCATCCAGTATACGCCACATTCACGAATCCAGTCTATTCCAATGTTGCGAGCGTCATACTTGGTTTTGCCGTTGAGGCGATAACAAACATGACCTATGATGGCTATGTTAAGCAATCGATCTTTACCCCTTTATCCATGACGAATTCGACCATCTTCAACGGCCCAAAGAAGGATTCATGGGGTTTCATTCCGGTGAATGAAACTTGGTTTGGAAGTAGCTTGGGATATGAGGACATGTAGGTATTAGTATCCATCCATTATTGAATACTACTGACACTAGGTAGTGCTGGCGGTTTCTATTCAAACACGGTCGACCTTCTTTCTTTTGGAACCGGTATCCTCAAGCACACAATTTTAGACTCATCCAAGACAAGGAAGTGGATGAGACCGTTAACATCTACATCTTCATCTGGCCTACTCTTGGGCGGCCCCTGGGAAATCCTACGATCCGAGACCGTCACTAAAGACAAGCGTCTCATTGAGTTCTATTGCAAATCTGGCAACCTTAACACCTACAACAACATGCTATGCCTTATCCCGGATTATGACCTTGTTATCACGATACTATCCGGTGGACCTCAGTCCAATGCTGACTTGGTCGATTCAGCGCTTACAAAGGTTGTTCAGGGTTTACTCCCTGCTATCGAGGAGGCGGGTAAAGCCGAAGCTATGCCAAAATTTGGTGGCACTTACACAGATGCCACTACGAACTCAACAATTACTCTTTCCCTCGATGACGCGCCTGGTTTCTCTGTATCAAATTGGATCGTTCGTGACGTCGACGTCATTAAGAACTATGGTAATTATGGGGCTTTGTCAAGTGGCCCAAAAAATCTCCCTGTTTCTGTTCGGTTATATCCCACCAATCTTTCTGCAGGATGCAAGGTTGCCTGGCGAGCAGTTTTCGATGTTGGAAGCTTGGAAGACACCGAAAAGGAGGATGACAGCGCGTTCTGGCCCGACTCGAGCTGCAATACATGGGGTTCAATGGATAGGCTCACATACGGCTTCCGGTCGATGGACGAGTTCGTTTTCTCACTCGCTGAAGACGGGTCAGCTCAGAGTGTAACCCTAAGGACATTCAGGGTTGAACTAAAGAAAGAAGCTTAAGTTTCACACGGCTTAACGTTTTGCGGGTTTGTCATGGGCGAAAGAATACCCCGAGGAAGAGTTGCCGTTTTATGATGTGTTGTATGCATTGCATAGATCAGCGGCGTCGGGCGTCGCGATCGCAACAGTTATGAGTCCTGGATTGGTGCAACGGTAGCTCCGCCGTACTGCACGCGAATTGCGGCGTTAGCCCAGAACTAGGTCACGACCGGGCCCGTGCTCATAAAAGAGCAAACCATTGCTTTAAGATTCGAATCAGACACGGAGCAGTTTTCAACCCTCTACTACCAGACTCCGAGAACATGGGGTGTTACACATTATAAGGCGCCGTATGTGACAAGATTCAAATAATGTTTTAACTTATTTTCATATATAGAGATCATTTCTAGAACACATTATTGCATTTTTTATAGATCATTAATTATCATTTTTGGTGCTAGAAAACACTTAAGTCACATCGATCCCAAGGCATCAGCTACAAGTAAATAGTACGTTAAACACTCAAACTTTATTAAACAAACAAAATTATTCTATTTAACGAGAGGACATAGAAGAAAGATATTAAATCTTCAGTCTTACTTTTACAACTTCAAATTTCGAAGCTTAGCCGTTTTCTGCAGTCCGAAACAAGAAACAATAGAGTGTAGACAATGTAATTAGCTAATTTGCCTTACTTCTTCTCCACGGGGATCAGGCTTTTGAAGCCCTCTTCTAGGGTCTTCGCCATTCCGGCCCGATGTGCGATTCCCTTAAGGGAGGAAGTTTCGCTGTGCTTCAAGGCCTTACGTGTGCCATCTAAGTTCGTAGCCATGGCAGCTCCAAAGGTCTTGACTAATTCCTTACGATTGATGATCTCAGGAACCTGGACGATGGTCTTGAGAAGCGCAGCTTTCTTCCACGGTGTAAGTGCCGCCTTACCTTGACGCGAGAGGTAGTACTTAACCTGGCTCTTAGCATGCTCGTTGAGCTCGGCAATCTTCTGCGGAGTGAAAGGGCCCTGTTGGCTCTTGTTCGCCTTAGCGATACAATCTTTCGCCGTCTCCTTCGCGAAGAGCTCGGAGCTATTATCGTACGTGGTCTTCAGGAACTCCTGGCGCGCCACTCCGCGTAGCTCTTGCTTATCGGCCTCCTCTTGGATCGAACACTTCTCACACTTGTAGTTGGCGGTTTCTCTGGCGAATTCCATGTAGTTCATGTGGAACTCATCTTCCGTGTGAGGGTAAAAGAGGCAGAACCAAGAGGGTGCGACGTAGAGAGTCATTTGATGACCGCACAGATGGTTCTGCCGAACGAGGTAGGCACACTGTTGACACATTCTGGGAATAGAGTGGTAGTCCTCAAACTTACTCGTGCTTGCCGCCGGTTTGACTGTTAGTACCTATCTAGGTACTATGTATGTTTGTGAGAGAGAACTTTTGGTAAGCACGGAGGCTCCAATGGATGTAGTCTCTTAGATTTGGACTTGGTGGTCTCTTGACTCATAGGCTTGCTCTAAATTGAAGATGTCTGTGGATAGTCTAGATTGGTAGCAAGAGGTGTGCTTGCTTGACTCCTATATATACACTCATGTGGGGGGCATGAAACAATGTTGTTGTCCTACAGTAGGAAACATGTTACTTCACTCGTTACTTGGGTATCGTTTTAGGACACGAAAAGATATTGTTTTGACTACTAACACCGAGTACCAGAGTATTACGAAGCTTTATGTATTATTTTATATCTACAATTAATACCTTGATGTTTCTGGGTGAAAAAAGGAAAGAAACAATGTATTTGTTACTCTACTGCTTTATCCTCTGCGCCCGTTAATCTTCGAACGTAACGAAATATTCTAGACATTTCATCGCAAGTTTCGAAATATACCTATTTAAGAAAGGGTTCATGAGCATTAGTAGTTGAAAAGAAAGAACTTGATAATTCACACCTGATATCGGTTTGAAGTGGGTATTCGGCGGGATATGCGCCTCGAGGTCATGCCAATCTATCACCGCATATTTCCAAGGCATCAACCAATAGGCTAAGACGATGATACTATTCATACGTACAATGCCATTAAATTCTATATGGCGATGTATCCCCTTGCATTCGGCCTTTGTTCCGGCATGTTGAGTTGGTTATCTCCGTCACGTCGCCGATTGTCACCCAGCATTCCCCGCAAATGCTCACTTAAAGGCGACGGATGATGACGTGATCACGATCAATATGGCGATATCCTATCGGGATCATCAATTTAGATGCTTATGTATGTCTTACCGGAGCCTTGGTATGAGAATAGCTATCCAAAAACCGAGGCTGCCCGTAGTAACTGTTGCGTCATTCTTTGTTACCCCCACCTAAACTTGTATAAAAGGGCGTTCAGCATTTTACCTACGACGACTAATTTAGCATGTATTATATCTTTATTTTAGCTGCCTACCTCTAAATACCTAGTCCTGTGAACAGCTCTCAGCATGGCTACTCCAATCCAAAAGAATCTTGTTGAGAAAAACGCCAAATATGCTAGCAATTTTACCAAAGGGGACCTCGCTCTTCCACCAGCCAAGCAGTATTTGATCCGTACGTACTAAATCCAGGAATTTAAATATATTTAGCATAAGAAGCTGATTATCTTCAAGTAACTTGCATGGACGCTCGGATTGATCCAGCAGCCGCCTTTGGCATCGACCTAGGTGATGCGCACGTTATCCGTAACGCTGGTGGCAGCGCAAAAGACGCACAGCGATCCATCATTATATCAGAGCAACTACTTGGGACGAAAGAGATTGTGTTAATCAAGCACACCGGATGCGGCATGCTAACTTTCTCCAACGAGGATGCTCACGGTCTCGTGCAGAAGAACCTAGGGCATAGTGCGGTGGCCGAGATTGCTACGTTAGATTTCCTACCATTTCAAGACTTAGAAAAGGCAGTTAAGGAAGACGTCAATTACTTGAAGAGAAGTGCCACGGTTCCCGATCACGTGGCAATTAGTGGTTGGATTTACGAAGTTGAGACAGGGAAAGCGAGGCAGGTTGTATAACTACCTAGATGACGTTGCCCTAATCACTATCTATTTTTTATGCATAAAAAAACATGTTCTTTTTCCTCGCCTTCGTCGATATGCCCGCCTTCGTCAATATGCTTGCGTTCGTCAATATGCTCGCGTTCACGCATCATTGCCCTCGCCGCATCTTCGCGTTTTCATGGCCACAAGAAGGCGCCAACTCGACGAAATCGCACATATGAAAAAAAGTGGCGGAAACCCTAAACGACAGGGATTGCGGAAGCAAGGGCCGGCGGATCGTTGCCGTTGTCGTCATCTTTCTTCGGGTCGAAGCGGTTGGGAGGGCCTGAAGGGGGCGAGCAGTCAGTATTGTCCTCCTCTTCGTCTTCTTCGTCTTCCTTCTCCTCCTCCCCCTTTCCCTTCGTGTCGGTGTCAGAATCGGGAGCATCCCATCCATTGGCCTTCATCTTCTCAACCGCCTTCGACTTGAGATGTTCGGATTTACCAGTGATGCGGTGGTGACCTCGAAGATGACCGAGCAGCGAATGCCAGTTGCCGAAGGTCAAGCCCTCGCAACCCATGACACAAGGCCACCGGTAGGAGTGGTCCTGGTCTTTGTTGTACGCCGAGCCGGGAAGGTGATGCTTGCGCCAATGGGAGGTAATGTTTGTGACCCCGTTCTTCGATGTGCCCCGGCAAACCTGACCGTTGTCTCTAACGGTATCACACTTCCAGCGACCGCTCTTCATGATGTAACCGCCATACTCCTTGGTCTCGGGTTGACCCTCAGGATCTCGCTCATTTTCAGGCTTGGCCTGACCCTT
Organism: Hypoxylon trugodes; assembly: GCF_022578975.1. NCBI lineage: Eukaryota > Fungi > Ascomycota > Sordariomycetes > Xylariales > Hypoxylaceae > Hypoxylon > Hypoxylon trugodes. The sequence goes on from NW_026250021.1 coordinate 131,238, forward strand.
CTTGCCTTTCTTGGGGGCCTTGTCGTCACCGTCGCTATTCTTTCTCTTGGGCGCCATGATCTAGGGTTCTGGTAATAGTAAGCAAAACTGATTAGAGCTAGGCTCGACCTGAAGAGTATTGATGGAGGCGGGAAAAGAGAGATGGGTAGGATATGAGACGGCCGAGCAGCAAGGAACGTAAGGAAGTGGTAACCAGCGGTATATGGAAATAGGATAGGATACACAAATAAAAGACATTAAGCTCGAAGAGTATTGATGAATGTAGGTGCGGTGTCTGGGTCGGAAAAATAATTATCGGGCCAAGTAGAATCGTGTATACACGATACGTACAAGAGCTGAGTCGAAGACCAGTCCAATACCGGTAGTAGGAATATGATACAGGTTAGAATTACTTACCTTCCAGTGATCAGATCTCTTGCATATGAGGTGAGTGGTTGGTACGACACGAATGTGCGATGACTTATGAAGGTAGTGAAGGACCTCGGAAGGTATTGGGTGTAGAGAACGTTCTTAATGGTATCAAAAGGTATTAGGTGTAGAAGGTGTCGCTGATGGTATCGAGGTAGATTTCGGTAGGGTACGTAGAAGGGCAATGAAGTAGTGTAGTACTAATTGTCTCCGAAGGTCAACCTAGGATTTTTTTTTCTCAGATACACACAGGTTTTCCTTTACGAGGAAAAAAGTATCTGGGAAGAGAAAAAGCCCCGGGAGAAATCAGAATGGCTTTTTTATTGCAATGGGCCACAATATTGTAGAGGGAAGGAAAACCAGTGTGGTTGAATGTCCAGAGACGAAAGAGTAACAACCCGGCCAGTGCAGGGTCAGGTATGGACAAGGTGAGGGAGGAACGTATTAAAAGTATTAGCACAAAATATAGGGATATTTCTTATCGGTTTGCCCATTAATACGTAGTTTCCCACAGTTGCTATCAAGGAACATGAAGAGACGAACCGACGTAACTACCTATCTCTGTATGTCCGTGCTTCTATGGCAGTAGAAGTCGCTAGCATAGGGCAAATAACCACCAAGGTAACAAAAAGTTGATAAAATGTAGTACGCGATATCTATTTAGGAAACATTACATAGCAAAGACTCGACACTTCGATTAATCGTACAACTAAGTAAATTCTAGTTGAGCAAGTGTAGTTTGAGATCAATGAGATGTAAGGTGCGATACCCAATTGGAATACAACTACCGGTCTCACTGAGTGTTAATCAGCCAATCATCTCAAGGAGCTACGCCTAATAAGGAAACCTACAACGGACCTCAACTATTTGTCGATGCTGGCTGAATACATGTACCTACCCAGGTGCTTACCTACCTACCTAGGTACCCATTTACATGCGTATTTACAGTAGAAACTACACGCGCCTACCATGTATTTAAATCATCTGTATGACTATCTAGCTTTAGCAAGGGTAAGGATCAAGTACATATATCTCTTGATGCCTGTCGCCGCCCCTTCCTGATCATAGAACAAGCAAACACGAATGCTTAAAAAAATGCTTAGATAAGAAAATTATCAGTCATGACTAGAACAACTAGGAATAATTAGAATGCCTACCTAGGTGCCTAGGTAGGTAGCTGGCCAATGAGTCTGCTCTCCTACATACCTAGGTACCTAGGTAGTTACATACTTTTTTTCCGGGGTGGGTAGCATGATGAATGTAAATGCAAGCCAAAAACACTTGAATGCTAAACGGAATATTTGAGAGTAAATAAAATATATTAATGAAGTTTAATTATTCTAAGGTCTTGGAGAATAATATCATTGTAATTTTAAGAGGGCTTATGATAGTGTTCATAGGTGAGCGTGAAGGCGCTCTTAGTTTAGCTATAGACTCGTCGACTTGCCGCATGTTCCGCCGCCTAAGATTGCGCAGATCGCGCCGGCCCCCGGTTGAACTTGTATCTCGGATCCATTAACCCACTCCAGGTTGCCGAGGCACGCTTCTTTGGGGTGTAATGAGGAGGTGCATCGGTATGAGTACTTTCCTTCTTTCCCTGATTAAGCAACTCCTCACCCCTAACTAGTAAGCTACGGGTGTTACGAATCAAGCGATTGAACTCGAGCTCTTGCTCTGTTGTAGTCTCGAACCGGCTAAGAAATGCGCTATCTGCGTTCCGGAAAGCCTCGGGTGGCACTGGCATATTGTGGATTTTGCAAACACCGCATGTGAGAGTTGCCAGTCCTATATAGAGTTCCTGGACCGCCTTTTCAAGAGAGGCTATTTTAACGACGTCTGAGTTGGATGCAGGCTTGGTGGTGGTAGACATCATTCCGTCGATTAATGCTTCGATGCGATCCGGATCCGTTGTTTTAGGTGTGATAGCTGAATGATCGGTCTGGGTGGGGCTGTCGGTCATTTTGATCTCGGCATTGAGGGACCCATCAGTTAAATCGGTGGAGGCCATATTGTTTCGGCGTGACGAGTGGTGATTTAAAATTTACGCCGTATGATAAACTGTGATCACCGTGGATAGATGAGATGAAAGACGACGAGTGTTAACAAGTATAATTAATGTGAAGGAAGGAAAGAAGGAGAACGGGGCAAGTGCAAGTTAAATAAAAATTCGGCAGTAGTCAGACCTCCCCCGGAGGAAAGAACGGAAGCACACGGTCAGGTAGTGAGTGTTGGGAAGGAACGATCTAGTGAACCTAGAACGGACCTACAGGCACCTTATTAGCTGAAAGGTAGTGCATGTAGGCACTAGCCTAACCTAACATTGAAGCTTCCAAGCCCATTATAGCACCTACCTACCTGGTACCTACCTATGCACGTACCTACATAGGCAGGCACCTAGGTACATATAGGTACTTTGTATATATGATAGGCACATTAATGTTACTGTACCTTGGTACCTGGGGATACCGCATATGCGTCAACATACTTCAGTATCTTTCTCGGCAGACATGTTCATCCTGTATTTCTAATCGATGCAAGCGTCCTTCGACCATGTTATACACCTATATAGTTGCTAGTTATCTCAATAATTTATACTCGAACAAAATGCATACGTCCGTACTTATCCTGGTATGCTCGTTCATCATCCCTATACGTCCAGTAATAACTCTCTGGTTCAGTTGTGTTCACACCGTTTTGACTCTCGTATATCTTCTCCATCTCTTGTCTCATCGCCGATTTTGGTTTACCCTCTTTAATTCGAAGCTTCTCAAAAAATACATAATGCTCCATAGAAAACACAACTAGTGTTGCCTGACATAGGCCCCTTCTTTCCTAGGAACGCGTTAAGCTGTCTGGATTGGACATTGCACTTTCCAGGGAAGCTCTTAGCTATCTCTCGGCAGAACCCAGCCTGACTAATATTAGGCTTCCGCAGAAAAGCTCGGATCTCTTTACGGATTTCATCACATGTGTCGTATACTGGCACTTCTTCGGTCTCCTCGCCATCAAGTTTGATATCATCAACATCCATAGCCTTCTTCTCCTCACTCTTCTTTGTTCTCTTCGGTGGTGCGACTTTGATACCCTGTAGTTCTCGCTTTTCAAAGAAAGTGTAAGCTTTGAAATATGTGTCGCATCCATCTCCTTCGTAGGTGCCGGTTTGATTCATGAATCGTCGGTAGGCCTGAGGTGACACGCCAATGATGCTCTGGAACTCGCCTACCCTCATATTTCCACCTCCGATGAAGTCTCTAATCTTATTACGGACTTGATTGCATGTGTCCTGAATCTCATAGAGGCGGGGATCATTGTCGTCAATTTCGGGGATATCGTGGGGTTCTTCAACTGGATGCGATTTACGTTTCTTGGGCTCATTGGCATTTAACTTAGAAGTATCAATGATCTTAGCCTGTCAGTATTTGATTCGTTAGTGTTCGTTCCTTATAACGGAGCACACGTTAGTCTGGAACTTACCCTTTTGTTAGGGATTGAACTAGTCATCTGTGCGTTAGGGTCGATTTGTCCTAAAGACGCCATCGTCATGAACGGCGGCATATGCGCTTTCGGAATCGTCTATTAGGATTTTAGGTGTGAAATAAATCGGTTGACCCTTCAACTCCTGAATTTATATATGTAACAATGATCATTTAGGTATGATGTCAGAAATATGAAAATGAATACATCGCGCGACTGTCGCGTGGAAACTGACGTAAATAATTCAGGGGTAATATACAAGGAGCTAAGGCCTAAGATACACCTGAGCGGGACCTAAGACTAGGGCTTCCTAGGTCTTCGGATGATCTACAGTAGCGCCTTTTTACCACTATCATTCTAAGCCATGGGTCCCTAGTTGAACCCCATCATCCCCAAGCGCCTTCTACGACATCTACGACATGAATTTATCAAAAGCAAACACCGATGACATAAAAAAATAATGATAATAAAACCCCTCTTTTTTCTTTTTCAAAAGGATGCTCACATTTACTAAGTCCTTGTTGAAGTTGACTACCTAGGTACGTTGCAAGTTGTGAAGCAGGTAATAAAAATGAATAGAGAATTTCTTGTCCTGGGCAGTTAAGCGTCCTGCTTGGCGATAGTGGAAGTAGAGAGGACTATGAAAAATAAAGAACAGTGCATCCTCGTAGGAATAAACGAACGACATTGACGAATGGCGCAATACGTAAATGTATAATCCAGCATGAACCCCCATTAAAGCACGTACATATGTTTGCAGATTCATTCCATGTATTCATGATTATGCTTTCACTCTTTGGAGCACACCCGCCAGGTCGGCGGTAGGGTCTCTGTTGTCCACCAAACCCAAAGCTGATTGTGGCTTCTTGTACCCTAGAAGGTTTTGCATTGTTGGTGTCATTTGAAGTATTTTGCTGTGAGGGATCGTCAAAAATTGATTTTCTTCCTGCCGCATAGTTCCGCGGACGAAAAAAAGCCCGTGTACAATGCGAACCATATCCGGGACTGAGTTATGACCGCCGCCATGAAAAGCAGAGCCCATGAAAATTAGTGCTGACCCAGGTTCCATCTCTATTTCTAGGTTAGCCAAACCCTCCTAGATTTATCTTGGCCTATCATATTATAATTACCAGCAAAGCATAACTCGTCTGTTCTTGGTTGGCGGTTATTATCCCATCGATGACTCCCAGGAACGAACATGGTAGCCCCATTTTCTCTAGTCGTCCGGCATCCAGATATGAGGCATCCAAATTGGCTGGCCTTCTTCAGGTTGAACGGTGCACTGTGATCTATACCATGAGTGGCGTCATCACGATGGAGATATTGTCGCGGAGCACCTGGGCCAATTTGAAATGAGAGGCTGACACTGAGTAGAGGGTCGATGCGATAGTGATCTGTATATCGCTCGCGGGTGATGGAGAAATGTTCCGTTAGGATCTCCTCCCGGAGTTTGGTCAGTAATGGTCTCTCACAGATATCCGCAACTGTTTTGGATCTCCCAACAAGGCCAGAAATCACGCGTGTCTCAGATGGTATTATTGGAAACCCAGTGTGTGGTTGGTCATCCTCGGGTTTTTTGGATTCTTTAATTTCCCTTTCAATGGCCTCTAGATCCTCAGCTGTGGCGAAATTCTCAATAATAACGCCACCGTCACGCTCTAGGACCTCAAGGACCTTCCCATATGGCGTATCAGCGGGGAGCTTTGTGATTTCCACGTCTGGTTTGTAGCTAGGATTGATAGGAGGGGCAGGTTGCCTATCGATTACTGTGGTCATATTTAAGAAGGAGTAACTAAGCGATTTGGAAAGATACTGAGTGTGAACATCTACAATGCTCTGGAAAGCTTAGAATGATGCGAATACCCCTAACTTGTATCGACAGCCCCAAGTCCTAGTCCCTTGGGTGTCAATGCGGGGAAATGCAGAAGGAAGGCGAAGAGCGAGAGGGAGGATGCGATTTCGGGCGTCATTATTCATAGAAAGCAATGTGATGCTCGACGTTATGATCCGAATGGTTATAACTTCACTTCTGCAGTAATCACATGAGTTGGTAGGTGACAGATTAGGTATCTTACAGCAATTGACCCGGAACTTGGTAAACCTGCACCATGCTTTAGGCAGGTGACTGAAGTACCGACGTAGATGGGCTACTTCCCGAGATTCCTATCAAGTAAGTTGGCACCCGTTCATAATATGATACTGCTATGCATGGTCGTTATAACATAAGCAGGTAGGCGATAGGTAATAAATTTGAAACAACCTATAGGTATGAAAAGAAGAATGCGGGTTTGCGTTGAGAATGATACTATTTTGGTGGAAGATAATGGCGATTGACTCGATCCGGTACATGCATGAAGGACCCAATCCAGATCCAAATAGGGGATGAAAATAGTGGAAATAAAGATACGACACAGAACTTCTACAGCGATAAGACCCCAACTGGAGTACCTAACTCTTACATAAATTTACAGGGTAATTATCTGATAGCTCTGGAGATATATCGGATATCTACGCCTGTATCTCGCACCCCCGCTCCTATGAGCAGCGATATCTACCTCCCTAGAGCCTAGGCCCTTGATTCGATATCGCTTTCTTCTTTCCTACTTTCGATACCTACGTAGCTTAAATCGACGTCTTCGCTATCGTTGCGAGTTAGCTATTATCGTTTCGCTTCACGCTTGAGCGTATCTTCATATCAAGAGTAGGAAACGCCGGAAATAGCAACTCATGGCGGCGGCCCCAGCGCGCCGAGTCAGTTGCCTCCACTGTCGGAGACGAAGAGTAAAATGCGATAGAGAAATTCCGGCGTGCGGAGCTTGTCAACGATTACGCCTTGAGTGCCATTACAAGCAAACGGGATCCGATCTACTTTGGATGCCGATCAACTCGGGCAACGCCGAATTCGAGCCGATTGGAAAATTATCATCTGATCAAGATGAAATCTCCCTTCATGACCATTTGATCTCGGAGAAAGCACCGCACCCGCGTCGCATACCCGTGTCTACAGGTGTGTTGAAGAGAACTTCGGAATGGAATCTCCTAGCGATTCAAACTGACGGAATTTCCTTATTCCCCTAGAGGAGGAAAGAAGGGCTATGTGTCAGCAGCTACTTGAGTCGACCAAGGATATGGACATCGATGATGCCATGCAGCTACTGAGCACATCGGCAGAAGGGGGAACAGAGGCAATTTTGATGGGTCCCTTCGGCGCCTTTCCAATGCAGGCGGCTGGAAAGATGGGAGTATCGTCATTACAGGTCCCTAACCCCTCCGATACGATCCCGTCGCCGGATCTACCAAGGCATGGTGCCAATTACACGTCGTCATTTACCGGACTCTTTGTTGGTTCGCCTTCAGCGGCATATCTAGAGTCTCTAATCCAAGGTGATGATGATAGCGCGAGTGTGGATATTTTAGCCTCAGTTCTGGATCAGGACTGGGAGAAATTATTACCGGGTGCTAACTTCGACGCTCTAACATGCGGTCCTATCGCCGCTCCATCTTCACGTAGTCCAGCTAATGCGGAGGCACTGCGTCCAAAGTCTCATCCACCCCCAGTACCATCACCTTTATCCGATTATCTCCCATTCCTACGCCCTTCACAGATTCTGGAAAGGGTTCCTAAGGATACCTTTTACCTTCTTGAGTATTATGGCTCAAAGGTGCTTTTCTTCTTTTCACCACTGCCAGACCAGAAACCCCCATGGAAAATCATGCACCACCCCTCAGTGCTTGAAATAACAGGTGCATTGCTTGTTGATCAGCCTGTGAAGCATGCACAGTTGGCATTGCTCTATGCCATTCTAGCCATTAGTTCATATCATCTAGATTGGTGTACTACTTTCAACCAACGCATGCAAGGCGGAGGTGGTCTTGATCGAACTAATAAAGCCGAATCCTACTGGCGAAATTCCGGGGAGCAATTCAAGCGAAATGCGAAAGCCCAATTACAACTTGCTTTAAAGTCCGAATTTTTTGGCACATCAAAAGCCAAATACAAACACATCCTCATGACCCTTCTTTGCATGGTGACAATATGCGCAAGTATTTTCGAATTTCTACCCCTCAATTTTTCATACAATATTTATCAATTTACCGTTTGCGATGAAGGCTAACATCATTATTAGGTACAAACCGGCAGTATGGAGGAAGCAAGATGCTTCCTACTCGATGCCGAACGAGCCATCCATCTTCGTGGACTCAAGCCCAATCGATCCAGGAAAGTCCGACTCCTCCATAATATCTTCCTCTACAACCGAATCATTGAAGAGAGTACCTTTATATACCCACACGCGGACCCATCTGCGACGAATAGTGGTAGAAGAGTAGATATCCGAGGTATTATGCCCCCAATTTCTAGTGAAGGCGGGGGTGGCGCCTTGGATCCGTCTAACTCGGAAAATGAGAAATCTCTCGTGGACCAGCTGATATCAAGTGATGGAGTGTGGTTCGAGACGATATACGGAGTTCCAATGAGCCTTATGAGTCTCATGTCGCAAGCGACGTCCCTGGCGCGCGAAGCCGATAGCGAGCAATTGGCCTTCCAATCTGCGAAATTGCATACCCTTGCATCTTTCGCGAGTCGCGTGCGCGCATTAGAAGACCAAATTTGTGCATTTCATTGGGAACCAGGCCAAGGAACACAAGATATTCCCCCAGGACCAGCTACGATCTATCGCGACGTTATGCGTCCTCTAGTCTCCGCGATGCACCAAGCGCTTTTAATATTCTTCTACCGACGAATCCGAAAGATGAATTCATACGCCCTCCAACCCTTTGTAAAACGTACTATATCCGAATTAATTGAATTCCAACGCGCCAAGGCACAGAATAGCATCGTAACGCCTGTACCGTGCTGGCCAGGTTTCGTTGCTGGAAGTGAGGCGTTAGAAGAGGAGGATCGTCAACGTGTAAGACAGTGGTTTAGCCATGCTGGGCGTGGGTGGCGGAGTTTTGACACTGTTGGGAAATTGTTGGAAAAATTTTGGGTGTCTAGGGAGTTGGCTGTCAGTGCAAATTTCGGCGCTGGAGAGGTGACTTGGGAGCACTTCTTCAAAGACCAAGGCGTTGCTATCATCACCACATGAAACAAGTAAAAGATACCTCTACTGTAAAATATATATAGGCTGGGATGATCCTTTGTAACGGTATGAGGGAAGCCACAAATTGGTCGTAAGAATATATATGGGATATTGTTTATCATTGCCATGATCCAGGTATCTAAGCGGTTCCTGTAAAAACCGTCTACCTAGACGTATGCCATGGTCATAACCTCGTAAGCTGTGCCTAGTACTCCGAAGCTGTTCCCATCAATTAACTCCGATATGTATCCCCTTCCGCCTGATAGACACGAACACGCTGCGCACCCTATCAATATCCCAAGAGATCAATACCCTCCAGGGCTGTATTGAAAAATATGCCCCGCTCCGCAATGTACAGAATTCTGTCGTAGCAAATGAACTTCGCTCGTGCTGTGCGGATTTCGGTCGCCTAGTGGGGCTCATCAGAAGGTGCGGACCCAGACTGATAACAACGTGGGAATAGGTCGCAGACCGAGATCTCGTGAACAAGGGCTCCTTTGCAGCATATTCGCAATATTTCGGTTTGGATGACCCAGCAAAAGTAACCATCTTTAAGCCACACGGTCGATGAATATTCGGGCGCGGCGCTGGGACTCGTTAATCGTTCGGCGCGCGATAGTAGACCATGAAGGCCAAACACTGATTCCGATATCGAAATTCCTATTGTAAAACTCGAACCGGAAACTGCGCGCAGTTTAATTTGGCGGGGCTTGAAACCTGTATCTCATTGGGTACCACACATGATATGAGTGGTCCACACCAAACCCGAACGCCGAAAACCATGGGATGACGGGTATCTCCTTGATGCATTGTTGGTATATACCTACTTCTATAATGATGCTGGAATCCTCCTGGATAATCATCTTTCACCGTAACTTTCCTCATTATTTTTCAATGCCCATCCACATCTCGTAAGCCAGAATAGCACCATGGGTGGTGTAGTCAGCAGTCCTAGCACACCTCCCTCGATAAGTTTGAACATCTGTGGCGCCCACACTTTGTCGTAATACCAATCATTGCCCTCCCGTGTTCCTGCAAGGGTGAGGAAGCCGATACTTGGACCCCAGATAAATGGGAATGATACCACAGCCACTAAAAGCGCCCGTAGGATCTGGGAGCGGAAGAAGCTTAGCCAATGCACAAGGCTGCTAACTTCGTGCGTTTCCTTTGGTCGGTCTAGGAACATAAACCAACGAATAATTCGGTTAGTGGGTTCTGAGATGAAACCGATTGGATGCACGCCGCCCTTCCTTAGATCTCGGTTTACTAGGAAGAGCTCGATATGCCACGTGACGAGACTTTGAATGATAATAGTAACACCGCCATCTCCAGCAAGGGTGTTTGGAAACGAAAATAACCGAATAGGCCTTGTTGCAGTATCTTGGGTATTGTACATGGCTGTGGCTATGTTAGCATTCCAACGTGGCTTATTGTTACTGACGCGGCGTAGGACTTCGGGAAGGGATTCCGTATCCAATCGGGGAGATTCGGGGAGTTGGATGATACTGGATTAGGCAGATTTGCTTACCATATGCAATAGCGAAGTTGATAGCGCCGGATAAGATCATGGCACCGATTCCATCGAGGATGAAAATATAGAATATCTGATGGGCCGTGAATTTGGTCGTCGGCTCTTTAAACGTGTCGTCGATGCTTCGCGTAATTTCTTGTCGCGGACTTGAATTTAAATCGGGGGTGGCGACAGCTGGTATTACCGGTTCTGCTTCGACATCGGTGGGAGGCTTCGTAGCCTTCTTGAAGAAGGGGTTCGTCGCCCACGGCATGATCGGCAACACCCGAGGAAGCAAGTAGGTGGAATGAGGGAAGGTTGATGGGTAAGGGTAGAAATAAGTATACTAGATATATGTATCAATTATCTAGGTACATATAGTATATTGGTTGTATGTTGTCATATCATGATGATAATAACCAAGTTTTGAGAGTAGCCGTGTAGCCAAGGAATAGTTGAGTTATAAAAGAAAGACTACTTTCTTTTCTTAAGCTGAAAACGGAGACTTGGGGAGAATTATTAAAAGGGGAAGGGAGATAAATAGAGGCAATAGCAATAACAATAATAATGGAAATTGAATTTTAGCGAAGCCGCTTTCCGCCTCATATAATAAATATAATAAGCTTTTTTATTCTTTCCGTTCTTCTTTCCTCTTCCCCTTGGGATCCGGTAGATTAAAAATAAAAGAACTAGGGTAAGCCTAGGATCAGCCAGGGTCAGCTAGGGTCCAGATGCAAATCCCAAGGGTCCCGACTCACCAGCTCACCAGCTTAACCCAACATACCCCTGTCCATCATTCAGCATCCATCGCCGCCCGCCTCTGCGCCTGCGCTTCTTTTCGCATCTTCGGGCTGGCTCAGGTGACGGATAGCGGTTCCAACCGGAAGTGTCGGCGTCCACTTGGACAACCGCAGGTAAGCACATGTCACAATTAAGTAAGCGAATTATCGGGTGCCTGTGACAGAAAGGAATTGATAAGCATGATTCTTTTTTTTCTTTCTTTCTTTTTGTTGGCTTTTCCTTTTCGCGACACAGTTACACACGTGGGGATTGTCTCTTTTAGGTTGGTCGCAATTCATCTCCCAATGGTTTTGTTGAAATTGGGAAAAGTTGGGTGAAATTGGTGAAATTAAGAGAGAGAATGAGGAAATCTGCCAAGGATGCCTGGACCTTGAACTACCGTAAAGTACCAAAGTATCTCCTATCATTTAACATTTACATGTGCAGATCATGAGTAAGCTAAGCCTAGCCTTATCAAAAAGGGTATAACCTACAAACGCTAGTAGCAGTAACGTTTAGCTAAATATGATCTTCATGCAAGAAACGCGAGACCGTGGTAACTCCGATCCTAAAGTGGCTAAAGTAGATCTTTTACATTCGATTTCTAACTTTTCCATCCTTTTTCCTCTCATCCTCAAATTCCAACTAACAAAAAGCCCACGAAACATCACATCCATCCTTTCCAACGCGGAGCCATACGATTAATTCCTTATGTTGCTACTAGTCCAAATGTCCAGTGACGTCACCAAGGTGAAGGAATATATACATATTGCTTGGCATATAATTAATACAGTCCTGCCAACGCTGAATACCGCCGAATTTGTCGGTCGCAAACAACCTGCGGCACGATCTTGGAGTTTTTCGTCATTTAACTCCGAAAGGCCGGGTTTCCTATTTCACCGTTTCGGACTCGCTAACTCGCTAATGCCAACCCTCGAAACAACTCACTCGCCTGACATAAATTAAACACTCCGCTCCGAATCTGACTTGATTGTCTGATACAAACCTCCATCCGTGTTAGATCGGAAGTCGATTTACACATGATACAAACACGCATCCATATGTCTTGGCCATACGTACCTACGTACGTATGAAGATCTCAGATGGATCGTGTTACACAATGCATTATGTTATTCATAGAACCAACGATTCCCCAATCATTCATTCCATTACCTAGGTAGGTATGAGAAACAAAACTGCCGGTATTACTCATAGTTCGTCGTTGGTTTCACCTAATAAAACACATTAATATCCAAGCCTCAAGCAGGAATATCAGCTGTATTTTGACGAAACCGTCAAGTCTAGCATACTCTTACGATCTATTATTTTCGCACCCTGCCCAACAAGATCTCCATAGTTAGGGCTGCTTTAAGTGAACTAGACAACTTGTCGAACCGCTAACATGATTCAACATCCATTTTGTGAAGGAGAAGGTACACTGTCAGATCTTAGTTTTTTCTCGTCATCCCCCATTACACGGTTGTCAGATGTCTACTTTGACAACATCTACCGCAATGAAGCAATTTGGTCGATGGTAAAACCGCAAGGTAGCAAGCCCGCCCGGTGTTATTGACCTAGGGTACAAGCACTGTTATGAAGCGTTTCTTCCGCTATTGGTTGGTCTGAGACCTGCATGGGTCCTGGATCCGCCGCCCCCGGGCCCATTATACCACCTCGCTTACCATCTAGGCGGGAAGGAATGTTGACCAAGTCCTTCGCCTAAGCAGAGCACCTATTAAGTATACTATGGGGCAAGTTGGTGAATCTATTGATAATTACAACGATGGTCATAGTATCACCCATCCCTTTCGATACCAAAATCAAGAGAAGCAAGACAGTTGGTGATCGTCTTGCTACATCTACAAATCCTGCGCGCAGTGCAATATGTGCAGCCCTGCACAATAAGTTGGTCGAGTATGCCTCTGCGCATGTGGCTCAAGGGCTCATTTTAACCCTCAACTAACATTTCACATTTGAACAATACGAAGCCAGATCAACGAAAGCCGGAGATTGAATAATATTGTCACAGCATTCGAGCGGCTCATGTTTAGAATACTTTGTATGGATTGACGATTTGCTATTTCCATATTGATATGAGTAGCATTCAGCTTCACGAACTGATGGGTCCGATGTCCCACCATTTCCGGCCAATGGCATTGTACAAGGTTTCGTTAAGAGGTAGAATGCTTCCATGCCGCATGTTACTAGGGAAATGGTTTCGGTCGCTCGCGGTCCATTTGTTCCCCTTTGGATCCGTGCTCTCATATGGCCGGTATCCGTCCCCACCATAGAAATCCAGAAGGACATGGATTTTGTTTTCATCCTCGTTATCGCGAAACGCAGCAGGTCCCTCGACACCAGACGCAATGGTACCCTTACTTCCTCCCGCACGAGTCCAGGTTCCGAAAAGGCCTGACGTTGAATACTCTGCGAATACCGTCTTCGCAGTTTCATCTTTCATGAACCTCAAATAATTCTTCCCTTCCGAGTCAAGAGGCAGGATATCAAGATCGATAATATTGGTCGGTGCGTAGTCGATGTACGTCTGCGGCTTGCTGAAGGTCTTGAAGTCGCTCGTGTACGCATATCTAATCCGAATGTTCGACGGTGAGCCGGTATGCTTGCTATCAGATGCGGAATACTATAGCTTATTGTTAGCGATAGTCAGTATCTATTTTACGAAGTCACCCACGAATTTAGAGGCCCAATGAACCAAGTATTGGTCTAGAATCGTCAGCTCTATCCTGGTTCAGACAGCTTGCCTGTTTAACCCACTCTTTGAAGCATCCCAGATTGCCTCGGGAGCCCAGACCATACCAGCGCTCGAATCTTCTACATTTACAAGGCGGTCTTCGGTATAATTGATTAGGTCGCTAGTTTCCCAGACGAATATTCCTCTTGAGCCAGTTCGTTGCGCCGCATCCCAACTTGTCTATGATAATATCAGCCAAATAATCTTAGAGGTGCTCTACACATCCTTCACTTACCTTCCCGATATCCAAGTCGGTGCCTATAATATACCACTTTTGACCTGCTTCGCCCCCACCACCCTGTACTATGTAGGGGTCCCTCACACCACCGGTACCTTTTGTCGGTTGTAGAATAGGCAGTCCCCTTCTCAAGATCTTGTAATAAAGGGGATCATTGTTATAGCTGAGGTAGAAATATATATAAGGATCTGCCCCTAGAAAGATCGCTCCGAGATAGCCAACTAGACTTGAATCTGCACGACGCTCAGGCTGGATGCCCAGCTCTTCCAAGTCGATAGGGCTGGCCAGAGATAGATTGAGGCAGACGCCAAGAGATATGGCAAGATGAAGTACTCGCTGTATAAACATTGCTGCGTCGATCCCAGAAATAGATGGAATCCCGCAAACCCGGTATTCAACTTCACGTTGATGGGGCAGATCTCGCATTTGTATTGGTGGTTCTCGGGAGATCGAGGTCCGAATTGGCCAATCCCAAGCTTAGGAAATCTTTCCATCCCGGGATTTTAGCCTTAGATTTCCTGCCTTACGTTGTGGCTAAAAGCTGGACGGCAGCCATCGTAGGTGTGGGGCACCCCTGTGGGATATAAAAGGTAGGAAGGTTACCACGGGAATGGCCCTTCATTCTGGCCAAGATGTTGTAGTACGCCAAGTGGTGTATATCATTAACGTGATGCTTGGCCAAGATGAGGTGGCTTGCCTCAGTGAAATAATGGAGTTTATCCATGTACATAATAAGAACACGATATGAGTGGATACGTCCTAGTTGAATACGATGATGAAGTAAAAAGTAATGCGACGTGTGTGAATCTCTTGAAAATTAAAACATTAAGAATTATGGGTTTTCGGTTATAAGATGTCATTAATGGATGCACAAATGGCAAGTATCTACCTATTCTACCATCCCGCACTCTTATCTCCCATGTTGATAACTTCCAACAAAGTGTACCTAGGTACTAATAATCCCCAGTGTCTATCTATACACCCTTTCATTGCCCAATTGAGCTGTATTTATTCGTAAAATGGTTCGCGTCGCGTCGTGTTGTGCTCGTACATTCGATGTTGAATCTTCTCACATCCATCACCCCTCACCCAAATCTCGTAACCGGTGTTCTATACTACGTCGTCGTCGTCTATCCACCACTTATTCTCGTTTTCCTCGATCGTGATCCGAAGCTCGATGGCGCCGCACTCTATATCGATCTTCTTCAATGGCTTGTAGAAATGATATATGAAGAATACCCCCAGGATGATACAGCAGAGACCCATGAATCCAATCAGGCTCGCCATTATCTTCACCTGGCAAGCAGCCGATTCTTCCATCGCAGCCGCTACCTCCGGTGTCGGGGGGACATATGTCGTAGACATTTTGACTTTCAATTTGTTGGATATAATTATGGGTGCTCTAGTACCCGTTAGGACGTTAGAACCGTAAAATAGTATGAAACCTACTTACAAATATGTTCCGCACCCTATGGACTATTGACTGAGGATGCCCTTAATAGGCAGCGTCAGGAACGTCGAGACGCCGGCACGACGTCCTTTGCCCACTTGTGTGGTGGCTCTGTTGAAGAGCAACCTGCACTCAAAAAATACAAAGTCTCCCCCATACATTGCGAATTTCCACTGTCCACTCCAATATAGGAATGGGCCAAAATGGCAGACTTGAATGTGTTTTAAATAATGATAAATAAAGTTAAGTTGATGTGGTAGTGACTGTTGGTTGGTCTTAGGCCTCTCGCGAAACACCCTTTGTTGAGGGGTAGGCATTTAGTAAGGGAGCATGTTTGTGATAAAGACTGTACTTAATAAGTTTTTTTTTTTTTTCAGAAGATAGGGATAAAGAATGAAGATATCACGACTTGTAGGAGAGGTTGGCACCGGGATTATTATGGTGTAGATTATCCTGGCCTACATCCCACGACCGGGGAAATATACACACCATTACAACTTGAGTCAATCCATGTGCCGTATCAAGGACGTCGATCATCTGATATTGGATAGGCAGACATGTGTTGGTAGTCACGTCAGCTATGGATAAGACTCACTATACATCCACTCTAAGTATAGGAGAACAAGGTCCGTGGTTGGTATCTCCTATTGGGGTCCATCAGGGTGACCCAATACGGACACATGGCAAGGCTTACCTGCATGATGCTATTCCCATTTGAGCCCTTTGACGCTCCGAGACGACATCTTAGACGCGCTAGGGGTTATCTGCCGGTATCTCGCGGCTCCGCGACGACGAAATAGTTATCCCTCTCACGCTCGGCAGCTACCCAAGACTTGAATATCCAATGGGGGACTTCAAGAAGGTATCACTACATAAGCGACCGCGTCAAAAATACCAATATGTATCGCGATAAATTCTCGTCCTGAGAAGGTTTCGTCGGTACTTCATTAATGTTGTGGTATGCTTGGCCCTGCGCGAACGGGAACTGCGCTTGTTCATTGCCCCCCTCAAGCGCGTGTGTATGGAGCTTCGGATGCCCTGCCGAAGCGACGGCATTGCATATATTCACTCTTCCCCAGTTTCCCCAGCTTTCCCCATACCCCATTGCGCAGGCTCGAAATTGCTTGGAGGTCATGAGCATGGAGTACGGCCCGATAAGCGCGTGGCCGTGGATTATCTGCAGAAATAATAGGCGCAAGCGATTGCCCCTACGTGGTTGGCGAGTTTACTTGTCCCTAATGTTTATGGCTAAATCTTTATGGATTCAGCCACTATTGGATAGCCTTACCACAGGATAAGCTATTGTATATTGACAAAGTGCCGCGAAGATATGGGGCCTGGATGCAATCCCATTTAACCGGCCAGATGGTTTTGGAGTCAAAAGGGCCCTGCGTATCGCTTCGGGCATATGGGATCCCGCATCGACGACGTCGGCCATCGTAATGACATCGTACATCTATAGGGATGAAAACAGGCTTGTGGAATGACCTCGTATGTTTCTAGTGACAGCATAACCTGATGGGGATGCTCGGTGAGGTCCTCGTATATACCTAGGTATCTATGGAGATTAGATCTGGACGGTGGGGTCGCAGTAATTGTATATACCTTCATTTTTAATTTATTTAGGTCGCTGCGTGCCAATAAAGGACATATAAGGGGATATAATGTTTGCTTTTGGAGTAGCAATGTAGGTAACGAGTCATAGAGTGAAGCTTTGCCCAGTGATAAGATCCGTGGTTCATGGGCATGCAGAACAATTCGGCCGGGGATAAAATTGTTTATAGCAATTGGTATGAATGAAGAGAGTCGATTGGTGGTGATAGACTCGAATATCTTATCACTTGTCCTTCGATACCAGCACGATGCTAGGCGAGCGAGACATATCGGAGATAATTAGAGTAGTGGATGGTAAAGAAAATATATTTGACTAAATAGATACGATGTAAGAAGAATGTAGGTATTAACAATAGAATCACAAGAATATGTCAAATAAAACTTGCACCAGGCCATGTCGAAGAGCAGGAAAAATTATACCCCTCTATGAATGAAAACGGTCCTCTTTGAAAACGATCACTTCCACCAGACTCCAAAGTGGCCGACACCACATTGAAGAAAAAGGATGGCAATGGAAAGTTCATTGACGATCACATTGATCTTTAAGAATTACTACATATATTAGCGAGTTCTGGCGACCAGAATACTGACAATCTCGAATTGCGTACAAATCAAAGAGATAAATGATTGATGTAAGTGCAAGTGTACATGTGCGCGTAAGTCATCCCCGGGTATTCTAGGTATGTGTGACATTATTTCCCGTATTCTATCCCAAAATTCCAAAACACGAAACTTTTCTTTCGTCATGCTCAAGCAGTGTCCCTTTAAAAGCGCATCAGAATAACTGCATATAGAACAAGAAGGGTATCATCTGTGATGCGGGGGAGTAGCAGAAGATAACATAATAAAAAGATATTGGAATACACGTTTCTAAATGATACATGGTGGTGAAGAAGGGCATGAGGTTAGGGGTGCAGGAAAATAGGGTTACTCACAAGAGAGCCAATGTCAGATCACCATGGATCCTGGCTTTCAAAGTGACTTCAACTTCGAGGTTGAGGTCGAGTCTGAGACGTAAAGTATCAGACTTGCTGTCATCACCGCCACCACCACCACCCTGGTTGAGTACACCACCAGCTACATTACCCAGTGTCCCAGTCGCGGTGTTGGTCAAATTGTTGGCCGTCTCTCCAACATTACCGACGGGAAGCATCTGATCGACGCCGCCGATGCCACCAAGTGGTCCACCCTGTTGTTGTTGTTGTGGTTGCTGTGGTTGCTGGGTACGCTGGCGTCGGCGTCGCTGGGACTGTGGTTGCGGTGCTGCCTCGACGTCTTCGGCGCTGTCGTCGTCCGAATATTGGTCCTGCGGCTCAGGTTGCGCTGCAGTGGGTTGTTGTTGTCGTCGCGATTGGTTGCGGCTGCGACGACGGCCCTGTCGGGACCTAGATCCAGATCCGGAGGGAGTAGGAGACGACATTTTGGTGCGGGTATCTGTAGGTCTAGATGGAGTGTTCTTTTAGGTCGTAGTAGATATTCCTAAGAGTTTCGGGTGGAAAAATTATTAATTGATAAAGAGTTGGAAATTACGATAAGTATATTGGGATAATATATAAGAAAACTATGTAACTACAACATTGTCGGGCCGCCGTATTTACATAAAATATGATCCTGAAGGACCGTCCAAGTTTGATGTTGAACTGACAGGTACCTTAGGTTGGATGTGTCATATTTGGGGATAATACGTCACCAATGATCTCGATCAGGTAACTTGTCTCGCCCTTCAAGAGCAATTTAGGTCCCCCAGAACCCTGATTTTTGGCTTCGTAAGTTTTGCGTCTCTCTTGTTAGAGGGCCATGTCTTGCCGCCGCTAATCGTAGCCTACCTCTTTGATACGGAGACAGCTGGGGTCTGCTGAAAGTCCGGGTGGCTTGGAAGTTGACGTCAAGCCACAGGGATCAGCAGAGCACATCTCGGGTTCCCGAAGGGGGTGGGGAACTGGTAAAGAGGGTGTGGAGGCCTTAGTATAAGGTATTATTGAGAGTTTACGCAAGCCACATACATGTAATGTCGAAGTATTGAGCAAGTCTTCCATTATCGTTTAGGACCCTTATCCGGTATTGTGGCACCATGGTTTCCTTGAGACCCTTCCCCTTCGTTATTGACCTGTCTGCCTGTCTAGACCTCGTCAGTCTCTAGTATACCGACTAGATACACCAAGCTGTAATTCTCGATGGAGATTTATATCTACTACATCGCGATCCAGAATTTCATCTAAATTCCCGTCCTTGTCGTAATGAACATTCCATGTCCCTTCGTCGTTCTCTACTGCTACGAAATACTGCTCGCCTTCGAGTATTAACCACTCCTCATCCTCCGTCCAACTCCAGGGCCCAATGGTATGTCCTGCAGTCTCTGACCTTGATCCGTGACGCAGAAGCCCCGTCTCCTTGTCAGCATATATCCAATTAAGCATTGGCGGATCCTCCGCTATGGGCGCCACTAGTCCTTGGTGGTTCTCTGGCCCCGGATAGCCAAAATAGAAGCCGTTAAATGGAAAACCATCCACTGGACACGCCGGGTGGTTTAGGTAGAGCTGTTATCAAGTTTAGAAAGTCGATTTGCCGTCTGACATGAGTAGTCTGGATCGAAGAACTATGCCCACATAATAAATATTACACTTACTTTTTTGTCTTTGAATACCACGTTACCATCTTGAGGCGGCGAGACACCGTCGTGTGAAAATTTTGCGGTCAATTTGAATTTAATTCTCTCTTTTGCTTGCTGGTTTTGCTTTTTCTGGGCGTCAATTGCTTCCGCGACGCCGATGACTGTGGGTATCGCGCCGACTGTGAGCAACCCCAGAGTCGAAAGCGCCATACGTATATCTAGCAGTAATTAAGAGGTACAACGAAAGAACTCCACCGGGACTTTTGAAGATCCCTCGTGTTCTAGCAGGAACAAAGGGAGGGAATGAACGGAGTGCGCGGCGATTGTTAGCTTCTTTTCGAGTGGTGTGGGATGACAAAACAGGTTTTGAGCTTCGTCATTATAGCTGTTGAGACGTATTTTAGATGATGAAATTGAGCTGACGCCACATGGGAACACTATGCTGGACACGAGCTAGGCTCTCAGCCACAGAACTTGTTCAGATGGCCAAGTAAAGAAAGCCGAAACCCTCGTGTGAATAGAGTGGTTGTCTAAGACTCTAGGACAAAACATGACTTCATCCCTGACATGTTGCTAAAACTGGTGTTGTAGGGTGAAGACGGTTATGCACGATTTCGGTGTGGAAGGGCATTGATTGGTGACAAGGGAGCCAGACAGGGGTCTTTATGCCGGTCAATCCAGGATTATAAGTGCTGAATCTCGATTGGAATACGACTCAGTTGAGAGTGCCCCATTGCGTCACTGCAACTTGAAGCTCACCCTACTTGTTAATAGTGTAGGGCAATGTATGTAGGTACTAATCAAGGTATTTTGGAAAAGGTTATTTCGATATTGTAGAGAATAAAACAAAAGGGATTGCCACATGTACTTGTGTAGATCTTTTTCATATGATTGTAATTTTGTCAATTTTTAAGTCATTACACCCATATTAAAACATCATGTCATCTAATGACGATAAAACACCCCAACAGCCTCATGAAGAGGGCGAAGGGCAGCAAGAACAACAAGAGCAACCATCATCGCAAACTGGACAAGAACAAGAGCGACCAAATGAGGGCGAGAGCGGTAACCAGGATGGAGCGCAGCAGGACGATAGTCAACGGAAGGACGAAGGGAAGGGCAAAGGCAACGCGAGCAACGGCGTAGGAGAAGGTGAAAAGAGCGACCAGGCAACTCCCCAGACTCAATCGCAAACTGCAACCGAGAAGAAACCACAGACTAAGCCGACGCGCGCTGAATCCGAGAAACCGAGTCGATCAAGGCGGCGCCGCCGTAATAATCAACCCGCATGGATGGAGGAAAATCAAGATCGTGGTTACGAAAAGCAAATGGCACCTCGTCAACAGCGCCAACCACCACCACAATACCAACCACATCAGCAGATGCAGATGCAGCCACAACCAATGCAACAATTTCAACCACAGCAACAACAAAAGGAAGGGGGGAAGAACTCGTTA
Organism: Hypoxylon trugodes; assembly: GCF_022578975.1. Taxonomy (NCBI): domain Eukaryota; kingdom Fungi; phylum Ascomycota; class Sordariomycetes; order Xylariales; family Hypoxylaceae; genus Hypoxylon; species Hypoxylon trugodes. The sequence continues at coordinate 152,613 of NW_026250021.1, forward strand.
AGTCTGAGATTAGATCTGAACCTCGAGGTAGAGGTGACATTGAAGGCTCGGATTCATGGTGATCTGACATTATCTCTCTTGTACGTGTTACATACCTTTCTTTTTCCCCTCCTACACGTATATTTCTCTTGTCAGTATGTGCTTCCAATCCGGGGCGGCAGCTGTGCAACTCCACATCCTACGAAATACCAGATTATTTCTGGGACACACACGCCGGTGTCTACCGAACTGACTTGTACGAAAAGTGACGGTTAATAAATGGGATAGTAACTAACAACCTTGGTCGCGGACAACAGGGATGAAGGATTGTGAACCTGTAATGGCATATACTATGGTCTGGTTCGCAAGCCACTATGCAAGGAGTCATGATAACGAAATCCCGATTCGACTTGATTCGATTTGGTTAGAATATGAGGTGTCGCTCAATAATTTGGATGTGAGACTTTTGCTTTTGGGTTAGATTGTGAGACGCGGATGTTGGACTTTTGTAGATTGATGTTTATGCAAAAGATCCTTTGAATCGTTTTCGGCGTCGAGGGTAAGAGTTGGACTTAAAAGATTTAATACGTATGATTGACATATTTTATGTTGTATATATTCCTGTATATTTTAAGTATAAGACTTGTAATTAATGAAGATGATGGTTTCGCCGTTTGAACAATTAAAGCATATTATTTAGTGTTGATCGGAGTTAGCCTAAAGAAATGCCGATCCGGATCATGCCCGAGTGGGTCATCGGATAACGATCAGGTACAAATTTACGATGCTATTCACAACTATCTGACTGTCAAAATACTGTAATTCTGATTATTCGTAGAGTTTCTAAAATTAATTCTGAGGCTATTGATCTACATTTTTAGGAGAAAAATAAAATAATGGGTGTGCTGAATTATTCAACCTATGCTTCCTTAATATGGTGATATGTATCAGGGTACATGAAATACACAGCCACATTGAATCGTATCGATTAGAAGCCACAACAAAACTCGATTTGATTTGTTCTTCAATTTCTTGCAACTTCCCAGTTTTTCCAACTTTTTCATCTTTTTTCTCCCTTCATTCGGCACCTTTTCATCGTATCCCCATCACATCCTTGTTTCTGTGTAACGAGGAAGTACTATGGTCGGATACGATGTAGTACTGATTCGAGTATTCGATTTTTGCGACCGGGTCTCAGCTCAGGTCTTGATCATGGTCTTTGAAATTCGATCCAAGTGGTTGATCTGAACATTTCCCCCTGAGCCTCGTCTGGTGCTTCTAAATGGGGAACTACACTGACTGCTTCTTAACAAGGGGAATTCCGGTCATTCACAAATACGGCCGACTATCCCGGATCATCCAAACTTGCATGATGGAGCGGGAAGTCCCATCCAGTCTACAGCTGAAGTGGATGGCGTGTACTAGAGCAGGTGACTACTGTCGTTAAGCCGAGCTTTGAGTCTGAATATCAACCTTTGGAAGATGAGATTAGAACCGCTCCCATCTATTTTGTTACCGGGTTGTAACATTGACATACCTTTATCATTTGCACTCATCTTCAATACTCAACACATTGTTCAATATCGATTCTAAAAGCATATCTAGGTGGGTATTCTCTTAGTTCCCAAGAAGCTGAGTAGCCCTCTTCAACCCTGTCAATCTAACGTATTGCTAAGATCGCGATTCACAACGATTCGCTACAGCTCACCCCCCTTCCCCAGCCCGTAAGCTGCCTTTTTTTCCGTCCCTCCCCTGTCAACCCTTGCTACCTATGACGCAAACGAACCTAGCTAGACGTCCTTTGAAAACCAAGTTACAATGGCTAGCAAGGCTAGTTTCTTGAATATTCCACCCAAACTGCGCTGTATTGCTTCACACTTAGAGTTTCATGTTATCATTCCTCCACTTTGGGTTTCTTTCGTACCCATATCCATGTCACTAAGTCCTATAGCTATAGCTGAATGTTTTTGTGGCGTTGAAGCTTGCTATTAGGCTTGTGGTGAATGCTTTCTCCGTTGCCTTGGTCCGGACTTGACCTCTTCTTCCACATAGCCCTGGCAGTATACCTTGCTATATTCTTATACCTACATGCCAATCACATTCGTACCCTTGCCCTAACCTTAGTCGAGATGATGAATCCGCAGACACCGCCAAGAAAACAACTATTCAAGCCTTCGAGCAAAACGAAGACACCAACTCCTGTGAAGAGGCAGAGACCATCTACTCCGACACCCTCCAGCGCCCAGTCTCACGACATTCTCACTCCAACCGAAACTGTAAGCCGAAGTACAGACGCTTTCGGTGCCTTAGATGTTACACAGGGCCCCGTTAGTGATGCAATAGAAGAGAGTGTGGATTCCGAGCAAGCGGATACTCCGATTAAGAGTATCGCTGGAAAGCCTCGGGAGGTTCTTAGCCCTTCAACAGACGATCTACCCGAACCATTGAACCCTACGGATGCTTTGAACTCACCCACCGACATTGCTAAATACTTTGCTGAACAAGGGAACTCAGAAATGAGCACATTCGTCTCTGCATTAACTGGCCAAACTCCACATATTCATTCGAGTTCAGTTGACAGTAACGCGGAGTCGAACCAGGAGGCGTTAGGCGATGCGCCCGATACGAAGAGCACTGCTACGAAGGAATCATTTGTCGACGCACCCGAGACTATCAAAGAACTACCTAGAGACGACAACCTGATTATTCCACCGAATATGCGATCGCAAGATGCCGAAGGGGGTGGAAACGAGGGAACACTTGGCGGCGCAACAGAGAAAATAGCTGAAGTGAAAGATACAAATCAAAATCAAGATTTGAATAACAATATACTGGACATCACTAGCCCTGCAAATGTCTCTAAGGAAGCTGAAGGGACTACGAACAACATCAAAAAACAAGCCTCTGGTGTCAAACCTCTCAATGCTGTTGGTGGACTAGACACCTCCGACATCGCTAAGGAGGCGCAAGTCGGAATATCCGGGAAACCAAATTCATCTAATAGTTCAAAAGAGCCGTCCGCAGGTTTACCGAATGGAAAGGCTCATGCGACTGATGCGGGTCGGAACGCTGCAGGGAGTGCGCGACAGCAGCCGAAAACTGGAGTACTAGATGATGGTACTCGGGTCGCGGATAACATGGGTCAACCCGCTCATATTGATCGAAGAATTGAGATTCCACTTCCCCGGCCCGAAAAGGTAATAAGCAGCCCCCCGCAACCATCGAAACTCGATACAAACAATATCGCGACCGGCCTCAACGATCCCAACGACCTTCCGGGCACCGAAGGCCTAGCGAATATAGACGAACTGGCGGGATATCCTGATGACCCACCGGAAGAGATATTGGATCCTTCAGTACATTCTCCATCTTCGAATATATCACCTATTCCGAAAATCCCGAAGATAAAACCTATTGGTATGGCGCCGCCTCCTGATTTACTACATCTTGCACGTGGCCTCGGCGGTCATGAGGTTGATGATGTCGGTAACATCGTAGACGAGTCAGGGAAGGTGCTCGGTCACGCTACGGGCGACCTCCCAGCTATGGTGGGCAAGAAAGTTGCGGACAACGGCGAAGTCTACGGAGAAAGGGGAGAAATCATTGGGTACGTTTCGGAAAACTTCACCGGCCCACCACCGCCTGCAGATATTCCAGGTGATGTACTTGGTGGATTGAAGGTGGACCACGAAGGCAATATTCTTGATTCGAGCGGCAACATCATCGGTCGCTTCAATGAGAAAGCTGGACAAAATGGCGGTTTGCCGCCTTTCAAGAAACCCTCCAAAACAGGTGAATCTCAATCGGAAGGCGATAAGCCAAGCGAAGAGAAAAAACCGAAGGTAAATGCTCACACAGGTGGGAGCCCTTCAGATATTTTCTTGGATGTCAAGTCTACAACGGATGGGATCCAACTAACAATTCGCATTCCTACTACGTTTGGAAGACAGCCTCAAGAATAATCCATACTATGCGCATCTTATGATTTAAAATCAGGATAATTCTAGTTACGGTTAGGGAGCTTTGGAAAAAAAAAGTAATTATGAAAGCGATGTTAATGGCATTTTGATACCTTGGGATATATACATAGCGAGCTATATAAGGGTATGAAGAACTTACTTGAATTGACACCCAAAATACTATTTTGGATGATTGGAAGCGATACTTGCGATGTGTTAGTACGTTACAAGCTTGAACAAAAAGCAATGTCAAAAGGGGCAATACGAGTCAATGCAAAAACGTGCTTTGACTACGCCATTTATGACGTTTATCTGATGATAACCCATGCTAATGTGGCTTGCCAGACTGCAAGAAAAACCGGTTAGGGCGAGTCGCACATGCGTGGAGATAATGGAGGGTGACGTTGCCTCTTAGCCACCTCCTAGCTACCTAGCTGGCCCCCAGATTGGCGAATAGGAGCCACAATGGAGATTTCTGGTTACTTGCAGATGTTTCACGTCTAGAACAACTCCATGGAGTCCACTAACGTTAGGTCGTCAGCTAATAAGGTACAGAACCAACCCGCGATACACTACGGTAGCGGTAGGATAGGGCTGGCGTTGAGCGACGGGGTATGGTGATCAAGCGGCGCGAGAAACTTAACCCAACCCAACGATTTACCACTTAACTCTAAAAAGTTATGGGGATGGTGTTAATGTGGCCCTCGTAGCTGGAAAACCCATCAGAACTCATGTCTTCAAGCTTCGCTATTACTGCCATCATCCATGTCATGTAATTACTATCGAACGATGCGGTCAACCGCGCACTGGTGGTGTGGTAGAAGTCTCCAAAAGGATCCTATCAAGTCATCATGATCGAGATTTCCAAACAACGCCCCCCCGGGGTGTCGGTGAATTGTGGCCACGGCTTTGAGCGCGAATCCTGTTTCGTAGGCCGGACTCTGGTAAACTCCAGCGAATAATCGTTCGGCATTCTTCGAACCTCCCCCGCGGAACCCTAGTTCATTGCCATCATTCGATGCCACACGCCGGCTAGTACGCACAATATTGTAAGCCACACGCTCGGGACCTTGTGCTTGCTTGTGGCACACACCCGTTCGAGATCGACAAAGCGACCGGCTTGAACGGCAGCCTCATTCGTGGCTTGACCTCATCGCGAAGCTCGTCCTAGGATCTTAATATCTAGGTGTTCCCTACTGATGACGTCCAGAGTCTGCTCATTGCAAGCGGAGAACCTCTGTCATGACGTCGAGTACGATGTATGAAGGGTCTTTCAACAAGGGGACTAGGAAGGGAGGACCGCCATGTCTTCTCGGTAAGAAGAAGAAAGTAGGCAGTTCTTCGAAACCTGTGACGTAAGTTTTTGGTCTTTCTGGCCATATTCTCATATTGTTTCTCGTCGTGATATTTGGTTTAAAAGATCATATTTGGTCTCGTAAACTTGAGGAGTAGAACCTCATGAATATCTTTCACAATTATACCCAATCATCAAAACAGAAACAACGACAGCAACATCATAACCCAGTAGTAGTTACTACCACTACACAACAGATTATCACAGATCAAGATCCAGTTACATTTATCCATCCTGCCGCAATGTCCGGGCTCGGCGAAGCAGTCGGCGGACTAAGTGGTCCGCTAGGCAAAGCTACAGAGAACGTCCCTGGCGTCGGGAGCGATAACAACACCGTACGACAACACGAAGCACCATCAGAAACATCAATCCCACGATCGATCCCAGAAACATCAGAAGGAAATGAAGGTGAAGGCGAGATGGTACCGGCTGCGGGCCGTATCAACGATAAAGGAGAAGTAATCGACGATGACGGCAATCCTATCGGCAAGGTAACAGAAGGCGATTCACTCAAATTCGCTGGCTTTATCGTCACGCAAGAGGGCGATGTGCTAGATGAAGACGGCGGTGTAGTCGGTAAAGCCCAACCCCTGGAAGACGTCGCGTCCGAACTTAACTACACGACCAAGTCCGCGAAAGATACTGCTACAAAAGGAAAAGGCGGGCTTGGTGGTGCTCTTTCGGGGGTTACAGGAACAGCACAGTCGGCTCTTGGTAGTGTCGCTGGCGGCCTTGGTCGGTCTACGAAGGGCGTTACAGGGACCGTTGGTGATACGGCAAAGGGCGCCACTGATACCGTCGGAGGAGTAACGGGAGCTAAAGGGGCTACGGATACCATTGGCAACACGGCAGAAGGTGTCACGGATGCCGCTGGTAACACCGTCGAGGGAGCTACGGGGGCTGCTGGAGATACGGCAGAAGGTCTCACTAACCCCATAGAAGGAGCCACGGAAGGAGTCGGCGCACCGGATACCGGCGACGTGGCTGATGTTGCCAAGCAGTCGGCTCAAGGAGCCGCTGAGGGTGTTCAGGAGCAAGCCAATGAAGGAGCCCCAATTGAGATTAAAGACATGGAGACTGGCCTTGGTTCGAAGACAGGTTTGGGTTCTAAGGCTGGTGAGCTAGCGCAGCGGGGCCTTACCCCTATTGACGTCCCTTCATTGTCACCCTCTGTCGCGAACAAAGTAGTCGCTTTATTCCAAGGCCCCTTTACGGTCGCAGACGGCGGCAAGGTTACCGATCAAAATGGGAAGATCATCGGCAAGTTGGCTGATGGCTCGGACATTCAAGACCTAGTCGGAAAGGATGTTGCCGGTATTGATGGGCAAGGGAACCTTCTAGCTGACAGTGGCACTATCGTTGGCAAAGTCGACATTGCGCCAGAAGGCTCAATTGTCGAACGTATCAAGGAAGAGGTTCCCGAGGCTGCAGATCGTCTTAATGCACTCGAGGCACAAGCCGAACAAGCAGCCGCGCCGATTAAAATCCCATCATTCGCCCCCTCGGTTGCCGACAAAGTTATTGCTATGTTCGAAGGCCCCTTCAACATTGCCGAAAATGGTCAAGTCAGAGACCAGAATGGTAAAGTCCTGGGCAAGCTTGCTGAGGGACAAGACTACGAACATCTTCTCGGCAAGGACATCAAGGGTATCGACGGCCAAGGCAATCTACTTGGCGACAACGATACTATCCTTGGAAAGGTTGACTTGGTACCCGAGGGTACAATTGTCGAGCGCATTAAGGAACAAGTTCCGGAAGCTGCAGGCCGACTTGATGCCCTCGAAGCTGCTAAGGAGCAAGTTAAGCTACCTGACATCTCCATCCTCGAGGGGATGCAGATCAACAAGGCTGGCAATGTTGTCGACACCAATGGCAACCCAATTGGTAGAGTGAAGAGCGGGGACATTAAGAAGCTCATCGGCAGGACACCCGACAAGACTGGTAAGGTCTGGGATAACCAAGGCAACGTCATTGGCGAAGTTGAAGTACTTCCGGAGACTGTTCAGAACTTAGCTTCGCCGTTCGAAGATTTCCCTGATGCTACTGTCGATAAATTCGGCAAGGTTATCTACGACGGCCGCCAAGTCGGCGTAGTCGTTGGCGACGACTTCCAGAAATTGATCGGGAAGAAGGTTGATGCCGAAGGAGATATCCTCGACAAGAATGGCAATGTCATCGGTCATGCTGAGCGTGCTGAGGCTGAAGAGCCTGTTGAGCCCGAGGAAGAGGTTGTCGATTACTCCATGCTGCGTGACAAGAAGGTCAACAAGTTAGGCAACGTTGTCGATGACAAGGGCCAAGTGTGGGGTCATGTCGTCCAGGGTATTCTCAAGCATCTTGTTGGCAAAAAGGTCGGCGACAATGGAGAGATCTTTAACGACGCGGGTCAGGTCATTGGAAAGGCCGAGCCCATCCCTGACGGCGAACGTGAGGAAGTTAGAGAGCCTTCTCCATTTGAAGATTACCCTGACGCTGTTGTGGGTGAACAAGGAAAGGTCATGTCTAATGGAGAGCAAGTTGGTATCGTAGTCCAGGGTGACCCGAAGAAGTTGAAGGGAAAGCCCGTTGATGCCGATGGTGATATCTTAGATAAAGCTGGTAATCAGCTTGGTCATGCGGAGCGTTGGGAGGAGGCGGAACCTGAGCCCGAGCCAGAGATTGATACGTCGTCTTTGGCCGGTAAGCGCATCAACAAGGCTGGCAACGCTGTCGATAGTCACGGTGATATTTACGGTCGCGTTATTGAGGGCGACCTCAAACGTCTAATTGGCAAGATGTGCGACAAGAGTGGCTTCATTCGAAATGAGGGTGGAGACATCATCGGAAAGTGCGAGCTTATCCCTGAAGCTGAACGTGAGGGCATGAAAGAAGGTCCCTTTACTGAGCTACCTGGTTGCACCGTCAACAAGGAGGGTAAGATCGTGACTCCTGGCGGTGATGTGGTCGGTCGGCTCGTCTCGGGAGATCCTAAGGTTCTCTTCGGACGTGCGGTCGACGATGATGGTGACATCTGCGACAAGAATGGAAACGTCCTCGGCCATGCTGAACGCTGGGAGGAAGAGCCAATTCCCAAGGATATCAACCCCATGTCTGGTCGCAGAGTTAACCGCGAGGGTAACGTCGTTGATGAGAATGGCGATCTCATTGGCAAGCTTACATCCGGTCTCTTGAGCGAGTGCGCTGGTAAGAAGATTGATGACGATGGTGATGTCGTCGACGGCAAAGCGAAAGTTCTCGGTCACTGCTCACTGCTTTCGGAGATACCTGAACCTGAGCCTGAGCCTGAAGAGAGCGAAGAGGAGAGGGCCGCTCGCTTGCAGTTAGAGCAAGACCAGAAGATCGCCGGGCAAATCGCATTCTGTATCGAGCAGTCTCTCGACAAGATTAAACCCATCTGCAAGATGATCGTCGACGTAAGTCTTGGCATTTTCATTCTAATATTTCTTATTCTACGGTAAATTTGGGTACTAACGATGGGTTCTACTCTATAGAGAATCGATGCCGAGGAGCGTAAACCAGAAGATGAGCGCGACGAAGACGAACTTGTTAAACAAGTGCGCCCATTAATTGAAGAGGGCGGCAAGATTCTAACAGAAGCCAACGGTGTAATCCGAGGACTTGATCCCGACGGTCGCATTTCGGCCAACGCCAAGCACAAGACAGCAGCGCGCGAGGCGACACCTGAAGAATACCGACTCGCAGATTTACTCAAGGAACTCACAGGCACTGTAACGGAGACCATCGAAGGCGCCAAGCGCAAGCTTGAAAACCTACCACGCGCCAAAAAGGCCATCAACCCACTCTGGGGCCTACTATCCGAACCCCTTTTCCAAATCATCGCAGCCGTCGGTCTCCTCCTCAGCGGTGTTCTTGGTCTCGTTGGCAAACTGCTCAATGGCCTTGGATTGGGCGGTCTAGTCAATAACCTCCTTGGTGGTCTAGGTCTCACTAAGGTTCTAGATGGTCTAGGATTGGGCTCGGTCTTGGCCCCTATTACTGGAAGCAAGAAGAAATAATTTAATAATCTGCGGTAGCGGAGCGCTATTTCTATTTGTCGTTGGGTAAATCTAATGGATTACAATGCGGCGTTTATGTTTTTCTTTTTCACTGTATGTTAGGAATGTTCTGATGAGCGTCTGGCAAGTTATGAGCATACGAAAGGTTTTAGTTTGGCCGGCCAAAAGTGTTTATATGTATACGATTAATAGCTTCAGAATTAATTATCTCACGATATTTGACGATCTCATGAATTGTTTCATGCTCTGATTTTGCGAATACCCTCATTGCGAGCCATGGGGCAGAACCCCTTAGGCATGTAACTGGGTCGGGGTGCACACATGCTAAGGACATTGTGGCTGTTCCATCCCTGCATCTTTAGCTTGATATTGAACTTGAATCGAGGCATCGAGCATTTAATCAAAACCTTGAAGTATTAGTGACGTGATGAATGACGTGTTGACATAATATGGAGGGTAGGACAGACCTAGGCGGTGGCTAGTCATAGGTATCCGGCCGGGTCCATCACTTGAACCGCTTTGTTCAATTGTTTTGTGGCTGGTGATAGCTAGTCCTGGAACCTCATTTTATCGCACTCCTGATTATTATTCTAGTATATCTTATCAACATAGGTTATCTACCTAAGTAGTCTTTTGACAAACGCGAGCCCAGGTTCAGGATGCCTCGAACGTTACTTCTTTGCTTCATTCATGGATTCAAGGCAAGTAGGATAAAAACCACAGGTAGTTATCTATCGTCTAACAACATCTTTAGGGAGACGACGATACATTCAAAACATTCCCAGATGATTTGCAGAAACGAGTGGCTAGTAAGCTTCCCGATCATAGTGTCGAGTCAATAGTATATCCGAAGTATGAAACGAAGGGTGAATTAGGACAATGCTGTACTTCTTTTTTATCATGGTAGGTTTCATGCATTAAATAAATGTCATTTAAAGGAATACTCATAATGAAGTAGGTTAAAAGAGAAAGTGATGGATGTGCGAAAGGCGCACACTGAGAAACCGTGGCCACCTCATGACAGAGATGTGGGTGTTATACTAGTTGCGCATTCAATGGGGTAAGGCATCCACCAGAATAAACGGTCAGAATAACAAACTGATATTCTTCCTAGAGGTTTCGTCGCGTCAGACACTCTTTTTCTTATTCTCAATGAACGGATTGCTCATGGTCAAGAAGCGTTGCCAATCTTCCCTTTAATTCAAGGAATCCTAACATTTGATACCCCTTTTAATGGCCTTGCGCGATCTATGTTCGTTTATGGGGCTTTCTCGAACTATCAAAAAGTGAGCACGGTTTTCAATGTCATGACGGCGCTATCTGCGGCACCATCAGCTCTAGGGAAGTCAGCCTTCAAACGGTCAGCAGCAAATCTGCCTCCAGCAAGAACATCTCGGTCTGCTTGGAAAGGCTGGCAGCTTGTTGCGGTACGTACTGGTACTGTCGGTGCGATAGCTGCTGGGGGTGTTGCAGCTTATATGCATCGCAAGCAGATCATGGATGGTATGCGCAGTATGCGTAATATCAATAAGGAATCAGTGAAGGAAGGATACCAGCAGAGCATGGATACACTTAGCCAAGGGCTAGCGTATATCAACCGCGGAAACGTTGGGCGATCCTTCGAATATCTTTCTGATCATTTTACCTTCGTTGGTACACTTATGAAGCAACAGGAGCTGAGCCGAAGATTGGAACGTATGGCAGCACTCGACGGTATTGGCATTCATGACTTTTACACCTCTTTAGGGGAAAATGGTATGTGGAGTGGCGGTTACTTCATACCCGAACGAACATTCTGCGCCGTACCAGCGAAAGATCATCTAGCATACCACCTCTTCTCACGTCAAGTCATCAAGAAGACAGAGGACGAAGTTCAAGCGCATATGAGCATGTTCATTAGGGACAAGAACGAAGAATACGAGCAGATGACGGAAGAAGCCGGCAATTTGGTAGTTCGCTGGTTTAATGACGATTCTGATATCGTGGATGACCCCAAGTTTGCCTCACCTCCACCACCAGAGCCCGTCGAGCAGCCTGTAGCCACAACAGAAGATGGCAAAGAAGTTCCAAAGACCGACGGTGTCATGGGAGACGCCGACGAAGATGAGGAAGTAGAAGGCGAGCAAGATGATAGCGATCTTCCCGATGCATCGCCATTGGATATCACTGCAGCTGCTTCCGTCGTCCCATTACCAGATGACGAGGAAGAAGATTCACAGGAGAGCGAAGCGAAAGAAGCACGAAAGAGCACATACATGCGATACCTCATGCAAGTAGCACAGCAAGCAGGATCTGGAGTTAAGTCCTATGTACCAACTAGGATGCCCGAGATGCCTCAAATCCCGTCGGGATCCAGCTTCAAGTCCTATCTCCCTACACAAATCCCACAGATGCCGAATATCCCGAAGCCATCCGTCAATATGTTCAGCAGAAAATCAGCAAAGTCTACCACGGACTCAGATAAATCTGAAGAGAAGCTGGAATCCGAGGCTACCGTAGAACCTGCTCCAGAGAGAAAGAGGGCGGATAGTGGAGTTCACTTATCTTCAGAACCTGCTGGTTCAACGGAACTTCACGAGGACCCTAACACAAAGGTAGAAGACACCATTACTGCTACCAAGTAAGGGTGTAAGCGTTGGAGGCTAATAATTGAGCTTGTGATTAATTAGAGACATGAACGTAATGATAGGCAATATCCGGTGTTAGTGGAATAGGGTTTCTCGGCAACAAAGGGGCACTGTAGAAGATTCAAGAAGTAATGAGTCGAATAGACAACCTTCCCTCACTACCTAATCTCTTCATACAATCTTGCTTTCATTCCGGTTCCGGATCAGTTTAAGGTGCATTGTCGCATGACTTGATAGGATGTGTTCATAGAAATGTTCCAAGTGGCGTAAATAAGCCTGAACATATTGTTCTTCGGCGTAGTAGGATCATTGATGTTTTCTGTCGTTTGCATGACCTCATCTCTTTCGCTGTTATAAGCGTAGGGACGCGTCATAAAGTGTCAATTGTGAATCCTATTATCAATACCGGGCAGGTATCTAAACAGTTTAAAGGTACGGGACTAGAACAGACCTCACTGGCAATAAATGTCTATAAATTTCTATATAATCACAAATAAAATGAATTATTCGCGGTTCTAGAATTCATCTCAGACGAAAGCAACCATTTTTCAAAAATAGAAATCTAAATCGACTTCACTATGGCCGACAACACCAGATCTCAGAACCAGGGCCAGAGCGGGGGAGGCGGTATCCTTGGCGGGGCTGTCGGTGGCGTCGACAATATCCTCACTGGCGGTGATAAAGCTCAAGGCCAAGGCGGGCTACTCGGCGGTTTAGGCAGTACAGTTGGAAAGACGACGGAAGGAGTTGGAAATACTCTAAACAAGACGACGGAAGGGGTCGGTAATGTTGCTGGATCTGCGACTGAAGGCGCCGGAAACGTCGGTAAGGGTGCCACGGACACCCTAAACAACACTGTTAAAGGAGTGACCGGTTCGGGACAGGAACAGCGGGAGTAAATGGATTATATTGGCTCAGAACGTTTGGGAAGTGTCACGGGGTTTACCTAATAATTTGGCGCATTGCTTGGTTCTACAGAGGAGGAATCTGTCTTCTGGACAAGCAAGGATCGTCGCGCTCGGATGTAAATACTTGGTTGACTGTCAATCCATGTCACCATACCAATTTCCTAATAGGCAAATACACAGCTATCAATTAAGGAAGTTATATCAATTTGGAAATATCGGCAGCTTATCTAACGTATTAAAGAGGATTCGATACAGATTTCCTACCGTCGCAGCAGGACTGCTCTCATGAGCCAGGGTATTCCTGACCGAAACCCCTCAGTGCTCTCTAGTGGCTTTTCGATTAAATTACTGCCCTGTAGATCTCTCTCAGGGGTTATAGCCAGCGGTTACATCACCCAGCCCATTCGTCGCAATGCCCAAAGCCGAAGTGACCTATAGGTATTGCTACGAATTGCTACGAATTAGGGCACGAGGTACCCGATGTCAACCCCAGAATCTCAGGGCCTGAAGATTGAAAAGATGTAGGCTTTTCAATTGGTTCTCAAAACATACACCAAATACAAGATATCCAAGCGCTTCTCGACATGCCTTGTATTGTAAATGCCGTATCCGGATACTTATTATAAGTACCCTCATAACATCGCAAAACGTCCAAAGTATGGAATCTTCTGATCGCATGAATTGAGGACAAGCGTTGCTACACCTAATTCGATATTTCTTGCTTCTCTCTAGCATAAATCTCGCAGAATTGAAATGAACCATATAATATCCGTGTTACTGTCGGCTGTAGTTGCTGCAGACAACTACGTATTTGACAGGTTCGATTCGTCACCTGCCGATACGGGATGCAGCGGTACAACGAAACACATCTCCGACAACGGCACCAATGGCTATTCCAGTGTTCTTCATCCTAACACAATAGTCACCCAGAAATTATCGGATCTGGGAGCGTTCGCATCGTCAATTTCGGACTAGACAAGGACCGTTCGAAGACGAGCACAAGGCCAACCAGACTAAATAATGTTACCAGAACCTTCGACGTCAGTTATCCTTAATCAGGACTATACTCATGAGTAGCAAACCCTAAAGTTGGGGGCTAGTAATGCCGCGGTGGGAGAGACGATAGGAATTGGTTGGAACCCAGGAGTAAATTAACGAGTCGTGTCGTGCATTATGGGTAACATCGGGCGGGCGTTTTTCTTTAACATTCTTGGCGATCAACTCCCAGTATGTCCACGACTTACTCAGCAGTGATCTTGTATACCTAGGTAATATCTCACGAACGATATCGTCGAAAGTAACCGTATATAAAGGCACGACGAGCATGAAGTTGGGTAACGCTGGTAACAAGAATCCCTACGTGCCTGGACATCATCAACGGGTCGAGTGAGGGGGAGGGGTGGTAAGAAAAAGGAAAACGGATAGGGAAGGATTCCAGTCCAGGCTACGTATTGGCCTGCAAGATAGTGGAGTTGACCACCATCGCCCCGGATTTTACCCCAGGTTTTTGAAGCTGTATAGAACTATCCCCTTTCGAGTAAGTATGATGTTACAGCTCACCGGCGGAGCTCAGCGAACCATAGCTCGAGGTCACGCGATGAGCACACCATCCGTACACCATCCGTGTTCTCAACAACCACATTACTGTAGCTCGACCCCGCCCCAATCATTACGAAATCTAGCGGCAGGAACTGTATCAGCTGGTCGCCGATCCATCATGGTCCATCGTTCAATATCCAAGTACATCGAAGTACATGACAAGATGGAGGCCAGAACCCCTCCCTCACCTCCCGAAGCCCCTTTTCCCCTCCTCCTTCAAATTGCTCTCCCTTCCCCTCTTCACATCTTCTTCTCCTCTTCTTCTTTCTCGTCTTACAGACATTGGCTCTTCAACAATTTCTGTTCCTGCATTTATCGTTATTATCATCCTAGCTATCTAAGGTAATTCTCCCTAATCCGATCTCAGATCTAATTAGTATCTGTATATATATATATATTTTTGCCGTCAGTAATACTGACAATTGGCCTATTCGGAGCAGCTAGGTCATCATAAGTTCCAATACGATATATACATATACCTATATATCGTACAACTGAACCATCCATCATGGCCGAACTCACCAGAGTAGACTCAGCCGTCCAAGGTCTCGAGATATCTTCACCAACCAAGGATGCACCACCAATTTCCCCGGTTAAGGAGAAGGCCTCCCATAGGAGAGCCAGCTCAAGCGCAACTGGAATATTGAGTATGAAAGACTTGAGTATGTAAACTCCCCTACGCATAGTATATTCCGGGTCGTAGGTAACTGACTTTCTACACCAGAGGAGAACAAAACGGAGATACAAGTAGCAAAAGAATCACAAGGCACGGGATGGTAAGAATACCCTTTTGTTCATCGGCCTTCAGCCCTGTACATCATAGCTAATGCGGGGTACGATATAGGAAAATCAACACCTCTCCTACGTCAATCGAAGACAAAGAAATTCTAACGAAACCATTAATAACACCGCTCGTAAGAGCTGTTAACCTACACTTCCCGCATGGCGTCGTCGTAACAGCGAGAAATAATAAGACAGGCGTCACGATTAAAGATGCTATGGATGCCATCCACAAGCCATATAAGAAGAGGGTAAGGCACCTTCACGCACCGACTCTCCTAGTTTTCAATTGATACACTAACATGATTTTTCAGGCGGATGACGAACTGGACAAGCCATACCTAAAAGGATTTGAGTGGGCAGCAAACCACCCCCAACTAAAAGATGACCCGGAGAAGGCGAAAGAGCGAGAGGCAGAGTGGGACCGATTATATATCCACCTATCTTCTACACCCGACGTAGCGCATTTCGGCGGCGGCGGCAAGAAGAAGAAGAAGCACAACGCTGATGCCGAATAATGGCCTTACCCCTTACCTCTAAGCATGTCCCTGTCGTTCAATATTTCCTCGAGCGAGTTCTAATGCTCATTGTCTTCTCGGTCAAAATATTGAAGGCCCTGGAATATTTGGATACACGTGTCTGGATATTGGATGTTACTATTTAGTGTATAACCTTGTCGGCATAGGTCTGTGACTTATGTGATCGATACCCAAGGAGTGCTTTATATATCTAATTGAAGCTACTCCAACATAACTTGATCTTGATGAGTTCGCACACTACCATGTAGTTTGCGATTTGATTAGATGAAAAAGATTAATATACTTGACCTAGATAACCTGGATTACCTGGTAGACTTTATCATTCTTCTTCATTAAAATGATAATGAAGAACAAAAAGAAAAAGAAAAAAAGATTCCAAAAAAAGACCCTCTTATATATAAAAAGATCTAAAAAATTAAATAATTACATAACTCACAATAACACCAATAACACCAATAACATCCATTTCAAAAAATTAATAAAATACTAACTTCTGATTACTAGGTACGAACCAGTTTACACGATTCATTCTCCATCCAAAGTAGAATTGAATCTAAACAATTTCAACAACCCTCACAGGAAATTCATCAAGCAATTCCTTTTCAAAATTTTCATCCTCAAAATCTACCGTCACTTTCAAAAATGCGTACCCAACGCGACGATATGAAGACTTGGACTCATCAGCAAAGACCAATGCCAAGCCATTGACGTCTACGAAAGAGAAGGCTTTGTGGGGCCTGATGTTGAATATCAGTATGGCCACCGCTTCGTAATTTTCGTTAGGGACGTCAAATTGAACGTAAGAGCTACCGAACTCGAGATCTATGGCGACGTCGGACTGAGGATACTGAAAAGAGCTCACAAGATATAATTCACGCCCAATTGGCCCGTTGTTAGCCTTCTTGAAGATTCGCGCCCTACAGACATGCCCTCGTAGGGTCAGGAAACCGCCATTTAATTTCCCTGTCACATCACTTCCTTGGGGTACTACTTCAGTTCCAAGCACATCAACATGCCAATGAGACCCACTAGGATTGTCTAGGAAAATGCCCCCATTAATAGACGCCCACGACCACGAAGGGGCTCGGTATGATGACATTCGACGACCGTGTGTTTTTGGCCTCCACAGTAAGCTTCTAGGCATGGTGTGTCCCCACAAGCCTGCTAGATAAACATCATGTCCGAGTCCCTGTTGAATTCTCATCATGTCTCCCATGCGTTTCGCCAATCCGGATATAGCAACAAGCTTGTCGCTGGAATGGGACAAATTGCATTGGGAATAAGTTTCTACTGCGCTAAACCAGTCCGTTATTGTCCACCCAGAACCCTTTCTCTCGGGCTGTATGAGAGGTTTCCATGTTTGTTTGCTGGGATTCGCGTTACGTGGGGTAGAAAAGCTCCGATCCAATTCAGCTAATCTGACGTTCGGGACAGTCTCGCAGCAATTGGTTTCGAAACACTCCCAAAAGACCTGCTTACTCCCAAAGTATAGATTCCGAGTGGAAAGAATTCGTTCTTGGAGAACCCAACCACGTGTAAGCAGCAACTCTCCTTCAAAGTCTCTCCTCCAGGATTCCCTCTCCAGATCAAACCGATAGAATGTTGTGGTATTACTGCTTGGCGGGCTAAGATTGAAAACGGTGGGTGAAACGACTGTTGGGTCGCGGTCGAAGAAACACCCAGCTTGATCATCCTTTGCGCCGAGTGCTGCGATGTTTAACCATCCATGGCTATAGATTGACTGCATCGTGGACGCTTCTGCTTGCCAATCCTCGGCCGAATCTTGGACGATACACAACCTATCGATCCACAAGTGACGAACCCCTAATCGCTCAATTATCTCGAATGCATCACGAAAAGTTTTCGGGAGAATTGAAACGGGCCGGCCAACCCGTAGTTCATCCCGAGTGGAATCTATAAGTCGTAATTTTTTCTCAGCTGGCTCCGGACCCCAGCAGTGGCTTAAGGTGACATATCGGTCTGCTGCGTCGAATTCGTCATGGTAGATAAGGCGGAACGATTTTTCATCGCCCGAATGAAACAACTCGAGAAGACGAGTAGGCGCGAAAAAAATAGAGTCCTGATGAAGGCATGTTTCATGTCCTTTCATGCACCTATCTACCCACGTCTGAACGTGGGCCCATGTTTGCGCGTCCGACGTTGAATGAGAAATCGCAGAGTTAACTTCGTCATTTTCTTAAATATTCGGAGTGAATTTAGCGCAGTTCATGGATATTAATGTGGGATATCCTACCATCATGTGTAACGATTTCGTGGAATATTTCCGACATTGGATCGCCTGAGTACACTAGCATTACTGGCTGACGCCTGTCGCCCCGTGGTAGATCGATGCGGAACACCGTGAAGTAGCCTATGTCTAATAATGTTTCGCATACATCATCGCAATCGTCTACATTGTCGATTTCACTACATACGACACAGCCTATTTTCTTAGAACGTATTAAAGAGTCATAATCGATGTGATGGCCAAAGACGTAGAGTTCTGGCTTCTTCGATCGGATTTCGTACTCGCCTGTGGACGATCAGTAGGTTCCCTCAATTTAGCTGTTTAGGCAGCTAGCTAAGCAGACAAATCATTTAGATCTCTAGAAAACAAAATAGGTACATACCTAGAACCTCATCGTAAGTATCGTCGTCAATGCCATGGAACTCCTTTTCCGCTATTTCTGGAAAATTTCTCAAAAGTCCAAGTCTCGTGCCTTTTTTAGGATCCCAGATGCCCCGGAGGCCTTCGAGACATACACCGCACAGCATATCTCGAGGTGGGTACTGCGAAACCCCCCCATTTGCTGCTTGCTATTGCGCTCTCGTTTGACTAGTGAAATACATCATCTTTGAGAAGTAATAGAAAGTCACTGAATCAGTTATATATATCATATTTAAGGCGAAAATCGGGTTTGGTGTTTAACAGTGTTAACACTGCCGCGATGTAAGGAGGTAAGCCTGTTGGCGTGAGAGTGCGCCATTAATATAGGACTGGGGCCACGACCCTCTTACCATTGGCCCATTTACAGGGGTGTTGAACCCAGAGCCATGGACAAGAGGCGCGTATTGAGGCCACGAGAACTTCTAGATGTTGCCAACCTGGGTTATGATTCCATATTCCTAGAATCGAATCACTTCTCGCATCTCTACTCAGTAACTAATAAGACGTGTCCCTTACGATGAGTTATGTTAGCCGAAGGCAGTACGATTTGGTTAGCCACCGTGCGTTTTAATTGTAAGACCAATTAAAGCGCAGCGTCCGTTGGGCGCGATTCCTGCTGTTGCCTGAATATCGTTAATAGATATCTTCCCTGTCCGCCGTCCTTTCAGCCGACGAATATTCATCGTAAAAAAGTAACATTTCTCCCGGTTTGTATTCGTGTCGCAAAGTATTAGGAAAAGATGCAAGCAAAATGCGTTTGATATCGATGATACCCACCTAGGTACTCAGAGATCGACGGAAGAACGATTTAGATAGAAATAGTGTTCTATTTATGGTCCGAGCAAGACAGTAATCAAAATACTGTGTACTACGACGTCCGCCAACCCAACACCTGATGTTGTCTGCCAACTAGTAAGAAAATCACGTAATTACCTAGGTATTGCGGTATTGAAATTGCACCTTTGGAATTGGAGAACAATATAAAGGGG
The DNA here is from genome assembly GCF_022578975.1 of Hypoxylon trugodes. Classification (NCBI taxonomy): domain Eukaryota; kingdom Fungi; phylum Ascomycota; class Sordariomycetes; order Xylariales; family Hypoxylaceae; genus Hypoxylon; species Hypoxylon trugodes. The sequence continues at coordinate 172,031 of NW_026250021.1, forward strand.
GTAGACTAGACGAAGTTGGCTTGCCCGTGCAGGAACTCTGACCGAATACAAATTTAGTTTCCGAGTTTTTATTACCACACCTAGGCGTGTGTCGACGAAGGAGATCCCCATAAAACAACGATGTCTAGCATAACGTTTACGTTGTACCACCGGATCATATCCGAAGCGTGGAATAGCAAAATTCAACTGCCCAGGCCGCAGACATTTTCTCGGGGAAAACAAGTCGGCCGAATCCTTCTTGTGTAACCAGACAATGATTGGTTTAAAAATCTTCAGTAAAACTTCCCTGTAGGTGAGCTAAAAGGTTATCAAAGGCTATAGGGTGTTGTATTTGCCCCTGCATTACTTGCGTTCGGAATTCATGCGGTTGGTGAGAGGGCTGCTGACCCAAATCATAATCATTCTAACTGCCGAAAGGTTGTAGTCACCGCAACCGTTTCATAGACTGGTACCACAAGTTGCCAGAAGGATCAAAAGAGACTGTAACAAAGAAGGATTCTTCAGCAAGTAAAGCAGCTTATCACTGTATGATTCAGGTACAAATAAGGATATAGTAATTATAAAATGTATAGACTATGCGTGAGATCAACGTCATATATGCCTACCTGCTGCCACACTTAAGACCTACATACTGGATGTCTCAAAAGGGGTTATCTGATTGGTTACTTAGACTATTAGAATATCACGGGTGGCGAGGAGTGGGAGGTCCTATTGGCAACAGGACCGCCTCCTTTGAGGATCTGTGGGGGGAAAGGCAAAAAGACCGAGGAATTAAACGCTCAATTGGAGATGCCATACATTACCCCTTTGCAACAAGATAAATGTGCCCATACATGTAAGAGAGGCTATGATCCCCCCGTGATTGGCCTTGGGTCAGCCACATACTAATTCTACCGCCTCACGTAATTCACACCAATAGTTCTGTAGGACCGACACTCCCAATCTCGTCGAACGGCACAACCGCCGTAGCAAGGAACGTCTTCAAGTCTTTCTCGGCAAGTGTCTTATCATCAGCCCACGCTTGAAGGCGGCCCCAATCGGTGCACTTTCGAGGACCTGGTCTTGCACCCTTAACCTTGCTGGGACCATCCCAGAGCAAGGTATTTATGGCCACATCCGCATTGCACATTATACCCTCACGGATAACATCCAAACAGTGATCTAATCTGTAGTCAGTAATCAAATCGCGAAATCCTCAGGGCTAAGAAATACATACAAAAGTGATCATCAGTAAAAGCGCCCGCACGCTGCTGCTCCGGGTAGTGATCTGGATTATGCGATTGATATAGTCTTTTCTATTTAGTGTTAGCGGATGTACTTACGGCGTTATGTGTTGGTAATAATTAATGATGACCACATACCACGCAATGTAACATGTGTATAGCTTCAAGGTATCCAACATAGCCACTACCATCCTTCAAAGTAAGGGACGTCTTATTCATTTTGATCATCTCATCTTTGGTAATTCGAAGATTTGTTGCTATCGCAGGACATGGTAAGCAATTGCCACTGCTAGAATAGCATACTTACATCTCAGTAAATGTGACCAGGCCTGGTCAACCTCGGGGCGAGGTTCCCCTGTATAAGGCGATTGGTGATGTCCGTAGTTGTCCTCTTCAACAATGATATACTCCAGAGCTGACTCGGCAGGCGCTAGATTTTACATTGTTAGTGCCCACATACTAGCCCTTAATCATCCATACTCACAGAATGCCCTCATGGACGAGGCATTGCTTGAAACGGTGTCGTTGCGAGCCCTCAGATATGTGATATTGGAAATGAGAAAGACTACATTCAAAACAAACAAAAGTAGTTGAACGACGAGAAGAATACCGTGCGCCGCGGCGGACCTGTTCTTCCAAAAGCCGTTCTGCCTAGGGCGAACTTTTTGGTCATCGTGGTCGTCCTCACTACTAAGAAATGGTATTTTCTCTTCGTGTTTAATTGACGCCATCTTGGGTTGTGAGTGTCAGTGTGAAGAAATGGTGAGACAACAGTCAAGCTGGTTTTCTATCTACGCTGTACGTTCTATGGGTGCCGCTCTTTGATCAAAAAGAAAGGTTATCGATCGAATGCATATCTAGCAGTTTGATCCATGTGACTCTGGGTTCTTGCCAGCAACGCCCTGATATCTTCGTTATTTTAGTCCTTGTCGTAAACGGTGTTACACGACAGCATATTTCATGATCCCCGATCCCTGGACAATGATTAATCATGGGTAAGCTGTTGATCGCTACCTTTTACTCGCGAAGGATCATTTGGGTGGTACCGGATATACAGGACGGGCTGACTAGTGATTATAGTCGACGGGCACTGTGTGCCGTCTCCATGGTGCATGAGAACCTCGTCATCTACGTAGATAGATACTCAGGGGGTGGGGAGAAGACATGGCTGGACTGAACGGAAATTTTTTTTATTCGGTAGATGTCATTTACAATACCTAGGTACCCCATGGATGCCTAAGGACCTAATGCAAGTCCCCCTATCGAGCAAGATTATGGTTCTATTAGCATATCCGTATTTGCTTGCCTTTCCAGCATCCAATCATGTAGCTTATCCCAACTCACACACTTCTGTAATCCTGGTTCGTGGTGGATTGGTTTGTCTGATAGCAGTTTATCCCAATATACCGTATACATAGTGAAATCCAAGTGGCACATGATACTCTGACGCAGGAAGTCCAGGCAGTGATCTAGGCGTAGAGAAATTATCATATGAGCATCATCACATAAAATTCACAGTCTTGAAGTGATTACTAACCGGCGTGTGTTTGAAGGTAATAATATTCTTCACTACTGGGGTCCATCTCAGAGTAGAAATGTTCCCGATATATGAACCGTTTGACTTGTTTCTATTTTATCATGAGCCAGATTTCTTGCATTCAATAAAAGGCTAGACCTACCACGCAGTGAAGGTTATGCCCAACTCCAAGTCCTGCTGCATATCCACCACCCATCAGTGGTATGGAATCGGAATTGAGAAGCTTTAGTTCGTCGTCGGATATTCGTATAAGGGTTCCTAATATCCATGTTAGAGGGTATTCAAACATTAAAGGCTTCGACAACTTACCTGACAATAGCTCATGCATGGAGCGCTCCCATTCAGGCCCAGGAAATCCTGTGAATCTAGTGTCATTGGTCACCATACGGCGATATTCGTACTCTATGAAGTCATTCGCCGGAGCTAGAGATTATTAGCAAACTCGAAATAGCCACTAGTGAGTGGTTGTGGCTCACAATAAGGCTCCAGGTTATCATCAGTCAACGCGTTTTTCCGGCTTTGCTTTGAGCTCGAGATAAACAACAGAGTCCCACTTAGAAATGCACAAATAACTAGGAGGAGAAGATTTGCGATAAGTGAGGCCTTGAGTATTCGACTGTTATGGGTCGAATATACAGGTGTGATTTCTTCTGAACTCTCATCGTCGGTGTCGTGATCGAGTAGTGGCTGGTTATACTTGTTTGACATGACCTTTCCCTCGTGAATAATGCGGTATCTAGTGGTTGTATGAAGATGTGAGAAATTTTACTTAGTAGAGAGAAGATTATGGGCGCAAGAAAAAAGATGGATGTGGGATGGGCGTAATAGTCCGTCCTCCACGCCACGTTGGGACTATCCAAGTATCTCATGCGGTCCTTGGAATTCCGATTTAGTCCACACACACCAGTGTGCTGGACTGTGTTACTTCGTAGGACTCGGAGGATACAACCTTTAGTTGCCTTCTAAGGTTACCGAAAAATGAGCCAATGGATGATTCGTGCGTCCCCATCTGTGTTAAGCAAGAGTTATGTAGTTGGCTATATAGATACCTCTATGCCCGTTCAAGATTTTCAATTCAACTTGATCAACCTCCCAGGTCATCAACCTAATATCAACCTGCTACCAATATCCAGAAACAAGAACACTTGAACGAGTCCAGAAGTTCTTTACAACATGCTGCGAATCATCCTCGTCAGTCTCTTAGCAAGTCTTGCTATAGCTGCGCCTGTGGCTTCACGTAAGTTCTAATGCACTCTATTACCTACTATGTTGGGTATCTGAACATATATAGAGAATGGGGAGCTCCAGGGCGACGTTGAACGTCGCGATGGAACAACCGAGTTCGATCCCGACTTTGCTCTCAAGATTTAATGCAAGAAAGCGGCGAGATTCAGCTCGAATTTCATTCTAAGGTCGGACTGTTGTGGCGTATCTTCTTCCGGTGTTTAGCAATGGGGGGGGGGGGTAAAGACAGTCAATTCATCACACTATGATTCTTACATGATTTTGAATCATCTAAGTCTGGTCTCTCGGGATTTTGGGGCCCTACTTGTTACACATCAATATTGTTATAACATACACTCCTTTTTACCTATCATATAGCTAAATTACTGCTGTATATCTCCACTGTGTTGTGAAAATAAGCCCGGTGATACCTATTTGGGAATAGATATACTTCAGGTGCTAGGCAATCTTGCTGTACTGTTGATATTATTTTTCATCCCGTGAACCCTAGCAAGTAAACCTGGTATATCATCTTATGCCGGTACCTGCCGTGTTGAAATTGGGTGTAACCACCCTATCAACTTTCAAGGTTTGTATGTTGGCCTATCACTTCCACTCTGAAGGACATCGTACTGGTGGGTTACACATGGCCGACCGGTGTTATATGCATGTCCCAGATTTTAAAACATATCATGTATCCGGCAGGCCGCCGTTATAGGGCATGTAGGGCATGAGGATGTTATGCGGTGTAACATAAGTACCGGCCGCGTCTACAACATTACCATCCAACTGCATTCGCACGGTACCAAAGCAGACATACTTATTCTTAGGTACTACAGATACTTCCACCTCCCTACCCCCCGCGGGGTAGGCTGTGGCCGTGCTGTCCTCCCTCCATATGCAATTGAAGCAAGGGATAATTCATTTATTAATTCCACATTTACATAAAGAAGGTAGGTAGGTTGTTACATTGGCTGCCTTGCACGCCGATGTCATGGGGACTTTTCTATCCCCAAGTAGAAGGGTTTTGCCATATAGATTTATAAGTTGATGTCTGATAGTTGTGAACGCTGGCTTCCAGCCTATGCGAGAACCAACACTAGAGTCAACGCGCGAGCTAGACCGTGAACAAAAGTCAACTTCAGCATCATGACTTCTTCTATCAGAATTGCCATCATTGGCGGCGGCGTGGCGGGCGCCTCATTGCTCCATGCCCTTGTCAAGTCCCCCCATTTAGATGTACATATCTTTGAGTCAGCCAACGAATTCAAAGAAGCCGGTATGGCTTTCGGGATCGCCCGGAATGCGCAATCTGCTCTTCAACTTATTGGTCCTTCGGCCGTTCGAAGTCTTGAGCAAGCCGGTGCTGTACCAATGAGGGGTGTTCGGTTCATGCTGGCCCAAGGTGAAGGGGCAGGGACCTTGGCCGACGAGACCGATTCGGATGTTCATGGAAAAAGTCTCACCAGTATCGTTCACCGAGCAAACTTTCTACAGGAGCTACTTGCTGGTATTTCCCACGACCGAATGCATGCTTCGAAGAAGCTAGAGAAAGTTGTCCAGGATGGTTCTGTTACGCTCCACTTCACCGATGGAACCACACACGAATGCGATATTGTCGTCGGTGCTGATGGTATTCACAGCACTGTTCGTAAACTCATCTTGGGATCGGATGTCTCAGCAACTCCCCGAAACAGCGGCGGTTGGTTCCTTATGACTCTTCAACCATTCGAAAAGGTCCAGGCTAGCCTTGGTAAAGAGCTTATAAGTATCGAGGATGCCCGCGAATATGGTTGGATTGGCGAAAACGTTTTCTTAATGCATAACATTCTGAGCGACGGCAAGCTGGTACAATTTGCTATTGCATCCAATGACACGGGGATCGAGTCCCAGTCGTTGGACAGCTGGCAACGTACCGTAGGCGCTGACGAGATCAGGAAGCTATTCCAGGGGTACCCACCTCATATCAGAGACGCCGTGTACGAGGTAAGATGCCTACCCTAAAAGACAAGATGTATTGGGTGTGGTGATACTAACGAACCTGGTAGTTGCTTTGCGATCAACCCGAACACAAAGCACTATATCTTTGGGAGCACCCCAATGCCCCGACTTATTCTTCCGGTCCAATGTGCGTTACCGGTGATGCTGCCCATGCGACAACACCATGGCATGGTTCCGGCGGCGGTATGTCAATTGAAGACAGCCTAATTCTCTCTACTTTGCTCGGGCGCGCGAAAACACCTGCCGAGGCCCTTGTAGCCTTGAAGGTATACGATCGGATTCGTCGTCCTCGCACACAACGGATCGTTGAGGCCAGTCGGGTCACGGGCGATATATTAATGGGGAGGAATGAGGAATATGGATTGGATCCGAGGAAATTCCCAGGGTCGTTTGTCGCGAGGTGGGACTTCATCATTGACATCGATATGGAGAAACATCGCGACGACGCTTTACAGTTGATGGAAGCTGAGCTGAAGGGAGTGTAATTGTGACCTAGTTTTCTCTAATCAATGGAAGAGTCCTTCACTTCATAGTGGACTTTTTGTAATATTACAATAAATACAGACATCGACTCACTGTAATTATGGTACGTAGAGTGTTATAATTACAGGTGGTCATGCACTAAACTCCACTGTAATGACAGGGCTTATGGTGGGTGGCTCCGGCACCTGGGCAATTAAATCGCGCAAAATTATGTACTATAAATTTGAAGTTTTGAAGTTATCAGCCCCCTAAGAAAATATGCGCCGAGGCCTCCACAATACCGTGTCAGTACGGTACCGGATACTATGTCTATTTATGGTAATATCTCATAAATCGAAGTACGGTTAGGTGGCCCAGCCCAACCTCCTCTTTGTAAGGGGGTTTTGGGTTTTTTTTTCTCTACTTAAAATATCACATTCATAGACTCAGCGCGTCTGCTACCCACCTATCTAATATGTTGCTCTGATGCTGCTTCGTCATGTGTAGTTCATGATAATTTGATTAACGCTTCATCTCACCCCCTTCAAACCCAGGATAATCATGTTGCAGGCTATATACGCCCCTCGATCGTCGGTTACACAATGGAAATGGAGGACTTGTGCTACCTTTGCATTGAATCCTATTCACACCCTATTTCGTTGTAGAGTTGGGGGAGTTGGGGGTCATACTACTACAATAATGCGTGTTATCATGCTTTTCTTCAGCGCTACCAGTTCTATTCTGCATTTGATACAACTATAGCTGTGTGGCTGGTTGATTCGGCTGCCTATGCCGTTGCTGTGGTCGTAGTGGCTGGCTGTACGGAATCCTTCAGGCCTGCATTTTCAAGTTTGTGTCCTGGGATGTCTCACCCAGTGCGAACCCAATCATCACAACATGGGTTCAAGCTGCCTGCCGGTTTCTGTCTTCCAACGAACTTCCACGTCTAGTCGTCCAATATCAACCAGCGATTCTTGTGCTCCCAACAATATCTTCTGCCCTATGCTCTCAATGCCCCGACCAGATCAACTCTAACACCCAGAGAACCATACCTGGGTATCTAGCACCTATGAAAGATTGACACTCGTCTATTTTCTGAGAAATACCGCTAGGTAATCACCATGGGTTATATCAATCATGGAAGCATGTCGGCTATTGGGATCATCTTTCCGGTTCTTGCCGCCCTCTCTCTCGCAGTGCGAATGTACGGATGGCGACATCATAGCCCAATCTTCGAAATCGACGATATTCTCGTCGTTCCAGCGGGTGTAAGTCTTGGACTACCCTCCCTGAATCATTAAGCTTGGCTACTTGCTCATAATTGTACGGCAGCTTCTAACTATTGCTGCTGGGGTTGCGTTGGTGATTGGTAATACTTGACCACCCAGCCCAACACAAATACCGGCTTCTAAGAGCGCTCAATAGGCACACAAATGCACATCATCAGCGAACACTCCGAAGCTGCAAGTACAGATGCAGATTCAGCTAAACTCGGAAAGGTTGGTAAAATCTACGTGTGTAGGCATTCTACACATCCGAATGGGTTCTAAGAAAGCACCAATAGTTTGAATATGCGTTTTGGATGGGCCATGTCCTGGCTATTGGCTTCATCAAACTGACAATTCTTTTCCTACTACGTCGAGTGTTCAAAGGTTCGTAAATATTGATTAGTTATGACCCATGGCAAAGATCCCTCCCTAACCGACTCGATACCGGACAGGTCGCATACACAGGACAGCTTTCGATTATTCGAACTGGACCCTCATAATTCTCGTCACACTATGGACTTTAGTATTCCTCTTCTTTGATATTTTCGCGTGCGGGACTACCCCGCAGGCAAGCTGGGAAAGTTGGAACTCGTTGAGGAAAAACTGTATCGATACCTTCGCGATGCAAACCGGAGGTGCAGTCTTCAGCTGGGTTCTTGATCTCGCCATATTCGTAGAGCCGCTTGTTATGGTAAAGATGATGCCATCCCCTAGGCTAGCTTGATACTTCGTGAACAACTTGCTAACGTAGTCTAGATTCGAACACTCAATATGAACAGGAAGCGGAAGATCCAAACGTCCCTCGTCTTCTTGTGCAGTGGCTTGTAAGTACATAACCAAAAACTTGCAAGTTATCCGAAACGAAACTGACCCGCTCATAGCGCCGTGGTTGCCGGACTTCTGAGAATGATTCCCTGGATCCAACTCCATGTTCAGGATATCACACATCCTACTCTAAGAATACTTGCTACGACATTTCCAATATCTGACCAGCAAGGTGCGACCACCGAACCGTACATTAGTCCGTGCGAGTCCGCTAATGAATAATTTCTAGGGATCATCTCAATTGTTCTATTCTGGACCTACATGGAGATCGGAGTAGGATTCATTGTCTCTTGTGTTCCTCGAATCGCATGGGTCTTGGATAAGATATCTCTCGATCCCATTATATCCAAAATACGCTCTTTCCCATCAAATGCTTCCTTATTGAAGGAGAGGTACGCGCATCGACGGGTAGACGAGTCAGAGCAGTCCCAAAGCCCTTGGATAACAATGGTTCGCACGAAGACCTCATCTGGGCATCGTTCTGATGAGGACGTGGAGTTAGCTACAGCGAAAAATCATATTTAAGAATGGTTATGTCTATAAGTTAGTTAATATGAAGATACTATACTTAAATGTTTCGCAATATACGAAATCGCGTTCAAGATCACGTAGGAAATAATTTTGATGATTGAGCTCGTGCGTTCGGTTTTTGGCATCGCGGTTTGCTATCGGATAGATCCCAGGGTTGGGAATGAAGTATGGTGGTGGTGTTGCATATCTCGGCCTATTTTGACTTCCGTCGCTACCACATTGCGAGGTATGTTAGCGCATAAGGCACGTCACCTACATTATGTGACGCATTGTCCATTTAACTCCATATGAAATGAATGCCACAAGGCATTCCCTTATGCAGGCCTTCGGGTTGCACGGAGGATCCAAAGAATCCGGGGTGACGTCGGTATATTGGTATCACTAAAGAGACTCCGTCGTGAAGCTAGTACTCCCAGAGGCCAATCTTTATTCCTCGATCATCTTATTGACGTAGGCATACCTACCTATCTAGGTACGTATTGACTGGAAGGCTGTGGGAATAGCTGAGTTTTGACACGGTCTTACTTCTCAGTAATGTCTTGTTGCCCAGTACTTTAATGCAAGGGCTACAAGCACACCACCTGTCCAAGGTAACCTACGTCTAACGTTCGTTCACAACTTACGGACGAATCAGGTAGATTCTCTCTAATACGTTGTGATACTTCAGCTTGTGTCTCTCGGTAAGTATCCAAGCATAAAAGGTGGGGGAGCTGCTAACAGATTCGAACTCGCTAGCTAACCAGCGCACCAACCCATATAGCAGTCATCTACTGAATCAATAGTATTAGACTCAATCATGTCCGATCAGAAGGTTTTCAAATATACACTCGAGCACTACCGAAAGGAGGGTGTTTCCGAGGAAGCCTTCGTCAAATGGTTTCGAGAAGAGCATCTTCCCTATGGTGTCCCGCTGATGAAGAAGCATGGTATCACTAAATACGCTGCTGTGAGTTGACCTTGTGTACCTGTCAACCACCCAGGTAGTCACGAGATGTATATCGTATTGACTTAGAATCGTATCACACAGCACTACAGATCTCCTCCGTTGGCAGATGCGTTCCATGCTATCTTGGGTCAGATAAGGCCGACGTGGGAGATTAGCAAGGCTGACCTCGTCCTCGAGTACTGGATGCCTAGCCTTGATTGCCTGAAAAATCTTGTTACGGACCCGGAGTGGAATGAAATGGCCGCGGATGGTGAAGCAAACTGGATTGATATGAGTCGGTCTACAATCCATGTTGGTTATGAGACTGCGCATTTGGAAAATGGTAATTTCTTCGATTTTGCAGAGAAGAAATGAACGTGATTAGGTTGAGAAGAGCAATCGAATCCTTTCCTCGGATACATCTATATGGTTGCTGTCATAGGGTCAAGGGACTGCTGTACCTAATGAGTTTAGGGGTTAGCACGTTAGCCAAGAGCGGTATTACGTATGATCCGAAGCTTTTATTTCTGTCGTGTCCCCTTACTTACCTGGATACTCCAATTCCTTTCCCATTTTGTTACAAAGGGCCAGCGAAAACGGCGAGCGAAGAGTCTTCATTATCGATGATATTGGGGATTGGATTCTTCTTCAATCTTATCTCATCGTGAGTCTCCACATCATCTATTAATAGGTAGGGTAATTAACCACGTTGATAATCTTGTTGATGCTGCCAGATTAGATCGAGGTAGCCCAGGGAACAAACCTCCGAAGTCCCATCTCAGCTGCGATTTCGATTGACGAGTGAGATGTCAATGCCTGACTCGAATGATTAGAGTCAGCTGAGAGTTCTACTGATATGTTCCTTTTAGGTAGAACCCCATTGGCCATTAAGATCACTAAAGGCCACTAAAAGCTTCAACCTAACCTATCGGAACTCGGCCACAACATACCTAGTAAAGAAGTACTAATTAATAATACCCCTTGAAAGATTTAACAATTATGTTAATGTTTTAATTATTTTGATACGAATAGAAACAAGGATTAGTATAGTAAGTTTACACTAACAAGCAAAATGGCCAATGACGAACTTATACCTCGTGTGGCACAGCTGTGAGGTGACCAGCATAACTGCCGTAACGGGATATTGAACAAGGAGCTAGGGACTTTAGCAGATCCACAGGTTGGAACTATATTTCGATGACACTTGCCCTAACATGTACCTGGGGAGGTGCAACTTGGGTCACTAGACACGCTGCCGGTAGGCACTAGACACCTAAGTTAAGTTGCTAGGTAGGTACGATAGTGCCATAGTGGGGCAGTTTCGCTTTTCCGTCGCGATTGCGACCGTCAGCTCTTCTTCCTCCCTTTTTTCTTCCCACTTACAACTTACAACAACGAAATACCCAATAGCGCATGATGCTACCGACGGCGAATTATATTCCTGTTAGTAACCGTAAAAAGGCGACGGATATTTCGAAGGGATGGCACCATGGAATTCTTCGGCAATCAAGTCGACGAAGTGCGATACTTGACCACTCTGGCCGAGACTCCTGCCTCGGCACCGCCGGTGTCGCCCGACTCGCAGCAACAAAATAATAACAATAATAATAGCAGAAGCGATAGTGTAGCCACCACTTCTGGCTCCAAAAGAAAAGGTAGTACTGACGGGTCGCCAAGTTCCAAAGGCACTGCCCAACAGAGAAGTAAGAGGAATAGATATATCTCTATAGCTTGGTCAGTCCATGTCTTTGTCTTCCTTTCTATCTGCGTACTCGGACACCATAATGCTGACCGGTGTCAATTATCGTCATATAGCAACGAATGCAAACGGCGCAAAATCAAATGCAATGGAGAGACTCCATGTCAACGATGCGGTAATCTTAATCTACAATGCCTTTATGCCCCCAATTGCTGCACCAATTCGTTCAAAGATTCCGAGGAATTCAAGCAAATGGCCAGTATGGTCAATAATCTACAAGACCAAGTCGACACTCTTTTCGCGAACATGAATGCCTTCAGATCCGAAGCTTTCCGCTTAGCTCCTATCCAAGACCGACCGCATACCTTACCATCCACTTCGAGTACCCCGTCTTCCTCTTCGATCCCTTCTATCACACCTGTACATAGACCGGCCGAACTAGCCCAGGCGCGACAGCCTGGGTTTCGCGGACCCACGAGTACCAGATTCAATTTAGATGTTGCTAAGAATACTTTACATAAGATGGGCTACAGCAATCCATCCGATGGTGGTGATCCTGATGGTATCGCTCAGGATAGCCCCGCGCCCTCCCCGAATCTAACGGCGCAATTATCCACAACTCCTAGTGGACTTCCTCGGGATCCATTATGGGACTTCGATAAAGACGAATTGATTCGATTATGCCGTGTACATGACGAAGAGGTCGGAATAATGTATCCCGTCGTTAAAATAGAGACAGTCATTCGTCACGCTCGGACGCTGTCTTCATGGATGGAGGCAGCTAGAAAGAACTTCATGGCTGGCATATATGGCGAGGAAGGTGGAATTAAAGATCGTAATACCTTGTTGCTCAAGATTATTGTATGCTGTGCCTTGCAGGTTGAAGAGCACGGAAATAGCGAGAAAGCCCAAAGGCTTTTCCTGAGCGCCCGATCGACGACGGATAGAATGTTGATGTCCGATCCAAGTGATGTGAAAAACATGCCTATATTAGCTCTTCTGGTATGTTAGGTATTCCGTCTTCTCCTTTCGTTATCCCTCGGCATCTGCTTCAACTTTGGGGAGGCTAATATCTGTAGGCTGGTTACTATTATCTGGCTAGTGACGAGATCCTGGCTTGGCGTACCATGGGTCAAGTAGCCCGCCTTTGCTTCGAATTGGGGCTTCATCGACTTGACGTGATTAACCGAATCACCGATGAAGAAGAGCGCAACAATGCGATCAATACATTTTGGACGGCTTACGTCTTGGACCGTCGGTGGGCTTTTGGTACTGGATTGCCTTATGTCGTTCCAGATGAAGAAATTGATCCTCAATTACCATATCCCGTGAGTACCCATTGATAGCCCCCGATATCCGACCGAAGATATCGTCATGCTTCATCAATCAACACAACGGGCCATAACAATGCTAATCTTCGTCGAAAGAATTCACATCCTTATTTAGTTGCCATGATTACATATTCTAAACTTAGCGCGAGAGTATGGCGACTCGTACGAAACTTCGATCCTGATATAGTGGAGATTCGGCCGGGCGACATCGAAGAACTCGACCGCCTAATAAAACAATGGTATACCCAAGTACCCCGAGAAACTCAACTCGAATTAGCCGACTGGGAAGCGGTCCCTAGGTATCTTAATCCTCCAGTACATATGCAGAGAGAATACGATATCCAGCGACTGCAAATTTGGACGTACCTACGTCTAAATCAAATTCGTACCTGGTTGTATACCCCTATTCTGCGTACACATAGCAGCATAATGGAAAATATGCAATTTGCTGAGCGCGCAGTCAAGCTCGCGAAAAATACCATTTGCTACCTAACGCATCTCAACAACACAACCAACATATATAGGAAGATCCAAATATTTTACCACCAATTCCTGTTGTCATCAATCACCGTACTTTTCCTCGCCTCCTGCCACGCTCCTGTTAATTTTAGCGCGTCCTGTCGCAACGAGTTCTACATGGCCCTCGAGTTAGTGAAGGACCTTTCATCTAAATCATTCGTCTCACAACGGCTTTGGAACACCATCAAGTCGCTTCGAGAAGTAGCTCCCCGTCTGGGACTAGCCCAAGACCCACATTCTACTGCCGCACTCACTATGGCCGGCCTAGCTACAGGTCAGATGGGAGCGACTCCGTCCATTGCTTCCGGATACGGATCACATCCGTCTCCCGTTGCGGGGATAGTGCCCCCCGTTGATAATGTCCAAAGCGGACCTCAACTTTCAAGCGAGTTTTCACGAATATTCGAAGGCTACATGGGAACCACTAATCCTAATGTCCCTCCAACCCCGGCTGGTGGGCCGCCTGTCAACGACAGTGTCTCAATACCTCAAGGTGTAGGGGGTAATGTGTATCAACATTTCAAGGACATGTTTTAGGGTTTGAGCGCATCGGTTGGGGAGGGATGATACCATTATTCATAGCGAAGGGGCGGCATCTGTTTATTTAAAGACGTGATATCTCTAGGAACGAGGAATCATACAACCGAAATGAGTGTATTCGCACATAAATATCTAATGATATATGTTGCATAGCTTGGAATCGTCGTGTTGTATATAAAGGCCTGTCGAGAATCCTGCATACGAATCCGAAACGGCGTCTTAAACTAGACCGGCAACCTCGCATATTACTCCAAGCAAAGAACACAAGGATGGCGTAACCCTTTCTGTCTATTAGCGCTTTTAAGTTCCTGCGCGAAGGACGCAAATTTAGTGAGCGCTTCCTCCCATCTCCTGGAAGAATCGTTATGCTCTTTGAATCTCTGCTTCTCGGATAAAGCGCGAATCGGTTCCGTGAATTCGGCGATTATAGGTGCGCATTCTTCCGCGACAACCCGATCCTCTGAAGAAGAATCTTCAAGCTGCTCGCCGTCCATGACGCCTTGAAGAAAGCAATCTCCGATCATTTTCCCCGTAGACCAAGGCTTTGAGCAATCAACCCCTCGAATGACAAAAGGGACTTTCCCGCCAGGTAGGACGAACACTTTATCACCGGGCAGTAGGCCGTTGGGTCCCCATCCGAGTTTACCATCACCGGTCATAAATAGGCGTCGCCTGAAGGACATGAAGCTTAGAACATCATCAAACCCTAATACATCTTCATAAGCTTTCTCAGTGGGTGATACTTTGGCCCGGAACCATTGTTGCAAATGTATTTCGTCACCGGCACGGGATCTCCGGAACCGTTCTTCGACAAAGATCAAGTCGAAAACCAATGCTCTCAGTGTATCAATAGTGACTTGGGGGATAAAGGGCCTTTCGGCCGATTCCGAGGGCAATTTAGTGGCCCATTGGCGACAAAGTTGTTCTATCATTTTCATGTCTGGGGAAGCATAAAATGGGTCGCTAGAGAATATGATTTCGCCAACATAGCTTGCGGTAACACTAAGGCGACCAAAAAGTATCTCAATATAATCACGAAGGAGCACCTGAAGGTTGTATTCCGGCTGAGGTAGTGTATAATGACCCAATAGTCGAATAGCCTTGTCTTCATCTGGCTGTATAACGAAGTAGGTTCCTCGCCCAGTCACGGTCTTCTGTATCAGACTCGCATAGATAAATTCCCTATAAGATCCCAGAGGAAATACCGAGTCATGTGCTAGGGTAGATCCACAAACAAACTTCAAATCTTTGCAGGCATTATACACTTTAGTGACACATTTTGAGCGCAGGATTTCCTTGTCGTGGATGATGGCGCTCCAGTCGGGGATCCATGAAGGAAGATCATTCCTGTTTTTCCGTCCGAGGTCTCCCACAAGTACGTCAAGGTTTCTCGTTACCCTAATGATATTTCGGACAGTTCGAATAAAAACATCCGAAACCGTCATGTGGTAATCGGCCATAATATCAAGGCCATAGGGGAGCAGACCAAGAAGTGCGTATACTTTGTCCCGGTCATCCGAAGCTTTACGGCCGTTCGTGTCCCGTAAATGGGCAAGTAGCCCGGCTCCAGCATTGTTCTTTCTCAGATGCCTACCAAGTATCCATCGTTTGCGACCATCCTCAATATCACAGATTTTCGCCCGGAACAAATCTAATACTTTGAGGTTCTCGGATTGGAGACGCCTACTCTGCGTAGCGTGGCAGCCGTAAATATTGTGCGAGGCATTTCTAAACACACCCCATGGAACACTGGAACTGCCGTACTGGATGGAAATCTTCTTAGAAACAATGATCTATGGTCATCTATGGTTAGTATAAGTCGGGATCTGGCCAACGTATGGATTATGTGACTCATAACAACCTAGGTAGCGGACACGCAATTAGAAAAACGAGGTTGTTTACCTCCTGAAAGACCCAGATGCGACTCCACCACGGACTCAACAACATCATGCGAAGATCTTCGAATAATTCTTGCAAGACTTTCTCCCCAAGCCCCAATAGATCGTCGATATGTTTACTGTTATGCTGAGCAAACAGGGCGACGAGGCAAAATGGCTCAAACCCCCTACCGAAGACATTCGCCAGTGTTCCATGCTGTCTCAGAAATACTTCAAGCATAAGACAATTCTCAAGGTCATTGGGAAATGTGTAATCCGCTGGTTTTTCTGGCTGATAATGGCTAGGAGTAAAATGAGAAGCTCCGTCACCAAGAAAGACGACTACACTAGCCGCGCAGCTATAGATGTCCCGCATAATCTGTACTTGAGCCTGCCTCTCATCAAGATCGTTTTGGTTAATGCACTAGAAGATCATTTCAGTTGCAGTTCCTTGGTCGTTTACATTTACCTGGATACATACTAGAGCATCAACCCAAAGCGTAACAGCGAAGGCCTCCTCTCTTAAGTTTTTTAAAGCCGTCTCGAGATTTTTGGTTATTTGCATTTCAACTCCATTGGCTTGGATTGGACTTGTTGTGGCCGAAGAGCCCCAAGCGTAAGAAAGTGCTCTATATGAGACTGGCCTATCAAGCGTAAATTGTTCGAGGCTACATTTCAGAGGGTCCTCCCACTTCCCAGGAATAAGTTCGATCAACCTAAAATGACTTTGGGTAAGGAGCCTGGAGTCGTAAGGCTGGGTAAGCGATTCTAGATGATTCGGCCCGCCGTCGTTCATGTTCGCGATTTCGCAACGACAGAAATTAAATGACACAACTTCAAAAAGCCAGATGAAGGGCAATTTCCAGAAAACAGGGAATATCAGGTACTAGTATGAACACCAAAAAGAATTTTACCAGTTCAATGCAAGCCTTTTAAGGAGGGAAGCTGGTTGTAGGTCGACTATCGCCCTCAGGGCGATGCAGGTACGCTTACATAATGGCTCAGCTCTTATTGGGTGAATGATACCGCAATTAGAGGTTGGATTGAAGCATATTATAATTTCCGTAGATCATAAAACGTCGTCATCCTTCCCGCCCCAGTGGCCCTTGATAGGAGGGTTAGAAATGGCTATGCCCTCCCAGCCTCCCTACCTATGTAAAAACACCTAAAAGGCCATTCAAACCTAACGAACCAGATGATCATTTTACACTTGCGCATGGATTCAGCATAGATTGAAAGCCTAGAAACAGTTGAATGAAACCCGCGCAGCCTGCTTTGTTGAGTTGTCCAATCTACCTTAATGGCCACTTAGAACATTCCTGTCACCATCTTTACCCCGGGATTGGGCCATGGTATGCTCACTCAAGTATGAAAAGCAACTTGCATTCGAATAGGTACCTACCTGGTAGATACCTGAGTAATCGAGTGATATCGTCTTGAAAAGTTGGCTGTCTAAGATAATCACCTATTGGCTGATAGTCGCAGATCTTCGCCGAAATTCGTTATTCAATTGTCCGCAGCACCCAACCGTTTCAGGAAATAAGATGATGGTGCAAAAAATGTTGATCCCGTTAATGGTATCGAAAAATCAAGGAGTTTGTCGTGTAAGCCCGGCGGGTCGCCAACGAACATGCGCTGTAGCATCTGCTCGATGACCCAAAGCCGTCTCGAATATCCGATAAAGTAGGTCCCAAATTGCCCGGAGCCGGGCGACCCAAAGGGCATATTATCTCGAAGGATGTCATGTTCATCACCATTTTCATCTTCGACCGTAGCAAGCGACTTGTGCGATTGTTGCTGTCCTGCAGCCGCATCATCTAACTCCACATTGTCGAGCTTCTTGCGTCCGATTATAGCTTCTTGCTGCTCAGTACAGAGCGTATTCCAGGATTTGACGTCGTGCACATATTTCTGAACCACAACGTAGCTCCCGCCAATTGCGGGCGCATCCTCCTCGGCGACGAGTATTGAGCCCGGTACGGCGGGGCCTACGGGGTTCGCTGTGCCGTCCACAAACCCGAGAAGATCGCGGACGTCAAAGTAACGGAATCCGTTAGTTTCGTCAACGACGGCAACGGCATCGCCTAGAGCATCAAGCAATTGTCGCTCGAACTCGAAGCAAAGATCTCGTCTCTCCGATCGTATGTGGAACAGCAAGTCTCCAGGTGTCGAGACTGCAGTATGCTTCTGGCCATGAACGGCGGGGAATGGATGAAGCTCTGCCGGTCGTGGTAGCCGGGTTAGGCGGTCCCATGCTTCACTGCCAATGCCAACCGTGCAGGCGAATGCGGCGCCTAGATCTCTGATGGCCACGTTTTTCGCTAAACCGTCGATACTCGAGAGGACTGAGCGCACGACTCTGGTGGCATCCGGGATTTCGGAAATGGTTACCACGAGAAACGTCGCAGACTGAGTCAAAGGCGCGTCAACACGTTGCGGTTCGATGGGGACTCGATGGTTCGACCTGGAACTCATATTCAATTCCCGGCTCGGCGTCGCAGCGAAGGATTGGTAATCGATAGATTTGGAATGAGTTTGCGACCTTAGTTGATTTCTCAGCTCGTGAAGTGAGGCTGCCTGAACGAAATATCGTCGATGTAATGTGAGATTTTTTCGTGCCCAGAATGGTAACTTCAGCGATAGGCTTGGCGATAGGCGGCAAGCGATTCCGATGGCTCTGGGTGATTCCATATCGCGATCAAAAAGGTGACCGATATGAGTCTTGGTGTAGCACACACACAAATAACTGAGCGCCAAAGCATCTTGAATAGCTAGACGGTGGTTGGCTATATCGGTGTTCCCCTCGCACCAGTTGCTGCACGGTGCTTACACATCATTATGATTCTCGTATCTTCGCCTTGCCATGCCGCCATTGGTCTACCCACCCTCCATTTCAGACATGCATATAAGCACGGCCGCAGCTGAAGGCCTACCTAAGGCGTTGCTGCCCGGTAATGTGGCTTTGACGATGGCTTTAGCGACGGCTTTTAACAAAAGGCGTGTCCTACATGCCGTGGTACACGCTTTGTCAGCCGACCAGCCCCCTACTTTTCTGTCACCCCCCTTTTTTGGCGTCGAAACTCATCACATCCTGTGATGTTTCCATGCAAGATCAACCCTACCTTGAATAGCCAATTCTCACCTAGATTGCCTAGGTAGCTTATAGAATATTCTATAAGCTTCTAGTTATTCTAGAAAACTCGTATTGGGTAGCTTTGGTGATCCTTAAGAGTTGACCAGCATTTAGGTAAGTCCGAGAATACCCAATTACATGTCTCAAATTGAAGAACTCACAAGAGACTCTGTATATGTAGGTACCTGTACAAGACAATACAACTTGCGCCGACAAGCTCCTCGTACGATATGCCGTTCGCTTCTTCCTGCAATCCTGCCATGACAGCGGCTAGGTCAATCCGACAGCAAACATACGAGCAATCCAGCCCTATGCTGATCGCAATTTCGAGGCTTATTTCCGCTTTTCTTTATCGCGTAACAACGGGTTTTTTGTCGGATGCACGGAAAGATTCACGGGCCGTAGAATGGACAGCTAAGCCATAACAACAAAATAAGACTTCAATCGGACAACGAAAAACAATAAACGAAAATACAGACCTAGGAGCTGAATATAGTGGCACCCAATTGAGCACGCGCATCTAATCTACTTCGTATTTTCTAGCGCCAAAAATTCTAAGTACGTAGGTACGTAAAGGGGGCCGACGGAATATACCTCATTACTTTAATTGTAGAGAGATAGCTATCAAACAGATTCCCACGACAATAATAAAATTGCTAACATCTCAAAGCCACTATATCTTAGATTACTCCGTTAAAAAGGACAAGCTAAGTGGAACTATCTACTGAAGAATAACGGAAATTCAGTGTGAAAATGGATACCCCGGTGTGCGCGTATCCCATGGTGAAGGATAGAAAGTAGAAAACATTTGACCCATGAGGTACCTAAGGCTCTAGAAACACCTTCAACACGACTTAACGAATGACTTGCCAATGCACGAATCGGCCACTACTTTTGATCCACATCTTTGGAAGGCGGAATAGCCCTCAGAGAAACAATCACCTGTCCGTCGCTCTCATCCCCAGTCGAGTTCCAGTTAAGGGTCCAGACACCATCTTCGTCGGAGGGAACAGCATACCACAACGACTTGAGGGATCCATCGGTGTTCTTGTACAATAGGAACTGTCCGTAAAAGACAAAGTTCGTTACCGATCTATCACCGTCAGACGTGGAGTTGGTAAATCCGACTTGGTGGCCAGAAGATGTCGAATCGGGGACGTTGAACGTGAGGTTTGACCATGTTGGTGCACTATCACCGGTGGTGGTATTCGGATTGCCAACCAAGGAGTTGTCCGAGCTAAGTTCGACTATGCAATAGGTCAGCACGGAAACTTATACGAGGTATTGGCATGGCTTACACTCCACAGGGGCGGCTTCAGTGTTGCCGACTTCAGAAGCCTTGCCGATGAAAGCGCCGTCTGTCCACAATATTAAGATTAGCTTAATATTAAGATCTTAAGATTTGGCTTACCGCCAGTCGTAAACACAGGGGAGCCTCCGATGCCATCACCATAAGCGTAGAGTCCGAAGGGTGATGTTGGTGCCCGTCGCTCAGTTGGGGACCCAACTATGGCCATGGGGAGGCCCAGCAGAATGAGGCTCTGTAAAGCGTGCATCTTTGGTACGATATAGTGCAATGTAGTTTATTTTGCGGAGAATGGAAGATCTTTTGACAAGGTAACGACAGGCTTTAGTGCAATTTTGAGAAGCGATCAACCATCAACCGATATTTTTTTTTTCGACCGTTGGTGCTGGTCCAAATTTCATCGATCAAGACGCCCGACGCTCTTTTCATACCCTCGAACTCCCTCCTACCTTCAACATAGATTCGTCATCTCTCCTTGAATAGATGACCAACCAAAAATAAACTATGTCATTCCGGCCTTGGCCTCTCTATTCGGTCAGTGGGCCGGCGCGGGGGTGTGGGAGGGTCCGGGTACGGGTTATTCGCAGGGCCCCATGCAGCAACGCGTAATCACTCATGGGGTGGGTATTTTGACATAGTATACGACCGCCCGCCTCGGCAGATATTAACGCGATCAGGGGTACGACCATGTGGCGCGCGCGCCGCTTTGATGCTTTGATGCCAAAGATTTTATCTAAGATCTTTTGATCAAGATAATCAGCTAGCCTTTATGAGGCTTACAAAATATTTCGTAATCTCTGGGGCTGATGGTCATGCAGAATGCGAGCGCCATGGGCACGATGATGCGTCTAGCCGCCGCCCATCGATCCATATAGGTGGCTATGTGCCCACAATATCACGGACTCCGACCCGTCAATAATACTACACATCTTAAGGAGTCTAGGCTTTTAGGTCCAAAATCTCATGAAACGTGCCCTCCGGTGATATCGCCGGCAGCGCGGCTCGAGGGTCCCACGAAGGATGCAGCTCATCAAATGCAAGCCATGATAGCTCCACAGCTTGCGCGGTTCACCTCGTGCCCTGGATGTACGCGTACCTCAGCGATACGAAATAGTATTCAACTCGCGCGAATGTCCTCAGCTGCTCAAGGGGTCACGCTGGTGTGACGGGAAGACGGTGGATCTATGGTCTGATTGCAGGCCCTTTGCAGTATTTTTTTTCTAAGGATTCCATGCAATACGACAATGTTACTTCGGGAGCAGCCATGACGATTCAAAAGTCTCACGATGTCTTATCCTATAGTCGGCAAGTCTAATCTAGTAGGACTCATGTTGAACATAAAGGCTGACCAGTCTCGTACGTGATGACAGGAAACAAGAGGGAAACCACAGTCGTTCTTTGCTATTCTCCAGTCGCTTAGAGGCTTGCCTGAGCCTGAATAACCTCACCCGTTCTTTAGCTCAATTTTGACCCTAAAGATCCAGTCGTTACTGGATTGATTACAATATGTTCGCTTCGAAGTTATCTGCTATTGCGCTGTCGTTGTTGTGTAGCACGGCGGTTGCGTCCCCCTTTTCTCATTCAGTGAATCTATTCCCCCGAGCAGCATGCTCAGGAAACACCGCAACGACTAGAAGCGAATGGTGTGATTTTTCCATCGACACAGACTATACCACTGAGGTGCCCGATACTGGAGTGACCAGGGAGTATTGGCTTGAGTTAACCGACGTGACCGTCGCCCCGGATGGAGTTTCTCGTACAGCGATGGCCATAAACGTAAGTCTGGTAGCGAGACCTTGATACTCCTTAATCCTTCTTCCTACCTAACCCCACGTGCCTCTTCAAAATCACGTATAATCATAAATCTTCGCTAAGTCTATACTATAGGGTACCATCCCAGGACCTACTATCATTGCGGACTGGGGTGACACAGTAGTTGTCCATGTTACCAACTCATTGACAACGTCAAACAATGGCACATGTAGGTTACCTCTCATGCCTTTGGCTCTACTTTATGTTACGTGGTGTGGTTGTATTGAAGATTCCCTCTGCCTATTTTATAACCTCTTCTCGTGTTTAAAAATCTCGGACCTCGCTCATATATATGCCCATTTGCGTTACCTTCTCTTCTATAGTCAATGGTAATCAAGACTAATTTAATAACTAAAGCAATTCACTTTCACGGTATTCGCCAGAACTTCACCAACGAGAATGATGGAGTTGCTTCCATTACACAGTGCCCTCAACAACCTGGAGAAACGAAGACATACACATGGAAAGCAGAACAGTACGGGTCGAGTTGGTATCACTCGCACTTCGCACTTCAAGCTTGGGAGGGCATAGCTGGAGGTATGATTATCAACGGCCCAGCTACTGCGAACTATGACGAGGACCTTGGAACATTGTTCCTCTCGGACTGGGACCACTTGACGGTGGATGAACTATGGGAAAGTGCCCAAACAACTGGTCCTCCGACCCTAGACAATGGACTCATTAATGGTACCAATGTGTACAATGATACTGGTTCAAGGTTCCAAGTATCCTTCAATTCCGGAACCTCCTATCGGTTGAGACTCGTTAACGGAGCTATCGATACCTTCTTTAAGTTTTCTATCGACAACCATACGATGCAAGTCATTGCAGCTGACTTTATACCGGTCCAACCCTATACTACAAACATAGTTGATATTGCTATTGGTAAGTAAAACGTACTGTTATTTATGCAATTCGTCGCTAACCGAAAGAAGGACAACGTCTCGATGTCATCGTTACAGCTGATCAGTAAGTATATCAAGCATATGTCGCCTTTCCATCCAAATCCATCGCTTTGGCCTCGACAAATCTCAAGAACAGTTAATATTCTTGTTGTGAAGGATCTTTAGCTAACTACCAAAACTTTAGAGCTTCCGTTGCAGACAACTTTTGGATGCGAGCTATTCCTCAATCCGCCTGCTCTGAAAATGAAAATGCGGATAATATTCGTGGCATCGTGTCTTATACTGATACCGTGTCGGAGCCGACAACGACGGGCTACGATTACACCGATTCCTGCACAGACGAGACCTCAAACTTAGTCCCATATATCAGCAAGACTGTGGGAAACGGTGACTTCTCCACTAGTGAAGAAGCCGGCATCGCGATTACGGACGCTGGCCTCTTTAAGTGGACTTTGAACAGCACGTCTTTCCTAGTCGATTGGGCAAATCCTACTCTTTTACAAGTTATTGATGAGGTGACCGAATTTGAAACCGATGACTCCGTCATCCAAGTATCCGCCGCGAACGAGTGGGTATACCTAGTCGTCGATACTGAACTTGCTGCCCCTCACCCGTAAGTAATCCCACGTATTCTTTTAAAGTAATCAATACCAATTTAAGCTCTAGAATCCATCTCCACGGTCACGATTTCTTCGTTCTCGCGCAAGGCACCGGCACATACTCCAGCGATGTTACCCTCAACTTGGACAACCCTCCTCGCCGAGACACCGCAGTGATGCCTGCCAGCGGATATCTCGTTCTTGCCTTTGAAACGGATAACCCTGGAGTTTGGCTTATGCATGTAAGCAAAGAACCCATCCAGTTTCCGTGTCGTCTCTATCTTCATATACTAATATTGCGCGTACAGTGTCACATTGGCTGGCATACTAGTGAAGGGTTCGCGTTGCAGTTTATAGAGAGGTACGACGAGATTGCAGGTATAACTGATGCGGATACTCTAACAGACACCTGCTCGTCATGGTCATCATTCCAGAGTGACAAGGGCATCGGACAAGAAGATTCTGGGGTCTAAGGCTAAAGCTGAGAACAATCGGGGTGTAGGGAGCGACGAAACCCACCACACTCTTTTAAAAGAAACCACACATTCATTCAGCGCATGCCCGTGTATATAATTAGCCGTCATGTTTTCCTTTTGCGTGTATCAACAAACCTAACAGCAGTATTGGCATCGAATTTGCCTATAAGGCATACATACTATATAAAATACCATGATCAAGTTACCTATCCATGTACCCATGCCGTAATCATTCATGCCTTAACTAGATACTATTAAGATGTGTTATTATACCTCGTATTAACCAAGATCCACCATAAATCAAGTTTCTAATTGTCGATCAAGTTGTTTCGTTTAGTTTTTCGATCTAGTCGATTCCTACCGGGTAGCTTACGCAATCTCAAAGCACCACGTAATTCACGAACGCATTAGAAAGGACGATAATTTGACCACAAGCCACAATCCACTGAATTAATAGCACCAGGCAACTCTAAATGACACAGTATTCTCAACCCCTTTCCTCATCATGTGCTCTTCTTGTTTTCCATCCAATTCTGATCCATCGCTTACAGACCACACTGGCCGCCGATTTGTCGGAAGGAAACTTCATTAGGAGGGATCTCGAGGCCGCAGCGGCCATCGGCTCTGCAGGTGCCATCGAATGTCCCGTCGGTACAAGCCTGGCCATCGACCGACGCGCCTGTAGCAGCGTCGTCAGTGGTGTCATCGGTAGCGGCATTGCCGGTGTTAGCGTTGCCAGCATTGGCATTGTTATTACCACCGAACAATCCAGCCAAAGGGTTGCTATTGTTTTCCGCTAGGCCGCACTGTCCGCCGATGTTTCGGAAGGAAACCTCGTTAGGAGGGATTTCCAAACCACAGCGGCCGTCAGCTCTGCATGTACCATCGAATGTCCCGTCGGTACAGGCCTGACCATCCACACTTGCTTGTCGCGGTGCTAAGGGAGCTGTGGTATGTCGTTAGTACGCCGTACCAGTCAAGCAGTTGATTTAAGTAGGTAAAGGAGAGTACTCACAAGCAACAGCGCTGACGGCCAAGAGGCTCATGAAGATGCTGACTTTGGTGAACTGCATTTTTGCGGTGTGAATAGAAGATATGAGATAGCAGAAGTTGAAAGTGATTAAGATGCAAAAGAGATGTCGAACTAATACCGCGTCAAGAAGAGAGAATTGAAAAGGTGACCGGCACCGAGGATTGGTTGTAGTGGATTGTGGTTGAAGAGAACAGGTTGTGGATGGAGAGACTCAAATTGGAATTTCGATGCCATCTTGCACAGCTATATATACCCATTTACAACGCTATGAGGTTCTGTGAGAGCCTCCTCGAAGTCCTGCCAAGTCATTCACTAATGTCTCTTAGAAGATTCGCCAAGTGTTCTAGTCGCCTTCGTCTCCAGTTTCATCACACGCTGTCGTGCGGCTATGAACCGAATATTATTTCTTAGGTAGCATTTATGAGCCTTGAAACCTATAACAGCTGGTTATAAGACAATCTCCAATGTCGGGTTTGGGAATTATTTGATCAGTTGGGAGCGTCGGCATGCTGCCGACGGCCGACAGGGCGGGTCTCACACGATGACATGGTAATGACAAGCGACTTAGCGTTTTAGTTACGATCCTCTAAACAAATTCTTGGCGCACGATCTACTTGCCGTATTCTACTAAGGTCATTATACTGATGGTTTTTCTTTTGAGGTAGGTTATATGAATATACTAAGTTAGTATCTGTGCATATTTTACGCATGTTATTTAGAGGTACAAAATAGACAGAATAAATATTTGGGTAGGGGTTTAGGTTCAGATTCAGGGGCCTGCTGTCAACTAAATAAGTCAACTAAACAACCTTAAACAAGGCGCCCCTGGGGGGAGGCATAGCCCGCTTTTAATATGGGGTGCACCCAATAAAGATGCTAGGCTAGCCAGGAGACCCATAGCTTCCTCCTCCACTATTCATCAGCTATAGCCTCAGCTTGAAACCCTGCCCCTTTTCCGTATACAAATCCTAGAATTTCGTATAGCTGAACATCAGGGATTACCACATGAAAGTTATAATGGGTTTGGTATAGGTGATTGAATCAAATTGGCGATGAACCCAATCATGCTCACGTGATAACCTTAACAAGCACCATGCCCAGCCGGCAGCTATGCAGTGGATTATTTTAGTGCGCTCATAAGTCTCGTGGCTTATTTTAGTCTATCGGAACTAAGCGAGCGGACCCGTACCTACCTAGGTAGGTATTGTATTATAATTATACAAAAGGCCCATGATAATACACGATTCATTCACATATATCCCAATAAGGCTTGCAGGTCGTGCGAAAATCGGTGTGTTCACTTGCTATGTTATCATATACAACGAAAAGAACACCTAATCAAACCCTCATCCAAACCCAACCCAACCCTTTTCCTACCCATTTCCAACCTAACTCATAAATTTTTCTCATCAAGAAAAGCGAAATCCCTTAGTACTCTAACAGTCCCGTCTTTCAGGGGACAGTGCTGGTAATGTTCCAAGGGCGGCACTTATCAGCAGCGCAGAAACCATTGCAGCACGGTCCCTCATATTGACCATTGGAGAAGCAGTCTCCGTAGGTCGGGACGCAAGAGCCCTGGCAGCTAACACTAATAATGGGCTGCGGCGGTCCTACCACGATGGACTGAAGGCCGGACTGAGTGTCAATGCTGCTAACGAGCGCCTTTTCGCCCGCTGTATTGAACGTGCATTGGTTAATGGCGTTGTAGTCCGGCGCATCGATGATGCTGACCGAGATGTCGTTGTCTAAATAGTGTTAGTCACGAAACTAAGAGTATAGGGTTGAAGTGTCTTACTAGTAGGAACTACGGTTCCGTCAGCCGGCACGGCAAGTTCGTAGGAAGCCGGACCGCCGTGGAAGGTGAGGTGTGCGACTTGGACATCGCGACCTTCAAGAGGGTGAGCGGAAGAGCTGGCGGCGAGGCCAAGACCGAAGAGAATAGCGCTGGTGAACTTCATCTTGACGATGTATTAAGATTGAATGACAGTAAGTATACTATAAAATTATGCTGTATTAATACGTCGTGTGATGCTTGGCTGAGTATCTGGTGGTGATAATTTCGAGTTGATGCAGATGTTGGCGACATTCTTATACTTTCCATCAAGTACATCACGAGATGCACTTTTACCTAATGTTAAGCTTTCTAATTCGTATATAGTTTGAAGCTGGGCTTACCTATTGAACGTAAATATCAGGATATACTAATCATTAGTCCCTCATTCAATAAGGATTCGGTACTGAGTAAGGAATACGAACTTTTAGTTCCCTTTCAGCCCTAGCGTTTCTTTCTCCCGTTCTTCTCTGCTTCCGCTGAGCTCAGCTCAGCCCAACTTCGCCCTAAACCTGAGCTACTTAAGTTAGCTTCGGTTAGTATGATCGTGATCGAACGAGAGCCGCAGACGATAAGCATCCAATCATGACTTGATCCTAATAGCCGTTTCCAAGAATCTGCAATTAGATATAACGAATAGTTAATTAGCGCCTTTTCTTCACGAGGATGACTTGGGTGTTGTTCTGCATTAGTTCGTATAACACGCTTATTGGGTCTTTTTCGGGCGTATGTCACCTGGGCTACACAACATTCAAAGGACTTCCGAACAAAGGTTGACAACTCGATGGTTTTACGAAAATCTTCGAATTGAGCTATATGTTTTGTCATTAGCTACTCAGCACGGCGAGGCTTAGCGACCGTTGGAATTCTCAGGTGATGCGACGTCCTCGCAGCGTCTTACCAAAGAGATAAAATCATCTCGTAATTAATCCGACCTCAATTGCTGTAGAAGGAAAATGTCGCCGAAACGTATTAGGACTCAATGACTTGCAACACAATGACGTCGGATACAACATCTTCAACTATTCGGCTTAAGTCTATGTTCTTAGTTAGCCTACGTCTTAACTCGATGCATACCCATACCAATACCAAATACTCACTTGACCCTTAGAAAAACATCGTAAAAATTTGTCTTTACGGCATTAAATTAGCTTCGAATAAAGACTATTACGCCGTATCCGCTATGTTGCGGTCGACGTCCAATTGCAGTTTTCCTTGGCAGCTGAATCTTTCACTAGACACGTCTTCATCCTCGAAGCCAACGCACTTCCAGCACTTCAATAGCCCCTCTGGATCGTATTTCTTCTTAATAGCGAGAAGATCGGCATAGTTGTCGCCCCACCATGACTCGCGCCAATTGGGTGTGAAAGGGTTGGCTTCGTTTGTGTAACTTCCTCCGTTAGTACCGGTCAGCTTCTCCGCGAGGATCGTCGCTCTCGTCGTTGCCGTCATATTCTGCAATCGCTCCGCATAGGAGGCGCCCCATGGAATCGCTAGGCTAGTAGAAACGTCCCAAAGAGCATTATACCATGCGGGGTGGACAGACGTCGTAGGTCTAGTGTTATTGTCCGATTTTAATTGCACTGCAGCGTCCGCGACAAAGGGGGTATCAGCCGGACAGTAAAAGTTCCGTGGATCGAAGCCTAATTCCTGTGCAGCTACCATGAAATCCGCCAATCTAGTAATTCCAGCATCGTCTTCGAAGAATGTTTTTGGAATAAGTCTTGTCGCTAACACACGAGTTATCCCGGCTGATGTCAGAGCCCCAGGTAACACATACTTATTCCATACGTCGAGGAAACTAGGTAGGACTTCTACAACGCTGGTGCCTCCAACACTAAGCGCAAACTCAGTAGTAGCTTTCATAGAGTCCTTGGCGGCGGCACCTCCATCGGTTGAGTTACCGATAGTTGGCGTCGGGTTCATATAAGTTAGATACGTGCCACCCGCGTGCCCTCCCCATCCCTGCTTACCCCAGACTAAGGATTGCCGCGCCATTAATTCGATCCACTTTAATGAAGTCTCGGCTGTGCCGTTGGACGGCAGCTTAATACTGGCGATTGCGACAGGCATTGAGGGCTCGACTCGGTGCGTAGCTTCCAGAACGACTCCAAATGTCCCACCGCCTCCTCCTCGTAAAGCCCAGAAAAGATCTTCGTGCTGACATTGATTGGCAACTCTAACAATTCCATCCGGTGTAACGATCTTGAATTCCACCACCCGATCGACGCCGAGACCGTAGACTGGTGATAATACGCTGTGCCCACCGCCGAGAACCCAACCTCCGGATGCGGCAACTGTCGGTGAATAACCACCAACAAAAGTACTCCCGTGCTTATATGCGAAGTTGTGTATATCATTCGTGCTAACCCCAGTACCCGCGGTGATAGTACGACCAACGCTAAATTTCGCCGCACATCCTTCGGGCACAAAATCATCGTAATACGCAAGGCCTTGAAGTTTATGCACCCAAAGAGCCACCGAACCTTTCTGGCTATTCCTAGTCATATAATCATGGCCGGAATTCTTGATGGCCAACGGAATTTGGTACTCTCGGGTGAAGTTAAAAGAGGCGAGAATGTCGTCTACTTCCTCGACTTCAATGTAGTACGAGGGGACACTTCCTTGGTTACACGAAGCCCCTGGGGAAGGTTCCGTTGCTGGGAGTTGCGCATTATTCAAGGTGCATTGATCCAACGGATTCCCAAGACACATTTCACCCTGCAAATTCATATAACCATTAGGATATTCTGCGACAAGCGAATTGGTGGTGTAATTCTCGCGGATGACGGAGCAAACCGCCTCATCAGTCGTAACGGCGCTGCCGTTATATAGCGAGTAACATGGTAACGCGAAAGGTCGGTTCGTATGGAGACGCCCCCCAACGGAGACATTCAAGGTGGCCCATACTTCCGGACTTTGCCCTCGAGCATGGGAGACGAGACTGAGGAGCGACCAAAGCAACGGAATTCGGTAGATAGTCATGTCTATATTGATTGGCGCAAGCTCTTGAGATCCGAAGCCAAGCGAAGCCACAATTTCAAGGATTGGTGTCGGAAATTGTGCACTAAAGTGCAGAAAAAGCAAAGCGCAGTACTTTGACGATACCTATGTATGTCTCACTTAGTAGAGCGTGCCGTCCCGTCTGAAGAGTCCGACTAAGACAGCAAGGCCGCCACGATGGATAGATGCCCAAATCCGATTGGTGACCTGAATATTGCGGATGCATTATGAGAGGTAATAATTGACCACCAACCTATAAGGACTCCCCCATGAATGGGGTTGAATGCGCGATACTACCACCCCATCTGACAACTAGTCTTTTTTTGCGAGATTTGTCACCTACCTAACTTGAGATAGATCAGTAATAAGATCCCTACCTCGGCAAGAAAGCCGGATTAGTCTAAGGGTATAGGGAATTGTACACTAACTGGATTCATTATAGATTTTAGATATCGCTTTGATTGGGGTTTTTTTTTCGCGAATTGTCGGACGTTTATCGAAATCTATACGGTCGTGGGATACGATTTAGGTGATAAAGACGAAAATTTATTCTATGAGCCATTCTATCCGTGGAGCCTAGGTACCTAGGTACCTATGCTTCTATAAGCGTAGGCGTTGGCGATTCGCCGTACTGGAGTTCGTTCGACAGTATAGTCCGGGGGAACTCGAGGATAGAATCCCATTCTTCCCCTAAGTACCTCATAGCTGCGTCCGCAGCTCTTTCAGCCCAGCCGAGCGTGTACCAACGCCTCGGACTACGGTGCATAATAGCACACCAATAGGCGAAGACGACGAGCGCCACCGAGTGCTTCTGTGAAAGCGCTACAAGGTACGGTTCCGAAACAGCAGCTGGCCAATCCATGAAGTCGCGCCAGCTCCCTGGATGTCCATCAACCTTGACTACCCACTCTTTCAACACTGCAATTGAATGCTGGCAGGCACATCTCGTCTCCTCGGTCGTGTCTGCGGGGTATTCGAGCGAGTCAAGACGGCATACCGCATTCCAGGTGAAGTCATCTAAATGTGATTTGAGTCGACTCAAATGAGGTTCGATGAGTTGCATTAACGGGCTCGTACGAAGATAAGGTGCTAGCTCGATAGCTAAGTCGGAGGAGTTGCGCAACACATAGAGTAATTCGAAGTAATCGTCTACTGAATCAGGCGTTTTTAGAGTTGCAGCGAATTGGAATACAATAACGCCAATCGCAAATACCAAGACCGCAATCCAATTAGCTTCGTTCACTTCGACCTGTGTATGCCTGAATAAAGTTGATGCCTCGATATGGTATTGATAGGCGGCCGCGTATAGGTTGGTACCTGGTGTATCTTGAGACCACTCATGAAGGGCATAGAGCGCTGTGATTGTTCGGTAGACGTATTGGAAAGTACTTGCTTGGTAGCCGAATTCACGGGCTAGAGATGCTTTCTGAGCGATAGGGACCTTCTCGATGATTGATAGCCAGGATAGAAAGAATGTCTTTTCCATAACACCAGTTATCGGGCTAAAACTTGCCCCCACGACATCCTGCCCAGATCTATATAGATCGGTTTCAACTTGAAAGCCATTGAGAATGAAATCGAAGTTTTTATATATTAACGGTATATGAGCGGACTGTTGCGCCCGTGTATGACTGTTTAAATGTGAATTTGAGAGAAGAATAGGACTTAGGTCTCGTGTCTCTTCTTGATAAGAGCAATGTTCATTACGTCGATGACAGTTGGCGCATATAGGTGGCTGCAGATTACACTAGATTAGGTGGTTAGTCAGCACCTATATTTACTTGAAGTGGCCTGTATTATGGCTGTTTCTGGCTGTTTCTTACCCTGACGCGTCTCCTTCGACAGGTTAGACAGCTATTGCGGGATTTCCTATGAAATTGTCGAGAACCGCTTCGACGCTCTTTATTCTGAGCAGTCGCCATAACAATTCCACTCAAAATAATACCCAGCCTGGAAATACTATCAATTGCTGTGTGATGAGACGTGTCGATGAATAACGATAGGTGAGGAATTCATTTAATCGTTCACATCTTTCAAGTCTTGGTTTCCGTTTGTCGGTTTCAAAGTCGACAAGGCTCGGACACCGGAGCGATTCAGTGCTTCCGCCACCTTCCACCATCGATAACGATAACAAACGATGGAATCCTCGTTGAAATCCCCCAATAGATGATCCATCTTGTTCTTGGAGAAGCTAGGTTCCTTAGCTCGCTAATGATGCTAGAAAGGAGTTTACTGCTGTTAAGGTTCGAGTCTAGGTCCTTTAGTTGCTCCCCGCCGATAGATCTGCATTGAAACACTGCCGACAATCTAAGCCTATTGGGGTCTAGTGTACGAGTATCCCTGTAAACCCCCAAATTATTCATCAAGCCTTGGCTTCAGCTGAGATATCAGCTTCTTCATAAGGGGCTACCATCTTCTCTTCCATCTTTCATCAATCAGTGATATTTATTCCCAAGGAGTTCGTGATTTCGGCAACGTAATAACCAAGCCACGAATGTCCCGAGAAACCCGAGTACCATACTTATATTCTCTACTCTTCAGGTCTAGTGTACGAAGCGGATCTTCATATGTAACTCATCTCGCCATCAAACAATATGGCTTCAACCAAATTGGAACTTCACATCCGGCTATGCATAGGTCCAAATGCCATTCCTGATCCTAGATATCCTCTGGATGGCGTGCTCCAAGATTAGGTATATAATGTGTTGTGAATCGCAGTGGTTTCTTTCTCTGTGCTATTGACTTTCATCATCTAGCGTTCTCCGGGATCTCACGACAAGATGCAATTCAAACACTTCGTCTCTATCGCCCTCATCCTCTTCGATGGATCGAAAGCTTGTCTTCACGAGCACATCCAAGTACCCGAACTACGAGATGTAAAGGACGCCCTTCGCAAGAGAGACGTGCCAGCTCCTGTCAAAACCGCCATCCAAAACGTACGAGTCTTCGATGGCAACATGATAGGTAGACCCCAAACGGTCATTATCGACGGCGAATACATCACAGACAATGATGAGAATATCCAGCAAATCATCGACGCCGAAAATCGCATCCTTATCCCAGGCTTAATCGATGCACATGCACACGTCCAATCCGTCGAAGGTTTGGAGAATATGACTTCCTATGGTGTCACAACCATCTTCAACATGGCTTGCCCCAATTACGACCTGTGTAACTCGCTCAAGTCAAACCCAGGTCTTGCTTCATTATTCGTTACAATGCTCCCGGCCCTAGGACCTTCCGGAGGAAACACGAAGCTTAACCCGATACCATCCGAGCTACGCTTAACTCCTGGCGAGGATCCCAACTTTCTCGTCGATTACTCTTTCGGCAACGGATCCAATTTCTTCAAAACCGTAGGTGCCGTTGGAGGGCCAACCCAGGAACAGCAGAATCAGATAGTCGAATACGCGCATTCCTTAGGCCATTTCGTCGTCACTCATGCGCCGAGCGTATCCTCGTACTCGGAAGCAGTATCAGCAAAAACGGACGTATTGCAGCACATTCCCGACGACGGTGTATTGTCTCCCTGCGTCTTCAAGTCAATCAAACAACACGGTCTAGCCGCTACACCAACAGTCGAAATCTTCCGCCGCGCATACTTCGTACAACCGGAGATCATCGCATTTCTACGGGGTAATAACACAGCCAATTCATCATACGACGACGTAACCGCGAACGTGAAGCATCTACATCAAATCGGCGCGCCGATACTAGCCGGGACGGACGCCGTTGGTAACACAGTCCCCGCGGTCTACTTCCCTTTTGGCGAGTCGCTACACCAGGAATTGGTGAACTTGGTCGATATCGGCTTGACCCCCATTGAAGCTTTACGCGCCGCGACAATTGTGCCTGCGACGGTGCATAGGTTGAACGATAGAGGTGCCATTCGGCCCGGTATGCGCGCGGATCTAATCCTGCTTAACAGTAACCCGTTGGTGAATATTTCGAATACTCGGGATATCGCGCGGGTTTGGGCTGGTGGTGTGCAATACCGGAATGTGGTGAAATTGACAAGTACCTAAGCCACTAAATTGTTACTAGCAGCGTGAAGCATCTCGCCATTTGCTTGTACAGTTGCCGTTTTGATTTCTTTTCTTCCAGAGGTAACTAACTCTGAATAGCCTACAATTAAGATAATTCTTTCCTCGCAATTCTTTGCTAAATTGAGTAGGATGAAGGTTTCGAGTTCCAAGGTTCAACATGCCTTTTTATTCAGGGATAATATAAATATGCCTGCTTAGCCCCAGATCTCCATTCGTTCATGACCCGTTATATGCCAGGTACTCTTCATCCGAGACAATATAGACACATCTTCCAGCTCCAGCCTCCCTTCTAGAAGCCTCAACGGCAGCCGCCCCATCCTCCAACTTGTAGATACCCCTGATCGTTTGGCCAGCACTAGGACCCAACTTCAACACACCAGTTTCAACCAACTTAATCAAATCCTCAGCTTGTTCCCTCGTGTACATCAAAGTCCCCCTGATAGTCAATTGCCTATACATAACCATCGTATACGGCAACTCCACACCCGCCACCTGGCCCATAAGACTAACCCGTCCACCAGGCCGCACCGACAAAATACCAGCACGAATATGCGCCGTACTCGTTGCCTCAATCCCCGTCAAATCCAAGAACACATCAATAACACCAAACTTAGTAATAGCAGCAACATCACTCTCCACACTCCCACTCATAACAACAGTCTCCACCCTCCCAGGTGCAAGGCCCTTCAACTCCTCCAAGATCCCCTCATTCCTACCCATAGCAATAACCCGCGCGCCCATCGCAAGCGCAACATGTACCGCGCCGCCACCAAAATTCCCCGTCGCGGGCGTAACCAGGACCGTCTCCCCGGCCGTAAGATTAACATCCCTCAACCCCCCATATCCCACAAGACATTGCTGCACAAACGCCAAATCCCTAATACCAACCCCCAGCCCCTTAAGTCTATCCTCGTTAAAGCGTAACACATTCTCCAACGGCACTTTAACCAGCTCAGCCCAAGTCCCCGGATACGTGAGTCCGAGATGTCCTAGCACGGGTAAGTACGTAATATCCCGGGCCTTGATCTGCGGGTCCACGGTAACCAAATCCCCGATTTTAAGCGTGGTGGCATCGGGGGGTATGGCGGCGATGCGGCCGATGACATTGGACCCGCCGATGATGGGGAAGGTTACGGGCGCTTGGCGCGGGTTGCCTTTGCCGTAGACGTTGGCTGCGTAGGTGACGATCCAGTTATACAGCGGTTTGATGATGACTGAGCCGGAGTCTACTGCGGGTGTTGGGAGTGTCACTATTATGGGTGGAGCGGTGGAGGATGGGTATTGTAGCGCCTTGTACGTGCTTGGAAGCTGGGCTGGTTGTGAAGCCATTTTGCTTATGATGCCTGAGAAATAAAAGGTTGAGAGGAAGTGAGATGACTAGTACTTGTTCCGGGGCATAGTGTGACTTTAGAGAAACAAGAGTCTGCAAGGGATGTATAGAAGTTTCCGAGTCTGATTGGCTAGAAAGGGGGGCGCTGTTGGTGGTTTACAGTTTCCATTAACTCGTAAGGGGTTAGGGCTATGTACTGTGCCCCAGTCGGCTTTCAAGGGATGACGATTAAGTAGTCACTTGGATGGATGAGAACTTGGCGGCAGGGTTCCGTTTTCATCGGGATAGCCTTCCGAGACGAGACTCTATCAGTAACAGTCGAAGATGACAATTCGCGTTAAATAGTTCAGATGTGGAGACTTGTATGCGCGAATACCTAAGGTATCTTAGATGTAAGGGATGTGAGTAATAAAGATAATAAAAGGAACTCGGGCGTAGGTTTCATCGCATCCACCTAGGTAAGTCTTAACCGACTTTTGAATTTGAACGTTCCGGTTACTATATTCCTTCATAAGCTTATAAATCCGTGGCGTAGCGGTACAAAATATGTAAGAAGCCTAATGATGCTTGAACGCATCCCTTATGTGGGATTGTGAATGTCGAGGTTATGTATAATTCATCGCGTAGGTACTCTTCCCTCGATATAACAAGTTGACTTCCAAAGTGGATGGTCCGATGCAAGTTCTAGAACCAAGACTGGGATGTTCATGATTCGCTGACGAAGTAGTAAAACTTGGCAGACTTCGTCGGTCATCTCACCCAACGAGCTTAACCATGCTTTAGGTGATCCTTGACTTAGTGATTTTACCGCCTCTGGTAGCAACTCTTTAACATGGTCCATCATCGTGAATGCCCTCCTCGAACGTCTTATGCCGTCCCAAATGAACACGAATGAATCGTCTTCGTAAAAGCAAAGAGTTTCTACATCCTCCTGCAAACATACCTCGAGATCTTCATCATCGTCCTCGATGTTAAATTTTCTTCTTCGTTCTTTTACCCTTGGAAGAAGAAACTGAACTAAATGGTGAACCAGGCCGTTGTCTGCACCTCCATTCGTTGTCACGCGCCGTTTGATGCGACTGGCTTCCTTGATCCAGGACGGCGTCACGAGATACGGCTTTTCGTTGGTGGTTGATGTGTCTAGAGTGGGATTCAAAGTTGCAAAGCACTCGCACAAGCTGCGGCAGCGTGTCCGCAAGTGGTCCTGTGGATCTGGGAGCCCAAGCAAGGTATTCGAAGAGCTAGAATTCTTCACTGTGCTTACATAGTTAATAGCAATGGAATCGGCGTCGAAAGCAAGAGGAACCCCAGACCAGGGAAAATATCTCGAGAACTCCGTCAAAAATGGCTGTCGAGTAGCCAAAAGTGTTTTGTTTGAATCTGGTCTGAATGTGGCGGTCCACGACCTAGGCTCCGAAAATGTCTCGGATGTACTCTTGCCTTCATCACTATCGGGATCGGGGTGAATGATTAATGCTCCGAAAGACAATGGCCATGTTACTCCCCGGCGGTGAAAGTCGTCTAGCAAAGCACCGCTGGGCCAGTTATAGATTTGGTATAGATTGACGATATGGCAAAGAACTGGCCCCTCGAGCTTGAGCTCAACGGTATCTGATTTGTCCGGGTCGGCGTCCGTTCCCAACGATTGCCATTCAATAATATTAGCGCCAGGTCGAATGTCCAAGGCGTAAAGTAGCTTTGCCCAGGCAAAACTGGCGTTACATGACCCAGATGGCTGGAAAGTGGCCTTGTTTTCAATCAGATGCGTTACAAATGAATCTTCCCTAAGGACGGGTTGTTGACAGCGTCCACCGGCGTCAAAGGCTTCTACGGCCCATTCTCCGAGCCCATCGCGGAGGGCCTTATCCGCCTTTCTCCTCTCTAACGCTGCATCCCATGCCGGGCGAAAGTATTCGAAGAGAGCGGATCCCAAGCTTAGCGTTTGCTGGCTGTTTGTGATTACCTCACCATACGTATTGGTATTGGTAGAGGGATCTGACATGTTTGTTTAATTTGCGGGGGCGTTCTTACAAGTGTTGGGAATGTTATGGTGATGAATGATCTATGGCTGCCTTACTATACGTACCAGGCTCGATTTAGGAGGCCGCCGGTATATCACGTTATTTTTACGGCAATTTTT
Organism: Hypoxylon trugodes; assembly: GCF_022578975.1. Classification (NCBI taxonomy): domain Eukaryota; kingdom Fungi; phylum Ascomycota; class Sordariomycetes; order Xylariales; family Hypoxylaceae; genus Hypoxylon; species Hypoxylon trugodes. Next base: position 209,607 of record NW_026250021.1, read on the forward strand.
GGGTAAGTCCATTTTGGTCCCTTCCTACGAATCTTTATAAAGCTGGACGGTATGTAGTATTGAAAAAGGCCGCCGCTCGCGAACTTGATTGGATGCATCGTTGGAGATTTCCGGCCATGCTTTGCGACGCTCGAAATGTAAAAACTTATATATGGGTTAGATATCTAGAGGCCGACTATAAACTTACCATTAATATTTTTGACAGTTAGAAGAGGGCAAACAGTATTTTCCCGAAATATAGCTGGGAAAGTTTGTTGATGTTTTTGGAAGAAGATGAATGATGTAACATTTCCCATTTAAATGTACCTAAGTACTACATGAATGATGAGTCAGCAATACATAGACTTTTCATTACGTAATATTAGGCTTTCTAATGGTCCGAGCTCTACCCCCTGTAAACTCCGAGGTTGGAATTGTGACCGATGAATTAAATCGAAGCTCTTAAAAAATAAAAATAAAAAGGAAATGTCATCATTCCCAATTTCCGAGCTTCCATTCAACCCACTCCCAGCTCACCTCAGTCCGCGACTCGACTCGTGACGTGGCTCGTCTACATCTGTCAGCCAATTATTAATTCAGACGTAGTAAAGACGAGCAACGGAAAGGCGTGTGTGTTTGTTGAGTTGTGAGGGAACGATAGTCACCATGTCGTTGACGAGAGCTGAGAGGGTTGTCTCGTCGACCTTGAGGCGAGGAATAACGACTCACCCAACATCCCGACTACTTACACCGGCCGTTACGTTTGGATCCCTTCGAACATTCCACAATACTACCAGATCCCCGGCCCCGTCACAGCCATCCGTCACCGGCCTAGGCACCATCCCGCCCTCCTATTTCCAACGCCCCTCTTTACCCGCCAACACCATCATCCGCTTCGTACCCCAACAGACAGCATGGATTGTCGAGCGCATGGGAAAGTTCAGCCGCATTCTCGAGCCGGGTTTAGCTATTCTCGTCCCATTCATCGACCGCATCGCCTACGTCAAGAGTTTAAAGGAAGTCGCTATAGAAATACCTAGCCAGAGCGCCATCACCGCCGATAATGTTACCCTCGAGTTGGACGGTGTCTTATACACCAGGGTTTTCGACGCCTACAAAGCCAGGTACGTTTACTCTTCTATACACATTTCTACGTCCACACAATATTCTTCCTACCCATAACACTCGCCCCGCCGAAGAACCACAATACTAACCCACCTCCAGCTACGGTGTAGAAGACGCCGAATACGCCATCTCGCAACTAGCCCAAACAACCATGCGCAGCGAAATCGGCCAACTAACCCTCGACCACGTGCTCAAAGAACGCGCCGCCCTCAACACCAACATAACCGCCGCCATCAACGAAGCCGCGCAAGCATGGGGCGTAACCTGCCTCCGGTACGAAATCCGGGATATCCACGCCCCCGCCGCCGTAGTAGAAGCCATGCACCGACAAGTAACAGCCGAGCGATCGAAACGCGCCGAGATTCTAGAAAGTGAGGGACAACGGCAAAGCGCAATCAACATCGCCGAAGGTAAAAAGCAAAGCGTAATCCTAGCCTCCGAGGCCTTACGCGCTGAGAATATAAACCGCGCGAGCGGTGAAGCCGAAGCTATTCTCATGAAAGCCAAAGCTACGGCTTCAGGAATCGATGCCGTGGCGAATAGTATCAGTAGTGGAGGTGCGGCGGCGCAGGGCGCGGTTAGTTTGAATGTGGCGGAGAAATACGTCGATGCGTTTAGCAAGTTGGCGCGTGAGAGTACGGCGGTTGTGGTTCCGGGTAATGTTGGTGATATTGGTGGTATGATCGCCACGGGTCTCAGCGTCTACGGCAAGGTTGGTGAAGCTCAGAGCCGTACCATGGCCAAACAGCTCTTGGAGAAGGGTGAGGAGTCAAAGGAGGAGCAAGGCAGTGTTGTAGACTCGATGGTTCGCGAATTTGATAACACGACTGGTAGGGGTAGGAAGTGAAGGAGGAAACGGTCGGGAGGGTTCTAAGCTTAAGGCGAACGTGGTTAATTACGACTACACGAAGGCGGATAGGATGATGAGACAAAGAGAAAAGGAATAACGAGCTAATAACGAGCTCATTGTAACACCACTAAGCATGTCCTCGAATCCATAAAAAGGCGGTTGGGGGAGGCCACGCAGGAAAATACGGGAAAAGAAAAAACGTTCCGACAAAAATTAGTCGAGCACGGCGTCGGCGGATAGAGCTTTGTCACACCCTCACATCACCAAACGATAGCAACATCTGTGTTGACAAAATCTCCGTACCCTACCTTACTTACATCTTACCTTATTATGTATGGATTTGTAATTTACGGGACATTCATATATGGATTACGAAAAACGCAAAACGCAACTCACGGGGATGCTGCATTGGGGGGACGGGAAGGACTAGGACCTAAAGCATGCTAATTTCATAAAATAGGAGTCTTAGGAATGTCAATAAAGATAATCTAAGGACATATATAACACGTTCGATTAACACAATCCTGCCTGGGTGGTACTTCGGCGATATGATGATTTATCTATAATTCATAAGTGCTATTTAGTTACAAGTACGTACACCCACCGTAAGACAATTCAAAGGCGGCGTTGACGACGAATTCAAATCAGCTCTATTCCTAACGAACACCAACTTCATATCCCCAACTCCGTTCCGACGACTTCCAACGCCTTCGTTAATAGACTCAATGTGCCCTCATCTCCACTCGTGCCAGAGACCTTTAAAGCACTAACCAGCAGCGGGTAGAGCCTAAGCAAGTGCTTGCGACTCTCGCTCTCGACATTGGGCGTATCCGGGATAGCGTCTGGCTCGCTCCGTAATTCGACTAGTCTTTCCAATATTCTCGTAAGTTCGCGGCGTTGGCTGAGAGGTTGCGGCATATGTCCACGCAGTGGCTGGTCCGCAATGTAGGCTCTTATCGTAAGCGCCGCCCGTAAAATCAAGTACGATGCTGTTGTTTTTGCTAATCTTACATGCAAAGCATGGGGTGCTTCAAACGGCATGTTAGCCGCTGCCGAGGCCCGAGGTGGGAAAGCTGGTGTTGGTGGTTGGACAGTGATCTGAGGTGTCGATGCTTCATTATGGCTAGCAACTAAAGCAAACAACTCATCTAGACAAACATAACTCATTTTCTCTCGTTTAGCAGGGGGTGGGTCAATAGTGCGCCCTTTCCGCGACTTATAAAGATTTGAGAGCCCAGCTATGTCACTTCCATTGCTTCCATAGATGAGTGAAGATTCTGCAGGGGCAGGTGTATGTATAATAGACATGCGGAACAGATTTTCTGCGAATATCTTTCGCGTCTTATCCGTTACAACCTCCGCACCCAGGGAAGGAATGATAAGTTCACGGAGTTTTAAAAAGGTGGTGATGTCGAAATCTTGGTCTTCGGAAATATTTACTCGATCTGGTGGCGCATCGCAATCCGCATTGACTATTCCGTTGGCGACAGTAACGATCATATCCCAGATGTCCTGCAGATTTGATCGAGATATCTCAAGCTTGTGAAGTTCTGGAAGAGTAGCTGCCAAAATAACTAAAGCCGATGTTGTTGCCTGTTTCCATGGCTGTTCCGATTTCGTAATAATCGGGAATCGGTACTTGAGCACAATTGGTCTTGACAAAGCAGTAAGCGCAGTCAAGAAGGCGCCGTCACTATATATGCTTACATCAGAGGCATGGGTGATGATGAGAGATTGGAGGATTGACATGCTACTTTTCGACATAGCAACATAGGTGCGCTTCTGCGAATTCCGTTGATTCGACATGCCATGCTCTTCGACGAAGGCCAGCGAAATAAACTCTGATGTTTGAGATATCAACGCTGATGGCGCCCCTGGCAGATCGGTTCGAAGCATCTTTATCACTTCTAGTACTTGCCCTTGTAATGGCGTGGCATGATCGATATCCGCTATATACGTCCCAGGTGTAGCAACCTGCATAACTTCCCGCAATAGCGCTAACATTCGGCGAATGCGGTCTACCGTAAGATCAACTTGTATAAGGCGATATACGTCACGGAGAGCCGCGACATAGGCAAGAAGACAGTTTTGGTTGTCTGTGATTTTCCCTGTATTACCAGTCTTAGAGACCGGCACGCCGCGTGACCATAAGTCCCACGCCAAATCGATTGTGACCTTGTTGAAATTCTGCTTTGTGCCGCTCTGGCTATGCGACAGCATTTGTGTCAATGCCTTAAATGTCGCAGTGCTTATCTCAAGGACTTGAAAGTCAAGTAAAGAAGCAAAATGACCGAGAAGCTGTTGCCAATATGAATTGAATGTCGGATGTACGGTCAACACGTCGAGATAGTTGGCGAGAAGGCTTGATATGCCGTTAAGCACCACGACGGCTGTGTCGTACCAATCAAACCGGATTTTCTCATCAATTTCTTGTTTACCAACGTCCTCGAGTTCCTTCTCTATGGACGCCAGAAGTTTGAAGATGACCGATTTAATGCAAATAGACCATGCCTCAGGGCCAAGCCTATCTCCGTAAGCGTCGAATATCCGTAGTAATGTCTGGATGGCACCTTGACACTGTCAGTGGAGGGATATTATACAAGGTCGGCATACTTACTATTTCTCAAGTCAAGTCTTTCGTCGGTAGTGACGGTAGTCAATCTCAATAAGAGGAGCATCCATAAGGCCGCATCTGAAGATGCATCCTCCGCATTCGAGGCTTTCTCAACTAATGAGATACCATCAGGATCGTCGACGAGACTATCAGTAATCGCAAGTTGCTTGCTTCGACCAGACAAGAAATCAGAAAGAACCCAGAAAAAAGTGACGGTCTAGTAAATACACAGTATTAGTAGAGTGAAGCAACGCCATTGGATTATGTGACTTACCGTCAATGCGATATTCAAATCGTCATCTTGCGAACAGAATTTGTACAGGGTATCAACGAGAATAAGAAAGCAAGACTTTGGTAACGACCCGAGGAAGTCAGAGCAAACCAGCTGTAGAGAATTAAACGCAGATCTAATAAGCTTGCCAGATCGTGTAGTTAGGGCCAGAGATTGGCCGCCAGGGTCTTTTGCACTTTCATAACCGAACCTTTTTGGTATAAAGATACTGCCAATGACTTCGAAGGTAACCTCCCAGCCGCTCAAAAGTGCGTCACCACAGTCATCTAAAAGACTTTTAAGGCCCCCGAGTATGATTTTATGGATATCAACATCCGTTGAGTGGGTGGCTACAGAGGCCGCACGGTCTTCTAATTGTAGCGGCAGTAAAGAGTCTCGGAGAGCTTCTAATAAACGAAGCTGGACCCTACCACGAGTCTCATCGTCGACGCCAACAACTGCTTTGGCAGCGTCCAGAATAAGATGGACTATGATGTCTGCAGCGCGAGTGCGAATCGGTGCAGATAATTGCGCAGAGCTTAATGCACCTGTGAGCTCCGTCGTAATTCGCGTCCAACCTGATACATCTGGAGGATAACTTAAAAGCCTTTCAATATTGATCGTCGCGATCTCGCCAATCTTTGCCAAGGTAAATTGATCTTCTTGGCTAGGGCCCATGGGTCCGGTACTGGATATGCTAAGAAGCCTCCTATGCTGGCCACTCGGCGGCCGAAGACCTGGTATTGGCGGTGTCAGGGAAGGTGAGGACTGCGGTCGGCTTGAGGGTTCCGAGGCTGGCTCTGACTGTTGGTCTAATAAATTGCATACAGCATCAACAACCTCCACGAACGCTGTATTGGGAAAATCAACGGTGCTTTCAAAAAGTCTAGACGCAGCGGTTTCCACGGCCCTTGTTTCGGTACTAAAATTAGCCAAAAGCGAAGCCGCCTCGTTCTCCGCCCTGGCATCCGGACCCTTTCCGGCGAGAGGAGTTCTCCCGGGGGCCTTCCCGGTGGTGAAGAGAACGAAGTCAGCTTGCTGTAACGTTTCCAAGATAATCGACCAAGACGAGCTGAGCGTCGGGCCTAAAGCTATACCTAGATTCAAAAGTGCTCGCAAGCATAAAAGATTCCGAGTATTCAACGTTTGTGGTATGGTGTTAGCGTCCGCCGACAATTGCCTTTGTCTTTCACCAGCGGCACCCACTGGAGTGACTAGATTATCAACACTCAAAAGGCCCCTGGCGTTACCCAAGATACTATTGGGCGTCTCGGTAATAGGGCTAGTCGGGTTTGCTTTGGGTGTGCTAGGGTTGAGACAAGCACTGAATACATTCGGCGGTACGGCTGCTTTACCTAGGGTAGTCAAGAAAGCATCTCTTGGAGTTGTGAGATGAAGTAATCCAGCAACGTGAGCAAATTTTTGAAAGGCACGAACCAGGCCATGATAATATTCCGAATCAAGTGCAGCAAATAGAAAAGTGGAACACGTTGCAAGTATTGCCGGCCAGCATTCATCAATAATCGCTGCGCATATCTTGACCTCGGCATGCAACGGGTGATCCTGGACTGCTAAAGGATTGAGAGGTACGGGATTTTTCTTGAACGAACCAGATCTCTCGAGGGAGCTCAGTGTAGCAGTTCTTTCTACTGCTGTCTTGGGAGCATTGCTATCGTCATCAATTAAACTTGGAGAGTCCCTCCCCATTTCTGACTGTTTGGCATTACGCTTGCGCGCTCGACTATCAGGAGGAACCGTAAGGGGCAAGATAAACTTAGCCAATCCTTCCGATAGCGAAGTAATACAGGATAGTGTCAACGCGTAAACGTAAGACTCCGGAACAAGGGGTGGTTCGGTCTTGTCGAGTTGGTCGATGCAGGCAACTCTAACCGTACTCCATTGTGAGCTAATACCCGTGTTATGGCCCTCGCTCACAGATCCACTGATAATTCCAGTGACTCCGCTGGCTTCCAACATAGCTTGATCTGACGAACCACCCATATTTGCGTATGGGTTAGCCACTGGTATTGTGGACTGATGACCTAGCCCAATAACCGTTGGCTTTTCTGTGCTGACTCTAACGAATGTAGCAGTCAGAGTCTTGAGAATATCCTTCTCTCCCTCCCTAGAGTCATAGAATGCGAAAATTCGCCGGAGAAGAGGAGGTTCGGAGAATATGCCACGAAAAACTTCCATACATAACGCCCTCCTCCATGATGCTGCATCTTGATCTAGCAACTGGGTGAGTGTATCAAGAGCCTCACCGCCCTCCGATAGTAGAATATCCAAGTGTTTCCTCAATAATGTGTAAAGAATACGTACAAGTCGTACGGAAGTTGCGAAATTCGGTTTGGCGGATAAAGCCTTGATCACAAAAGGCATGACACTTGTGCGGAGTATGTGTGCTTGTTCTGGGTGTTGTGAACTTGTAAAAACTGTTGCATGTTGACTCAAGACCGATTCTATCAACTCTAGGCCAAATGTTTGGGGAAGACCCGTGAAGCGGAGATATTCTGGTCGTTGATTTTCTGTCATCAGACATATATCTCGGAATATGCGATATGCATCCATAGATGCTGCACGAAGTTGGACTTCGCCATCATCGGTAGGAGCATGGCCGACATAATTTGCATCAGATGCTGATTCTAAACGAGGTCAACTTTGGTATTCAACACAGATTTTAGGTCCCACTCACTATCTTCGGCTACCACTTTTTCGAATACAGTCATAACAAGCTGCTGTAGTGTAGCAGCAGAAGTATTATTGACGATGCCATTTTTGGTAGTCTGCAGAATGAAGCAAATATTCAATGCAGTGACTAATAGGTCTCCTTGGATCTCCTTGGAAAAGTTTTGAAGTAGAGTTGGTAAAGCTTGCAGAATCTTGAGTTGGACATCAAGACCAGCAGATGTTGCCTCGCGCAATGCCTCCAATACAGGGCTCAATTTTGATCGTGGCAGTGCCGTGACAAGAATGAGACGCGACAAGCATACGATAGCTATGCCGGTGAACTTGGCGTTCCTCGTCCCACATGCTATAACAAAGGGGTTGACGAAGTTAATCCTTTGGGAGAGTTCTAAATCATACGATGAGTCCTCTTGAATCTTCCAACAAGTCTAAGATAGGTTCATACCAGCAGCAAGCTGTGCTTCGCTTGTAGCGCGGATTCCTCTAAGTTCCTCTAAGGACTTCTCTGCTGCCTAGACAATGAGTCAGTGGATGTGTTGACACATATTTACCAAGATCATAAAGACATATAACGGATATTTTGATCTAGTGACAAAGTAAGGGGTGCGCGTGCCTGTCTAAGATCATTATGCTTTCGCTTGCTCTCTTGGATGAGATTAGTGAGCTCCGTAGAGAGGAGCTGAGTGGTCATTTTGGCCAATCCAGTTGAACAGAATCCATCGGACGAGGGTTTTTCAAGTTATGAAATGAATAATTTAGTTTCATGAAATATGGAACAAGAGTAGAAGTTATTAGAAGTGGAAATGATCAATCCGAGACTTTGCGTCTCACTTGGAAAGCTTAAGAGTTGAAGAGCTTCTTGCCAGATTCGTCACAACCTAATTGAAACGGATGACTAAGCCTGAGACGGCGCCACAGGCATCAGCCATAGCGTCCATCCTTGTCTTATCGAACTTTACGTAATAATCACCTAGAACGTGCGACCGAGGTACTTACATAATCTATACATCCCTACCAGAACGGCGGGACCTTCCCTGTCAACTGCGACCAAAGCCAACCCCACCATCCCGCATCATTCATCTTTAAGCATCGGCGACTTTTAAGGCTGCGTGACCTTCTCATCTCTTCATACCAATTCAATCACGTCGCATTTTAAGCATCATATCGCCACCACCCATAGAGGCACGGAGGACATCCGATAGCATCTCTGGTCTACCAAAGAGGATATTTCTTTACTCAATACCTATTGTATCACACGGAAAATGGGTGCCAAAATCCCCCGGAATTTCCGTCTCCTAGAGGAGTTAGAAAAGGGAGAGAAGGGTCTTGGAGCTGGTATATACTCTCCCTATACCTTCATTATATACTTATGATTTCAATGCATGCTAATAATATTGCGACAGAGGCTTGCTCCTACGGCTTAGACAACCCCGAAGATCTTCTCATGTCCGACTGGAACGGCACTATTCTAGGCCCCCCTCACGTTAGTCATACTATATCCACGTCTCATACCGATCGCTACCTTTCGCTTTCGAATCTTTAGGGTGCTGGAGCTGATCGGATATTATAGAGCGTACACGAGAACCGAATCTACTCCGTCAAGATGCACTGCGGTGACCAATACCCGGACAAGCCACCTACCATCCAATTCGTCAGTCAAGTCAACCTACCGTGTGTCAACCAGAAGAATGGAATGGTCGATCCTACCCAACTACCATGCCTGGCAAACTGGAAGCGAGAGAACACCATGGAGACAATTCTCATCGAGCTTAGAAGGTTAGTGTGATAGCAATTATTGGGCTTGGCACAAGATACTACTCCAGCTTGAACAAAATGCTGATATTTGTTCACTATCAGATACATGGCATCGAGCCAGTGTAAGAAGCTGCCTCAACCACCTGAGGGATCGGTCTACTCTTAGGACGAAGGTAGAAACGAACCTCAGCTGGAACCGAGGCCCGACACAACAGAAACAAGCAACCCGGGACCCCCCATGGGATACCCTTGGCAGATCACAGGGGGAGTCTAATGCGATACAACTTCGTTGATTATTCGCAGTGCACTCATATTTGTACTCATTTGACGAACTTGCCACATCATAACGAGATTAGATTCATGAGCAGAAGGGCATCAATTCGACGAGGTAAGAGGGTTGGCTTGGAGTTTAGGCATTAGCAATTAAGAAATTCAACAAATTCTTCCTTCAGAGTATTGACCTAACAATCGCAATACATGCGACGCAGATTATAACTGGTAGAGCTGTGATAATACCCTTGAAGATACTGAGTTATACGTATTATAGGGGACTCATTTAGATACACGCACGTGATCGCGCGAAGCTAAATCGGTGCGGAAATCGTTCCGCTGTTTAATTGAAAATTTCCCAAATTCAATTCCTCTTAGCAATTTCTAAATTTATATAGCAAAGAATGATGGCCAACACTCACAACCCTCAATGTCCATATGCCATCATTCTTCATACCAGCCCGAAATTCCCGGCATCGGACAGCATGTGAGGTCTTTTTACTTTAGCCCGCCATCTATCTAAGCAAATATTTAACAAACTAACATAACAATTCCCACACCTAGGTTTCGCACTCTACCGCGCACTCCTGCGTCAAGCCCCACGTATCCAACTCCCCGATGACATAGTCGCCGCCCGTCGGGGTCCCGTCGACCCCATCACCCACCTAATCCGGCGCGCCTTCCGACGTAACCGCGCCGACACCAGTCCGCGGATCGTCTATCCAGCTCTCAAGGCGGGGTACCAAATCCTAGCTTTGTTACGATCCGCCGCTTCTTCCCCCGCCGAGACCTCCACGTCCATCAAACCTACCAAGGCTTCGGAGTCGACTCAAACTACGAAGACCCGCAAGTCCTCAAAGACTGCCACCGCCCCTAATGCCGACTACAACGCCATAATATCCCTCCTCCGCGCACGCCTAGCCGAACGCACCCGCTCTCTCATCGCAAATCCCACCCCGCCCTCCAAACCCTCCAGCGCACGCCATCCCAACGCCATCCCACTCCTCATAAACGTAGCCCCCTCCCCAACCCCCACGAACCCAAACCCACCACCCAAATACATATCACCCACACGTCCGCGTCCACTCCCCCAACTCGGCGGCTCCGGACGACGGCAAATCCCACGCTTAGAAATGGCATCCGACTTCCCGTTCCTGCGTCTCAAAAAACCACAACCGACGGTGCTAAGCCACGTTCTCCACCAAAAGATAAAAAAGCGGCAAATACGCACAGAGACGCTAATCAGGTTCCGCGAAGACTCGATTCCAGATGCCGAGCTCGAGGACGAATGGGAGAATATCCTAGCCGACACGATGGAGAAGTGGGATGGTGGAAATAGTAATACCCGGCGCGCCGGACGTGCGGGGAGGAGTATGGCGCAGGAGATACGCAAGGACTTAAAAACGAGGAATACGTTCCGCGAGACGATATCGACGCATGGGCTCAGGTATATGGAGGATATGTTGACGCGGGAGCGGTTAGATCTTATTGCGCGGGCGGATGCTATGCGTGGGATTATTGAAGAAGAGACACGGATGGCGGCATGGGAGAAAGAGCAGCGTAGGACTGAGAAGCGGAAACGCTGGGAGGCTAAGATGTTGGAATTACATGGAGAAGGGTGGCAGAAGCAATTCCCTAATTTAGAAGAGAATAAAGCTCGCATCTAGTCACATGGGGAGGTAGCTGATCTTGTAAGATGTGATGTAGGTATTATCTACGAAGTTTGTAGCGAAAGACTAGCTACATTAAAATATATACCCCCATTTCCGATCCATAATCATTGATTAATATGCCAAATAAGTAGTTTTAAATGCTCCCGAACCCCTTTTCAATTCTGATCGTTACCATCGTATATAAATAACCCAATAATAATGTCCAGATAGACGCGCTTTTCAATCCGTGCCATGTATATATAAATATGAACGAAAGACGTCAACGCTATCAGAATACCTACGCACGATGCTTTAATCCTTAATCACAGAGTTCCAAAATGAAGTCGCGATATCTTTCGGTCTAAAAGCAGGAGCTCGCCCGAGACATGTAGCGTGGTTAATTAAATCTATAGTTAAGGTTAACTGGCGGTAGAATATTAGGCAGTGAGAAGGTGATTGTGACCTTACCTGAAATGAATGAATTTACATCCAGGACAACTCTCTTCGGGGCTATTTGCGTGTTTGTAGCTGCTGGCATTTGATGCGGGAATGCATATGGCTCGGTGCTGGTGTAAGGATTTACCGTCATATTATCGAAACCGGTGAAGGATGGAATACCTATGCCAGCGGTAGGCATATTTCCATAGAGGGTTGAGGTGACAGAAGTAGGCGCCCAGGGATCGTTTTGCGACGAGGAAGCACTAGAATTCAAGGGAGGATCAATCCTCGTTGGAAAGGCAGTACCTCCTGATCCAGACGAGACATCGGTAGACATTCCGGGATTATAGGATTGGTTCCCAGAAAACCCGGGTGGGACATTAGGAGGGATGGTCTGCATGAGCTGGATCTGAGAATGTGTATGTACGTCGGAAAACGCATCCGGTTGAAGCTCGATTGTATGTATATCGGCCGACGTAGGAATAATAATCCCATTCTGTGCCAGATAAGTCTCGACCTCGCCTGAATCAAACCACGTACCCTCCCACCCACTCATATTAATGTACTGCGACACCCCGAGTAGAGTATCGCGCACCCTCATAGTCGGTTCGTCGAAAGGCCCCATCGCATACCCCGTACTCTCATAATTCGATGATCCCGAAAGACTAGAAGGGCCATCGCCCCGGTAAGAAAAGTGAGTGCCTGAACCTCCAAGCCTATGGAAGGGATGTTCCCAGTAATTCAAAGGTTCGTCCCTAACTTTAGCAAGCGTTGCTAGTGTTCGTGTTCTAATCTCGTCCATAGTTTCAAACAACATGACGAAGCCAAAAACCCGCGATACCTTAGCAGGGGGTGGATTGGGCATTGATATTAGGGCCGCTGCTCTTTCGACAGCGTGACGGTGCAACCTCCGAGCAAATGACCACTCGTTGAAAGACATTGTCCGAGGGCCAGTGAGTCGGTTCCAGGGATGTTCAGCCCAGCCAGAATACGCCGGGTTTCCATAATTCATATTGTCCAAGAAATTGAGCCCAAAACTAGCATTATCCGAATTCGGCGCTGTAACAATTTCGTATTGTTGTGGCTGTGGGTTGCTCAATGTAGGATTCAAGTCAGGCATCGTAGACGGTATCTCTTCCGGAGCCACAGACTCGTGTGAAACCGTTATTCCACCCCATAGTTGCGTTGTCTCATCCTCAGGCAATGTAGTGACGGGTTCCTCGCTAATTGCGGCCGCATCTTCGGTCCTCTGAGCATCCTGAGCATCATCGGATCTTTCTTCCGGGCTATCCCGGTCGCTTTTAGGGCTATTCTTGTCTTGCGTCTCTTTGATAAGCGACTGAAGTCTTTGAAGCTGCTGTCCAAACTCGGGCGCCTGAGCCAAGAGCCCACGCTTTGAAGCATAATCGAATAGGTCTTGGTACGCATTGTTTATCTCGCTGTTTACTTCCTTGAGATTGTCTATCTTCTCCTGGAGATCGGTAATAGCATTCTCTTTTCGATTGCGATATGCTCTCTGTGCAAGCCGAATTTGAGTGCGCCGACGCTAATCTTATATGTAAGCATGAATCTCGGCATCTACTCAAATATGTACAGGATTAGAACGGCCCAAGCCAAGTAGACCATTGATTTCATAGCACAAGAACTTTCATATAAGTAGATAAACTAATTAACGAAAGATAGAGATCGGAATCTCTCACTAACCTCGGTGGGAGTCTGGTCCTTGGTTTCTAATCGCGGACGGCCCCGCGTCCTCTTCACTTCTTCTGCTGTATCCCTCTGTTCCTCATCCACCGCTTTTCTCCCTCTCTTCTTCGGATTCGGGGCATTATCAACGGGAACAACCGTCGCGGTAGGTTTCAAGTTAGCTTTGGAAGCAGATCGCCTTGAATAATGTCCTTCATTATATTGTTCGGCACTAAGCACGGCCAAGTCGGTATGGTAGTATCGCATTTGTGCCGGCTGTGATACCGGCGTGGTAGTAGAAGCTGGGGGCAATTGAAGGTTCACTCGCGATGATTGAGAACCAGATTGTACTCCGCTATTACCGGGAGTATTCTGGGTTAATGCCGTCCCGGTTACAAGAGGTGGATGCGAATGTTCATGAAAACCGGCAGGAAATTCTCCTACGCCAGTGAAAATAACTGGGGGGTAAGCTCTAAATGAGAAGGAAGGTGTTGATGTTGTCAAGAGGGGCTCTGACAAATCATCTCGTCGGGGATAAGGCTGACTAGGGTATCCCCTATAGCTATATGCCTGCAAGCCATTGCCATCATTACCAGTGAAGTGTGACTGGATTCCGGGATTTGGTGGTGACGTTGAGGACATATGGAGGTACTGATAAAGACCCAGACCCCATATTGTGTACCAATGTAGAATCCGAGACGTCCCCTAGGATGCTCCGTATAGGCCTTAGAGGGGTCCAACGTTGCAACCTTGAATCTAGAATGAATGGGGCCGGGCTTTTTGCCTTGCTCCCGAGTGGTTCAGAATGGACTCAGCGGTCAAGGTATCCGTCCCAACTTCTCTCTTACACCGAGAGCGGCAATGGGGACAGATGGAGACTTCTAGTTGTATAAGAGTACCTTAGGTAAGTGAATGCGAAGGGACTGTAACGATCTTGGACCAATCCATCCAATTCGTGTTAGTTGAGGTGGTGGGTAACCAATAGATCCGAGGTTGCGTTGGAATGATTAGTGAACAAGTAATCGGTAAGTTTTGGCGCCGCGATTAAATTTGTAGCGGATAATAATTAATAATTGCAACGAGCTGTGATTGGACATAGGTCTTCTGTTACACAAGAAGGAAGCACGTGATAAGTGCGCTGAGTAACAATCTTAGTCATTATGTTTTTTTTATGGCAAAGATCCATGGATGAGGTAAGGCAAGATGGCGGGGAGCTGCGGGGTTACTTCAGGGGTAGTCCGACTTACATAATAAACCAAGCTAGTCCTTGTAATGAGTAATAGCCCCTGTAACCCCTGTAGTCTTTGTAGCCCCTTGAGATTTTTGCTTTTTTTTCTTCTTTTCTTTAATATACCCAACAAAATTCTATTCGATAACTATGCCGTAGTTATATACAAACCCATTTGCCTAGGAATTATTTATATCTAGGACTTTATTTTTTTTGTCATGTTGAGATGTTGACGATACTTACTTAGATAGGCATAACGTACGGGGAAAGGCGGAGCGAATAGCTTCAAATTCGACTCGCAGTTACAATAACCAAATCGTTGAGTTGTGGACGGTCCTAGATTTTATGGGGTTACACATATACCTAGATATCTGTATGTATCCTTGTTAATTAGTTGCAATTTGAAGAATTGTCTGAGATACCCAGATACCCCAGGCATCTATTCATAACCTTTTTTTACGTCTTAGCAATTTCACTTATATGGAGTCGAGTCTATTCAGACGTACAAAAAATCCTATGATGATCTATACCCAGGTAGACACTGGCCAGCTAGTGTAATTACGTGTCCTTTCCCGGTTTATTATGAACATCCAGCAGTGCGTATACATGTCATTATGTTATACAGTTGTGATTTCAACTTAACTCCCAAGTATCATAACCAGAACCAGACCCTTTAAATACCGGTATGCTTATTTAACTCTATTTTTAGTATTAAATATGTACCAGCTCAAAGCTGGTACGCCACTATATCTAATTTCCGATGAACCATGTCTTGTACCGGTACAAGAGACGGCACAACTGTATGCGTTGGCTTGCAGAAAGGTCTTGAAAGTGGCCGCATATGTGGCTTAATGTCTTATGCCGACATCCTTCTTGTGCGTCCGAAGGATTGCAGATAAGTAATACACTATGTGCGCCACTCGTCATCGATGCATACAATAAATGGACTTATGCGGCTCTATTAATCCCGCACGAACACTCGACGAGCATCCAACCTCACCAAGCCATCACGACGATAATGGTTGAAAGGAAACAGAGAATAGGTGCAACAAGGATTGTTCGGTTTATCTAGGAAAAAATGGGACGAAAAGAAGATCTGTTCAAAAGAATACGAGGGGAGATCTAGAGAAACTCCGCTCTGAGATCCCTATATATACTGCCTAACTCTATGGTACACAATCTAAACATCTATGTCATGTTAATCATCATTCAGCTCATTCTTCTCTAAACGATAACAAATACCAACGCTCATGGCCCTAGGGGATTCCCAACTCCAAATATGCTTTACTTGACTTTCTCGAAATCTTCAAGAGCTTTGTAGATGCCATGGTAAGTACAGTTCTCATCCATACGCTGATATCTTTCGTCACCCTTAATACCACGGCTCATCGCCCGTGTGTTGTTGAGAACGGCAGTAGCGCGTGGTAGTCTTACTGATTCTATTCTCTTTAGGATACCGTGGACGTCGTCGGAAGTTACACCAGGTTCTAACAGGAGCCTAAATGCCTCAGCATCCTCGATACCAGCATTGGCACCTTGACCTTGCAACGGCGTCATCGCATGAGCGGCATCACCGATAAGAATCGCGCGGCCCTTAACCCACGTATCGAGTGGCTCCAGGTCTTGGAGTTCCCACACCTTTACTTCCGTCGCCGCACTTCGCATATGTTAGCATTGATCGATTTTTGGTATATGATATAATGAATTGGGCTTTGGTTGCTTACCCTAGAAGCGCCTTTAGACTTGGGTGGAAGTCGTGGAAGATCTCCAACATCTCTTCGCGATTACCATCAGCCATCCAGGACACGGTGGTGCTCTCCTTCTCTTCCGTGGTGGCATAGATGCAAGACATGTTCATGTAACTGAGATGACGAAGAGGATATACGACCATGATGCGATCAGAACCATCGCCGGCCTCGTAGATTGTGATGCGCTTCTCACTGGTCTTCTGTTCTTCCCACCATTCAGGCAATCGGCCGTATGCCTCAATAGCTTTGTTGGCGTCGATGGCAACTCGGCAGCACGTCAAGCCAGTCTTCTGGGGCTGAGGAGAGTTCTCACCGACGATCTTCGGTCGCAAACGAGAGTGGATGCCGTCCGCAACTGGCGACGTGCTATTAGACAATTGTAACACGAAAATGTTTGGGTAGGACACTTACTTATGACTACATCCGCCTTAACCTTTGTTCCGTCATCTAGTGTTACTTCTCCTGCTTCGGGGTCTATATCCTTCGCGCCGTTACGGAACACAACCTTAGCGGGGTCACCGCCAATACCTAGATCCTTAGACGGGGCTGTGGCGATACGTAACAATTCGGCCCTGAAGTCGACCCTCATGTGAGACAAACATGGCGAACCGTACTTCTCTTCAAAAGGGAAACCAGTATCGAATATCATGTTGCAGAGCTTGTCCCTCGTTCTAAACCCCTGGATTGGAACGGAACCGGATCGTTCTGGGTCGTAACCCAATTGCTTCATGATGTTGATGGCATTGGGGAAATTTGCGATTCCTTGGCCGCCTGTGGCAACCGAAGGCTCTCCGCGCTCGTATACGGTAACCTGGGCCTTCTCTCGTAAGATGCGGGCGGCAACCAGACCGGCGAGACCCGATCCAATTATGATGACGCTAAGTTTTTGGTCTTCTCCGGCCATAGCGTTCAACTAGTCTTAGATAGACAATGTTAGTTCTGGAAAGTTGTCGTGAAGGGACCTTGGTAGGTAGTTCTTATAAAATTGGAAATCAAATGTCTAATATCAGATGATAGATGTATGACACAATGCTTTCGCTATGAAGAAAAAAGCAACGCCTCGAACCATTGTTGCTCGCACACATGGCGGCCTTTATATGTTGCAGCGCCCTTACCTTACGTACCTAACATGCCAGGACGACCATACAGTCACAGTTGCCGTTGACTATGCACCCTCCAGGGGAAACACATCATCGAAGCTATTCTTCAGTGAAATCCGAAAGACCTCGGATCTCCGTTCGGATTTCCGCGTTGCACGCATGCTTTGGTAATTAGACAGCTCCGCTTTGTGTCGTTGGTGGATACTTTGTCTGTATGCATTGTTCTACTAAACCCTTCCGACTCCGCAGAACCAATGTTACGTCAATAAGCTTACTTGAATGGACGATCACCCCACAGTCGAATGGCATTCTAATAGGTACCTAGGTGAGCGTAGAAATCGAGTACCTACCTAAAGTGGCTGAGTCCCTTGAATTGGCGTCTAAGACAACGAGACAACAACAGGGTTAGCGTGCATCTTCAGAGGAAGTCAGTCAGCCACTGACGTGTGAAATACAAGATATATAACTCATATAATATTTATAGGTGCCAGTCGAGTTATGATAAGTATCATAAATGATTTTTCGGTTGTCTTCCCTACTCATATCGTGTTACCCGTCCATTCCTCTCACAAACACAATGGGAGAACTACCGGCGTCCTGCATGCATGTACGGTTCCTCAGAAGCTGCTCGTCTTACCGCTTTTGGTATAGGCTTCCCTGATTGAGAAGAACAGGTATGTAGGAAGCCGTATCATCCATTTTACACGCTATTCGTATATCTAACAGACGCTGTACGCGTATATGATTGCGAATCTACATATTGAGTAACTCCGACATCCATAAACTATCTTACACATTCTCTACGAAAAAATTCACGTAAGTGGTTTTCTATGGCTAGTTGTTCTATGAACAGGGTTTCCAATCCTTCAGCAGAACCCGGATGCATCCTCCCGGAAAGGTGTACGGAAGGAAATGTTGGCTGGTGGCGTTCTGACAATAGTTTCCTTCCGCGTACCAGGAGGTCGGGTCGAATCTATTGACGTAGTGAACCATTGTCACAAGGGAAACTACATTGCCCTTATTCAAGCACATGATGCCAAGATCATAGTTCCCTTTTGTTCCCGGGTACATTACACTGCAGCCCCCGACTAAGGAGATGCAGACCGCCGTCGCAGAAGAAATACAATTGGCTTCATACATTTCTTCTATGGCACGATGCGCGAATAACGTTCCAATATCTACCTGAAACCTCTGTTCTGGGCTTTGGTCAAAACGAATAGGATAATATGGATCAACATCCCACTCTTAGAGCGCGAAAAAAAGAGAAGGCAACTTCGGTGTTACGATATACGGCCGGAGGCCATGTCCGAGCCTGAAGTTTTCATCCCCGGAGTTGCCGTTATTCAATACCTATCCCTTTCATTCAACCTCCTCGTTAGGGACTCGGTATGTAACAAATCTTTCGATTGTTGGTGACCGGCTTCCATTTTCGTTGCCACTATTTGTCAAAGACAAGTATGGAGCTCGGCGCAAAGCGCTGAGAGAAGTAGATAACCCATATTGGATGCAAGGAATTCACTGAACCGTCACAAACCACGCGCAACCAGCGTATATGCCCGTGCTTCAGTCCAAACTCCCTCTAGAACCCCGGAGGCTGACAATTTCGTCTGATATATGTTTATAGTTTCTAGTTTGCTACTTTGGTACTAGAAACTACTTGACTAGATGAATCGTCGCTTATTAGGCCAGACCTAGGGAACTAAGGAGGCAGGCCACACGGAATTTCCCAAACATCACATAAACGGACTCTACAAGTGACTCATAACTCATAATCAGTACTTTTCCATTGGCTAAACCATCAGATATTCACTCACAATGCTCAAGCTCGAATTAACAAGAAAATCTAGGTAGGTAGGTGCCTAGACCAGGTAGGTATCCAGATATAACCATAAAGAAAATTTAATCATCCTGTCCTCTCGGCGTGTTTTCACATCACGACCAAGAGTACCGAATCTCTGAAGTCCAATCTACGTTCTCAACTGGCCGGCAACAGAAAAGCATACCACGATCCCTATGATTTCAACGAAGCAAATTACCGACGCTCTCGACCCGGTCAGACGCGTCCTACCAGCTCTACAAACACCTTCATCCAAAATGAGCTTCATCGACATAGCCAGTTTGACCTTTTGCAGTATTTATCTTATTATTACTGTAGCCGTCGCAGTCCAGATTTTTACGAATAAGAGAAGGGTTCGGCCACACTGGAAGAAAAATCTCATCTAAGAAAATACCCAGGTAACAACATTCGTATCATGTCGCGCCTTACTATGCCGTCGAATTGGCAGGGACATTGGGGGGCTTCAGGTCGAGCGAAAATGCAAGATTTCAAAGCTTGACTGGTAGTCCAACCGGCGCTTCGGAGGGTGGTAGGGAACTTTAGACGTAATCGCTTCTCGCGAAGCCCACGATTCTGCCAATATCTACGGTGGTAAATAACAGTTATTTTCCTCCCAATGTGCCTTTACTCCTTGTTTTTTGCTGATACCCGATCATCGCCAATATCTTAACTACGAAGGCTTCCAAAAAGCATGTCCACAGATCATGCATCAACGGAGTTGTCGCTCGGCTTCGGCCAAAACAGTCGGCCCCGAAGAGAGAAAAGATCGGTCACCTGAAAGGCGGCAAATTGTTTTTGACAGATTGGGGCTCGAGTGCATATCTCGCAGTCGGTAACGTGATGCTGTTGGTTGGCCATGTCATGCACCAAGTCCAAGATTCGTGTTTTCAACCGGACCGCACCATGATATGGTAACCAATTCCTGACTTTATTGTAGCGCTCGGAACAAGGAAAAGGTCATAATACTTGTTTCTTTAGTACCTAGAAATGGCTGGCACAGATTTACGGTCTGCCAGGTTAAGCGCTGATGATCATTCGAGCTGCTCTAGCCTAGCTCGAATCCAGGCTCCGTATCCAGCAAATAAACCGACCTGCTTCCACGATTCGCAGAAATTCGCGATTGATCGATACCTTTCTTTCACATATTCTTCTTTTCCTGCCTCATCCCGCCCACCTAATTCGCAAGCAATCGCATGCGACACTTTACTTAGACACACGGGGCAGAGATAAGGAGGCTGTCGCACGTCTTCCGCCATCCGCGCTGTACCCTGCATGACACAAGCATAGTAAATGCAGTGGTCTATGCCAAGGCAATGACCAAGCTCATGGACTGTTGTCCTTGCGATCCTCGAGAACCATAGAGCTTTTCGATCTTCCGACGTCGAAGGTTCCGCAAGATTTCCTGCTGCTTCTGACGCAGCCTGTAATGGCCCAAGTGCATCATCCATCCGTTGAGTCTTCTTCGGGGTTGGTTCAACGCCTTCCAATGTGCATGCGCTATCAACATAGGACTTGCAGTGGGAAGCTGGCCACATGTGCGCAAAATCGATTTCAGCATGATCGTCCAGAGCGGGGTGGTATCTTGCCGTAGAGACCACCGCGACACGGTTCCCACCATACGCTCTACCACAACAAAAGTCGTCGTCTTCGTCCTCGTACATATCATGGTCAAACAGTAAGATAATGGAATAGGCATCTCCAAGCAGCATCTCAATAGCGGCGTCAAGTAGATCCTCAAGATTCAATTGACGGCCGAAAGTACCATCAGGACATGGCCTAGCGCGAATGCGGGTGCAATTATTACCAGCCAACAGTCCAACGTAGTCCATATTGCTATCCCGTTTGCCCGACTTCTTCGGCTCATCCCAGGGCACGAATTGCAAGCGATGTGGAAAAGCTTTGACAGGCATCCCATGGTAAAAAGCGCCTGTAAAGTTGACAAGATCTTCGGTTGGCAGTGAATTTAACATCTCAGCAGCCATTAGCTTTCCTCCCTTTTTGACGTGTGGCTGCAGCCATTTCTTCATGAAACCCACACTAGATGTAATCTCAGGAGCAGTCGCAACATACAAAGTCTGACGCCTCTTATTCGGTTTACGATTCTTTCGTAGGCTCTCATTGAGCCAGGATCGAAACGATTGCGGTGGGTATTTGGGATTCAGAGCTAACTCGTCATTTGGTAAGACTAATGGCCCTGGGAACGCGCTAGACAGCTTGCTTGCGGAATCCTGGGTCAAAACCTCAAGTGTCTTAGCATTCTGTCCCTTCGTAATCAACGGATTTCTGCCAGACTTGGTTGTCGCAGCCAATCTTCGATCTGGACTTGACCAAACGAATCCCGCCTCTTTAGCGTACGCTGATGGTTCTAGCTCTAGGGCCTCATGTGAGCATACTTTCTGGTTCTTCGGCATATTTTTGGTGTTATGAAGAAGCCGTACGCCTCGTCTTTAGAAGGCAATATGATGTACAAGTTTTAATGTTAACTGACCATGAAAAGACGGAAGGGTTGTTGCCTAGCTTGACCTACAGGGAGCATCAAGTATGGGTTTATTCAATTATCAGCTGAAATACCCCTGATGATATACTTATCCGGTATATCTTCTCTAATACCGTTTAACTTTATACTTACGACGACAACGTTCCTAATCTCAGACTATAAGCCATATATATACCCTATACCTTACCCCAAGTGCTTCATTCATTGTTTAATATTTTGTTCTCACCTATATCAGTGGCTATTGCTGAAATTGCTATATTGGACCCAACCAAGTTTTCTGCCATAATGCTTACATAATCACGACTTATGATATTAAATCATTATCTATCATGCGTTAGTATAATATACTTGGTCAATACATAATATAGCTTCTCACTCATCGAACCAGTAACTGAAACCGTAAGTTGATGTGAAGGTATTTTCGAATCCGATAAGACTTACTTTACTGTCTTTGAATTCAAGCATCTCACCTTATTACTTATGAAAATCTTCATCGTCGTGGGAAAATACGTGAATAAGCAACCAGCGACAGCAATACATAATTGAGTGTCGTAAATTAGTCGAATCAACACAACACATCCTATTATATACATCCAGGTAGGTAGATAGGCACTAGATATATATCGAAAACTTGAGACATCTTTTTCCCAACTACATCTCATTATTTCTATGAACTATGAAATCATGAACCTGATTATGTAAATTGTGCTACTAAAAAACGCCAAGTGACGATGAAATTTCTCAGCCGTCAAGCAGCTGAAATACTACGATAGCATCATCTACAGCAGCTGCAACAAAAATTCGACCGGCCTAGTCCAAGTTCTCAACAATTTTACATTTCGTTGAATCTCATGAAATATCACTCATTCACTTCAATCCGGAGCCCCAAAGATTTAGATCTTAATCAATAGACCTCAATCTCATCGCCTCCGAATAAGTTGCGAAACCAGTCATCTGCGACATAATCACCAGCGATATGGGATCACAGGGACAAGAAATACCAGCAGTGGAGACCAAGCACGATGAAGCCGCGATCAAGTCCCATCTCGAGGAGTTGTTAGCAGCGCAATTACCCAACTCCGCGATTTACAATTTCCTGCTCTCGGACGCGAAGATCCTTGCCGCGTCTAAGGGATCGATGACGGCGCGTCTGACGTTAACGCGCAATCATATCAACTCGGGTGGGGGTATCCACGGCGCCGCATCGGCTGCTATTGTTGACTGGGCTGGTGGCATGGCTATCGCGACATGGGATCTACGCCGTCGCACGGGTGTCTCCGTCGATATTCACGTCTCTTACCTGTCATCTGCCGCTGAGGGCGATGAGATCGAGATTACGGCTGAGGCTGATAAAGTTGGTGGCTCGTTGGCTTTCACCCGCGTCGTCATCTCCAAAGTTGTTGATGGAAAGACTGGTCCTATCATCGCGAATGGCACACATACGAAGTTTGTGAAGCAAAGGTAGTGGGGATATAATAGGGCCATGGATAAGATCCGAAGGGTCACCGTTTCATTTTAATTAATTTTTTTTTTCGACATGGAAGAAATAGATCTTCTCATTCATATTACTAGAGTAGTACCTGGTCGCGTTAGATGGTCGCATCAAGGGGGTCTCAGACAACTGACATAGACTCAAGATACAAGGCTGAGGTCTTGAATCAAAAATGATTCCTATGAGATCGTATGTGTTACGAGTGTATGGTACCATAGAATTAAGCATCGGAAGGGTCGGAATTCGAGAAGATAGACGTATACAGCCACCTGCGGAACAATATACCCTATATCTTATCGTTCTCACCTAATCTAGCTAGATTGAAAGATCCCCGAGTTGAAGTTAGACCCAGAACGAGAGATGCTAAAGAAATACGATGTTGCGTGGCTTAGACCTTGAAGGCGGCGCAGATGACGAATACGTCTAAGAGCGATCGTCTGCAGCAAAGTCTTACGGGTCAATCACTAAGTCAACGCGTATCTAGATATACGAGATCACCCTTGCGGGGATTTATACATACTATTACTCAAACATTCCGATGACACTTTCCTAGAAATCGCAGCTCACTTCATCTGCCCTGGTAGACAAGCGGGTTACACGGGAAAAGATAAGGCCACGATCGGGCATATGCCAAATACCTCCAAGTGGTTTATAGAAATACTCTCTATATAGCTTGCTGGACGTTCCGAAGTTCTTATCTAGGTGACTACCTTGGTAGGTACGGGCCGAACATGTTTATCGTAATTATTTGGGGCTGTTAAGGGATGTCTTCCATGATCATTGAGGGAGAATCCAAGTCAGTCATATTAACACCAAATTTACTACAATCCCGCCGCAATCCTTTCATGAGCATCTACCTAGTGTCACTTAGCTAATCAGGGAAGAATGATGTTTAGAATTAGGTATAGTACAGGTCAAGGGACAAGACTTAGCAAACTTTGGCTTATACCAATTTGATAGAGGGTGCGTCTTCGGTTATCGGCGGACCGAGAGTTAAGCGAAAGGGGCACTCAAAGATGGCATCACTTGAGGCGTGGGAGGTTTTGGGATGATTTACTTTGAAGCTCCTGCCTCTTTCCAAGAGATGCGTGACTTGAATAATATGATATGTCGTCTACACTGCCCCAGACAATGAGAGTAAAAATCGACAGGATCAGATTAAGTACATCGTACGTATGTCTCAGCTCTTTAGCCTCCGTGGGAAGCCCTGTAATGGAGATGTAACCACGGCCCCAGCCGGATCAAGGAAGCCTGGGGAGAGGCGGAGTTATGAGTTAAACAGGTGGGGCGAAGCCCGTAGGAGCGGGAGATCGCCCGGAACCCACAAGTGAACCAACTACCAACACGAGTATAGTTGGTTCGATAAATGGAAGCTTGATGGGGGTAGTTTTAGCCGTGGGGAGTTCGTAGGATGTAGATTAAGGGGGGAGGTCTTCATGTATCGTAAAGGCTCTGTAACCCATCGAGCAACAATAACAATAGCGGAGGATCCAACCTCCTCCCCCGTTCCCCCTCCCCCTCCCTCTACCCCCATGCCAGCCCTGGATGTCCTTAGCGCCCTGAATAGCCACTACAGGAAGAAAAAGGACACGGCAAAAAAAGTACGAGGTTTTAAGGCAGAGATAGAGGTTCGCCGAACATCATTAAGCGGGTCTTGGGGGTCTAATAGCCTCCCACCATCATGATCATCTAGAGAAGCTACGGATTAGGATATCTTTGATGTGATAGTGACGTGCATGGATAGTCTTGAACGGTACAGAAGTCATCACTTAGAGGAGTATCTTTGTTTCACTTCTGAGGGTATCGATATCGTGGAAGATGCCGACTACACTCCGAAAATGCCTGTAGTCTAGCCCCTCTACGCAGGACCGCACCCACACCCACACCCACATCCACAACTTGAAAGGGCGGTATAGGTATCCCCTTTAGAACATGTGAAGAAAGAAGACGTGGCCGTTAACAAGACGCATATTTATCAATATTTGACGTGTATGACTAACATATGAGAGAACATGTGACAGGACCTAGCACACTTTTATCTTAAGCCCTAGTTTCTAACTATGAACATTGCTAGATATGCTCCTGGGTAGTCCGTCTCATTCCTCATCCCGCCGTGCATTGAGAAAGCTCGACCGGAACCCCCGGTGCATATGCCCGGGAGGAACAACGCATGAGCGGGAACGATGTGATGACCCTAGTGATTAGTGGCCCTGCATTCTCTTCATTGATGGCGTTAGGCCCCAGGATCCCCGATGTAGGAATCGTGGGAAATCTTCCCCAGACGGGACTACACGTAGCTTAGCGGGCTGTTCCCAAGATTTGGGCTCTATTGGGAGTGAATGGCTAGGCCTGGGCGCTACGGCGAAGCTCCACTTCGAACGAAGAAGCCTCCCTAAGCCGGTCTCGTATCCTCTGCAGTTGAAGGATATGCGTGTGTGCGTGTCCTTTTCTAGACCTTCGAAAAGCTGTACGTAGCTGTAGGTATTTACAAGGATACCTACGGGACAACTACCCATCCACACAGTCTTCTAATACTGTATTATGCAGCAAGCAAAGTACTGTAGTGTGTGTGGCTAACAGCTTGCTGTAGGATGCCGTTTAAAGAGCTGTACTAAGGCAGAGGAGGGGGACCGCAGCAGGCGGCGATAATATGCACCATCCTGGCCCTTGCGGCGAATGTGTCGCCATGTAGGAGCTGCGACCGAATCTTCCAGGTTGCGAACACGGCTATCGTGGACCAGGGGTCCGCCTAGCGGAAGCAACTAAGGCTTGGATTTTGCAAAGCCGGTGGATTAGGAAATCCAGTTCAGTCTGGCTGAATTTTCGAATAGACGGTGATTTCCTCAATAGGGAAATTTTTATGACACTTCAACCGTAGGAAATAGACAGCTGACAGGAAGACCCTGGCTCACAACCGGTGTAACGGTGAGGTGGTGTGTCTCGTCATGCTTAAAGAAAAAAAAAATTGATGCTCTCCGGGGGCTCATCCAATCGTAGCTCTCATTCCAAATCCCAACTGTCGGTCAACCTCCACGAATAGTAAGGTGGGAAATGCTTTTTTACATCTTTATCTTAATAGCTAGAAATTGATGACATGTCTCCAATAATCAATAGCAATGGCGATGGATAATCCAATTACACGTACATAATACGGTCACGTATGTAAGCATATAATATGTAGGGATAGGATGATACCTATCGTCAATTTTGAATCACTGATCGGCGAGTTATGCGTGTCGTACCTTTGCTGACTATGACTCGAGCTGTAAGCTCCGTGCCTGTCAGAATGATTGACCAACATGGCCTCTCAATCTCAGCTCGCATATGCAAAACCCGAAATAGCAACAAGACCAGCTGCATGATAGCAATACAAGACCGCAAAGGGAATATTACCTAGGCAGTGACTTTAAGGTAGGATTGTGAAGTCTACAGCCCATAACTACCTACAAGAATGGTATGCGCCGCAGGTAGTGCAGCCTACAGGAAGATTGGAATAGGTAGGCAGGTAGTATTGGCGGACGCAGGAGGACGCAGTCTTGCGGCGAGGCAGACATGATGATTTGTCGAGGAAATGGATCAATCAAGCAGGAAGGCTTCGCATGCAATCTCGTAGTTTGAAACACGATGCAGCCGTCGTGATGTCCCTTGTACTATATAGAAATTTGCATGTAAATATACTAGGGTCATGTTATTATAAAGCAGCGTAATATGGCTGTGTATGTGTCTCAGGTTGGCCTCAACGTCAGCCATTCCGTATGGTTTCCTTGTGCGCCTGACTTGGGAGCTATTTGGCGATTGTATAGGTACAATACCTAGGTACGCAGTAGGTAGCCTCGCGATATGTTGAATGCTGACAGAATAAAATGCGGTCAGCACCATGTGGAAGTGTGCTGAGTGGGGGGAATGGGAGACAGAGGAAGCGAAAAGAAAAAGAAAAAGAAAAAGAAGAGGGGAATGAGAAAGAGACGGTCCTTTTGACGGGGAAGAGATCGCGGGAACGGGAAGTTAAGAGATTGCGGGCAGCGAGAACGCCTCAATCTCGATGAATGCATTGCGGTGCCAACGGGATCTTAGAAGACACTATTACCAACAGGACTCGACGGGTTCTAGTGGGTTCGCTACCCAACAATAGGTGCACAAGCAGAGGGTACATGATATACTATGCTTCTAGGCTCTGAGTACTTCCAGATAAAACCACCAAACGACCAAAAGAAGAAGCTCGCATCCGAAACATACTGTATTCAGCAACTACGGCTCTTTCGGGTCCTGTAGTCATCAACGATTACCAGCGTCGAGTGCTATTACATTATTCAAATACGCATGGTTGTGTAGTACTTAGCATAAAGGGTGGGACAACTCAGCACATGGCACATGCAGTCGCTACTGCATCACAACAGCAGGGTCTTTGTCTACCGCTGTAGGTATAGTGGTATCGTACTCAGTCGGAAAGGAACACCGCATCCGCTATGTTGGCGGGCCGGGTATTGGTAGACGTTGCAACGCACGTGGATTTTGGGACAGGGCAAAAGCCGTTGACGAAATGCCGATTTTCATCCCACGCTGGATTTGGCCCGCACGAATTGTTCGCGAGGAGGCTATGCGAGTATTCAGCTAATAAGGCCAATAATCTAACTTATTATAACTTGTATTATAGGGCAGCAAGGTGTCCCCTACCTACACGAGACAACATGGTTGATTGTGTATTGCGGAATGCGGAGATCAGAAAAAAAAAAAAAGGACTGCAAGGAGATGAGAATGACGGACATCTGATACAATGACATCCTTGACGTATTAGTTGTGTAGGCATTATAATATTCCAATGGATGAACTATATCAAACGCCCGTTATACGTCAAGGTACTCTGCCAATCAATTATCTGTTTGGGCCAAGAACAGCTTCTTGCGTTATGCGCTAATACGATCGGGAGAGGCTGGTAAGATAGCGCCAACAGCGTTTTGTAGACACTTCCGGCCACCAGAGCTTTTTCAGGGTTACCGAATCTAGAAGCTGAAGGGTATTTTCTCGACCAGGGTCTTCCAAAAAGGAGCATGGAAAACGCCCCTTCGTCACAGGCTCGTGCCGCGATTAGTTCGTTGGTTCTACCCTGCCCAAGCACCCTCCCTACCTAATTAACCCGTTTGTCAAATCTGGGGTTTGGCCATGTGGCTGGATAGAGCTGCGAGCCAGAATGAATGTTCCGTGTTCTTGCTGAATAGGCCTGTGCGCTTGCGTCGGAAATGTTGGATTTTAGGACAAGTCTCTACCGTTGTGACGCAGTAACGGAATGATTACAGGTAGGGCGTAGGTACTTTCCGATACGGCGTAGGATGAGGTGTGTGTACATGAATCAAGGGAAACCGGGATAATAATTTGAATTTTCAATGCAGTAATATATCATACATGATGCAGACGGCTCTTTGCGTTGGAGATCTCTCAGCGGGGCTGTTGAGCAGACATTCCGTCTTAATCAGTGGCTGGATAAAGCGACCACGGCTTCCTTTTAACCCGCCCATCGCTCAATGCGAACACTGCAAGTTAGATGGCTGGTTGGAACCCTACATTGGGAGATTCCCTCGTGTTGAGGACGAGCAAGGATACGTGTAACAATGATGGTGATATGCGGGGATATTGTCGATGTACATATGAAATTCTTAAACATCTTACATATGTGGTGGGTGCATCGCAATCCATTTCAGTGTCCATTTCAGTGGTGGGATCGTAGAACTTAGCATCTTGCGACATCTCTATTATAGGGGCTCATACCATAGTACCTAGGTATTGGTGGCGTCAGTCTACCGAAGGAGCCGTACCGGGAATAGCCGCAGGGTTAACCCGCTACAAGGAAGAGACGAACACTTCTGCTGAGATGGGACGAATGCCAGGGGGGTTGATTGAAAGTCCACTGGGATTATTTTTTGAAAGTAGGACGTCGTAGTGTTGGTAACAACCTGTTACGCGAACTTGTAGAAGAATTCCGTGGGGGGGAACCCTTCAATTCTGAAGGTCGCGACAACGGACCGGGGGGGCATGGCTTGTCTGACCTTGGCAGCCCTAGATCCAGGTAAAATCAACCAGCAGGAATGCGCTGCAGCGGCAGTGGCTTGAAATATCAGCGTTAATGGTGCTACACTATGCGGCTTATATACTGTAGTTCATCGCGAACCATGGTCGAGCGTTACGTGGAGTCTAATGTAGGTACACAACGGAGCGAGTGTGTATCATCCCGTCCCGAGTCATGTATGGTAGGTAAGTTTAGATACCTAGCGATGGGAATGTAAGTAGACAGCCCACTGTCTCTTTGACTTTGGCTGACATCTCACTTTGACTAACCCAACAACCCCAGATCGCGGGAGTCAATCTTGAAAGCGGGATGAGGATCTAAACCGAACCGTGAGCCTCGATAATCTGGTTACCAACTTCGAATTGTCAAAGGGACGTGGGATTTTGAACCTACCTACCTGGTAACGGTAAGGTCTCAACTCTTAGAATCTAAATATACCTTAATAGTACTAAAACAAGGATGATAGTAGGGTACATTGTCAGTTGTGTATTGACCGATTACCAAATATTGTAAGTAAGTCGAACAATTAAAGGGGTACAAGGTGTGAAGGTGTGCGATACCTGAAGGAGGGCTTGGGACGCTAAAGACACTGACTTAGAAGGTCAGTACGGTACAAGGTAAACTATAGGAACACTGTGACTTTACTTGGTATGGATTCCACGTATGTATTTCAAGTAATAATCCCAGAAAATTTACAGTGGCGTATGTAGGTGTGCGTGGTGCGTCTCACATCCCCCCCATCATCCCCCGCTCTACATATCCACGTATATATGCAGACAGGAGTACGGATCCGTAGAGGGTCTCGTACTTTTGACCTTACATTCTCCCGGCTTCGCACTATGTGTCGATTTCTTTTACCGCATTCAACAACAATGAATATCGTCATCACCGTCCTAACCAGGCGACTACATGACCTCCCTCCTATGGGCCAATCATCGGAAACCCTTAAGCTCTCCAGAAGCCCCGCTTGACCAGATTGAACTATTAATGCAGCTGGACTGCCATCCACACCGAGCCGGAATACACCCCACTGGTAGGTACTCATCTGCAATGCTCTGACAAACCCTGAAGGTGCATATGCACGCCAAAGGGCCATTCTGCATGAAGCCAGGACGAACGGCATAAGCGAGACAAGTGTCAAAAGCCCTATCGAGTTACCTTATTATGCTACTATGTTAGTATGCGTCGTGGTGGTGGGTTCCATCGCGCGGAATTGATCCAGTATACTTAGTAGCTCCCCCCGGTAATGTATCTATTAGTACGACGGAAGACCGTTATTATTATTTAGCTATTACTAAAACTGACAGTATATCGCATCATCTGCATCGTCGGCATCACCGTCACCCTTTTAATCTTTTAATTGTTATTATTATCATCGTCGTCATCCTCATCATAGCTAATACAATAGTCTAGTGAGGAGATGAGCGAGCGCTCGAGTCAGCATTTGCTCATCAAACCCATACCTCCAAGTATATGCGCATTAAGACATCCTTCCGTCTAACGCTTCGGGACCCGGCCTGATCTCCGTCTATCCGACAAGATCAGTGTGACCATAACGGACTAAAAGTCGTGCACGTACATACCTAGGTAACCACCTACACTAACACTAGCTACGCAATGCAAGGTCAAGAACGTGACAAGTTGGAGATGCCCGATGCTGCTTTGACAGTTGTCCCTCACATGTTGCGGTCATCCAAAGGGCTACGCGATGCATCTCTATGCATTGCGCAGGTCGATGCCTTGGCGGCCAACGAACTGCAGAGCCCAGGCACGAGTTGCTGCTTATACCTATCTGACCTACCTATTTCCTAGGTATTCTTCAGCTTAAGGGTTTGTACGTTACGTACGCTTATTCTACCGTTACCCGGATCCTCGGCCGGTTCGCTTCGCGCCGAATCTTCAGTCTATGGGTCTAGCCTAGGTTATCCGGGAGAAAAATAGAAGAAGAAAAAATAGACAAGGAATAGAGTGTATCATCGTCGTTCGCCTACTACCTTAGTCCCGGATAGTAGCGCGAAGGTCTGTGGTACACTCTTACATAGCTCACACATACGTACAGGGCTAAAAATCGCCGACCAAGATCTAGGTGGCCGTTTTCTTGGCCCATCTAGAGCCCATTAGCTACGTTCTAGTAGCGTGTCGCCCGGTTCGTCTCAAGTCCATTCTTAATCACGGCCCTTTCCGGATTCAGATAATTAAATTGTTTCTTAATCAATCGGTATTGTTCATGTTCCCAAAACGGCATGTGGGAGAGCTCCTCTAGCACCGTCGACGCAAAGGTCCTGGTATTTCTCACGTGGACTAGTTCCATTTCAATATGGTGTGTTTCTATGTTCTAGGTATGGTATCACTGCATGATTCTATATCATCAGTAGCCTGCCTTATTTCGTATGCGACACACTCTCCGAGAGGTCGTAGCACCAAGTCATCGTGGGCTACTGCGTGGTGAGCGCTCTTACATATCCTATGCTGGGATAAATTTTATTTAAAAAATTATTGTTATCGTTCTTATTATTACTATTATTATTAAACTGGAGAAAGATACGGCGTGTCCGTGTACAATTAGCGATATGGAGCCTTTCAATTCGCGATTGGAATGAAGACTGGACCTGGCTCAAACTATTGTAAGCAATTTGACAGCTGAAGCCTGCATCGATCCATCTTCATTCTCATCAATCCTTTTGTTCCATGACGAAAACGAAAAAGGGGTGGCGTTGAAATCTTTATGGGTTCAATTTGGCCACATTGACACATTACTTATTCACCTACCTATGGCGACTCCCTGGCCCGTAAGCTACTACTAAGGCCTAAGGATTCAGGAACCCGACCTACTTCGCCACTGAACGCTACCCCTTTATTATTAGTGTACTATTCGGAACCCTGAACCATGTTGAATCTCTTTGGGGGTCTTGCGGCACGACATCTACCAACCTAAATATTTTGACGTGCTACAGCAGATGTCAGCATTAAGGGTTTATGTTATGTACATACATACATACACTACATATAATGTAGGTACGGAGTAGGTAGGTAGGGGAGAATATGCCGCGGCGTACCGTCCAAACCTGGAGGTCGTGAAGACCGGGTCGCCCTACCCATCTTAGCGTTTGGTGGCTTCGTTCGATGCGCATTCTTTAACATGGGCTGTAGAAGCTTCTGAAACATTGCCGGCCCAGCTCCCGGCTGGGGATGCCGTCCGATCTTGAAATAAGAAAAACGGATAGCCAGGCCTGGACCTAGCCTGGTTGGCAAGCAGACCCTTAGCTGCCCTTTGCGTCTTTCTGGTTTGATTTTTTCACTACAGATTATGTACTGACTGAATTGCTGAGCTCATTCGGCGAATTCAGATCTTCTCATGGCCACCACACAAATGCAACGGGGGGTACTTAACGCGGTAGCAACACACACGGTACTGTACCTAGGGCATTGCTCACTGACACACACCAAAAAAGTCAAGAACCCAGCCGAGGGAGCATGTTACGCTCGGCAAAAGCTATCCAGGATTATCAGAAAGGAGAAAAAATATAATAAAAAATGTTGGGTTAATTTAACAAGAGTTCTTGTTGTCGGCAGGCCACTCAGTCATCATCCCAAGAGACTTAATTATGGAAGATCCTTTCAGTATACGGGGTCTTAGGGGCCGTACCTATACTTCAACAGCGTTAATTACTAGGTGGCATCGGCCCTCCTAGAAAGCTACTTTAAAGAGGAACGATGCAATTGATGTACCATACTTGGCACTGGCCGGGGATTACATATTTTTGATAGAGAGTGGATCCATTCGCCTTCACCGTCCACGTCCCTCCACTTTGCATGCGAGGGGGCGTAGTTCTTTCGCGCATATCTGCACTTACTGTTCGGCTCTAGAAGCTGCCTGTTAGTCTATCAGTCTGTACCTTTTTTGTCGCCGAGTCGCCGTCCCGGTCTCGTCACCCACTACTGTATGCGCGTGTGTGGCAGTCTTTTTTTCTCTACTGTATGCACTTGGAGGAATCATTTCTACGGACAAGGGTTTGGGCATGGCCCACCACACACACTGTGTCATTTCTCGCCTGCTCGAAAACTCGAGGGGAACCGCAATTAGGTACCACCACCAAGCTCGAGTGGGCTTAAACGCCTATGCCCTGTAGTATCCCTACCTACCTACCAGCCTACCTGTCCCGTTGGACTTCTCCGTTCTATCACTTTTTAGGAGGCAGGCTCGAAAGATATATCATATTGAATTATATATCACACGTGAGGGATAAAGAAGCGCGCAGGCGCGTTATGGTTCTGCGTTCAAGAAGGTCTGGTGCGGGAAGTGCCAGCATCCAGTCCCTCGTCTGCACAGCACAGACTCGCAGACTAACGGCAAGCCCATGTACAATAATACATAAGTCGTTTTTGTGCGGATACAAAAGCTTGAAGTGGCTCCCCCCTGTCGCTCTCTGCTCTGATCGTTGACAACGTTGACAACGCCCCCATGCACACTCGTTGCTGTACCTCGCTGCAAAGTAGTCCTCATGCAGCTGACCCCTGCCACAGCAAGTATGTATACTTTCGTACACTCAGGCATGGTTTCGTCAGCAGAGAAAGCTTTTGGTAGTATGGTGTACCAATAGCCAAGGCGGAGCTGGGTGTTCACCATTTTAATCACGAATTCCCGGTACAAAGTGGCCAAGCTCCGTATACATCCCTCGAGGGTACCTATTTTCTTTATGTTCTACCCTCGAGGGTCGAGTACATATCGTAGTACTATGTAGTACTTACTGGTTGATCCCTAGACCTTTTGGCCCACCATCGTCATTCCCCGTACAGTCACAGTGCCTAATGTTGGTATTTTTTTTTTCACTGGAGCTGTCTGCAGTTATTGGCCGGATCATACCATTTATCGTTTGCCTACCTCAGAATCCCTACTGTGCCATCTGTACTTGGGTCGTACATAGGTATGTATTGCCTAGCTTATGCCTTCCCGTTGGTAATATGATATACCGTAGTGATTCTTCTCCACATCGAACATCCACTCCAAATACATGACTAGTTCCAAAATCGCCTTCTGAACAATCACGACGAGGACGCCGCGTCGTCTTTCCTATCGACTTCCTACTGGCTTTGTCGACGACTTTCAGAAAACCCGGTTACAACCAGGACGGTCTCTACTTCTCTCATACATCTGGCCTATCGATGCTACTGGAAGGTCCCGGAAAGCGGAAAGACCCCCACGAAGCCATCGCCCACCTTGCCAAATCACCCCGTCCTTTCTCTTTCGTCTTCCTGAGTTGGACCTCCTCCCCAGATTTGTAGAGCTTCGAAGCAACACCAGCATACAGACGAACCAGCTCAATTCGTTCAAACAAACCTGGGCAAGCATCTCAGCGGCTGGAGCTACCTTAAACCCCAACAGACTCTTGCTATCTACCTAGAGGCGAATCCGATTAATAGCACCTATCCGGATTCTCAAGCTCCAGGCCCACGAATCTAGGTCCCATTTTACCTGCCAATCATCAAAGTAGAGTAGGGTTGGACGACGGCCTTATAATAACTATACATCCTCTCGGCGAGCCTTCTTTTTCGGAGCGCGATCTAAGAATTCTTGTCCCACTGACGTTTAGTCTGGGTGTGAACTTAAGAGAAGGATTAAGGAATTTGTGGAAGATCACTAGACCTTCGGTACTAACGTCTTAACCAAACACCGGGAAAGCTATTATCGGACACATCAGGTCATCCAGTACCGCTTCCCAAGACGAATATAACATCGCAAAAATAGGCCTCGTCCCATTCGTACCGTCCACCCATCTGCTTTCGCCCTATCCTCCTGGGCTATTCTCCGCGGCCCTAATATTAGGCTACTACCCACCAGTAGTTTTCCTATCGAACCTTTCCGGTTACCGCATTGTGTCTTGTTTGTCGAAGCGGAGTGTCTAAGTATACGAACGAGACAAACCAGAGCCTTGCGCCGAGTTCTAATTCTAATCGTCGAAAGCTGTTAGATTTTCTCTCGTGAAACTGGACCTGAACAGTAGAACGTCGGAAATCGAGCCCGTCCGCGTGGAAACATTATTTTCTTAGCTGATTCACACAGTCATGCGCCTGCTTGTAAATCATCGGGGGTAACGATACGTCGCCACTGTTCATTGCAAGGTTGAAGTGGGATCCTGGTAACTTGGATGGCTAAGGCGAGCTTTTTCGAGGCAGTTTGGATTGCGAAGAGGAATTTCTAAAGGCACGAGAGTCATTCTACTTACTAATCGAACACAGCAAGAGCGTTATTGCATAAAGGCTACTGATTACTAGCGGAATAAGAGCGTGAAGAGTCTGGGGTTTTGTCAAAAGACTGCAATAGAGACTACGGGACTTTACAGTCTCGAGAGGAGGGAAGATCAACACCGATGCAAGAGAAAAAGGCAAGAGGCAAATATTACGGAAATTGCTTTGTAGGGGTGATTTCTCTGCAGTCCTTATTTGGAGTTACACGCTCGCCGATATATTCCTCCAGACTAACAACACTCTGCGTGAAAGCAAGCTTGGAGGATCACTTGGACACGATACCAGTAACTTGTCGCGACTTTGTGGGTGGATAAAATCTGGTCGCGTCAAGATATTCAAAATACAGAGGAAACTAGGCTTCGTCGTCCAAGTAACAGCTCTGCTAAAATACTTAGAGAGGAAATCTCTGGCACAACACGTCGGCGAATCAACACGTAAATGTCAGTCCCCTCTACCTTCTTACCCTTATTTTTCTTGTTCAAATTCCCTAGTTCTCTGGGTGATCTGTATCGATGACTCAGTATCCAGTCTGATTTGACATTGTTCCTTTCTCGTGGCGTTGGAGATACTAACACCAATACGTAGAACGCAAATATCTTCGAAACTCGACCTTTGAAGTATTATTTTTATTTTTATTTTAATTAGGCAAAGTACCATTGCCCTCTAATTCTGAAGATTGAGGTAACGCTTATCTACGACCACTCAAAGCCGACTTCGCGCGATTACGCATGATATATTGCATGACACCGTAAGTGTCCACATAAAACCACCATCGATAAAAATATTACTTTTCTCTTTGAACTTGTCTAATTATTGGCATCAGGGATGGCGTTTCATACACAGCAGGGCGGCCATTGGGTCGGGCACGGACCTGGCTATATGCCAGCCATGAGCCCAGCCATGCCTCCTCTACCAGGTCCTCAAGTTCACCACCAGCCTCACCCACAACCAAGTGGACCTCAACCTCAAAGGTATGTGATCTGGGAAATAAACATACCTGGAGCCAATACTAACTGAATTTTCAGACCGGAAACGTATCGGCTAGAAGTCCTGCAGCAGCCTACTATGGCTAAGGCAGCCAATGGCAAGGACAAAGGTTTGATGCCCTCTTGTTCTGGATTTTCCATAGCATGATACTTACTCTAGTAGATCGAAAACCTGTCGACCCGCCTCCTATCCTACAATTACACGTTCCGAGTGACGAAGACCCCGACGGCGTGTA
The DNA here is from genome assembly GCF_022578975.1 of Hypoxylon trugodes. NCBI lineage: Eukaryota > Fungi > Ascomycota > Sordariomycetes > Xylariales > Hypoxylaceae > Hypoxylon > Hypoxylon trugodes. The sequence continues at coordinate 246,366 of NW_026250021.1, forward strand.
TCGACAAAGTGAGTGGATGTACTATTTCCAAACATTATTTACGATCGCTAAACATACTCCAGGCCCTTATCTCATAGCGGTTGCGTATCTAGAATATGCGCACCCACCAGGTCCGAACGGCCAAGCGTCACCGCCGGCGAATATGATGGCTGGAACAACAGTATCGTCTCTACATCGACTAAAGGATCCCACTAACAAAGAAGGGGCGTTCTTCGTATTTGGAGATTTAACAATCAAGAGTGAGGGAGAATATGTCATTCGTTTCGATTTGTTACAAATGACGATGGATAACCTCGAAGACGGCGAGTTCTGGGTTACAATATGTTCGGTGACAAGCGATCCTTTCAAAGTCCACGCGGGAAGAGCTTTTCCGGGAATGGCGGAATCTACGTTTCTTACGCGATCGTTCAGCGATCAGGGAGTCCGTCTTCGATTACGCAAGGATTCGAGACAGATCGCCAACAAGAAGAAGAATTTGCGCATGACGGATCAAATGGATAAGCAAACAGGGCACAGGCAGGGAAGCACTTCGCAAAATGGCGGTATGCCACAAATCGACGAGCGATCTTACCACGACTACGGAGACGAACCTGTGGCGAAGAGACATCGATCTGAATATTCACTTAATCCAGGAACGCCTACACAAGAAGGAGGTCCAGATATGCGATGGAGCTCCTATCCCGCTCCTCCAGGCCCGACATACAATTCTCAGCAGCTACCATTAGGATCAGTCACTACAGGACCACCGAGCACGGCTGCGACAGTTTCGATGCCTCCCCCGACCGGCCGTATCGATACTCACTTCTCTTCCATGGCCCAAGGGCCCCATGGCTTCGAACGCCAGTCGCCGATAACCCACTCGCCGATTCAGTTCGGAAACGCGAGTGCTCAAAATTCCTCGCATCCTTTTATATTCACAGCAGGTTCTAATACCGGAAATAATCCGCCCTTGAATCTCGCTCCGATTCCACCGCACCCGCAAGCCGCGATGGCCTCACCGATACACAATGTTTCTCCCCGATCCCACGGCCCGTTAAACGGCGCACCACCTTCGGGAACCGCATCACCAGTCGGACCTAATATGTATACTACAGCGCCGCCGACTTCGAATACACATCCGACACACCAATCACCTTATACTAATCAAGGACCCTACCAAAGTATGCAGAACGCTTACGATCACGGAAGTCTCCGAGAGCACGGTTTAGGCACACCGTTGACGGCAACTATGCCATCGGAAAGCCTGAATGGATCATACTCTATCGGAGGTGCGGATACATTCGACCATCACCTTGGCCACATGGTTAATAAGACACAACAAGACCACTAGCAGTGGACGGAGTTGCTCACTCCCATGTTGGGCCTAGGTAATCATTACGGTTGAGAGCATTGCTCGCCGATCTGTTACGAATATTACTTTCTATAACGAGGCGCCATATACCCCTTTTTTCGAGATCAATAAAAACCCTACGCTTTAGAATAATACTTTACAAATTCTTTCACTGGCACCTTATGACGATATCCTTGCAACTACGCAAACAGCCAGTCATCATCGTTCGTTTTATTTTCGAATTCCCAACACGCATCGCCACGGAACATTGCATTCAGGTGGAATTATTCTGGTCCACAGGCAGGCAGGAGGCGTTGGTGCGAGTGTGTGAGTAGGTGCGTATGTGTACGCGGATTGGTACTGTTTTGTTTTGTTTGATTTTATTTCAGGGAAATTGATGCATGGTGAGGGTATTTTTTGACACATACACACGCACACGCACACTGTCGTATTTCAGCCGGTTTATCCTCTTCGGATTTGTATTGGGAAATACGGGATTTCAAAAAAAGCACTTGTCTGAACGATACCCAAATGGAGGCTATTTTGCGTCATTGGTTTTCCCATATTCCCCCTCCGCTGCTCGAGTTTCCCTTTGTTTTTTACTACTACTATAACCACCACTACTACTGTTGTGATGTACGCACGTCAAGGGGTTAATGGATTCGCCCCCCCGGAGAATTTTGATATCACGAGAACCCTTGCCACGAGCACCTTAAGATACCGCTTTAATTGCTAGATTACAATAGACTTAAAAGCATCGCTGCAATGCTTGAGCTGAATTCTGCAATGTGACTTGACTTACTACGAGCTTGGCGCAAAATACTTGAATTTTACTTCATCGGTTCTGACATGTAATTCCGAGTGGCCACTTTAAGTAAATGGTCTTCAACACTTCACCGTCCAAGAATTTATAGTATAGTGAGTTATGTTGTGGACTTGCCGGAGTATCGCGGGCGAAAGGTCTCCGCTTACCAACTCAGGAGGTAGGTGTGATAGAAGTGCATTACAGCTCTAGGGGACGCGTTGCAGATATCAAACCAGGGTATAGTGGTAGGGTATCTAGCTACAGCCTCATACAGACACGTCAACACGGATCAGGATTTCTATCAGAAGATCTAGAAACTCATAGTTGAATTACTACGAGACAGGGTATGTTGTATTTTTCTTGCTAGATATCAGAATGCTCCTAAGTCTGGGGGTCAAGATACCATCAAAGTAAACTAACCAAGCTAACTCTCCCCCGCAAGGGGCGGAACCAGAGTTGTGAAATATCTGGAATGTGTCTACTAAGTACTGCGGTGCAGTGAGGCAAACGAAATCAGCACTATAGAGCGAAGAAGTACTGTACATTACTACAACAAGCGCCCCCAGCCAGTTTTCACAGTCTACCTAGGTACTATGTCTACACAACTACCTACTTTATGTTTCATTGTAAGTCTGCTATGATTCCCTGTAAATCATATGAATAGTTGTAAGCATGACGGTACTGTGTAGCGGAATACGCCGCAACCAGTTGGGAATTCTATCCGCTTATTATTCGTAATATAATCTTCCACTAGCTCTATCAGGGAAACCAAGTTATAATCTAGCCTCAATTTGTACAACAGTTACCTATTCCTGTCCCTACGGCTGAAAATGATCTAAGGTCTAGCGAACATTAGGTAGGTAAGCAGCTACATAAGATGGCTACATGTGGTAATTAATTCACTGCGCCCCTTCAGGTGATGACGTCCTTACGGCCTCTACAATACAGTGATGTTCTTACAGAGGTACATGCCCATATCTGATCATCTCGGAGTTTCTTAGCATAGATATCTTGTCATTGACCTACCGTGGCCTGATGTCCCAATAGCCCTAAGCCTACCTAGGTAGATGCACCCACTGCTGCCACAATCTCACTGTACTTGTCTCTTATAAACATAAGAGTCCTATTTTGTCATCAGTTCATCATATTTATTCGGCTCACCTATCCAATATCGTGATATTTCACGTGTTTGGTGAACCCTGGTATAACAACGGAATTAAGCCACACAGACTGCATTAATCCCCATGTTCCGGGATTCGTTCCCGACGCTACTTATTATTTCTCGGCAAATTTTGTTATTCTCCAACCCCCAATATTCCCAAAGAGCTTCTACCCAAGGCACTGGGGATCGCTCGGCTTCGTGCTTAAGTGTAAAGTGAATGCTCGGTGCCCTTGGTTTCACATTCCCAGGTCCAAGCTAGCGGGCTCTCCCGAGTGAAACAACCTCTGAATATTCGAGAACGCTTAGACATTTTAAGTCGTTAATTGCTCTATTATGTATGGAGAATGAGAGTTATATAGAATAATTGCATTCAATATTAAGCTATAGTTTCTAGTGACACCCACGATGTGTTGAGGATGGCCATGGAATTTCCCTATTATGTAACCTCTCTAAAGTCCCTTACCAGGCCTGCTTCGCAATTACGCGGTCCCCTAATGTAGGTCAACGTATCAACGATTTACTTACATAAGTACTCTTCTGTTATCAAAGTAACATATGCTACATACATATGTAGGTAGACTTAAGCATGGCCAAGTCAATAGTTTGGTGGCAATTCAACTCGGTTGCCAATCAAACCTCCTCAATACTTCGGGCATTCCCACATCTCAACCAAATCTTCTCGTATAAATCTCCCTCAGGTGAGAATCAACACGCGGTATTACGCACTCCACATTTAAAGCGATGTCTACATACTAGGTACTAACATCAATTATGATGTGCTCTAACCGTTGCATCTGGACCCGCGACCTCTACACTATTACACAACTTGCCTATTGAAGTTGCAGATAATCATTGAAACGTGGAGTTCTTCAGAACATACCCCTGCTGCAGTAACCCTGTCGCCTTGCTCGTCCACGCGGAGCCATGATCCATGTTCGTTGCCTAGCTACCCTAGTCATTCTACACAGGTCCCTAGCCACCGAATATGTACATTGCAGAGCTATTGACACGTTTTGGACAGGCCTAAAGGACTGACGAGGGTCATTCCTCGGCCCTAGCCTCCGAAAGAATTCTCCGAGAGTTGCCTCGAATCGCCATTTGCGACGGCCGAATCCGGCATCGCCATCCCTGAAACGAGCCGGGGAGCCGGGGGCGTCACTTCGTTCATATCCCCCATAAGGCAACTTTGCTAGGGACGCATTTAGAAAATGAACGCTAGATCTATGCCGAATGACGCTACCAGTAAGCACGCGTACCTACCAGCAAGTACACATGTACATGGGCAAGACTGGCAAGAGTATGTAGGTAGGTAATTTGCCTCCAAGTTTTTTATCACACCGAGCTGCTTGGCCGTCTTGGCCTACTCGTTGTCTTGCGCGACTTTGAATGGGTTGTATATTGTTCGAGACTTGGCATCAAGATTGGACCAGGTAAGCGCTGTAGTAAATGACATCTCGCTTCAGCACCAACGGGAGCTATTTTCAGAGCGACCTACATATGCAAGCCTGCCCGCAGTCGGCGCGGATGACTTGGGTTGCAGGTTGCCGGACGCGTAGGGGGTTAGAGGGGGTTGCAGAATGAGCACACCCTCAATCCCAAAGCGGTAATAGCAAAGGGCGTCTTTTCCTTGATCTGGACTGGACTATGGGGGTAAATTGACTGCATGCGGAGTACAGGAAAATTCAACCTTCTCTAATTGTTCTTAGGTAGCGAGCATAATAATCTTCCGATCAAAAACAAGGTATATCTCTCAACTAAGTTGGCAGAGATTGTAACAGCGGGATCGAAGTTTATGCCTACCAGTATAAACGGTATTATAGTGGTCTGCCGTTGGTTGAGGCTGTGCTCTGATACCATACGATCGTTTGATCTGTAGGGAGGTAACTAAATTGCTTGATTACGATAATGTTATCTTGTAGTACCTATGTAAGTACATCCTTCCAACGCCTGACTCGTGTCCTCGCCCCTCAGGATTCAGAGTCAGGTGTATATTGTACTGCATCCATGCTCCGAGATGCCCGGCCTGTCCCAATCCGAGAGAAGGATCATAAACTCTTCTAAATTGGCATTCCTACCTGTTCGATGCGAGATTACCAGTGCAAAATTGTACCTGCCGATTCTGATACCTCCGCACATTTCCTGTATGTGGCAGATACAGAATATTACAAGTCGTTTAGTTGAGCTAGGTATCCCATGTGGACGTCGAGATGGCGTAACAAACTGATCGACAAGTGACATCAAATGGTATGTAATAAGTTGTCTACGAAAATGCAGTTCATTCCCAGCCCCCCTGTCCGACTATGTACACAGACTCCTCACCCGAATACTACCTATTCCCCTCACGGACACGAAAAGGCTCGAAAGGGCTGCTGTCAACGCTGCAGGAGACCCCAAATTCGGAGGATTAATAAGAAAAATTCCTTCTGCCATCCCCACCGGAGGCTCTTGATAATTTTCTTGCGGTGAGACACCTAAAGCTGTATTTTTCGTTCCTTTTTTTCCCTATTGAAGTTTTCGAAAAGGCCCCTCACTAGAAAACAAGGACGAAGCCCGATAAGTACACTTTACCCCTTTCCAAGCTTATCTCCGACACTATCCACCATTCCTCTTTAAGCCCAATAGAGCAATAACACACATCTGTTATACCCCCGCATGTCAGGGATTCACGGTACTGCACTGAGAGGGTTACAAGCAGGAAATCAGGGGCCCCGTTGAGATGATCCCATCAAGGTCAAGGGTACAACTTCCGCGAGCCGTTGTTACATCGCGCACACGCCGCAAAAGTAGACTTTTCAAAAGCCAAATCGCGCTCAAAATTCAGAGGATAGTACACATTTATCTAGTCGAAATAGGTACTTGCTAGTAGTCAGAATGCCATACCCAGAACCCTAAGATCGTTCAAGGGCTAGACTACGTCTTCCAAGGCTTTCAATGTGCTGTCGACCCTGACGTATGTAACATGCTTCTCGGTCTGACGATGCTCATTAACCACCGTTGATTTTAACCCCTGTCGGGTTTACAAGCGAAGATCTGGCAATAGTCTTGGCAACAGAGGAACCTTCCCAGCCTCCTCTGTCCAGGTATGTTATATCGCTTTCATCATTCATCTCCGTCCAAGCCACAAATCGCAACATTGGAATTACCCTCGCTATTCCGCATTCTAACTAACCTCTCAACAAAGTGGTAATTTGGGTTAACTTTATGAATCCACATCGTCGTCAAGTAATTTGCTATCGTTGCACTCGCGAAGGTCTCTTCGCCATCCTGTGCCTCTTTTCACCGTACGCAATTGCTTACTCCATGTACTAGTACTCAATACTACGAGCAGGTTCTGGAACTTAATCTCCCGAAACCCATACAGAATAGAGTCCCGTCCTGCTTGAATATCACCATAATGATACGCAGTTCCTAGCGTCGAGCTAGGAGTATGATGGCCTAGACCTGGATACCGAGTTCCGCCGAGCACGGCCTATCGACGTTCCGGGTTGAAGCCTCTCCTTCCTATCTATCTTTGTTTTTTTCCTCGTGTACGTGCGTTACCTACTCGCTTCTCAGGTCACAGTCACAGAGTACGACCCTGCGTTCGCCTTTGACGTGTAAAGAAATCCTCGCTAAGCTGGAAGAAGCTTGTCCTACACCCCTGTTTTGAGGATGCACAGGCGACGGCACCAAGATCATGATCTACTCGGGAGCGAGAGAAACCCTGGGAAACCAAGGCCGCCGAACCGACAGTTGGCTTCTCGAGCCGTTGAACCCGTGGCGTAGTAATTACATAGAGCCAGCCTAGCCCAGCCTAGCCAGCTTCTGTAACGGTTGGATCTGGAGAGAGACCAGATGAGGAGACCCCCGTTGTAGCCGCTTTTTAAATTAATTCTCCGGCGCACCTGAGATGTGTTGCATGGATGGGCGAGGTTCTGCCTGGTTGGCCTATTTACCTAACCTACGGCAGTTGCTTCCCGGCAGCGAACATGCGACTCTTATTATGCTCGTTATAGTGTAATACATCGCTACGACATCGTATATTAGGTATAGTGTAGCAGGATGTAGGTACCCGTACGATGCCATGATATTCTGTACCATAGAACCTCCTCGCTAGTATACAAGGTGCTCGTTACACGGCTTACGGTAATATCGCAGTAAGTACGGTAGTTAGCTACTGTCATCTGACTCTTCTTGAAAACTCCGTTCGTATCACGAAATCTTGATCCTTCGGAGTTTACGAATGCTGATTGGAGAGCAGATACTCGTCAGCTTTCTTAATCATTCCCCCCTGGTGTCCTACCTAGACGGCTTTTAGCAAGGATTTTCCTACGCATAAGCCTGTGGATGGGGAGCATCACCTTCTACAGGTGTACAGCAGTCTTTGGTTCGTGATCATCGTTCTAGAGAACGAATTATGCACTGTACTCTTATCAGGGTACGCGTCTAGGTTGTGGCTTTCCGCTCCAATAGGCTATGCGTATTCAACTTGTATCTCCAGGCATGAAGGTGTCGTATGGTATGTACCTGTCTAATTCTAGAACTAGAGTGGCTACCCCTATGGCCGATGCTATTCCCCGCCTTAGTGACTTGGTACCCGTATACCTAATGGGAGAGAAAGAAGCCGTACCGACTGTTAGAATCACAAGTACCTATTACAACGGCCTGCACACTGTATTGGTCTCTATGTGCCGCACTAAGCGAAAGGTTCTCACACATCAGAACCTAATCGTTCCGTACCATGCCTTCTAAAACGGTGAGCCGTTGGCGTAAATCCAGGTACTCCATATTACGGTTCCAAAGTGTACCTAGGTATATATTCAGTAGCATAGAATGTCTATAGAACGAAAAGCGTACGACCTCACTATTACGAGCGAACCTATAAGCGACCCGATGGTTAAAAGCGGTTTGCATGAGTATAACTCATCCATTTCTCCCTTACTAAGTAGTTATCGACATCTATCAGAAGCTTTCACCACTACCCGTACACTTACCTAATTTAGCTTGCAAGCACATCCTGGTAGAACCAAGATACTAGGCCTAGGCATTACTACCTAGGTAGATAAGTGCAATGAGTTCTATTCTCTACCTTAGTGATACACTAATTATTTTGCGCTGTTTACAACGGGGTGGTTTATGTGTGTATATCTTCTGAAAAACGACAATAACCCCCATATTATGAGACAGGAGCGAAGATAATGCGTCATCTGCAAATCATGATTTAGTATGCGTTATAATTCACCTTGTTGCTTGGTTCCAGCCCTAGTATGTCGTCTGTTTCAGCGTCGATTCCATTTGATTATTTTGTTCTTACCTGGTCTCGTTCCATACTTGGATGATATATGGTTGAATTATATACTCCTAACATCAAGTATCTAGGCATGTCAGGAGGTTATACAGTGGAGTTCTAGGTAGGCATGAACTACCTGGATAATTCATCGTAAACCTCGTTATCAAACCCTTCTAAGGCTGGTGTATGACATTTCTAAGGGGTTTCCTTTCTGTATTATGCCGGAAACTATAGAGCATTCCCGACTATGCCAGCATTTCCAAGGTACACTACACCCCCCAAGTAGGTAAATAGAGAACTAAGCAAGGATCATGCAAGCAGCCCAGATAACAATTGTATCTGGGTAAGGCGGTTGTTCCTGAAACGGATCTGCCTGGTTCTGGGCTCATTGATTTTCTCCTAAGTTCGCGGAACATCCGTAGAAAATCCTGCGCTAATACACCGGAGAAGCTTCAGAATTCATCGGATGTATCCGAAAAACAACAGAACCGGCAATTCTCTACGATTTCCAGGTGAAAAGTACCTAGGATACACATTCCATCTCCCCATTGCGTGCTTGTATCGTAAATCTGCTGAGTATCTACGCAGATTCCCATCAACGACAACCAAGTTGTGGAATAGATGTTTAGAACATCTTTGTCTCCCATTATCTTCAATACAGAAATTGAAAACATGTTTCGGAGTTACTCCGATACTCTCCTCACGGAGTCGAAGTCCGTCGGATAACTTCCGAAATCGCTTACATAATCGAGAATTTAGGGGTTCACCAAACGCCACATTCTCGCGAGCACAGTCTAGGTACATACTAAATCACAATAGAACACATTGATTTCTCGCAAAAGCTTTCTTTCTATGTGCGTATACTTCCTAAGGTCTACTGACCACATCATATACGCGACGCACAAGATCTACGTGCGCCTACCTTAGATAGATAGGGAACCCCTGTGACGCGTATGCTCTAACAACCGGGTTCCCTTAGTCCAGACTCACTCGGTATGCCCGTCCAAGTCTATACGCAACATTTGTTTCTTATAATATGGGTGCCAAGAGAGGAAAAAGAAGACCCCGTGAAATCTATCCTTATTCCTGCTTCGGTGCCATCCTTTGCTCACACATTTAGTAGGTATTCTACGAAAACTCCACATGACGAGTGCCTTACGTTCCAATCCCTAGTCGCACAGGGCCCAGCATACACAAAACAAACTCGAAATAGCCGCTCGTTGACCACTCACGCGAAATAACTCTTCCAGAGGACTCCTTCTAGATCCTCGAGCTGTTCGTGGGTGAAATACTATTTAGAATATTAGCATGCTATCCGACAATACTCCAAAATGGGTGCAAATTACCTTTTGATCAACTCCCCAGCTATCTTGTCTTGTCTTTTTGAATTCGGAAAGAATTCCTTTTGTTGCCTTGCCAACGATACCCGGATCGCTAGCTGCACGCCTCGCAAGCAAGGCAAGAACCTCCGGCATCCAACTTGGCGGCGGAGTCGCATATGGGAATGCCTCGATTAAGGATCCAAGTCCCAGAACGGCAGCATGTCTCTTCACTACCTGTTGGGTGACGTTAACCGGCGTTTCGGTACCGGGTTTTTTCTTCCTTGGCATCGGATTATCTGCTAGCTGCTTCTCGAAACGCGACTTCAGGGTCTTAATGAAGGGGTTTCGGATTGTGGCAGGCGAGCATCTGATCATGCCTGCCAGTGTCGAGGCGGCCACCGTTCGGACTTCAAGTTGAGGGTCGGCTAGCATGTCACCCACGCAATTAAAGAGCAATTTGCGTTGTGACGCATCCATGAGGAAAAGTCGGCGGAAGTAGATTACTTGCATATTGACGAGCGCCCTTAGACGTTGGTGCCAGCTTGTAGCGGTTGTTCCAAGACGGATCAATGCCGCTATGAATGGCGCGTCCTCGCCAGTCCTGAAAGGGATATTGGGTAAATGACGGTAAACATGGTAGGCTAACCGCATCAATTCAGGATCCTCCTTGACATCCATCATGTGCAATAGTTGGTCAATGATTGGATCCGGGAAGAAAGGAATGAGTTGAATACATTCCTGCGAGGATAGAGTATTATCTAGCCATATTAACACAGTTTTTGACCCAGACGTATAGGGAGATGGAGTTTGTTGACCAGGCGCTCGTTCGTGGCGCCATGTTTCGAGACGAGCGAATACGTCGCGAATAGTTGCAGCGAATTCATCAGTTGGCTGGTATGGTCGAATACCAATATTAGAATCTGTTTTGTTTTGCTCTAGCAGAGCACCGACATTCTCGAATGATTCGTGGTACCGGGTTCTGTAGATAGTAGCAATGACACGGCCGATAGATTCACGAACAGCTTTATAAGGGTGATCAATGTGCGCTAAGAAATCTTGTAGAATTGGCTTCTCATGACGATAATGCCAGCCACAACCATTAATAAAATACTCAAGAAGTTGTACTTTTGAGGACTCCTTGAAGGCAGCATTAGAATTCATGTCCAAGCGGAATGAGCTTAAACGGTTAACAAGCTCGGGAGCACGACGGGGATCCTTTGTGTCAATGATGAAGTGAAGACATGTAACCCAGTAGGCGAGGTTGTCAGGGGTCAGATTGTCTGCTATGATATCGAGCATCATCGGCTGTGCAAAGCTCCACACCTCTTCTTTCATGTGGACGGGATCGTATGCCGTCCCAACCATCAAGGCGCCCAGAATTTCGGCCGTAGCGCGATGCTGATGTTTATCACTTCCATCCCCATATACTTCGGCAACAAGCGCTTTGACGTCCTCAAATTTGAGTTCCGTTTGCCCATAGATCATAAGGTCAAAAATATGCATGAGGAATACAACATTCGTAGCCCGGAATCTATCTGACGAAGAGTCACGCGGTTCTTGCTTCAAATAATCGAAGCATTTGGAGAGCCACTCCTTCGTGATCAATTTGCCAATTTGTTCTCTCGCAGCCTTTTCAACTTCGTCGTAAGAGTCAAATTTTTCTGGCCTTGCTTTAAAAGCATTGAATTGTTTACCCCAGACCAACCAACCTGGGTGATCTGTGTCGACGAAGTATTCGGAACTTTCCGGATGCTTGAAGCTATCTAGGAATGTCTCTGTAAATTCGGCGTCGCCTTTCGGAACTGGAATCACAAGTTTATTGAGGTCTTTTTCTTTTTCCTCGAGATAGTTTCGGTAACTGTGTCCATAGACGGCACGCTGATCGACGGCGGTGAAAATGCTCGAGAAGGCATTAAGATAGTTAGATCTTAGACCGGGGTGGGGATCATTTGTACCCTTGACGATAAGCTCAATGAACTCCGGAGGCGCAATGCTTTCAAAGCGTAGACACAAATTAGTTGTGAAAATAGCACAGCGACTTGCTGTCTTCCAGTGAGACTCCTTGGAAAGCTCTGCCAGCTCTAGACCTAGAGCGGCCTTTTTCTCTTCCACCTTCTTCCTACGTTCAACTATAAAGTCGTGTCTTGATTCAATGGCTCTTGAACAATCGTCGTCCGGCTTGATCAAATTAACTACTTGCTCATCTGTCAACACCATCAATTCAAACCGTTTGCCGAATTCGATAAGCGGATAGATGGCAGTAGCACCTAGGTTTTGGATTGAGGTTTTGTCGACATTGGCAGTCTGGATATACAACCGCATTAAGTCAGGAGCGAATCTCCAGTCTCTCATCAATGTTCTAAGAAGACTTGTAAAGAGTAAAGTGAACATCGCGCCTTTAATTCGGTCGTGATCGGTTTCCTCGAGGGCCTTGCGGAATCTTTCCAGGATAACGGGGATGACAAGTGGGCGGCCACCTATTAATGCTTTCAGTGACGCGTCTTGGGCACCTTGTGCTATTCGTCGCACATCTGCGTACGACGAGACGGACGATTCTGCGAGGTCAAGCAACAAGCGCTTGTCTAGTTCACTCTTCCTCCGAACTGATGCATTATGCTTCACTCGTTGTAATTGGTAGGCATCAGCTCGTTTGATAAGAAGAGGCCGAGGGTATGGCTTTCGTAGACCGCTAATCTTGAAGGGAGCGATATCTGCTCTGTAGAGCCGAACGAGACGATCCAGTGGATGGGCCGACCGCTCAAATCCTACATCCGTAATCCAGGTACGATACGTATTATACAACGCGGTAAAACAAGCAACATCATCCTCTTGGTTGGCATTGAGGAAGGAATGGGTTCGGGAGAGTAATTTTCCAATATCCTCTCGGAGGTTATGGATTCGATTGAAAAGTTGGCTGCCATGCGTGAGTAGATAACCGCTTGGGTACTTGAATTGCGGTTTCGTCTCGTCATCTTCCCCTACTTCAGCTAACGGGTTTTCGCTATCATCGTCATCAACATCGTCCATAATTTCGTCTTCCTGCTCGCCTACTTTGCCGTTGCCATTAACATGTCCATTTGACTCTCCGGACGCTTGTTTAGGATCAAACAGAGCAGCAAGACCAGAGATAACCAGTCGCAGTTGAGTGAGCTGACGAGAGACCTCATCCGACCATTCTTTGTTCTTCCCCTTGCGGCTAACAGGGGGGTTGTCACTCATGAAAGATTCGAGTCTCTCCATAGCCCCCCCAGCTTGGGACTCAAATAATTCAACTGCGAATTGGATTTCCTCCTGTAAAGGTCGGTGCCATCGGATAGTCAGATCTGCTGGCGTCGTAGTTTTCCCCCAGTCATCAACATCAAGACCACGCTCTATAACATCGGGTTCGTAGAGAGAAGTATCTATTGGGTACGTATGCGTGAGGTTGAGCAGTAGATGGTGTATATAATTGCTGATATGGATGGTGGGAAGACCCTTGCACTTTTCTTGCATGTATTCCGCGATCTCGAAGAGATCCTTTTTGTACTTGAGCACCTCGCTTCCAACGTGAACGACACACATGCTCAGGATGCTAACGTGCCAGACTAGAGCTCTATCCCGGGGGAGAACTTCAGTACCGCTACTCCGATCGGATGCGGCACCGTTGTAATCAATCTCGTTGCGGATGTTGACAATCAGCATGGGAATGAATACCTTGAGAGTTTTCTCAGGATTCACTTTGCAAAGTGCGTTGCATATCCAAGCCATAGCATCACGAGCTTGGTGAACGACATGGCTTGAGACAAAGGTGGAGAGCTTCTCTAGGGCAATGTCAAATAGTTCCGGCGATAGGGAGGCAAACATCGGGGTCAATGCAGCTGGTAGAGTGTTGATGATATTATCCTCGGGGGATCCCGATCGTACTTGTGCAGCATCTGGAAGGTTTTCCAATAACGTAAAGACCTTCCCTAGAAGCGCGATGATGAATTCGCCGAAGCCAGCCGTCGACGAACGAACTATGTCCGCTTCGTCCTCATCAGTCAATTCATTTTTATAATCGATCTTGACGTCTTGACCCTCGCGTTCCATACGCTCCATTTCACCCTGCACCCACTGCATAGCAAGGCTAGTATCATGGATCTTGTTGTTTTCCTTTGCTAAAGTCACAAATGGAATACTGTACGCAACACTTTGTATGAAGTTCAATGTATACTGTGTCTTGTTAAGATCATTAGCATCAATACCAGGTAAAGCTAATGCTAATAGAGCAGTGATGTGACATCTAAAGCCCTTCTGGCGCGACATGATATTGGCGATCATGTTTAAGCCACAGAGACTAGAGGTAGTCCGATGCACTTCGACCAACCCTTGCAAACTTGGGTAGAATCTCTGGAGTGCGCCAGGTAGCATCATATCGGGTTCAAGGTACGTAAGGTTTTGGAGAGCGTTGAAGTACAAGCTGGTAATGGAGGAACTTTTACCGAAAAGCCCCATAAAGGTGACTTCTCGCAAACTTAAGACGAATCTACGCTTCAGAGCATCATTGATTCTTCGTTCGGTGGGCGTATCCTGCTCTTCATTCTGTTCCCTGTTCCAACGAGACACAAACAGCTCACTGAGGTAGTAAGTCAGCTGCGCAAGCATCTTAGTCCACGAACCTTGGTTTGATGGGTGGAAGAATGTGTCAACCGATTCCATCAACCCTTCCAGACTATCCAAGATAGAGTTTTCCTTGTCTAGGCAATGAGGTGACAGAGAAGATATAACCCAGCGAGCAATAATATAGGCTATTGGATGTTTCTTCTTGTCTTTCTCGAGAAAGATGCCCATTCCAGCCGAGTAGTCGAGAGATGCGTATGGCGAATTTGCCTGTCCGACGGGAATCTCGGTTAGGCGGAGGATGGAAGTAAAGATTAGGTCGGACTGCTCCCGCGTGAAAATGCCATGCTCGCCGAAGAGGATATGGCGACATGTTAGGTAATCTCTGGCTAGTCTAGAGAACATGTCGATGAAAGCGTTGTCCACAACCTTGGATCGCGTCATCAACGACCAAAGATGGAAAAAGGTAGGTATAAAGTCTGACGGTTGAGACTGTGGCTCGGTGGGGGGAGCTGGAGTGGTAGGCATGAGGATATTCAAAATACCGATGACTATGTAGGCATTTTGGATATCCGATGTGCTGAAATAAGGCAGGATCTCTTCCAGTATTGCTCTTCGCTCCCTGGGATCGAAGTATAGCTGTGAGTAGAGGCATAACTTCCGTAAATGCTTAGCACCTCTTCTTCGAGAAGAGTGATGTGCAGCAGCTTCTCCTGGCAGAACTAAAGCTTTTAACTCCTTCCAAAGCGGCCTCCAGTCGAGAACCAAATCGTCTTCGGGCTTAAGAGCTTGTTTCCTCCTAATCAACGTAACTACCATTTTTGAAAACCGATCGGCTGAATTATTATCGAGACCGGGCGCGAGAGAGAGGTGGAAATATAGCTTGACGAGCCTCGCGCGGAGCTCGCGAGGCATATCGAACTTCAAAGACAGCCATCCTTGGAGCTGGCGCGTCCAATGGAGAGCGCCAGGGGAGAAATCCTCAGCTTTTACAGCTATATAAAGCTGTTTCAATATTCCTTGCAGGGCAGCATCGCGATCGGAATCGTCTTCGACGGGGTAGGGGAGCAGTTGGAAATATGCAAAGGTTCGTGGTCGGTATCGTTTAGAATCGTCGATATCAGCTGAGGTAGAAGGTGGCAAGCCGGGTGAAGTCGCGCGAGAAATAGTATCGCCGGCAATAAAGGTATTCAGAAATTGCGAGGGATCAAGTACCTCATCCATGATTTGGGAGATGTCGGTTATCGTATGTCGTTTTCTGGTAATTATTTTTTTTTTCTTGCTCGGACCTGTAATATCAAATTTGGGTCTGGGTCTGTTCTCTAGAATGGGGATATCCTTGGAGGGGGGTATCGTTGTAATGTGATCCCTGCTTTATTGTTTCCTTTCTTTGGGACCTATCGATACCAGGCTTGGGCTTGGCTTTGCGATATGTCTCTTTCTCTTTTTCTGTGTATATTTCCTATATTACACAACTGCATACGCACACTTAGTGAAAATGGTTGTCAGTGTGCTGTTGCAATAGTGCTATTTGTTGGTGGCGTTGGTCTCGTGCTGCAACTAGGAGTCGGGCGCGCGCTGACATGTCGCAGCTCTCGGAGCTTCTGTAAGCTTGCTACTAATTGGGTTTGGGTTCCTCTAAACGGCGAATGATCTACCTGTAAAAAAAGGAATCAAGAAGAACAAGTCGAGCCCCCTAGCACAATGTACGACAAGTTTGCTGGCCTCGTTGCCAGCACGGGATCCGAATTATCTCGGTGACCAAACAAAAAGGAAACAAGGAGGAAAATAAGAAAAAAGGAATCGAGGGTTACCTGACGGAAAGCGAAGCATAGGCTGGCTTAAAACCCGTCGATAATACTATTGTAAGAGAAAATAAACGGTTGATGAAGTAGAGTGGGAGGATGTAGTATGCAGGTAAGTCTGGAAAGTATGTAATAATTATTATTTGGGTGCTGATGGTTCAGAGTGGGGAATATGCTAAGGCAACTGAAAGTCGAACTCAATTCGTCAAGTTATAACTTCTGCTGCGCCTACTCCTCTGCCTGTCTTAAGTGTTGTTCTTTCCTCTACGTCTTGCTCAGAGGCACCAGGAAAGGTACGTAATAGGTGCACCCACCTTTTAGTGATTAGTAGCCGAAAGTTTTAGTACCCATGACCACTCTCATTAGCGTCACGAGCGCTGAAGGAACACCTAGGAAGGTACAGATTGACAATAAAATGGCCCAAGCTCCTTGCTGTGCTCTAGGTAAATCTGTATGTCTGAATAGCTACATGAATATGTATAGATCTTTACCTAGGTATCGATCTCTACCTTATTGGATATTTGCAAGTTGATCGAGCTGAAAAAAAAAAATTTGTTTCCTTAAGTTAATCATTCCCATCTCTACTATAGAGATATGGATCAGATTATGGCGTTGGTTGGTAATCATTTGAATGGATATCATTGGTGAACACATGCTTGAATAATAGATTAATTCTTCTTTTCATAGCGTGTAGGTACTGTACGGTACAATACTTTCTATAGCAAAAAGAAATGTTTAAGTTAGGCTACGCAATAGGGGGTTATTGTTCCCCCATGAACGGGAAGTTACATATATGTATGTACTTCAAGTTATGATTGGAGGCTAATTACGTCATAGGACTTATCTATCAACTCTTACACGAAAGAAATAGAAATTACAAACTTACAAATTTACAAAATATCATCATCAAACTCACAGGTTCGATCCTATACACCAAAGCAAAGCATCGTGAAATATCAATGGGTAGAAATGTACCATAAGCTACTGCAAGACGCCATGCACATAACCAGTGCGGATAGTGCGGACCGGGCTGTGGAATTACACCCGATTTGATGGGATCAACTCCCGTCAATTCGTCTCGATCAACTATTCAACTCTTCGCAGCTAGCCACATCACATCACATATTCTGAGGAACTTCTTCAATCAGGACAATAATATGCTAATAATTTACTGTATTTGCCCTTTTCTTATAGGACAAGGTTACCCCAGTAGGATACTATGTCCTTACCTACGCCCATACACTCACCACAGGCGACCCAACTTACACAGCTCCGGCATCGCGGATAACCGCGCGAATTTCTTGTATAACCTTCCATATCCCATAAATCCTTGCTGACAGCATATACAGTCACTCACATGACTTACTCTTCATCTTAAGCCAAGGATATCTACTAACCTGGCTACTCAGAGAGCTATCCTGTTATCTCTTGTGTCGCCATACCGAAGGGATGTTGTATTTGATATATTGATTTATGTTCCACCAGCCCAGTGCTACGACAGCTCACCAATCTAATAGTGATATACACGAGATAAATTGCCACAAGGCTGCATGTCTACGTACCTAAACAGGTACTTAGGCAGATAAGCCGACGCAAGTTCATTACGTGATACCGGTGACTCCTGAAAGCGCCGATAGGGCGATACACGTACGTATACAGATTTGCCTGCTTCGCCGAGATCCGACAAAGGAGAAACATCTTGAATCCTAAGGAGGCTGTGGGGGATCCGTTTCAGTCGTATACGTAACGAGTGCGAGTTGCCGTGTCGCGGAATATACGGAGAGAATATATCTAAGCCACATCATCGGGATCTGCCTGGCCCTAAATACGCTCCATGTCACATTGGGAAATGGTCACACCGAGAAGGTCCTCCAAGCCGTGTGTAGGTCGGTACCTCCAACTTAATTACTTAGAACTTCACGTATATACAGCCTCGCTTATATACCAGAGATCGCCAGCAATATATACCGGATCATATAATTCGTATTAGATAGGTATTTAAGCGATTGCCTAAGAATCACGCTTTTTTCTTATCCATCCTCGGCAATCCAACCCAGAACAAAAAGATGACCGCCAGCAGGGCGAGGATGATGGGTTGCAGTACCTGCACGCCCTTAGCCTGCGCAATCGCACCAACAGCGAAAGGTAGGACGGCAGCGCCACTACCGCCAAACGCCGCCGCGAATCCGATAGCACCGACGTGAAGATGTCGAGGAAGAAGTTTTGACATGGCGACAATAGCAGCTGGAAATAGTGGTCCGATGAAGAAACCCTGAAGTCCAACAGCGACTGCTGATACGTAGAATTGAGGGACGAGCCAGAATAGAAGCTCTAATCCCATTGTTATTGGGAGGTATATCTGTTTTGCGCATCAATTAGTATGGAACGTCCTCGGCTAGAGAATCTAACGCAAGCACGAATGAGAGAAAAACCTACCATAATCGCCAACTTCTCTCCTATCCTCGGCGTTACGAAGCCCAGGAGGACACGTCCAATTGTTAAACCAAGCCAGAAACCAGTAGCTGTCATACCACTAGCGAAAGGTTCTCCTTTTCTTACTTGGATCATGAATTCGACGATCCAACCTCCCAATGCGACTTCGAGACCGACATAGCCAAGCAAAAACAAGGAGCATAGCCAAGTGACGCGAGCAGCAGGCTTCTTGAACAAGGCGTCTTTCAGACTACCTTTCGGAGAGTCAGAGTGTTTCGTTAGAGATTCTCGGTACTCGTGTCCAGTTGCTGTCCAAAAACAAGTGGTTGAAACCATCACCTCAAGGCCAGCCATACCGATCTAATACAGTCAGCCAAACGAACACCATATCAACTTCAATCCATGGAACAACTCACCATGAGGTAATAAAAAGCATACCAGGGCAAGTTGCCCTTGGTGATCATTGTCGTGGCAATAACCGGACTAAGTACAGCGCCAGCACCATAGAGACCATGGAGTAATCCAAGCATCTCGTTTGCGCGGGCCATATTACCAATCCAAGCATTCCAACCAGCATCGCAGACACCGTTGCCGAAACCTGCAAGCATGAACGCGATCACCAAGACCGGGTACGGCGGGTGAACGGCAATAATGATATAAGACGCTAAATGACATCCGGAGCAGAGCATCGCGACGCCCCTCTGGCCCATCTTGATATGGATCATATTGTTCAAGAACGCAGCTGCTGTGTACCCCACGAACGGCGTGAGGAAAATTAGCGAAACAATCAGGTATGTCAGGTTATAATGCGCTTGAATCTGCGTTTAGTGTTAGCTCAACATTTGCTCTATATACATGTCATATGGAGAGGTCGTACATATGGGATAAGAGGCTATTCAATATTCGTCAGCAAAACTTCCCCAACCCGCAATTATGAATACCAAACTTACACCATAAGCAGCATCGTTAGAACCCATGACGATGAATGACCAAAAGCAAGAAGCTACCCGCGGAATATTCTTGCGTGGGTAGTTCCATCGTTGCACAACATCCGATGCAATACTCGGGGGTGGAAGCGGACTTGTATCCTGCTCGGGAGCAACATTCTCTTCGTCTTTGCTACTTGTCCGACGACTTGGCCCACCAATCGGGGTTTCAATCGGTTTCTCTCCTCTAGGATACGGCGATACTAGATAGACCGGCTCCATCTCCACCTCCATGACCGAAGTCGAAGAGCTTCCATTCTGTTGCACACGTGTCGCCATCGTGAAAAGTCGGATCTGCTAACTTATCAAAAGAAATAGACAGAGAGTATCAAGTCTTCACAGCAAATTAAGCTACGTTGCCTCTATTATTTATATACCAACGATGTAGCTCCGGCAGACGGGACCAATCATCAACAGACCGAACACGAGGCGAAGAAGCAGTACCCCGGTTGACTCACGAAAATTGCTACATTAATCGTCCTTAGTCCTAGATGGCAAAGAAGCCAAGCCGGGGAAGCATGTTTAATAGCATTCGGTAGAATATCGGATTACCTCCCCACACATCCTACCAAGGTAGTTTGGGAAAGTTTTCTATTCCGTCATTTTTGAGGGTCTCCCGAAAAGGGAATCTCCGCCTTTATCGCTTGGGGTGTTTGTCGCCCCGATGCACACAAGACCGGCATCGGCCGCTCTCGAACGAGCTCCGCAATTCCTTGCGTCTGCTTCTTCGGCCCGTATATCCATTATCTTCTCCTCTTTACGGCGCCTCCCCGGTGTAAAAGGCTTCGGAGCTGCTGGTTGGGATAGCGGTGTGTAAACGGGCTGACTCAAGATAGACGATAGATGCATGATAAATCCTAAGATGATCAAATAGATAATTCGATATGAAAATCAATATCTTTTTAAGTCTTCTGCTTTAAATCCTACTCTTCGCCTCCCTAGATAAGTCTAATGATCCTCTCTGCGCCCATCGATCATAGTTGACTTGCCAAATACACATACACAAAAGATCTTCACTACCAACCTCCTTCTCACGTGTAAGCTTATTACTCCTTCCCAGTTCCTTTATCATGCATACCAACTTCATGGGACTGTGAGCCATGTGCTTGGGTTGTAATCCGTCCCGAAACATGGATCATGAAACGTCTGACACCTTTCCATTGGATCTTCAATAAATGGCAAGATGCCATAACTTTCGAAAACACCAGCTACGAGCCTCTAATGCTAGAAAGCACCACTCCCAAGTACTCACAATGGAGAATTGGGGTGTAACATCTCGAACTAATTTCGGCCCGGCCCGTCTATTTCCGTGGCCTGCCATACACCAACTGACAACAATCTGTGCCACGGCCCTACGTAACACTTAGACATCTTGGAACATCTTAATCATTGGGGTCTGACCCTGTACTAGCTACTCTGATTCATAAGGTATTACCGCGAAGTCAAACAATTAGAATAATAATATTGAATTTGAGTTTCTTTAAAGCTATATTACCAGCCATCGAAGCTAGTAGCTATGAACGCTGTTCAAGAAGTAATTCCTTCTAAATAGGTAGGTATCTGTTATGCATGGTCCAATGCCATCCTTCCAAAGAGCCCTCTCCATTGACTTCTTTCAAACGCCGTATGAAGTTCGTTCAAGTCCAAACCTCCAAGTTTCCAAGAATCCTAGTTTGCAAACTAGATTCAATGCTTTTTTTCGACCAAAATGCGACCCTTTTTTCCCTTCCAATCCGATACGCTAAATGTGTTTCCCTTTCCATAACTCCGGTCCATGCTAGTAGTATGTAAATATATAATACATGTGTCCATCTTCTTATGCAACAACGAGTCGACGAAACATTACAATCTCGAAGCTTCCTATGAGAAGCACAACAGGCAGTCCTACCGCCCTTGCAGCTTCCGAAACCAATTTGCCATACTCTTCCACTTCTGATGCTTTGCCTTTCGGTCTTGAGAACCTTCTTGGCCTTTTTGCGGCGTAGTTTGGAAATAGTCGCGCTGAATATCAGGGCTTTCCTCAAGTTCGGAACTGTCAAATTTGAGCGGTGTGCGGTCGACTGTATAATACGCCGAGACAGCCCGCCGGTTCATGGATAAAGGCGGCGGGGCTAAGGATGAGGTATTTCTTGCTGTAGAAGCCTCGGGCTGAGGTGTTTTTGGCGGTGAATCTAGCATGGCCGCTAATGAGTTGTCTATGCTTCGATTCGCTATGGTAGCTCCCCAGTCTCCACTAAAAGCTCGCTTGTTCTTCTTCAGCACTCGTTCAGGGCTGTCACTTGGTTGATCCAGCGGCTTCGTCTCTCTTGCATTGCGCCCTAGTATGAACGAGGACCCGGTAGACGTCGCTCTTCTAGGCGTCGTAGCTGGTACCCCTTGGTCATTCATCCGCAAAGCGCCTGAGAACTTCCTTCGTCCTCGGCCCTCGGGACTTCCAGACTTTGTTTCTATATTGGAGTTGACACTTAGTGACCTACTACGACCCACTGTGTTATCCGTTGTGGTGGTAGGTAGACAACCCAGTGGGCCAAAATCGGCTGCCTTGGAATTTGGAGACCAACCGTGGCGAAGTATCACCCAAACAGCCGAGATGGTAATGAAAGTCCTTTGCCAATCCTCGACTGGTTGGGTTGTTCGCTCGAAGGGATTCTCTTCGCTGACAAGGGATGCAGCTGGGGATGCCATCGGTGAAGTTGGAGGATAACGGCTAGCGGATTGGGAAACAGTAGTATAGGTATCGAGGATATCGAGGGACGAATTTGTCAGCGTAGCCATGATGGGATGACGCCGACAGTTCGGATCGATGATGCTAAAGGTAAATTTGCAGTCAGCGGCTGCTGGAGGCGCTGGAGACGTAGATCCAGCTGGCGTCGGCGAGACCGGCAATGATTTAGTTGCGACTTGTTTGCGAACCCATCGGGCTGTAGTAGTATTTCCTTTGGGGTCAACGGTGACAAATTCGTAAGAACAGGTATTGACGCCATTGGAGCGTGGTGTAGCGATCCATACTGTACCATCCGCTAACACGATTTCGGCTTTATCTTCTGTCCTCGCGGGACTCAATATAGCTAAGAGCTCGCGAGATTTGATGTCGTCCGCGTCGCCATCGTCACTTTCCGACCCGGAAGATTGCGCCGCATAATCTTCGCTCTTGACTAACATTACATCTTGGATATTCAACTCACGCTTTATGCGAGCAATCCGGGGGAACCGTTTCAGCAAGGGCGCAATCAAAGATCCAGCTATGGCGGAGGAAGGGTATACGTCAATAGCGGGTCGCGGGCGCCTATTAGCTGACAAGAGTTGCATTTGGAGGAGTAGCATAGGACGAATAGGAATTAGACGTTGCTTGCTGCGGAACTTCGGAGGTGGATGAGCAAGAATAAATGTTGTACTTTTTCGAGGAACCCTCCGACGAGTCTGACGGACCGAAGACGAGACCCGGCTTGCGTCGCTATCGGAAGCAATCGAGCCTTCGTCTTCGCTCATTGCTTCTGGCTTGGCTGGTGGCGTACTGTAACATTCGGGCTCTTGGAATCTCACAACTGCGTCTGAAAACTTAGGAGTATTCTGTGCCGAGAAGGTGGCTCGCCGTAAAGCCGTAGGATTAGGTACATCAGAGGTAGAATCGGTGCTGGTACGATAAGATGATGTTCGACTTATAGGTGTAGCGAAAGCAGATCGTAGGATGGTATTGCGTCGATGACCTGGTTGAGAAGTAGGGCGATTGGAATATTCATGGCCGTGCAGGCTCGCTCCCGAATGCAGGAACATTATGAAGAACCAGCCATTCACGTTGTACTCGATTTACACGGCTGTGGCTGTTGCTGCTGCTACTGCTGTTGGTGGCTTATTTTTTTCATAAAAAAGACCTCGGGAGGAGATTTGGCAGTGTCGAGGGATGAGTAAGAAGTCCTGATGGTAGATCAATCCCAAATGCAGTCATAACCGTCCTTTTCAGTCTTTCTTTCCAATCCTTTGGCCCCCGAGGTCGTCTTATCGTTGCAGCGAGTCAGGTAAGCCCGATATACCAAACTTGGTTGTAAACTCTCGAAACGTTTAGAGAATTGTCCAGATCGAGTTCGCGTTTCGATCAGGATCGGGAACCAAGTAACAGAGGAACCAGAGATAGAAGAGGACTACACTAGACTATATCGCATGGAGTATGTGGTATCGACAACTCGAGGGGCAGGTTTACTTGGGAGGAGGTTTAAGAGGTGGTAGACTAAGTGGAGAGCTGAAGATGACCAGGATGACTGGAATAAACTGGGCTGCTTTAGGTGCTGGGATGAGTTGAGTTGACAGGCTGAACCGCTTGGCTCGCCTAGAAAACGCGTAAGGGGCACAGGACCAGGGGGGCTTTATTAATAGGGGCGCTTCAAGAGCTTCGGGCGGAAAGGGAGCGTTAGCGTTAGTGGATCTTGATCTCCGCCAGCCATGTGCGTGCCCCGTCGGCGGTGGTAAGTTCCACAGCCTCAGCTCGTTGCTTGTTGCTCGGATCGAGGTCCAGGTTTTTTTCGGTTTCCAGTTTCTGGTCTCCAGTCTTCAGTCTCGCAAGGACCCGCAGAGACGTTTTTAAGCACGTTTGAAGGGTGTGTTGGTGTCGTAGCCAGGTAGCAGGATTGAATAAAATAATATAATAGGATGTATTATCAAATCAAAGTCGAGTCTGGATCATTCTCTCTCTCTCGTCCGTTATTATGTAACAGCCCACTAACTGGGCTCGCCCGACTCATGAAACCGAGGAATGGAAAATAAAAAGAGGGGTGAAATTCGTCAAGGTTGGTCTGATTAGATTATAAGGTTACAAAAAAGAAACAAGATCAGGCAGTTCACGTAAGTTACGTAGCTAAGCTACTCATGTAAGTGGTTGGAGTTGAAAATGAGAAGATGCAGGATGGGTAGCATTCGAGGGTTACCCTCTCTCCATTAAGTATTATTGATATATAATATATGCAATTCGTTCTACGGTAATAATAAGAATGTTGGAATGGGAATGGATAGATGGACAAGGTACATGGGAATGAACAATAGGAGTAGGAATAAAAAGAGCGAATGCGAAAAGTATCCGAGACCGACAGAATGGGAAATGCAGATGATGGTGTAGATTGAGTGTGGTGCAATGCAGTGGATGGTAGAAAAAAAAAGGTTGGTAAGTACCTTAGGACCTTTAGGACCTTAGGCAGCTAGAAAAAAAGAGACGAAACGATCTAATTGGGACAGCCAGCATTAAACCAGATGGACCCAAATGGGTCGGAACCTGGTTGGCCGGCAGTTAGTTATGCATGTGGTGGATAATGCACAGCTATACATACCTAGGTAGTGGGTTAACAGCCTAGGTACGGGCGCGACGGCCCCATAAGGCCACTGAAAACGCATCAAATCGAGCCCTAAAACATTAAAACATTTCAACTTATTTTCTCATTTTTCCAGGCTTCTATATTCTTTCTGTTGCGGTTGGTCCGGAGCCTTTTCTACCCTGCCATTCCTATTGGTTTACTTCACCACCTATACTACCTAACCGGTCTCGACTTAAGAGGGCCGATCACACCGACACGGTATCATTCTGTCACCCGAACCCGCCATCGCACATATCGGCTTCTTGAAAATGCCAAGTCGAGAAGAGAGTTCCATGTCTTGTCATCTCGTCATTTGGCATGTGCCGGCGTATTTCCACTCGTCAGATATATTATTTCCAAGCCTATGTCTTCGGCAGCAAGATATAGTTGCAGGTTTAATATAGATAATAAACTCGAGATGGATTTCTATTATTTACGTGCGTTATTCATCTTAAAAATACGTATTATATAATTTGTATTCCTTCGAATTCGATAGCTGAGCATAGACGTATTACCTAACCCAACCCTTTCTTGACTGAAGAAAGCAAAAGTCAATAATAGCCAAGACCTACGGACCGGGCCTAACGCACACCCATCCATCCATTTCGTTTTCGTATTCGTCGTATTCTATTTGGGGGCCGATATCTAAGTATCTAGGTAGGTATCAATCCAACATGTCGGTGAAGATACAAGAACCGTAGGAGTCTGATGATCATGGAGCCATGTGCTTTTAGCAAGTCAACTAAGAAGTCAGACTATTTTCCTTAGAATGCTCTTTTTACCTAGGTAGGATAAGAGGCATATAATGCAGTATCTACATTCGATCCGATCCCGAGAGAGAATTCATAAATGGCATCTATTTCAAGGTGCTCTGTGGTAATATTGATCACGCTTATCCAGAATTAATGGCTGAAAGAATTGGAAGTCGAGTATTCCGGGTTCATGTACCACCACACGATTATTGATCGCACTATTACATTCCCTGTTAGATGATGAGAGGAGGATGGATTATCCTCGTGGCTTTCTCAGATTCAGTACCATCATTGCCGGTTAGCCGCTGAGGCGGACGGACAAATTCTGTCAATGCAGTAGGTATCCAAGTACTGCGTAAGACAATGACGACATGCCGCAAATTCCGTCCATACCTATATCTACTTGAGTACATTTTACATCTAACAGCTCAACTTTATTTAATTACTACTCTCGAGTTAACGAGTCAAACAATAATTACGGTGACGTGTAAATCTGACTTATTCTGGAACCTAAACGTGCCTCCTTTCCTAAATAGGATGAAGGAAAGGAGACGAAACGAGAAGAGAAGAGAACAAGCATGTTAAAGTAGTGGTAGTTATGGTTAAAGTAGGTAATAGATATCAGATGAATAGAGAATAATAACCACAAGACCTGCAATACATACCATACGGATCACGCATAGAATACATCCTACAATTCGACAATGAACGTGGGGAAAGGACATAGCCCAGTAAATCTTGCATAAAATCAGCCTCGATTTGCGGGAAATGAAAGATGCAAAGTCTGTCACGTCATAATAATAATCAATAATCATGGGGTCGTGGTCGCTAATCGTCTCACCGTCAGCAGATGATGGTTCCTTTTTCTTTTTCTTTTCTTTGAATCTTCAATCTCCGGCGCATTCCTACCGGTGGCTGTGTTTTTTTAATCTTGGGAACCCTGCTTACTCAGTGAAAGTACAATACCTAGGTACATCCGTGCCCTTTCCGTATCTTATCTCTGATAATGATAAGCCACTTTCACCCAAAAAGGGGATATTTTAATGTGGCGCGAGCTCTGTGGCATGGATGGTCCACTTTTTCCCAAACTTTCCTTTGGGCCCACTCGTTTTACGTGTACATCCAATTATTCACAAGGACTCAACATGGAAACAACATCAATGCATTCACTTCAGTCCTCATTTTTCTAGTCATGGCCCTGCTTGACTCTAAAAGACCAATTCGGTCATTATTTAGCACATTCATCACGTGGAAAGCCTTACTGCTAGTCATTGCCATTGGAAGTGGGATAGGCCCAGCTTATGACACCTCAAGCACTCTCCTATCCCCTGAAATAGCTTCATCAAACGAATCTACTTTTGATTTAGGTACCAAATTGACACGATGGGATTCTATATATTTCATACAAGCCTCTCGTAGAGGCTATCTGTTTGAACAGGAGTATGCTTTCGGTAGCGGATTGCCGACCGTCATCTCCTTTCTTACCCAAGGTAACTTGACCCTATCCTCCCTACTATTTGCAGTGCACTCGTGCTAACAATAATAGTATTGACTAGCTTAGGTGTCTCAATTCATGGCTCTCTCGAACCACTTGTTGGAGTATTTGTAGCTCATACATCACATCTGCTCTCAGTACTTATCTTGTACAAGCTCGGACTTGTTGTTTGGAAGGATCAGAGGCTATCATTCATCGCGGCATCTCTACACATACTATCTCCAGCTGGCATTTTCTTGTCGGCTCCATATAACGAGAGCTCGTTCGCTCTATTATCATTTACCGGTTATCTCTTTCTTGCAAAGGGATTGCTCGGTTCAAAACAGACGTTCGGACATGATGTGAGTTTGGTTGCTTCGGGCATGTGGTTTGGGTTCGCGACGACATTTCGTAGTAATGGTCTATTTAATGGGATCCCGTTTGCTGTTGCCTTAGCCTACGAACTCACCAGAGCTCCTACTCTCTCTAGCATACGACGACGATGCGCTCTAATTGCTGGTGGTCTAGCAATTGCTATCGGCTTTGTGCTACCACAGCTAGTTGCCTACCAAACGTTTTGTTCTGCCCCTTCCAGGTCTGAATTAAGACCTTGGTGTACAAGCAGTGTTCCTCTTATTTATTCGTTTGTTCAAGAGCGTTACTGGTTAGTGAAGGTGCCTTTTGTGTTGAACACGCTAACCCCAGGGGCAGGAATGTTGGTTTTCTTCGTTACTGGACCCCGCCGAATATACCACTCTTCCTTCTTGCTACACCGATGCTCTACCTCCTTCTCAAATCCGGTCTAGGATTTCTGAAGGAGCCACTGAGCCTTGCTGTCAAAAAAACCATACCAGCCAATCCATCCTATTTGACATTATTGGTCCAGTCTATGGCCTTGTCGCAACTCATCTTGGCTGTTCTAGCTATCACAAACTATCATATTCAAATCATAACAAGAATCTCGTCAGGTTATCCACTTTGGTACTGGTGGCTAGCAGGACTTATGACTGATAAGAGTACGTCGAAGTTTGGTAGTAATATCGTAAGATACATGGTCATGTACGCTACTATCCAAGGAGTATTGTTTGCTTCTTTTCTTCCACCAGCTTAACACTTTTCTTCCAATACGAACATCTTGTGGGGAGGCCGACATAGAATTGGATTCCACGATATTATATGGTGAATTACAAGTAGCTCAGCAATGGAGTACACGCGACCCTTTCATATCCTAGGTACAGCGCATACAGA
This sequence comes from Hypoxylon trugodes, assembly GCF_022578975.1. Lineage (NCBI taxonomy): Eukaryota > Fungi > Ascomycota > Sordariomycetes > Xylariales > Hypoxylaceae > Hypoxylon > Hypoxylon trugodes. The sequence continues at coordinate 274,869 of NW_026250021.1, forward strand.
ATAGGTTACTACCTAGGTAGCTCAACAAATACACTCACAGTACATAACAGAAAATTGCATTACCTCCTTTTAACAATTAATATGTTTAAAGTGGTAACAGCTTTCTACTCCTCTACCTTAGGTAGGTACACTGTGACTTTCCCACGTTTAACAGAGCAGTTAATTCGTCTACCTGGTTATTTAGGTAAGTGCAGCATCTAGGACGCTAGAAAAAAAATAAAGTTCTCGCTTAATAGGGGGCTCCTGGTAGAGCAGGCGCGTTACTAACGCGCTATTCGACGTGTTTAGGGGGGTGATAGCAGCAGGAAACCACAGTAACGAGATACAGAACGCTATAGCGCTTCCCCTTTTCATCAATGGGTGCCTTCCTTCGGCGTGCTTGCCATGGAAACACGTGGAAAACTTGCGCACTTGCCAAAAATACAACCGTATCCTAGGGTCTTTACTTCTACATACAGTCCGATCCGCCGTAGGGGTGTTCACCTGGCAGCTGCGAAAATAGTCGTAATTCCCCCGATCTCAACCCACAGTACTGTTTCTTTCTACCAATACATCTAGGTCTTCTACAAACGCCCAGGAAATATTACTAGACTTTCCTTTCAACCCACGGATTTCTTTTCATCCCTAGAGGTCTTCCCCCAAACATCCCTTCTACTATTTACTATCTCTTTATCATTACCTTGAGGTACTGACTGAAGAACTTCACGACTTTGCGACCACGCGACCGCGAGACTACACGAATTTCGCAACTTAACGGTACTGAAATTATCACATAGAATTATTATCACAATTACTTTCTAACATTGCTGCCAGGGAACGCGTCTGAGAAGAAGCCAACAAGGCGCTTAACCGTTCACTCCTCATCCTTTATTGAACCCTACCATATTCGCACACCGTTAACCATGGCACACCCCACGGGAAACAACTCTCCCGGCAACGTCCTTGGCCATAATGACAATGCCAATGCCAACACACTTTTACAACCCGACCTGTTGGATTGGCTAACCCTTACTGGATACCATGATGTCCAGTATCGAACAAACAGTCTGAGCGAATACCGCCAAGCAAAGCTGCAGGAAGAGGCGGTCGGATTCACTCCTTCGACTCCTCACGTTGCGAATCCAGCAACTCCTCAGCAGGATCGTACTGATCACCTCCCAACCGGTAGCCACGATGCTTCAGGGAACCACGCCGGATTGACAGACGATTTCGGCCCTCCTGTTGTTGGCCGTAGACGTTCCCTTTCGCCCCAGCCTCGTGGTCCTCCTAACCGACACGATTTTCGAAGCCGCGATCGCTTCAAACGCTCTGATTCCGAGGACCGTGGCCGCCCTCGTACTCCCCGAGGACCTCCTACTGGTCCCGGATGTGCCCGCCCTAGAGCGTCTGGACGACCTCACAGCTTCAGTAGAGAGAAGATGGACGATAGTCGCGATCCGCGACTCGAGTTGGCGACTCTTCGCCCGCCTAGGCCTATGGACCTTGGCCCCAAAGGTAGTAAGTCTTAAGCCCCCAAGCTAGAAACCGTGATCCCTCTATCTGAAAGTTTGCTAATACGTTGTGCTATAGAAGTCCGATTCTTTGTAATGCGTTCGTACAGCTGGGACCATGTGTACTCTTCACAGGTGAATATGACTCCTGATTGACAATAACGAACTAGTCCGATTAACAATTCATCAATAGGCGGATGGGCTTTGGGCCACTCAGCCAGAGAAGGTCGGAACTCTCCAGAAGGCGTTCAATGAGGAAGACATGACCGTCGTGCTGTTCTTTGCTATGAACAGATCGCACAGCATACAAGGTTACGTAAGTACTTTTGTCCTATAACTAAAATCTGTCAATAATTTTCTTTTCTTTCGTCCGAAGTCTTTGGGACAGTTAATATTAACATAAGCATCTCTAATTTAGGCTATCATGCGCTCTGGACCATCCCGTGCCATACGAGCCCCCAAGTGGCTTCGAGAAGTCCGGTGGAATATCTCCGACCCGTTCCGCGTTGAGTGGTATAACACAATAACCATTGACAGTGACAAGGTCTCGCACATCATGAACCGTTTTAACAACTTCCTCTCCGTCACACGTTCGCGCAACGGCCAGGAGATCAATGACGGCGCCGGACGAGATATGCTAGAAATCCTTGAAGCTTGCTCACAGGAACAGTATCGCCGCGCAAAGGAGACTGGCACTCTACCGTTGTTTTAAGGGAGTCGCTCGGACGCGGCCTGAATAGTACAGTCGGCGCTTAGGCACTACTCCTTGACATACAACACATGCCTACGGAGGCGGTTTTCAACCTTCCGACTGCGGAGTTCTCGGAGTTTCTTTGTGTTACTCTTCGTTCTTAAAAGCATCTTTACGCATGGATTGTTTGCTTTTTCTGCGCTGGGACGCTTCCCGGCAGCAAATTGAAGAGGATTGAGGATGTTTCCTCCCTCGCATTACGCCATTTCCCTCGTCATCAATCGCCTGTCTCATAAGATCAATCGGCGCTGGACCATACGGAGTGGCACATTGTTGTACGACGTCACGACATTTTCCTTTACGATTTGTGTTTTCTTTTCCTTTCGCATTGCGTTCGCATAGACAATAGACCATCCCCTTAATGGCACTGGATCATACGAGACTGGTTCGTTCTTGGTACTAATAGTACTAACGAGCAGCCACTATCGATGTACCAGAATAGCACATTGAACTCCCCAGAAACGATAGGGATAATAAAGAGGGATGATTCCAAGGAGGATTGCTTTAAGGCCTAGTTAAAGACTCAATTTGCATCATACCTAGTGCCTAGGGCTAAATCAATAAAAGTTCTGTTTTTCTTTACATCGTTCCATTGACTGCCTACGTAATAACGTGCCTGAAGCAACGTGTGTAGATCGCATCGAAAGATGTGCGTCGCTTATGGCGGCTACTAATAGATAGGTCTCGACCGCCTCAGATCTTATGGCCTAAGGACGCTAGCTAGGATAGCCTTGACATCGCGAATTGACGACACTATTAGCTGCTGCCATAATTCATTAAAGAGCAACTATTAAATCATGCGGCGTTGCGCTGGCATTGCTTCTATTGCTGGAATAATACTATTCTAGCTAGAAGCGATAATGTAGTGTACGAATGTATTTTTAGGTAGGGCGTGCACGATCTATCGAGTGCTTGCTTGCCTTGGTTGAACAAACTACCTAGGCAGGTAGCTAGCACAACAGTCTACCTAGTCTAGACCCGAATTTGAAGGCATCACGAGCGCTAATAAGCGAGCAAACATCCATATATACGTAAATCCTTTTCCGTCGGTTACCGGCATCGTTTTCGGAAAAATCGCGACAGTTTTAATCTAACGGTATGGATGCTTCTGAATTCTGTCGTCATATGCGATTTGATAGACAGAGAACATGTGGAAAGTCTCAAAATACCTCGGAGCGGGAAGAGGAGAAAATAATAGCCGAACGGAGTTTTTAATACTCCATAAACTGCTGTGAAATGTCAACTGACTCGGGGTTGTGAGCGTACGAGTCATGTCCAGGGGTTATGTACCTAATTATTTTCTAGTAATTTTTCCCGAGGTCATTCCAATTCCGCACATTTTGCATCTAAATTGGCAAGCGTTGAATATAATCGTTAGAATCCCACGCCAGTAAGGTTCTTCTGGAAGAACGGAATGTTTTTGCATCGTGTCCTGATCCATGACGCACATGGCGGGTAATAAACAAGGAGATGGGCAGTAAATTCAGACGCCATCATCGGACGCCGGTAAGTTCGGGTGGTCGCCGCGGGCCACGCTACACACGGGCTAAGGCTCGCTCGTTCGTTTGCATGAGATCGATTTAATTGATCATGCCGATAATTTAGAAAAAAAAAAAAAGTTCCTCGGACGGGTCTTTGCTGCTGGATCCCGTCGGTTCCTTACAGCTAGTTATGTTACGCATCTATTTTTTTCTGTGATGGTATTATTCTTCCGTGATTCATACCTAATTCTACGGTTTGACATAGGTTTGTGCGACAGGTATCTAATCTATGTGTGAGTATGTTGTGTTACCTACCTATCGCGTGGCTTCAGACTGTGCCGAGACATTCTGCAACGACTTAAGTATCTTGGTGTGTCCTTAGGCATATATTGTACCTGGGTGTATACCTAGGTATATATGATGAGTTGTCTATATATGTGGGCAACCGGTAGTAAATCTGTAACTCAATTGTCTTGGTAGAAATGTGAGGGACCGTGAGACGAAAATGGGGATGCCATGTGCGCAGCTCCTTGCAGATAGACGACTTTAGCAGAGATTAAGTTGCATCCTAAGGGTCCAAGACTTTGGTTCTATGGACTAGAATATTAGGTCTTGCATAATTCCAATTATGGATTATGGACTATGGATTGATATTTTTTTTTTCTCTCGTTGTGCCCACCGGAAATAACCATGTGTGCCATGTGAATTGCTGTGGAGGCGCCAGTATGCCACTATTTGTGATAAGATGTGCTTTATGGACGTTCGCTCGTCGATCTATTGGTGAATAATCAGCCGTTGGTGTAAGGTCGATCTGTTTTATTTTTTCGTGACCAGTCTTTTTTAGGCGTTAGATACTACTTAGTTAGAGCGGTGACGATTGATTGTCTGAGACAGGGAGTTGAGGCTGATGAGGCTGGGGCTGCTGAAAGATCTACATCGTATGCCATGCCATCGTAGGGAGCGCACGTACTATGTATGCACTTTGACATTTCAAGGGATGGGGTGAGAAAAACCACGCGGGTTGCTGCTGGAGCTGGGCTGGAGATAGATGCTGGGCTGCGCACGGAAGAGCGAGCGGTACGAGCTATTGGATCTCTTATTGCTTTTTTTTTGTGCTTGGATATCATTCTTTTCGACACCATTGAACCTGACTCCCCATGAACCTTGCCCGTTTGTTCAATTTAGCGGTAAACACCCGTATTTTAATCAAAATTTATTGGCTGTCAGATCCTTGATTGCCTAGGAGGTCAAGTCTTTACGTTACTACAGTGTTAAGATGAGTTTGTTTAAGCAGCCCCCGGAGCAACAATCCTTGAATCATCCACCGGAAGGGCATTGGTACCATGTTGGTTTGATGGTTTGATATTCCTGATTTTTTTTCTGTCAATTTTTTTGCTTCTCGATCGTCGCAAGATGTTTACTTACTACGCATACTTGGTATAACGTTACATTATACCATACAACACAATATATCATAATATTTCCGTACCTTACATACACAAATACAGATCTCCCTTTCTTGACTAACCTATATAAGTCTAGATAACACGAGGCGATGCGATGCAAGAAGAAATCTGTTACAGGGGCGAATTCAGGGGTCTTCCCCCATCCCCTCTTTCGTAAACTCGTCGGTGGCTTGCAAGCCCATGCGACGACGGTGGCTTGGGTGGGTCGACCGGCATGACGGCTCATTTGAATTTCTGCAATCTATCTGCAGGTCACCTAAAGCTGCTTTTGGTTTGGTCCCTATATGGTGCCTGTAAGGTGCCTGGCCTGTCAAATATCGTGCCATCATGTCGGTGGTTTGAGTGGATGCCAAGTGGGTGCAAGTGGGTAGGGAATACGTTCCGGCCGCCCATTCTAACCACCTAGATTTTACCCAATACGGCATCACCTTGAACATAAGCCTGTAATACGTACGGCATTAATGATTCGGGAGGAATGAGGATACGTACATACATATGTATGTATATGCATGTCAACTTTGGTACTTGCGCATCCCGCTCGCATATGCAGATGTGCAAGAGATGTGCCAATAAATTGTATTTCGGTACGAATTGCCTACTGTATGGGGAGGTACATCGTCTTGGGTTCTCCAATTTTAATATCCAAGGAGAAAAAAAAAAGAGTCCGTGTCGTGGGAAGGGCCATAGATCCAGTCCCTTTTTGTTCTTGTTTATTCCCCCCTCCCTTTTGACATTCTGTCTTTTTTAACATCACGTATGGGGTTGCGCCTACGAAGTTGATGTTGAGATCGGACGAGGGTCTCTGAAGAAGTTCGGGGAGCAGAAGAGCCGGGCGAGAAAGAAAAAAAAAAAAGCCAATTGTTACTATCCTACGTTCCCAACTCTTGGGGTGTTTTTTATGCGGGACAACCATCGAAGCTGTTTGCCGAGCATACGAACCAGGTCGTGGTCTTCTTTTTCTTCGCCAACCCGGTAATTGACTTGTTAACTCTACATTTCGGCGGCAACTCGAGTTAGCTGTATTGCTGAGACGTGCAATGCTGAGTACGATTGGAATTTCTATTCGTAGGTTATGAGAGGAGGGAGGTTCCATTTTGAGATGCCGACTGAAGCTCACTTGAATTAACTCCCTGATCGCCTACCGATACTGCGATTGTTCGACAATTGGCCCGAAATCCGGTCCCTTAGTTTCAGCTCCGAGGCTGCAGCTCAGCTATAGCGCAACGTATCTCGGTATCTGGAATTGCAGTTTACGGAACGGGATTGTCCACTTGGAGGCGTTACCGTTGGGAGGACAAAACGCGGGGATTGAAGAATTACTTGGAGCTCGACACATGATTTCTTATCTTGCCGTATTGAGAGGTCCGGTTTGGTTGGCATTCATAGGCACGAACGACGAAGCACAATTCGACTATCGGACATCGCAGGTCCCATCATTTAACCCTATTGGTTAATATATCGATTATTATCACGAGGATGGGGCACAAATCCAAGTTCACGTTTCCCATGCCGGGACGCTCCTCGAAGCAACCACCTACCGTAACGGTCTCGAATCCACTCTCGAAAGCGGATAAAATCTTGGGAACTGGTGGGATGAGTCTTGGCTCACCTACTGCTCCTAGGGATGGTGGTCGATCATGGGAAACGGGCTCGACCGGCGGCATTAGTATATCGATATCTGAGAGTAGCGCGAGTCAATCCAGCGTATTAGAGGGGGATGAAGATGGATTCGCCGGAACAACTTATGGGAGGGCCTTATGGGAAGAGGAATCGGAGGCTCTGCCGCGACGGTTGCGTAGTGCGAATGGGCCTTCTAGTAAGAAGGGTTTGAAGACAAAGAGGTCGGCGGTTACCCTTGGTACCCGCAGTCGGGACAATATGACGGATGAATCGCTTTCTCGCCGGCCTCAATCTAGTTCCACCGTCTATTCGCATTATGAGTCAACCAAAGTACCACTCTCTATATCTCAGCAGACCTCCAATTCGGCAATGGCAAAAGGACTACCGTCTAAAGCTAGCACGTTACTGGACATAGATGGAGCACTTTATGGTCCCGTGCAGCAGCAAAAGAAGAAGCCTTCCAAGTTAGATTTTTCGAAGCTAAGGCTGAGGTCTCGCAAGGATCATCACGCTTCTGATTCTAACAAAGTTGGGCCTGTTTTAGGAAACAATTATGTGATGAGGTCGCCGTCGGTTATGTCGCATATGTCACATACCTTGGCCTCGCCTACGAGTCCCGAACAAACTCCAAGACCGAGACCGGATATGAAACTCCAACCTCAACCACCCCCCAGAATAAGTGGAAGGCCAGGTCGCTTAAAAGGGACACATGATGCGAATACGCTACACCAACTTTACGACCATTATGAACAAATGTCTTTTCGTCATGGTACAGATTTGGTAGAGGAAGATGAAGAAGATTGTGATGACGTGATACGGAAGAGGGAATTGTTGGAGCAGCCACAATTACTGCCTCGGACTTATGAACCCGCTGCTTCCGACATGTCTCGTGAGGACATGATTACACCTTTGCCGAATTCTATTCATAGAGATCTAAACTCTCGGTGGAATCATAGCCGAAATACTTCACAAGCGAGCAAAGTTACAGCGACAAGAACAGGGACACCAAATACTCTACAGATACGTCCGACATCAAGAAGCGATTATCCAGCGAGTGTATCGAGTCGACATACGCGGACTTCAAAAGCTACACCGTCCATAATGAGTACTCTAGATTCTGACCGACAGCAGCAAAGTGTGTTGTCTCTTACGGACTCCGACTCCGACGAAGAAGGGACCACATACTCGAGACCAGGTTCATCTTTGCCGTCGTACGAAAATAGTTTTCGCGATGATCTTAGCGTGTCGTCCAGCCAAAGGCAACCCGAATTATCGTCACGATTATCTATTAGTAGTCATTCTACCAGCGTCAAGGGCGCATCGTACGCGCAACTCAATGACTACCTCACCATTCCTCATGCCTCTCCAAAAGCGAAAACTAGCCGATCACCATCATCCGGTACTCTCCAATCAACTAGTTCTTCTATAAGTACTGCGACTCGAATTTCGATACCTTGTCAACAAGATCTTCGTGGGTCGGTTTCTACTACGGGTTCGGTATTATCTCCCGCTTATAGTAATCGCACAAGCTACGGTGTGCAGGAGGCGAGGGCTGTCGCTTTAACGCCTTTTGCTTCTACAGCCGCAGCTGCATCTGCAACGTCAGTCGACCGAATGCTACAAAATATGAACCATATACCCCCACAACAAATACGACAGCGCGCATCGCAAACTTCTCATACGTCAGATCAACCGACACCACCATTATCGCCTAGCAGCGTGGAATTTTATAAGAAGTCTCCAGAACCAACACGGCAAGAGCCGCCGCCGCCATGCAAATCCAGCGAGTCTCACAATGCGCGATTGATGGCTGTGACGAAGCAAGAAGAAATGCTTCTGGCTGCTTTGCGTAAGAAGCGGGCTAGAATGCGGGAGAATATTCTCGCCGAGATTGAAGAGGACAGGGGTAGTCGAGAGAGTGATGCCATTGCCGAAGATCTAGAGAAGCTAGCGTCAGCAAATTTGAAGGACGCAGAAAGACAGGCGGCCAAGGAGGTGAAGGAGGCCAGAGAAGCGTACGCTAGGTCTAAGCAGCAAAATCAACCAAATCATTACCCGAGGAGATCATCTTCCCTTGCAGGACGAAACCAGAGATCCGTAAGCGGACACAGTCGAACACGCGATCGTTCGAACGGGCCGCGCGGTATGGATGGTCCCCCTCAGACGAGTCATAGTGAACCGACCGAGAAAGCCCATCACAAGACGAGAATTTCCTCCGAACACGAGTCCCGACGAACCGGTAAAACCCGCCACGAACGGGTGCTGCTTTACCTAGACCGACCGATTGATAGTATCGACGTGATCGACCAGGCAGAGCCAAGCCCCGACCTGAGCGAGTTCATGGAGGACGATCTAGATTTCCCAATGCACGGCCGTCAAAGTCGCACTCGATCTAAGCTCGGTGGTTCCCAACCCACTTTCTATAATCGGGAATCAACCGGGCGACCGCGCCCCGACTCGAGCCCTATCAGCCCGAAGAGCAGTCCTGTGAAGATCATGCCTAATATCGAACCCGAGGTTAACGAGGACATTGACGCTGACGACTTCGACTTCGATGCCTTCCCCGAACCTGCGAACAGCAGACGCAAATTACCTGCTCTGAAGCCGGTTCCAGAGGTGGAGGTTCCTAGGCCAGATAGCCCTATTTCTCCAGCGGACGGATTCTTGGCGCCGTCTACTCTCGGTCATAAGAAGGGGAAGAAGAGCAATGTGAGACTGAGCGCGGTGGGACAAATTAGCTCACCAGTGCCTTGGTGGGGTGATGATGATTGATCTATTGCCAGTTATCGATCACCTACTTGCTGTCAAGGGTCAATCCGATTACTGATACTCACCTCTTCATGGTTTGGCGAGCTGCTCAGAAGTAGAATCCACATTTTTACTATGTTTTCAAGATACATGCATGCATACTCCGTTATTTAGCGATTGATTTTTCATGATTTCCCGACCAGCGAGTCCAAATAGGAGTCAATACAGGGTCGAATATTTATAAACCGGGAGTTCAGCATCACTGCTTACGACTTAATTACATCTACCTACCATCTACCTACTCATTATTATCTCATTTATCTTTGTTTAAAAGAGAAGAGCTTCGGAATGTGTAATGTTATTGAGAGGGAACGGTTGGGGCTCTGTCTATCTACTTTTTCACTGTTTATCTCAACAAATACACGGTCGGATGTAGAAAAGAAAATGGCCATGCGGATTGGGATTTGGGATTGGATTGGAACTATCTACCTCCTATTTCAGGTTTATCTCATAAAGTAAGGGAGAGACAAAAACATTCTGTTGGATTTTCTGTATGCATGCTTGCTTTGCGTGCATTTTATGTACTACATTATGTACCGAAGGAAGTAGCTCCGTGTAATATTAGGAAACAAGAGCATCGAAAGGATTACGTACGATGGATGCTTTTCGGGGAGGTGATACTGATATGTAATGCGGTAGAGGCGTATTTTTGCTGCATCGGGCATTTGAGAAGAGCCGTGGGATTTTATTGTGAATCTGCATTTTGCAGGTTATTTCCCCATATAGTTGAAGGATCGAGATAAAAAAATATTAAAAAAATATTAGAAAAAAAAAAGCTGAATTGAAACATTTGGACTTCAATGATGATATATTACTTGGTGGTATTGCGTGTATCGTAGTACATGTATGTACCGATGCAAGTCGAGGTGCCCCTAAAAAACATTGGCTAGTGTGGGGAGCAGTGAGGGGTTATTAGATACAATTAGTGCGAAATTCCTCCCACATACAACTAAATAGCCAGTTTGGCCGAGGTAAGCGATACCAAGTTCTTCTGAAATTGGTTCACGAGCTAACAGACATTACAGTGGTTTAAGGCGGTGGTTTTAAGTCTTCATAAGATCTTGTACACCATTATCGAGAGATGCGCAGGTTCGAACCCTGCAGCTGGCAACATTACTTTTTGTGTTTTTCTAAAGTTTTCTTTTTCTTTTTTGCTTTTCTATTTTTTTTTTTTTTTTTTTACCAAGTTGCGCCGTCGATATTTCTTCATCAGTTTCTCTGTACTTTACCCGTATACAGACATACACTCTTCAGTTCCGAACTCGATTCTCTACTTAAATTTACTCACCGCCGATTGGTAACCACACTGTATGCTCTGTTTACCACGTTGAAGGCATTGATTGGCATCGATCTTAACGATGTAGACCACCAAAAAAAGTGACGATCCAACCCCGCGATCTTCATTCAGCCAACAAATTCAGGACTGCCCGTAAATCAAGGAAAATTCAACCTTCTCTGCTGCCAAGAGGATAGTCTAGGAAGATGACTTGCAGTAGGTCACTGTAGGAATGCACTAGACGTTCCTACTATATGTTCTGCATATTTAGATTTTGGCTATACCTAGAAGGAGATGAAGATGGCGATGGCCTTGTGATATTCTCCTCGTTGGTGAGTTTACATTTGCTGTTTTAGCGCTGTCATAATGCTCACGAGGAGGCTTGCTAGTCAATGGTAATCTGAAGGCTCGAACCCGTTGAGGCTAAAGTCAACACTTTCGCAAGGATATTAACGACGTTAGTGATGATCGCATGCAGCAGAATCACGGACCAGAGTCACGTACACATCATTTACTGAATTTTGATGGAAGCGAAGATAGGATGTCCATGACGCTCTCGGATACACAAGACCTAGACAAATATCTATACCAATATTGCTACATTTGGAAAGCAAGTACAACTCTATACTACGTATGTGATACTTCAAACAATTCGAAACATGTCTTGTTCGAGGTGATCCGGAGGTGACCCGGAAGATACCAAGAATATTTCACCTTGCTCTTTTCGGACAATTCCCCCACGACAATCAGATCGCTCCGCGGTGATCACGGAAGCCCCAAAAGGGTCAAGGCGTCAATCAACCAACCAACTAGAATACTTCTAGTAATAGATATGTCATTGAAGCCGCCCATATAACCTTAGACACCTTCGTACTGACTTCGTTCTAGGCATTCCCATGCATGACAACTACTACTAGTACATGTGCTGTGTTGCATGCGTAGAACGGAGTTCGGAGAACTTAATCGTTTACCGACTGGTTTGTTGTAAACCTTCTAAGAAGCGAAGCAGTCGATTTCGAATAATCATCGTCGCTGTTTGCTACGGCCTGAGGTGTTCGTACGTACCAGTGTATCTAGAAATTTGATTTGTAAATAATGAGTAGTACATCTACTACTTACTACACGAAGGTAGTATCTGTATTCACATTCATTTTCCTTTCGATGTATCTTCAACTAGATTTCAATATCATTTGTAGAAATCAAGTGAAGCTGTGGGTTGCGTGGTACCACATAATCCATAACCCTGTAGTGTCCAGGTACAGCGCGGCTCGAGCTTTGATGATCATTACGTATTTGGGCGATAATCGAACGCCTTTGATATCATCGTCTTATAATATGGGCCAGCCCTAATAAGGCCTACAGATAGCGCGACAGCGCATACATAACTCTTTTTTTACAGCCCTTTTACTGATCAACATCTTCCTACTTCTATTTTCTTCTCTCGTTCTTTTTTCCCAACTTTACCCTCTGAACTGAACTAACTACCCTGATAGCTTTTGGGTACGACGCATCAACATTATTTCTACCACCTTTAAAGCTCGAGTGTCACGGACTCCCCAGGTTGTTTGCGTGCTTCAGAGCTGTAGCGTCACATTCAGGGGTTAAAAAGAGCTTAATAGGCGTAGCCCCTCATTTTTTAAGGAGCCAAGCTGGGTGGTGTAGGTACCGTGTGGGTACTTAGGTACCTAATTGAAGCGCGTCCATCCACCTGAAATTCGGTAATACCAGACCTTGTCTTGAATGCTTTGCATCTTTTTCACTTTATTAATTTATTTTACAAGACGCGACGCACCTCCGTCATTTTTTGAATTCGGATCTTTTTGTTACCAACATACCGAAAAATCGATACGATTACGAGGTCCTTTACGATACGGATTAAAACCGAGCACCCATTTTTCGCATAGAACTTTCCAAGAGTATTCAATTTGCCTGATCGGTGATTATTGGGTTGAAAACTTCTAATACTCAGAGGAGTTTCGGAATATAGAGAAACAATACTACGCGATCGCGAACTACCAAAATCTCGCAAAAATTGAACGAACTTCGTTCACAACCTCGGATCCACCATGGCTCTCCTAGATGGTGCCCCGCAACCCGTGGGAGGGCCGACACTCTTCGGTGTGCCCATGAAGCAACTTTCTCTTATTACAGTATGTATATTAAGGAATATAGATGGCACTATCCAGTCATGTTGTAGCCTTGCTGATGTATTATTCCCCGTAGTTGACATTTCAAAACTCGGCTCTGATCCTCTTAATGCACTATTCGCGAATGATGCCCCCGAGTGGCGACCATCGATACTTCACTTCAACAGCCGTGTTCCTAACCGAGGTGATCAAGTTGGCGATTTCCTTGACGTTCGCCATATATGAAGTTTCGAGAAACCTAGCGCCTTCGACTCCTGCGACCGTCATATTCGAACAGATCTATAACTCTGTGTTTTCTGGTGATGGATGGAAGGTAGCTATTGCTGCGACGTTGTACACACTGCAAAATATCCTTCAATATGTCGCGGTCGGAAACCTAGACCCGGTACATTTCCAGATCCTATACCAACTTAGGATTCTCACGACAGCTATCTTTACTGTGACCATGCTCGGTCGATCCGTGACTGTTAAGCGCTGGATTTCCCTCATTATTCTGACCGTCGGAGTTTCGATCGTTTCAATTCCATCCTCGAACTCGAAGGACAGCTCGTTCATGATTCATGACATGACGGATCACTTTTTCCCTCGATCGGTACACGAGTTAGGTCAAGTAGCGAACGGTATGGGCGAAGTTGCGAGGGAGCTTACGAAGCGTGGTATGGAAACAGTAGTTGAGGTCGGCCAGGCTATCGCAAAACGCTCTGCAACATATGAAGGTATCGAAGAGGATCAAGTTGCTACCCCTGTTATGAACTACTCAATCGGATTGTCAGCCGTAATGGCTGTAGCAGTCCTTTCCGGTCTGACGGGCGTCTACTTTGAGAAGGTTCTGAAAGATACCGAAAGCCCCGCGTCTGTCTGGACTCGCAACATTCAGCTGTCGTTCTACTCGTTATTCCCGGCACTATTGGGAATTGTGTTTAAAGATGGGCAAGAGATTGCGAAGCACGGACTTTTCGATGGTTACAACTGGATCGTCTGGGCATTGATTATTCTACAGGCCTTTGGTGGTGTGCTTGCCTCTCTTTGCATTAATTATGCAGACAACATTGCCAAGAACTTTGCTACTAGTATAAGCATCGTGATAGGTTTCCTGTTCAGCGTCTGGTTCTTCAGGGTCCATGTAACATTGACGGTACGTTATCTGACTAAAAACGTGCGCTGGTTATACAACTAGACTGCTGACAATTCATAGTTCTTAATTGGCACAGCCCTGGTGCTTGTGTCGACCTTCCTCTACACTGGTCCTGATCGGAAACGCGGCCGGCCGCCACCGATCAACATTGTCAATTATGAAAAGACGACAATCGATCCGATGAGTACACCAAGGTATACTGATGATAAATTGAGCGTCCCAGACCCACTGGAGAACATCAAGGCCATGGGTCTATCAACCTCTCGTCCGGCATCTCCTTTACGACATCACAGTCGTGTACCATCGTCGCGGGGGAAGAACCGGGACGACTGAGGCGACGGAGTGTAATCGGATGATACGTCATAGTGGTGACCCCTCGGATTATGAGGCGAACCGGCCTGTATACAATACTAAGTGCCGAGCCGAATTTTGGAAGATACCCGCGTTTACGTACGTGAGACTTCTTCGAGCATTGCAAAGGATATTCTACTATCCTACATATGAGCAATACGATTGCAAATTGTCAGAACGATGATGACGAGTTTGGGAGAAACGCGATCGGGACCTCGGCTGGATACGAAAATAAGGAGCGAGGAAAATAAGAGGACCAGGAAAAGGGGAAAACAATAGGTCTTGTGTGTATCATATACAAATTCCTTCCTTAACTTTGGTGGTTTTTGATCCGAATCTGAAGATTCCAAAGTTGTGTAACTCATAATAAAGGGAGCCAGTCGCCCAGTCACGTGGTATATACTTTCTTCAACTTGATGTGGGAAGGAGCACGCAAGAAGGCATGCAAGGTGTAGTTGAGACTTGCCTTCCCGATTTCCCTCGATCTGTTGTATGCTAACTTTACTTTTAAGTAGGTAGGTGCTATCAAGCGAAGTGTCACGTACTGCGTATTCCTTTTTCTTCCCGCAAACTTCCAAACTCAATCTTCCTTTTGACATTTACATCCCATGTCTCCGCCATATGCGTACAACGTGCCCAATCCGAATTCTTACCGGCTAGTTGTCCTATATTACTACATATAACCATAGTATCTTTCGTTTCTACTATCTTATTCAACTCTTAGGTCTTACCAACCTTGTTCAATATTGTGTGTACAAGAATTATCTCCAACGGATGCCATGTCCAGCGATGCCGAGCCGGGTGAAGACCACCATATGTATCAGTTTCAGAACAGGATGGGGCAAGATAGGCATCTTCAAAACATAATTGACCATACTAATACTCTATTCCCGGACCGTCGCTATCAACTATCTCAATTGAATCCTTTGGGAGGTGCTAATGGGAATGGGATGTTTATGAACCAACTGGGTAACTTTCAGGACGATGATCAAGACCTAGATATATTTGGTAAGTTGACTCATGACAACTATTTCCTACCCAAGATATCATTACTTGACTCAAGCGGTTCTTAACACTACGTAGACCGCAACCTATTGGGGCACTCGCAGAGATTTTTTCACCCCCCAAACTCGGAGCGCCGTGAACCTCGTCTTTCGTTGCCAAATACTAATACCCCCAATCAATCGCGACGAGGGGTGGGCGATGCTAGTCATCATTTTAGGCCGATTCCGATGCGGGACTTCAGCCATCGATCTCCATTCTCGAATGACCTGGCGCTTATAGGAGGAATTGAGCCAAGTCCAGCCTCCCAATCTATTCTCAACAGGGACGGTTCTCGTAGGATTGGCGAATTACAACCTGGAGCGCAGGTGGTTACACCCCCTTTTTACTCTGGTGAGCTAAATTTCTAGTATATTCTCTGAATGGGCATTTGTAATAACGACGAATAGCATCTAGCCAAATCCCAAGCCTCGAAAGTCCATTTACAAGCAGTTCTCCGACACTGGTTGGCGGATCTAGTCCTTCCACACGCCTCAGCCTCAAGCAAGCAGCAAAGGTCAATGGCAATCCTCTTGTAAAACAGAAGAAGGCGAGCAACCTCAAATTGACCCTCGAGCATGCCCCAGACGAGCCACCCGTCCTAAACGGTACTCGCCTTATTAACCCCGGAGAGGTGCTACCTGATAAATTCCGTACTGTTTTCCCGTATGAACTCTTCAATGTTATCCAGTCCAAGTGCTTTCCACTCGTATACGGCACAAATGACAACGTTGTAGTTTCTGCTCCCACGGGGTCTGGAAAGACGGCCATTCTAGAAATGGCTATTTGCAAACTTATCATGGCCCCTGGTAGTGACAATGCTAAGATTGTCTACCAAGCACCTACGAAGTCCCTGTGCTCGGAGCGTGCAAAAGACTGGGAAAAGAAGTTCAGCCATATGAATATACGATGTGTCGAACTTACTGGCGATACTTCACAAGCGCAGGCGAGTCGAGTGGGTAATGCGTCAATCATCGTAACTACCCCAGAGAAGTGGGATTCTATTACGAGGAAGTGGTCGGATCACCGAAAGCTTTTAGAGATGGTTCGTCTAGTCCTCATCGATGAGGTGCATATTTTGAAGGACGCTCGCGGCGCTACCTTGGAAGCCGTTGTCTCGCGTATGAAAACGATCGGAGCGAATGTCCGCTTCGTCGCCTTGAGTGCTACTATCCCTAATATTGGAGATATTGCAAGATGGCTCGGTCGGGATTACTCAAACCAACAAGAACCAGCCAGGGCCGAAGCTTTTGGCGAAGAATTGAGACCGGTCAAATTACAACGATATGTCTATGGATACGGCTCCTATCAGAATGATTTCATATTTGACAAGTCGCTTGATGGGAAGTTGATTATGCTCCTTTCAAAGCACTCACAGAAGAAGCCAATCATGATTTTCTGTTTCACGCGAAAGTCATGTGAGGTTACCGCTAGAAGATTGGTGGAGTGGTGGTCGACTTGCAAAGCGGAGGATAAGGCCTGGCCCGCACCGACGCGAAGGGTTCCTGTCATAAATACGTCGCTTCAAGAGATTGTGCGGCATGGTGTTGCTTTTCACCACGCGGGCCTTGACGCCCAGGATAGATCGGCAGTAGCGCAAAACTTCCTTGAGGGTCAAATCCATGTCATCTGTTGCACGTCTACATTGGCGGTTGGGGTGAATCTTCCATGTCATACGGTGGTATTAAAAGGGACGACGGGCTACACAGACGATAAAGCCCAAGAATATTCGGACTTGGAAGTTATGCAAATGCTTGGCCGTGCTGGTCGCCCACAGTTTGATGATAGCGCCGTGGCTATAATTATGACTAAAACGGCGAATGTTGATCGATACAAGAAAATGATGTCTGGAGAAGAGACACTGGAGAGTACACTTCATCGAAATTTGGTGGAACACCTAAACTCCGAGATTAGCTTGGGAACTATTCAAGATGTGCAGACGGCCAAGAAATGGATTGGAGGTACATTTCTAAGCGTACGAGTGCGTCAGTCTCCCTCGCTGTACCATCTTCAAGATGCTCGTAACGCTGAAGACGCCGATAAGAGGATGGAGGAATGGTGCGAGCGAGATGTGAAGCTACTGCAAGAGTGTGGCTTGATCACAAAGCAAGCACCATTCAAATGTACGGAATATGGACATGCGATGTCTAGGTATATGATCAACATCGAGACGATGAAACTGTTATTATCTATGCCTCGAGGGGCAGGACTCGAGGAAATTGTAAGTCTATAATCGAGACATTCGGATGCTCGTGTTTCGGATGGATTGCTAACAGACTTTTGCAGCTCACCACGCTCTGTAAAGCTGCCGAGTTAAAAGACTTCCGCTTTAAACCTGACGAACGGGCTTTGTTTCGGGAACTAAACAAGTCTCCATTCATCCTTCACCCAATCAAGGAGACGGTGAATCAGAATTGGCACAAGGTCTTCCTCGTGGCCCAGGTCTTTCTCGGCGGTGTAGAGTTGCCGCACGAAAAGGGATCCGGTCTCATGAAGTTCAAAATCGGGGCAGAGAAATCCGCCATATTTGATAGACTGAACCGTCTAGTACGCTGCTTCGTGGACTGCCGAGTGTTTGATGGTGATGGTTATAGCACGAAAGCTGGCCTCGAGCTAGCACGTGCTCTCTCTGCAAATTCGTGGGACAATAAACCGTCGCAGCTTTCTCAGATTCCAGGGCTGGGGCCGGTAATGATACGAAAGTGGGTGAGTAATGGAGTCCATACAGTATTGGGGTTGGCCGATAGAGATTTCAACGAGATCGAGCGCGTTTCAAGCAGGAATCCTCCGTATGGTATGAATATGTTGAAAACATTGGAGAACTTCCCCCGCCTGGACATGAAGACCCATCTCGTTGCTAGTATCCCACGACAGTCACAACCCGAAGATAGTGTGACGGTAACGTTGAAGGTCAACCTCTGCTATCGAAATGCGAAGGGTGTGCCGATATGGAACCATAAAGTGCCGGCAGCGACGTTCTTCGTTCTCACTACCGATGGGTGTCTCGCATACTTTTGGCGCGGGAACCTGAGGAAGATTGAGAAATCTACTGGCTTAGACCTGAAGTTTCCCGTCTCACTTAGTGGTCCAGACCAGAAGGTCTCTTGTTACTTCGGCTGCGAAGAGATTGTCGGAACTCAGGTTGTGAAGGAACTGGACCCTGATATACCGAAGACTGCATGGAAGGAAAGGAAGGCCCAAGTGATTAACTGCCAGGCGCCCGCCACTATCTTAGACGATGATATGGATTATGATGATCTTTCAGATGAAGAGATTCTCAGCGCTACTTTGGCTCTAGCTAACGGGGCTGACGAGATGGGATCGTCGGAATACCCAGGACCGTTAGATGATGCCGAAGAAGAGTATCCCTTGATCGACCATGTTCTATCGCAGGAAGCAAGCCTTTCGACATTTGAACCTGCCAAGATGGATAACGGAAAATGGATGTGCAATCATCGTTGCCGCAATGGCGGCTCTACCTCATCCGGCAAGCCCTGCACCCATAAATGTTGCCACGAAGGGATAAATAGGTTTCGGCCGCCACCGCAGGATAAGAAAAAGAAGAAGAATCAGAAAGAAGTAGGGAATAATGTGCCCAAAGAAGAAGATTCTACCTCTGGATTCTCAACGCAACAAGCACAAGTCTCGGGGGCTGCCGGAGATATCAAGACCAATAAGGACAGAGGGAAGGGAGTCGCGAGACCTGCGACTAATCATATCTCCCAGCAACGACATACTACCACGGGCCAACCTATGGCTGGGAAGTCCGATGCCAATCTACCAAATGTGAAGAGGAAGCGCTCTGCGGAAGCCAACAAAGGAGCGATGCTTAAGAAGCGAAGTAAAACTAAAGAGCATACTTCGGACATAGACGCCCTGTCGGATATTGAATGTATTGACCTCTCTACGATGTCGCCCGAAACCGAGACCGAGCACTTGCCGTCGTTAACGCTTGGCACCCACGGGATGAAAAAATCCCAACGTCCTTTTGACATGCCCAAGGGGGTAGTTAACAGCACTCTACCTGTTATGAGTGCATTTAGCGGCCATGGGGAACCCAAGTTATCCAACTCGCTGTTTAGTGGAGCTCTCGGTGCTCATGATGGGGTCTGTGCGAATATGAGATATGACTCTGACATGCAATATGATAGTGACGTTTTTGAGAATGACGACGAACTTCCTGATATAGAGAGTATTATTCGCCTTAGCAAATCTAAAGATGTTAGCAAACTTCAGACGATGAGGAAGGATGAAACGCTTTATCCAGGTGTTGTTGAGACCTTGAAAGAAAGCATGGATTCTGGTCGGTCACCTAATCTCAGCTTTACCACCGTTAATGAGTTGCAGAAGGCATCTGATCGTTTCGATTTGCCTTCAGCTAGTCTTTCAGGCCAAGAAACATATTTGTTATCAGGATCAACAGAATGGAAACCAACAAAAATGGGATCAAGTTCGCCATGGCTAGAGTCGCTGGAGAATTCAAGCGGAATCACCCCGGCCTCCACTGCCCTGGAACCCCTGGCTCGCCAACCACTTCCCATTGACTCGGGCCCTTCCGAAGCGTGTGAGAACGAAGAGCTCTCTTCGGACTGCGACTCAAATGAGCCAAATTGGCTCTCAGAATTTGACCCCGCGCTTATTAACAGTCTTCGTGGCTGTGCGAATTTCGTGGACTAGCTATTCGTCTGCCGGGGGATACAGTTGGAAGGTGGGGGTAATTCCTTGAGGAAATATTTGCTGATTTTTGCGACTGATTTAATGGCGTGGACATCCGCTTAAGGATGGTCTAAAGACATAACAAGGGGTTATTTGTTATGGAGAAACTTACATCCTCCGGTATTGCTGACATGTGTCAAGTTAAAGCGTAAGATTTGCTGAACCCTTAGCCAATATACACGATTGCTTTCAGTCGACGGTTCTGGTCATGTTTCGTACCTGCTACTTTAGCAGGGTCTGGGGGGTTTACAGGGGTTTACAGCTCGTGCTCCGCCAGTCTTAACCCCACTATCTACCAGCTACCTACCCCATCACAAGGCTTATAATTTAGCGGTGTTCTAGCGCCCCCTCCATTATTTGAATCGGTATAACCGACTACCTAGGTACCCAAACACCAGCGGTTGCTAACGACAAAATGCTCAAATTAGTTTAATACCGTGGGTGCAGCGCGGTTGAAAAATAAAGATGGGAAGGGGATAGATCTTTTTGGTAAGTAGCGGAAATATGGCTAGGGTGCCTGTCCCTATAGAATTTCATCTTTTTATTACCACGAGCTTTGAGATAATCATACCTACGGTATATATAGCACATGCTGGAACTTACTGAAGTCAAGGCCTTCGTGCCTTGCTGCCTGGCTAGGCAGATATTGAAATGAGAGAAGAATAGAAAGTTTATCTATTTGGGTAGGTGTCGGACATTCCATGGTTTCTTAAGTATTCAAAGGTAACCTTTACTTCGCGTACATAACCTACTATTCCCCCTGAGATTATTACTTAACACCTCGCAGGTCTTATCCTTCCATTGATGAACTCGATCCTACTTAGCTTTCAGAGCCCTTCTACTCCTTCCGACGACTTAGTGTATTTTTCCCTATGAGAACTCCGGGATTGCATACCCAGCTCTAACTTAATAACTTTTTTTTGCCTAATCGGCGTGATGCCTGTCTCCCGAGAACAGGCAGAGAAGTGGGAGAGCGAAGCATCCGCGGTAGCAGCGCATGTGTCATACTTCGCGGAGGAACGAACTAGACCATGGGAATTCCGTCTGAAAGAGTACTGGACACGCCAACAAAAAGAATCAACACCCTGGGAAGAATGTGTTCGTCGCTGCATGAGACAGTCCCTTAATACTCGTATCGGCAAGGAGTTTCACGGCTTCATGGATCTTCCTCAAGAGATCCGCAACATGATCTATAGATACCTCCTTGTGAAAGGATCCGTATTCCCACCAAACTATGGTTGTTCAGATGTGGTCGGAAAACGGATACTCACGTACAACAACAAGGGAACCCATGATGCTTCTGGAGATACTTACTTGCGCTATGAAGGCCTGGGCCAACACCGGCTAAGTCGTCACAAAGACCCTGGCCAGTCTATTGGTTTATTATTGGGCGTCAGCAAAGCCATTCAATATGAAGCGGCATGTGTATACTTCCGTTTTAATCGTTTCGTCTTTCCATGTGGGGAATGCGATTCCCAACTGTTCAGGTGCGTGTATGGCATAGGAGGCGAATATGAGTCTATATATAGGTGTATGCGCGATGTTAGTTACACCTTCGATATGCGGGATGTATCGACCAGCAGTTCCCTAATGTTCAACGCAAGGTACGACCAACCGATGAGACCGGGCGAGGACGACGACTAGACACTGGCTCGGTCGACGAAGAGGAATTTCTAAAGGAGATGCATAGAGAATTAAGGGTGAAGTTAGTAATGAAGTGGGATAGTCGCGTACGCAGTATCCCATTCTCATACTTTAAGCGACTTCAATTATGTTTTGAGGAGTGTTATTGCGCGATGGGGTGTTGTCGATTAGTTGATGAGGTACTCGAATTATTTGAGGAATTCATGTATGTGGACCCGGAACGATACGAATCAGCTCCGGGTATGATTGAGGTTACGGGGTGGAATAACGAGCAGGAGAAAGATGAAATTCATTCTTCCCTGATGTGCCTAGAGGGTGAACGTTCGATCGACATACGATTTATTGGGAAGTCGAAAAAGGAGATCAGAATGGAATGTCGGGCGGCTGGACGACATCCGTAGCTGTATAATCATCATGGAGAGCCGGGACTATTCGCGGACGGAATGCTTTGCGTTGGGCTTAACGGCGATACTTTTGAGGATGGTAAGGTTGATGGATTTCTATCCTGGCGTGGTTTGATGGGAGAGGTGTGGTGTCTACCCGCGTACGCACTTAGCAGCAAAATAGGCAGGAGATAATTACATGACTTCTAGGTACATATGTACCGGAGGCTGTATCGACACGTTTCATTGGGTTTATAAATTATGTCAGTATCTATGTCCCTTCGCTGACTAGATATCTGAGCCAACGAAGGGCACAATGGATCAATGGAGTAGACTCCTGATTATAGGGGTAAGGGCACTAGAGCCCCTTGTAATTATGGTGGATTACAGCGCGTGTCTCCCCCAAAAGGACCTCACACGAAAACGGATCAAGGAGACTGGGTAACACAATAATGAGTAGGCGAATCTTCATTTAACATTTAGGTAAGTTAATGAGTTGGCAATATAACCAATTCGTAATTTAGCCAATTGACTATTTAGTGGTTGAAAACTACATGTATGTATGATATAGGGACGCAAACACGCCCGTTTTCAGGTATGTATCTAGTTTTATGGTGTAGGAGTTGGAAAAATAAGGATGCTCACTTCGAGGCGCTGTAATTATTGGTGATGTGACGGCGGTCTAGGGGGCTTTACGTACATACCTGGGCGGGGTAATCCTGTGGGGTTAAAAAGGTGGGATAACTCCCTGTAAGGACGGCGTAGTTGGCTGCCCACCACAGCCCAGTACAGACTCGGAAGCTACAGAGCTAAGCTAATCTATACACATTGATTTGCAAGCTTTTTGAAGTGTCTTTTACCGTCTTTCATCTATCATCTTCTATACTCAATACAGTTTAATACAGGTCGACTTTATTGAACTCAAACTTTCTCAAAGGCTGTTTCTATTAACTGAGTGTAAATCGATTCGAGTAAGTACGGCTAAGTTCAATGTTGAGAACATCCTTGTGCGTTGTAGGTATCTATCTACCTAATGATTCGATGCGCTGGATTACAATGGTGGCTAGCGCTACGCCCCCTCTAGTCTGCCTTCCCGTGTGATAGCGCTGTCATAGAAGGGACCATAGCGAACTGCTCCCCTCACGTTTGTGGCGTTCCCCGCAATTTGCAGATAATTGTTTTTTACCTTCCGTACGCCCTACCTAACTCTACAAGGTATACACGCTAACGGTAGTTGGTGACGCCTTTATCCTAGGGCAATCTGGTATAGACTCACTGTCGCCTAAGTCCTGGCTTGATGCTCCTCTACAATAGTGACCCCGCACTGTCATAGGGCGCTAACATAGTGCTATATTCAGCGAGGTTTAGCAAGTAGCTATTATAATGATTCAGTGGGTTCCGCCCTGAAATTTAGGGCCTTCTTCCCCTATTTCCTCCTTTTTTATACACTTCTTTAATTTGATGGCTGGAACTTGTAGGGATGATAAATTCTCTCACTTATCGACGCAGCCAACTCTCACTCTAAAACACAGGTCATTGCCTCCAATTGAAGATATTATTGGCTCTCTTAGTCCTTTCCCGTGCGTGTATAAGAGCGTCTCGTGACGCCCACATCGTCCCAGGCTTTGCGTACCGTAGACGCCGCCTCTTCTCCGAATAGCTCCTCTGCCTTCGCCACAGTCACGTCTGCAAACTGAATGAATGTGCAACGAGGAGCAATCTGACCACTCCTCAATGTTTCCCACCAGGTTTTACCAGCTTTTTCCCATCTACGGGTATACTTGTCAGCAACTACCAGTATGAGAATAAGACCTAGAGACCTACGAGTAGCCGCCAAATGCGATAGATGCATTATAGAATGCCTTATTTGGGATGCCCGAGTAGAGGTGTACCTAGACATGTCAGTTATATTTTCGTCCACCAAGATTGGGGTTTACATACTCCTCCATTATCGTCCGAAGTTGCCTTGTAGTCCTTGAAATTGGCTGGTTGCGGGTCTTTCCCCTAATAAGAGTTAGCTGTGAGCACGGTAATACTTCGCGTTATAACACTTACGAAACGCGGGTCATTATATGCTGTCCCGGGAGCCTTCATGCTTCTCAGTGCTACACCTTTCACACCTGGCATTAGGCAGTACTCGCCGATCAACCAGTCGGCTTTATCTGCGGTTTCATTCTCGACTCGCTGTTTGATCATGATGCCAAATACATCGGAGACATGCTCGTTCAGTGCACCGCTTTGGCCCGAATAATCCAGGGGTGAGGTGTGTTCTGTGACTGCATGTGTAAGTTCATGTCCAATGACATCCACCGCGCCGGTGAAGTTGGTCAAGAAATTGTGTCCATCGCCATAGACCATTTGCGCGGCCTCGGGGTCCCAAAATGCATTCTCGTAGTTCCGACCAAAGTGTACGGAACTAATAACATGCATATTATTGTTATCAATGGACTTCCAATTGAAGATATCGTAATAGAATGAGAGAACGTGTCCGGCGTTATCGTAGGCTTCGTTAGCTGACTCGTCCTTGGATGCTTTCTGCCCTTCGACACGAATGACTTTTCCGGGTAGGTTGGCTTCATCGGAGTCGTGTTTTGCGTCGTACACGGCGCGGTAGGTCTTTTCGGTAGTATCCGAAGGTTGTTTAGCTGCTACGGCTGCCTTTTGATCGGATGTTTCCTCACGAGCTTGCTGCTGTTGGTATTTGGCATGGATATTCTTAACGTGCTCCAAGTCTCGTTTCGCGCAAGCTCGAGTATCATCGTCAACGTCTTCACAATCGGCGATGTGCTGAAGTATATGGTCTGGCACGATACCTTGCCGTCCGTGGGCGTTAGCTGGAGCCGAGGTCCGGCTACCTCGAGGTTTAGTCAACGCCGCAAATCGTTTCTCTCGCTTGCCGATGTAATTTGCGTGGAGTGTGAGTGTGTGACGAGCGGATTCGCGAATCTGGTTCTCATTGTTGCTATTATCGGCAATAGCCGATAGCAAGTATGGTGGTACAACGTGGCAGATATGGGGTTGATGGGTCGCCATATTGCTTATTCTGACGAGTATAGACTGTGTATATCTTTGGGTTGGATCATAGAGGAATAGAACGCCTACGCAATCGAGACAGGTTGTATGCCTCTTTATAGATTATTTGGGAGACCCAGAGTGATGTCCTTGACGTCCAAGTTGACGTTATGGTGGATTCCAGGAACTATATCGCCACACCACTTCCAGGAATATCATGTCAAGGCAAAGAAACACTTCCAAGATCGATTTTTTGTATTTAATATTTCATAGTTGTAGTGATTCGTCTAGATTAGGACTGACGATGTTGACTAACCGCCCCTCGTCGCGCTAGTGTAGTAAATACGGGTGTTAAGCTGGTATGTGACGACCGCAACATGGGTTTAGTCAAGGAATTTGCATTATTTAAAGCTTCATCATCAAGTTGAAAGGCATCTATCTTCAACAACTCCCTAGCTAAAAGCTATAACACGTCAAGTAGCTTTGCGTGGAATCCTCAGCTGCTTCCCGCTTTCTGCCTAACCCTATACGGCCGGGCCCTTTACAAAACAAGTTGGATTATGGTTTATATTATGCGACCGGGGCAGTAGGTGGGAAAATAACATTGTGGCAAGAACATGACGCCGTATCAATCACTACCTACTATTTCCTTGTTTGGTGTGCCAGTGGGCCTGGTTATATCCACATCTCCATTGATATAGGTTAATGCTCGCTCTTAAAGGAAAGCATAGTCCGATAATAGTAGCTGCGATATGTCGTTACGTGCCTAGGAGAAAACAAGAAACTAAGGCGCTAGAAGATCTCCAGAACTTGGAAGACACGTAAATACCCCGGAGGTTCCACTCGTCTATGGGGCGGATAGTCGACGCTAACGGCGACTAGAGAAGCTGTCTTAAAGATTGTAGGTAAGTAAATACATAAGAAAGCAGAGAGATAAAATAGATGGGAATAGTTTAATAAGCATTAGTGGAACGAAGAGTGTATGCAAAGGCGTAATATCAAATTACCTTGATTATGTTGGGAAAACGGGGGAAAGGGGTTTGTCTGATTAAGCAGCAACTACCTGGATATAATTTGGTGACGTCGAGTACCTGGAGACTCGGGACCATTAGTATTTAACGCCTTGATATGATTTTGTGTGAGATATCGCACCTTTTATCCGTATTTCGAAACACTGTGGCTATATAGGCTTAGGAATCTTACCCTTACTCCCACAGGTTTTGTGTAACCACCTGGAACGGCTGAAAGCTTCGTTCCACCCGTGTAGTTGAAAAAAAGAGACCTCTCACAGGTAAACCCGAGCTTTATTCCCTCAGTTCCTACAATACTAGGTACCCTAGAGAGCTGCGTAGCTTTTACATTCTTCTCTGAGTCCGGCCGAATTCGATACCAGAATACTAGATGAATATGAGCCTAGGGGTTAGGGTTAGGGTTAGGTTAATGATGATTGATCTGTGTAACTGTCGGATTATGATATCATTTAGTCAAACTTGAGGATTTGCATAGCCACTAGATCGTGCCGCCCCTATTTCTGGCCGTGCATCGCCACTGGACTGACGTGTTTTGTTGGGATGCCGAATTACCTAATTATAGATACGATACGCCAATCCAGAGGGTGTCACGAGAGGAGAGTCATACTCGTACGAATTTATACAAATAGATGACCTATGGCCTAGCGTGTGGCTTATCAAGGTATTATCTCAACACACATGTGTATGTACTTAAGACATACTTGAGTGAGTATTCTGCCTGTTTTAACAAAACTCAAGTTATTACTTTTAGCGTTGCCTAAGATTTCTTACGATGAAAAATGATAGTGTAGCGTTATTGACTGCTGTGTTACGAAGTAAAGTACAGAAAACGCCCACCGAATAGGGTGTATGTATATCAAGGTAGCTAAGCATGCCAAAAGTATTTCGGTAGATAACCCGAGGTCCGAATCATGAGTCTTGGTTGAGTAACCAAAGTTTGGAGAAAGTATACTGCGGGTTTTCACATATGATTCAGCTATCCCCATGTCCCAGATGCTGAGCTGAACAAAACTTACCTAGGGAGGTATGCCAGAATTCTCGACCGATTCATTAGCACAGACTTAGTCTTTCGAGTAAACGCGGTTTACCGTGTCACAAGGGGTGTTGCTCACAATGGATTCATATCAGACATATATGCACCAACCAGGACCTATTATTGCCGCTGCAGCGGTTCTACCACTGGTTGGCTTGATAGCGGTGATACTAAAGTTCTGGGTACGGAAAAAGCAAAAACAACCCCTGAAAGCTGACGATTGGCTCATGATACCTGCTATAGTTTGTATCCTCGTTTCTAATGATATTATAGTGCTGATAATATTAGCTTTTGACTTGTGGAAGTGGCATTTGTGTGGTATATGGCGTCTCACAAAAGGTTGTGGCATATCCGATCGGAACGTCGCCACCACACTCGGATGGAAAGCATTCGACATTATGCCTGGTAAGTGTGCTCACTGCCAGCTTGGAGATAGAATACTAAACATTTTCCAGATTCAATGGGTTTTCGGTTTGATCTTCCCTTTAACTCTAGGATGCATTAAAACGAGTTTTCTATTTTTCTACATGCGCATTTTCTCGGTCACAAGGAGGAGTACGGTGAATTACGTTCTCGTTGGAATGATCATACTTGTCGTTTCACTCTCAACGGCGTTTTTCCTAGCGGATCTCATTCAATGCGTAACGAACTGGTCGATGATGGAAGGTCCAAGCGCGGATATTTTGATCTATTGCACTCATATGATGAAAACGGCATTTGCTATAAGTATTTGCGACTTTATAACGGATGCTATGATAATAGTTATCCCGATACCCCTGGTACCAAATTGAAGCCGCCCCCGGGTTCTGGTGAAGCTAACATGAACCAGGTCTGGCGCTTGAATTTAACAACCTCGAAGAAGTTTGCCGCTAGCGCCGTTTTCCTTCTAGGAGCAGTGTATGTGATTGTGGTCAATGTTTTATGTAGGTGTAGATGATTGATTCTAACAACGTTGGAAATTTTAGATCGACTATTGCCTCCGTTATTCGACTCGGTATGATGTCAATCATGATGTTTAGGATTGGTCAACCGGAATTTGACCCGATGAATGAGGGCTGTGAGTATTCCTTGACGGGGAAATATCGTCATTCTATCACCGCTCTAACCTGACCACAGCGTTACTAACAGAGTATCTGTACTGGGGTCTCATTGAACTCGGAATAGGTGTATGTGCTGCTTGCCTTCCAACGCTACAGTTTCTCGTTAGAAAACGGTCCCCAAAATCGATATTTAGAGCAGCTGGAGGCCATTTTAAACCGAAACGTGTACATTCTATATATGAAGAGACCGAGGCAAGTTCCCTGGAGCCTCTGAGCCCTATATATACGACGCGCGATAGACTTTATAGGGATATCGAAGAGGCAGTACCTGGCTCATACATATGAGGAGTAGCTGTAGGGACAATTGACAATTATCACAACAAAATCGGAGTGGATTTTGGAAATGGGATGAAACTGAATGAGTTGCACCTTTAAATAAATAGCAGGACATGAGTAGACGACCCACGTCCGCTCTAGAACACGCTTTCTAGATAGGTTTGGAAATACAACACCTGGCAAGACGGAAATATTCATCGTTCCTGATTCATTTACGTCGTCATCGTAAACCTCGCGTCTATAGAGAAATGCGATGGATTTTGTGCGTCCTTATTCACGGCCTGAGTCGTCCCTGACCCATACGCGACACGTAATTTCGTACGATATTACACAATGCTTTTTTATATAAACGAGTTCATCTTCAAGCTTTTTCTTCTTCTACCACTAGCACCACACCACATTTACTTCACCACCAAAAACATACACGATCACCAAAATTATCATATCAACAAAAAGACATCATCTTTCACCATGGGCTTAGACTACCCCACATCTAGCATCAGCAGCGCCGGCGACGCCGACAAGATGCTCGACGCAGCCAACGCCGTCCAGGACTACTACGACAGCGTCTCCGACGAAGGAGTTTTTCCCGACGACCAAGAGGCAGAACTCAACCGGGCCAAGGACTGGATTCCGGACGCAGTGGACGTATGTAAATCCGCCAAGTCGGAGCACCGCGGCAACGCTGATATCGTCGACAAGACCGACGAGGCCATGACTACCTTGCAATCCGTGAAGAGTGACATTCAAAGCAGGCTCACCTTGAACGAAACACAGAAGAGACTGCGGGACGAGCGTGAGAAGGGCGGAAATTAGGGCTCTAGCGATGGAGGTCTACATCGGCGTTATTCTCTTATCTATTTTGATGCCTACCTATAGGTAGGGGGTTTTGGAAGCGTTTATCTACCTAGGTACCTACTTAAGTAGATATGAATTGATTTTTGATACCTAAACCGCGAAATAGGATGCTATATTATTTGATCTCCGGTTTTGCGATTTGTTTTAGTTTTTGGGAAATGCTTCGGATGATTACATGTTACTCAAACCTCCACGTAATATATCGAGTCAAGATTTACTCGATATTGAGTCGTGATCATATATGTGCTATTCACGTAGACCAGTGTATTGGCCCGCAACTAATAGTAGTCAGTCGATACCCTCGTCAGTGGTTGTAGTAGCAATTAAATACTTAAGGTATCTACCTGGGTAAGGGGATAGAATGATGCTGGCTCATATAATCAAATCTTGATTATGTAATTGATGGTTTTTGTTTACGTAAGATTCATCACACCAATGATCTTAACCCTAACCCTAACCCTGAATTTGACTGGGCAGTAGTAATATATATGAAAAATGTTCGCGCATAATTGGAACTTACAATATATATCAATTGATCATGAGAGGAAACTATTTATTAGTTATACCTAAATAGCCGTATTAATAACTTGGTTTATGAGGTTGACGTCCAAAGGGAAACTGCTGACTAAGATTACATAACTTTTATGTCATACAAGCCCCCCTATCTTTTGGACTCTTATAACCCTTATAAGTCTAGACCTTAACCCTCTTCTACGGGGACAATGATGCGCGTGATCTGGAGCCACTTTGAAGAAGGGAAGTTTCGGAGTTTGGGAAGTTGCGAACAGCTAATACGTATTACCAAGTATAGTTTGCTATCACAAGAGAAGGCGCAAACAGGAAGTAGAGGCGACGAAGAAGCGGAAGGTACGAATCTCAAAGAAAAGATGATACATCAAGCAGGAGCAAACGAGATGAACAGGCTACACCAACGGGTAGCTCTTGTCCTACATATAATTGACCTCCAAATTTTATTTAATCCCAATTGAAATTTATTCTCTTCTCAATTGTACACCATCAATTGTGCAGCAGCCCCCGACTACCTCCTAATCAATTCCACAGCTTTGGTTTCTAACCCTCTCAAGTCACTCTCTTGTCCCTTGAATACTTTCAAAAGACGCGATACAATTGGTATCTATCCTCCTCATGATCAATCCCGCCAAAGAACCAACCCTCTCCATTCTTATCATTCACATAATCCAAATCCAATTACGGGTACCGACACAATGAAACTCCTCCTTCCTCTCGCCGCCTACTCGACCGTCGCATCAGCCACGACATACTTCCTCACCGTGTTCGCGCCGGATACCTCGATAGATGGAGCCCTACTCGAAGCCGCCGGTCAGGGATTCTACGCGGGGACATCGGGTCCAGCTACGTACTGTCCCCAGAACGTCGGCTTGTGTCCCAAGGTCCAAGGTACTCTCGTGTATGCAGGTCTGACCGGTATGGCTGTAGGTCACTCCCCGCCTATTCTCATAATAAATCCCACACTGCCTACCTAGGTATCCAATTACTAACGCGTATCCCAACCCGGTAGGTCCAAGTCCCCGGCGGCCAATCAATCTACGTCGCGCCCAAAGGCCAAGTGCAATACATGCAAGCGCACTCAGCATCCGTACCCCAAGGCTCCTTCACAGGCGGTTGGTTCAACAAGACCGTACTATCGGATTGCGCGCCGCCGCGCGATGTACTCGACTTCCTATCCACGGACGGTTCTGGCATCGGCGGTATCGCTTTATGTCCCGATGTTGAAGCCTTCATGGCTGGCACGGGCGCTAGTCACCGCCTCTACGCCCACACCCCCGGATTCAATCTGACGAACTGCATTGACGCCATCGGACTTACACTTCACGGGACCACTGCGGAGGTCGGGGCCTGGCAGTACATCTAACGCTGACATTTGCAGTAAGGAGAGCAGGGTGAGAGCTGGTTACCTTTTATTATGTAATATGTTTGCTGTTTGGCGTGGTATTCATCTCATTAGCTTTCTGGACGCAGATATAGCTGCGAGGTCTTAGTCGCGTTGACTTATGGTTGTTTATGCTATGACATGATTTCAGCTTAACAAGAGTTGGCACAATATAGCCATACTCGGGGAGATGTAACGGGGGGAGAAAGTCAGAAGACGTGGGAAACATCGAACTTTCGATTACTTAGATTTCGGCGTACTTCGAGGTACAATCGCACAACGAAAATAGAACGTATGCTTTCGACGACATTCCTCATTGCTATCGTGATCTAGACAACTCTGACAGGCTGAATAAATCAAAGTTGACGGTAGAGCCGCCTCACGTTACCATACGAGGGATTCTTTCCAGTATCCAAAAATGAACACACATAAAAAACAACAATAAAAAACCAACGACTCAATCCAACAACAATTCAACATCAAATTCCTGATCAGTCCTCAACTGATACTCAGGCAACGTAGCAGGCCCACAACTCGCCGTACCAAGACCATGATGATACCAATCCAACCTAACGATATGATCCTCTCTCCTCCTCTTCCTCAGTTCATACGGGTGTGTACACTCATCCACATCGCGCGTGGTATACGGCATAACGCTAAAACTCGCACCTTTATGATCGCCAAAGCGCGCGCGGAGTAGTCGATCGGGAAACACGTCTTCGCCGCCCCAATGGGAACGTAGTTCCAACCATCGAACATCCGTCCGGTTCCCGGCGTCCTGTGGGAATTCATAGTGTCGGAATAACGCGTCGGGGTATGCGGTCGAGAAACCCCATGTATTGATTAGTTGCGCGCGTTTACGGTCGCGGTAGGATTCACCTGGGCCCCGACCGAACCACTCTATGATTCGCACACCGCGGAGACCGAAGGATAGGCCGAAGCGCGCGAATGTGGAGGGGAGGAGAGATCCGTTGGGCTTAGCTTGTACGCGGATGCTGCAGTGCGAAGATGTTAGGGTATATGTTGTCGTGGTGTCGACACCCCAGGCGAGGGCGGGTGGTGCGGCGCGGCCTTTGACGACGATGGTGCAACTAGATTCTGTCTCGGTAACGGTTAGTTGTGAGAAATGGTTACGTGTTTGGTGGACGCGACGGTCGATCCATTCTTGGCCGTGGCCGCCACGGTCGTTGTCTGTGAGCGCGCGATAGAAGTCGAGAGCTAAGGGAACGGTGATGAGGTTGTCGTCTGGCTTCGAAGTATGCGTTAGGGAGGATAGAGTACCGTTACCGGTATCGAAGCCGAAGGTTGTGCCTTTAGAAAGGGTGACGTAGAGCATTCCGTCTTTACGTTGGATATGGGGACGACTTGGTGAGGAAAGGGATTTGAGGAGTGTAAGGGATTGAGGCACTGTAAGGGAAATTTGACCGCGGGCTACAACCCTTCCGGGTGGTGTCCATTTGCTTTCTCGACGTGCCATAAACTCTAGCTGAAGCCATGTATCTGCCGATAGAGTCATTGGAAGACCACCGAGCACTAAGGTCGCATTCGTATGGGGCTTAATTGATGCCGGGATGAGTATCTCTTTTCCAATCATCTGCTGTCGGTCTGAAATGAGTTCCCAGTAACATTTAAGATGGTCTAAGGTCAGAAAGTCGTAGCGATTTATAATCGTTACTTCGTTGCCTTTCACGCCGAGTATCTGTACTGGTTCGATAGCCTTTCCATATTCGTCGAGTCCTGGACCAGGGAAATGTCGCGAATCGCAAAGTCCGTCCATCACGAAATTACCATCATTCGGTTCATCGGGTTGGAAGTCGCCGCCGTATCCATAATACCTTTCGCCATCTTTCGATTCAGTTTCCAGACCCTATATATTATCTATTAGAATTGCCTTAACAAGGATGAAGCGCCAAGAAACGAGAGGTTGCTGTAGACTTACGTGATTAGCCCACTCCCACACAAAACCTCCCATGAGGCGTGGGTACTTGTAGAAAGCTTCGATATACTCTTTCATGGCACCCGGACCGTTACCCATCGCGTGAATGAATTCGCACATGACGAAAGGCTTCTTCCAACTCTTCTCCTCCGCATGTTTGATCATCTGGTCAACAGGAGTATACATCCGACTGAAAATATCTGCGGTTTTGGCTTCTTGGTCACCTTCATAGTGCACGAGGCGGGTTGTGTCGATTTCTTTTATGGCATCGTACATGGCTTGGTGATTGTTACCGTAGAAAGCTTCGTTCCCGAGAGACCACATGATGACGGAAGGATGGTTCTTATCTCGCTGAACCATTTGTACCGCACGATCTATATATGCATCCCTCCATTCAGGATTATCGGACGTGAAACTTGCTGGATTACCGCCGACTTCGCCAAACCCGTGGCATTCAAGGTCAGCTTCATCCAACACCCAAAATCCCATTTCATCGGTAAGGTCATAGAACCTTGGATCATTGATGTAGTGGCACGTGCGAATAGCATTAACGCCATAATATTTCATTAATTGAAGATCCCACCGTAGGTCCGCATATGGAACGGTTCTCCCTGATTGTGCATTGTGTTCATGGCGATTGACCCCACGAATCTTGACGGGACTCCCGTTCACGGAGAAGACGCCATCAATGAGCTCGGCCCTACGAAACCCGACCCGCTGAGTGACGTAGACTGATCCAACGGAGAGAACCAAGGAGTATAGGTACGGGGTTTCCGCAGTCCATTTCTGAGGATCTTTAACTTGATATTTAAATCTGTGTGACCGGGATTGCGATAAGTGTGAATCAGAGAAGACCACCTCACCTTTATCATCAAGAAGCTTAGCCGAGATAGTTTCGCCGTCCTTATTCAGCTTAGCGTCAATCGTGAGCCAAGCATCCTCGTAGTTGTCATCTAGGATGGTCTGGATATGAAAATCCTCAAAATGAACGGGGGTAAACGAATGTAACCAGACATCTCTAAAAATGCCACTAAGCCACCATTGGTCCTGGTCTTCGATATAACTTCCATCGCATCGCTGATAGACCTCCACGCAAAGAGTATTCTCGGCGTCGATGTCAAGTTGTGCGGAAATATCAAATTCGCTAGGGTTCCTCGAGCCTTGCGAATAACCAACTTCCTTCCCGTTCACCCAAACCGTAAAAGCAGAATCGACGCCTTCAAACCGTAACCGCCATTGACTTCCATCCTTCAGAGTATCCGGCACCAAGAATCGTGTGATATAGCGACCGCATTCGTTATCATCATATGGGACATTTGGTGGATCTACTGGAAAAGGGTAGTTCA
This sequence comes from Hypoxylon trugodes, assembly GCF_022578975.1. Taxonomy (NCBI): domain Eukaryota; kingdom Fungi; phylum Ascomycota; class Sordariomycetes; order Xylariales; family Hypoxylaceae; genus Hypoxylon; species Hypoxylon trugodes. Next base: position 309,682 of record NW_026250021.1, read on the forward strand.
CATTAGTATATTGAGGGCCTTTTCCAAACCCTTGAAGCTGCCACATGCCCGGAACCTTGATGAGCTTCCATTCCGTATGGTCGAAGTTGGGCTTATAAAAGTCTTGCGAGCCCTTGAATGGACCTGGTGGAAGTTCAAACCCCCAAGTACCGGAGAGCAACGCAGCTCTGGAGCGGCTCACATCCCTTGAAAGAGCGTCGCTTTCGGAGTTATAGAGATGGAAATGACTCCGAGGAGGCAACGTATTGCGGTGAATGACTTTCAGATTACTCCAGTCTGGAATCTTCTTTGGTTGGATGTCTATCTCGCCGGGTTGCTGTATGTCTGGGCGTGATGAAGCGTTACACGAAGTAAGAGGGGCGAGCTCTGGTTCGGAGCTCAGAGCTAAAGTAGCAACACGTAAATCCACACGGAGCTCCAGACTTCGGCGGATCTCCAAGCTATCCTCATTCTCAACTGGGGCAAGCCCAGAAGAGTTATGGGAAGCCATAACGAAAAGCAATTTTTAAAATCAAATACAGATCTTTTACTGATGATCCCGCAGTTCAGTTGAACGAATGGTGCTTGGCGATACTTCAATCATAGAGGCTTAGGGAATCCCGACGCGAGGGGAAATGCCATCGGGTGGTATCAACGTTATCAAAACATCGGTATCTAAGGGGGTATCGAGAACGAAAGCGAAAAGAAATTGCAAATCATAAATGAAACAATATAAATTATCTAATCGTTTATGAAATCATGGAATCAAGTGCGAGGGCAGTTTTTATGAAAAAGGTTGGAAAGATTTAAGTCTGAAAGTCTTCCGTGGTTTGGAAGTTTAAGGATAAAAAGCTGAGTTTCCGCCTAGAGTTAGTGGGTGACGTAGCTTACTGTAGTTGGTTTTAGTTAGTTGGCTCGGCTTGTCCCGCCGCCGTCCCGCGATTTGGAGATGGAGGCTAGGGGTTTTGGATTTTAGATCCTACTTTAGGTACCTGGTGATGCATCTCTGATACGCACCTACATATGTAGTTATGTTTAGTTATAACAGGATGATCTGACTTAACCTTATATTATAGGCCGATTGTAATGTTTAATCTTGATATCGTCGCTGGGTTGTGCATCAAGTTTTATATCGCATCGCATGAAAGGACCAGAAGCGAAACGCTGCCCAAAACTCTCACAAGGGCAAAAGCGTCATGTCGAGAATTACTTGAGCGAAAATGGCCTACGAAGTTGAAGACTTACTTATTGGGGCGTCGAACAAAAAGATGAGCGACGACCAAGTATATCATTAAATAATCATCTATCATTGTGACTTCTTAATGCACTTTTTACTATGCAAGGTGTCTAATATGAGGAATTAGAACCTGGTCCTCTCTACCTTACGACTCTATGGTTTTATAAAAATGGCCAAACAATCGCCCGCGAGGGTTGATTGTACCTCTTACCAGTTACGCCATTGAACCAGACAACGCCGTTGGCTAATAGGGATGAACTTCTTATAGGATCGTTCCGAATCTTCTCGATATTAGTACGCCCGTGTGGTAGTAAATGTCAACGTCGGGAGAATTAACTTACCCGAAAGTCTTCTTGATGCTCCTCACGTAATATTCTTCCCAATTACGCTTGGTTACTTCTTCCTGGCCTACGGGAACGCCAGTCCAAGTCACTCTCATCACGGTCACGCTGTCCACGTCGTTCTGGTCGAACTCAATCACCTGCTTGGAGTGGTGACCTGCTGGCCATTGGTTAAGTCTCCAGCTCTGGACGATCTTGGTGGGCTCTTCAAGTTCTTCGTATTCGCCGGAGACGTTACCGCCGAATAACTCAAACTTGCCACCCTTCTTAGCGCCATCAAATCTCTTCGGTGGGGCACGGGTGAACGCAGCTAGTCGTTGAGGATCGGTAAAGGTCTGGTATAATTCAGCGGCGGTGGTTCGGAATTCTTCTTGGTCAGTCACAGTCGTAGTGTTAACAACGCTATCGCCGTTCTTCTGGGTGGTGCTAGCGTCGGTCTTCGCCGCAGCGGTGCTGCTTGGTACGTGATACTTTGGTGTGCTGAAACCACTTGATGGGTTCGAGCCAGCAGCGTGTTGAATATCCTTGCCATGTTCGGCAATCAAAGCTGGGGTAAGCTTTGAGAATTCCTGTCGCAGCTGTGGCGTGATTTTGGATCGGACTAGGTCTTTTACGGGCTGCTTTTCCTTCGATTCCGAGTAAATGTCTATGTCGAACTTTTCGATAATTAGTAAATGCGGCAAGGCATTACAATTACTAGGCTAAAAAACTAGGTACTTACAACGAATTCATCTTGCTCGGTATCGTGGGCAACTTCGGGCACGGTGATTGTACCAGATACACCCTCTTCTCCCTGTGCAGATCCTTTTAAAAGGTTAGAAAATCTGATAACTTTGTATTATAACTACGAATAACTACGGGGATAACAAACCAGAATATTCGAGGACGAGCTTTACGTCGTAGATGGTGATAACCTTGCCCTTTCTTTGGCTCACGTCAACATCACCGTCCATGCTGACAACCTTACTAATCTTGGCGGTGACCTCTCCATCTTCAGCCGAGACTTTGGTTAGATTTTCCTCGAACCATTGCTTAGCCCATTCGCTGGCATTCTTACTGACCCAATGCCAGTTGTTGGGGTTGTGAAGAACCATGGTGGAATACGGGGGAGGATAATTCGAACGAAGTATAGATTCGGTTTGAGAAGCTAAATGGGGCCAAGATTGGTCAGCAATTTGTTTCTTCTTTGTGAGGAATGGCAAATCAGAAGACTCGATGCGAGGAACAACGTCGATCAGATATTCGTCTCAAGGACTACAGCTATAGGTCATCAATGAAGGGAGTACAAGTCACTCTATGACTGGTGCCAGCTGGTGTATCATCAGAGATTTCGCAGGATGCAAACGGTAAGAAAAGGGCAGATAAAATAGAAGTTAAAAAAAAAAATAAGAAATGGAAAAGAAACCTACCGATGACAGATGGACGGATAAGTTGACTACAAGAATCAATCTGTAATCATAGTTGGACGAATTGAAGGGAAGAAAAAGACGACATGAAGGGCACAAGGCCGACAGGATGAGATGCTTCGGCTTCGAAAGATGCAGCCGAACGCTCTAGAATTTCGACGAAGTTTGTTAGGTTCACGGAAGGAAAAAAAAAAAGTGAAGAATGCTATGCCAATGAAAATACAGGAATGAGAGGGGCCTAGCTCCGGCGAAACCTCGGTCCGGTCATTAAGTTTGACTCTACTGTAGCTTCCTTTTTATCGATGGCGCACCTAGAATGGGAAATAGCACCTGCTCATGGCCTATTACGTCAACACGCGCTCACACTAAGAACGGCCAACGCCGATAGTCCTAGTGTCTAAGGCAAGGGGACTCTTTTTCTTCTCCGGATTATTATAAACATAACTTCTTGTCATAAAAGCCGCAATATATTTTATATCTTAGGTACCTACAATTCTGAGGTGGTATTTAAGCACCCACAGCTATGGATAGGTAACGATATATATGCATTGCATTTATCAATCGGGACGAAAGACCTACCTGGTCCATGCCATCGCTCAATTGAAGCTAACATCCGAGTTTCCCTAGGTGTAAAATTTCCACGTGCGAAATGTGCTAGGACATATGCAATGCGATCACATCACATACTATTTATATCCTCTGTCAAAGAGGCTACGATCTGATTTATATAGTTTGTTATTCTTCATGAGCTCAACTGTTTAGGTATCTACGAGCAAACAGCCTTAGTAACCCCTTAAGTTGAGAGCCTCTAACATAGCATAGTAATCCCAATCCCTCTAATGCACAAAACGAACGGCGGATCTTAGAGTGTGTTGCTCTGCAGCGGGAAGTAGATTATGCGGACGATCAATGCATACTCTATATTATATTTATATGAATAGCTCCCTGCTTTATAGTTACGACGCATCCGAGGCATACCGATTCCTACAACATATTTCATACATACAGTAGGTCTTGTCCTGGACATCATGAGCTTTTCCCCGCTCCTGTGCAGACAGAGATCCGACTTAAAAAGAAGAAACCAATCATAGTCGTTGTGAAGTGGAGAAAAGGAGTTTCTGCAACTTTTAAGCGCCGACCAATTCTAAACCACGAGGGGAAAAGAAGAATCCAACCAATGAGAGAAGTCCGTTGTTAATGACCTCTATATATAGATAGTGGGTCTACTTTAGGATTCGACCAATCGTGATTCAACATTAATTTATACCAATGTCGAAGTACCGGCCACTCTAGTCCCAAGTCGGGCCAGTATGGTCAGTCCACCATCGCTCCATCAATTCCATCACATACTTCCCATTCGTTCAACTTGACTTACATCTTGATTAAGCAGCCCTTCATTGCCGCAAATGGGGTCCATTAGTTGCAGCATAGGTACCTATGTAGGGCGATTTAATTATTAGCTTGAGTTCATACTCAGGCTACCACTAACACTTAGAGCTACATAGACCTGCATAAACAGCACGCACGAAAGAGGACCCTATATTCATATCTTGAGTATTAGACGAGATATTGAAGGGCAAGAATCCCATGTTTCGATGTACTCCTTGATACAAAGGGGTTGGAAACATCGTACATACATACAGACTACACATGTAAGTGTAGGTGGATAGGGTCACACCCGTTTCACGGAATTTGCCATCCTATCTCCCATTAACCAATTTGATGAGTCCGTGCAGCCTATGTATACCCCAGGGCAAATATGTACATAGTCCAGGGATCTGCCAAGAGTCACCCTATCCCCCACGTCCTTGGCCCCAGGGGATCGATCACCCTATCCAGTCCCTCCATTACTTTTTGTCTCCTACACCCTCTTTTTCTCACATAGTACAGACTATTCCTGAGCCGCGGTGTAAGCATATCCTCCGGCTTTTCAAAAACCGAACATCATCTCTCATGCCATCGAAATAATATCGCGACATGGAAGTAATTAGCGACAGAGATCTTTCTTAATTCCTCGACTGAAAAGTCAAAAGGTGAAGGTAGCGGACCGAGCGTCAGCCACCAGATTGATTCGATCAAGGATATCAGCGCGAAGGGTAATTAATCAACATCCCGCCCGTGTCAGCGCCAATTCCCGGACTTATCTATTGTCGCCTCGCCCTACCCGCGCGCCTCCATTAAACACGGCCACGGCCGTTACAAGTGATGATGACCAGTCCGCGCGAAAGTGCAACCGCTCGACTTCGTCAGACCCTCAATCCTCTACGGACGACGGCTTTAGGAGGGTTTCATAACCAGCTGAACACGCCGCATTCCGCCGTGTCAGTTACTTCATCACATACTTTCGCCGGTCATCATACGCCAGCCAGTTCAATACAGCCATACAATCCTCAAGAATGGGGTCAATCCCCCGCCGTCGGTCATGAGCGAACTCACCAGTTTCCCCCATCGCTGTCGCTGCGCGATTCGCAAGGTAAGCATTCTATGCGATAGTGTTCTAGCTTACACCAGATGAAAGCTGATAAAACCAAAGCGTCAGCTCCTGCGCCCCCCCCACCATATTCCCCTCCACGGAGTCAGAGGCCAGCCAGTATAGTTTATGAGACTCCGCCAGCAAATATCTCCGCTGCGCGAATACCCGCATCGAGTGTCCATCGTCCCTCGCCAGAGCCGTCAAATACCCAGAGTTTTCCTCCTCCACCGGGCGCAAATGGACGCGGTGGTTCCCGGGAAAGGCGGTTTGGCCTATCCTCATTAACTAGGCGACGAGACCGAGGCACACCCGAATCTATCTCACCACCAGACCCTCATCCACCGGCTCCACTTCCTCGACCACAAACACTCGCGCTTCAGATGCCTATTCCTATCAATCCAACTGAAAACAACCCCACGTCTATGCCTCCTAACTCGCGCAGAGCAGCATCCGCAAGTGCGATTGATACACCCACGTCGGCTCGATCAAGATCAGCATCGCAGTCAAGATGGGAACCTGGAATGCCTCTTCCCCCACCACCACCGGGCCCCCCTCCCCCTCAATCTAGATCTCAAAGCCTGAGTAGGACTACCGAACCTATAGTCTCACCACCTACCAGGAGACCGCCACCCAGCGGAGTAACAGCCCTTGGGCCAGTCCCACCAACGCCAGCTGATTGGGAAAATAATGAGCGCGAGGAGCGCAGTAAGTCATCTAATCATCTCGGGTTAACAATTGATACATCATCCGCTTCCGAATCCAGTTCCCAGGCCGTACCCGATTCGGGGTCCGCGTCAACTTCGGCCGGCAGTGGGTTAAACAGGACGGGTGCCGTCCGAGGTGAAAAATCCCTGCGAGAAAGGCGGAACGAGAGTCGAACAAGACAAAAACCAGAGGACGGGATTCAGCCTTTATCTGACATTATAGTGCCTAGTGGTCCAGGTTTATCCCGCAGATTTTCTGTCCATAAGGGAACACCTCGAAGCGGCGGTAAATCAATCGCCGACATGCCAAGATCCGGCGATGACACGAATTTTGATTCTAGGAACTCAACACCTCGCCCGTCGGCCGGACTTCACCCAGAAACGCCGACGCCCCCGTTTTCACCGCATCCGCAAAAGGCATACCCGGTTACAGAGCCGGGTCACCCTATAGCCCCCAAAGCTCTCCCTACGCCACCACCACAAAGCCGATCTGCTTCCAACTCTTCCCAGGCACGTCCTGAAATACACAAATTAATGAATAATTTCTCATCGATTAATTCCTCTACTTATCCCACTACTAAACAAGCCATTGTCGGTCAGACGGCCGAGCAATTTTGCCAAGGCAGCATAGAACGGTTCCAAGCATTCGCCAATCAGGAAGCGGTTGCGGAGTCGGACGCCGAACGAGTAAAACTATTTACCGATTTCATAGTCAACGAGTCGAGGCTACGGCGCGAGAGATATGCAACAGCTATCGGAGTGATGGGGTCTGAGATACTTGATCTAACGCGGGATTTGTTCCGCCCTATGAAGGCACGGCGCGATTCGACGAACTCGCAAACTAGTGAATGGACGCCACAGATGCCTGAGTCGAGATCACAGCGGAATTCCCTGACTTCTGTCTTCCGCGACCAGGCACAGTCGCATTCAGCCCCGGCTTCTGCGAACCTTCCCAATTCACCGATCAACGGACCACCTCCTCCGCCTAATGCGAACTGGACTTCCCAATATATGCCTTCATTATCGCCGATTCTTAGTATGAGTGTTAGTGAGCATCTAGATGAGTCGAGTTCTCGGGGCAGACCAGCAAGCCGATGGTGGGAAACGGAATCCGGCGGCGAGTCAAATCGAATAGAGAGGACAAAACGGGAGTCCAAGTATATGGGTGTACCCAAAGAGGCAAGAGAAGCATTGCAATGGCAAGACCCCCCAAACAGCGCAGATAGCCACGCGGGACCTAGTCGTCAATATGCGGAAAATGAGTATCCTCCCGAAAAAGTCGGTTGGCACGAGTCGAAGCAAAATACACCCCAGCCATTCCGAAGTTCTCTCTTATCTCTAGGGTCATCCACACCAAATACTCCAAGTCCCTCTCATCTCGATGTATCACGGCTCGTTACATTACCACCACCATATCCCCGGCATCATCCCGCAGTAAATAACAACCACCCAGAGCTAGCGTCAACTCGAACTCTCGTACGCGCTCTAAGCGACATGCGAGAAGTTCAAGCAACAAAAGACCGGTTCATACAAGACACGCAAAGAGCACGCGACGAAGCCGCACAAGCCTCATCCTCCAGACAAAACGCGCTACGTACAAACCTTCAGCACGAGATCAGCGGAGGCAACATGTCATACGCCGAAGCAGCAGCCATCGAAGCCGACACACAAGCATCCGAAAACGCCAAAGCCAAGGAATTAGAAAAACACGAATTCGACCGCTTCCAAAACGCAGTAGTCATGCCTCTCAACGAGCTCCTAACCGGGCGTATCGCACAAGCGACATCCCTCTTCGACGAACTTCGCTCGCGTCTATTCGTCGAAACACAAGCACCGAACCCTAACATGCCGCAAGAAGAAGGCGACGAGCAACCGGAATTGCTAGAGAAACTTACGCTGCTGAAGTGGATTTTTGAGGCGCGGGAGATGCTGCATAGGGAGATTTATGATTTGCTAACGGACCGCAACGACCGGTACAAAGAAATGGTGATCACGCCGTACCGACTCTCGGGGAACGACGAAAAGCTGCGGACAGCCGAAGCTTTCTTCGTGGACGACGCGACGAAGCGGCGCGCGGCCTTCGCTAACGAGGTACTGTATCGGACGCGCGAGTTCCGGTCCGTGGTTGAGGAGAATGTGGAGCGCGGCGTCGATATGCAACTCAATGCGTTCTGGGACCTGGCACCTCCGCTGAAACGTCTGCTCGATAAGATCCCGTCTGTCCTTGACCACGGCTTCCGCATCCAGATCCCAAATGCTGAGTTCGATGAGAACCCTAGCTACCATGAGCACCCGTTGCAGTATCTGTTTAGCCTACTACTACACGCCGAGAAGAGCACGTACCAATTCATTGAGTCCCAGACTAATCTGCTGTGTCTACTCCATGAGATCAAAGAGGCGGTAACAAGTGCGCAGGCGAAAGTAGGTGAAGCGGAGGGGCGGGATGTCAGGATTGTCGAGAAAGAGAGAGAGGCGGAGCAGACGAAGCTAACAGATGATTTGAAGGAGAAAGTACGTGTTGTGCAGGACCAGTGGGAGGGGGCACTTGGTGAGGCGATGAGAAGTGTTAAGGAGCGCGTTGGCGAGTGGCTTCTATCCACTGGCGGGTGGGATGAGAGTCTTGAGGACGGAGGTGTGGGTGGCGTCTAACCTCGGGATTAGTACCTGAGATGAAATCCGACTTACAAAAACAGCGTTGGTGTGATGGAACATGTGCGATCGCTAAGTTGTTCCCGCGTGTTTGTGATACCCCTTTATTCCACGGCGGATACGATACGATACGATTTATGGCTTGAGTTATTTTTTTTTCCCTTCCGGATCTCCTAGGTGGGCTCGAGATTCAGGTTATCAATATCTCGAATGCCATGCAGAGTGACAGAAATACATATACCCAAAATCAACGTTTTCTTTGCTCGTGAGCCGCTACAGACACGCAGGTTCCTTCGCGGAAATACCAATCGATTGAATGAATACATCCAATTTAAGTACGATCCAGATAGATAAACCACATTAATTAGCTTTATGAGCCATAAAAGTCTTGATATTTGGCGCTTCCATACAGCGGCTACGCCAATAGGTACGCAGGTCTATGATTTCGACACCTTTTAGGCACAGCCCCCGAATCAATATCAAACAACCTCGTGTAGACTTATCCATTATTGATTGCTCTATCACAAATTATTATCGTCTATCCAATGTTTTCACATATCGCCTCCGCCCCCAAAGAAACAGACTCAAACCCGGGACCAGACCTGGAATAGGCCCGAAACGAGCCCAGCAGCAATGACGAGAGGCATACCCGCTAATGACGTATATGCAATCTCGACAAATCCAAAATCATAACAATATATACGTAATTATTAACTATCTAGGTAGTTAAAATGTCTTCAGATCTCATTGGCGTCCGTCATCATCGTGCGACTACCTAACTTTTTGTCATTTCATCGTCATGTAAATCACTCGTTTGAACCCAACCATTAGGCCACCCGAATTTCCCAAGCTACTGAACAATAGTAAATTACCATGCAAGGAGCATCCAGTTGACTTAAGCCTGGTAGTGACCCAGGTCCACGGGTATTTCCCAGACAAAGGAATACCCATCAAAGGACAGAAAGAAAAATGAGAGGCCTTAGAACTAGCTGCTGGGGCCCTTTCGGGGGCGGTATCCAGGTCTGGGGGCGAATGCCAAAGAACGAAACAAATTGAGGGATTCTTTCACCTCTAACTTGGCACCAGGGCCTTACGTTGCTTTGTCCCAATGAGGCAATACCCACATACCCCGGCTAGATCCAAACAGGAGCCATTTGTAATGATAACTTATTTCTATCCATATTTAGGCCCGTCTTATACCCAGCAAACCCGTACAGCTCGTCCTTACTCGTCAATTTGGTACTTTGGATAGTAGTAGACCAATATTTGACTTGTCATATAACCAATCATAAAGTTGGATTGTCGCCGCAAGATGAATCAGGGATGTCAAAATCTAGGTGGATTTTCGGGGCGTACCTATACGTACGTTAGTGGCACCTTTGTCCTAGTAGCCTCTTTGCTCTTATGTCTTATATTCTCCTCAACAGTGATAGAGCCGGATTCCAAATACCTCTTATGATGTAACTTCCTCTCCCGTTGGTGGAGCTAGGGACCCCTTGAGTCTTTACACCGGTTGCGAGACTGATTCATACTTAGGTAGGATGTATAATTTGCATTGTCAAGATAGGCCGAAATCATGCAAATGCAACTAGGTGCATCTGTCTATATACAATATCCAGTGGATACTCGTTAATGGCGACATGATATTGCGCTGCCGGGTGCTATCTATCCGATGATAAATGGCGAACGATAATGGAGGATTTGTTTGGCGCCGTAGCATAATAATATTAAGAGAAAACAATTTCATATTCACAACTACTGTAATGAATGCGAGCAAGAAACTATTCAACCGTATATTGAGCTCCCAAAACTGCGCTCTAAAATAGGCCATGTTATCTGCGTTAATTTGGCTGCATCACCCCATCGCGTAATACCCCCGATGGCCACCTGTACGTTTACTGTGTGGTTGACCAGTAGACAGCCCGTAGTAAGCCGTACTAGTAGGTACCTAAGGTAGGGAGGATTCCGTTCATGGGCCTGGATGTTCCGCCAGGCCTAAATCATCGAACGAATAGTTCTGCCAATCAGCATTGGTTGAAACGTCGTAGTACACCCGATCGTTCGTTTCCTGGGGCTGAAATGAGTTTTCTGGTATCGGAGTCATCCTACTTCCAGAAGCTGCCGTCCCTTCCGTCGGAATATCATCTGGGGGCGACAGTGCCTTCGTGCAAAGCCACCATAGGGCAAGATCTGTTGTGAGCACCTTCGGGCCATGCGAAGACCATGGGACCGGCATGGCATTTACCGAGTATAGGTTTGGCTCTAATTTCGTTCTAAACCGGCACACAATGAGCTCAGTGTCCGTTTGAATATATCCGTAGGGAGTTCGGGCAGCCTTGCACACGTTCGCGAGCTGTCTCAGCACCCAATAATGCCGTTTATTACTCAGCACAAGCTGACCGTTACATACGAATTTCTTCAAAGAGATTATTGCACTCGATTTCCCAAGGCCAACCACGAGAGCCTGGCTCGGTATCTTATCAAGCGCAATGAGGTGATCAACGTGGAATCTCTCTCCCACGCGGAGGGCCGCCGCTTCGTTGGCGTCCGTGCACACGTGGATAATGGTGAACCCATCGGCATGTGAAAACTTGGATTTGACAAGATTGACAGCAAAACCCATCAATGCTTTATTCCACCCAAGGAGATACCTGACATCCTTGGTTTGATCGATAATGAGACCAGTAAGCATCTGGCTGGCTCGTGGACTCGTCGCGACCGTCTCCTCTTGGACAGGTTCATCGAGCATATCAGCGTATTTGTTATTTAAACTGTTCAAATCGAATCCATGCCAGAGGCTAGCTTGAATATCCGGCCAATATTGAGATTTAGTATTGGCCGCGACGTTCAAGTTACATGTTATGGGAGGTTTTTTTTGGGTAAGTATGGTTCTCAATGTGGTGCTTCCATCCGACATGGTAATGGCTACCTAGGTAGATATCCGGGTATGAATATATGAATACAGTACGAGGGAGTTTGAAGTGCCGTAAAAGAGCCAAGCTTAAGGTAGGTGAAATATGGGTGCTAAAAGATTTGGTGTATTGACTATTGTGTTTGCGACCAAATCTATAGGGGAAGTCTTGAGATATATATATTCCAAAGTATACTACTGATGTTACTATGTACAGTACCTTATATAGTACCTGAAAGATAGCCCTTTGACCATATTTTAACATCTCCGCTTAAGGGATACTAGAATAATTGGGCTGTATGGCCTTTCAGGACTTTCTACATCTTTCTTCACCAGACTTCGGCTTATAGCATTCATCTTTCTTAACACGGACTATGAGCCCTTTCCATTAGATATTTCCTTCGATTTATTATTTCCATTTATGTTTTGTCTTATGGTATCCTAAAATTCTTTCGAGTTTCAAGGCATCCTGGACTTTCGTAAACCCAAGGCATTTTCAAGTACCTAGGATAAATAAGCAAGCCAAACCACAAGGGTTCGTGCAACCTGTCTTGCCTCTCTACCTACTCTCCTCCCTATCCTCGTATTTAAGAAGGAGCTGAAAGTCACTTTCTGTGAGACAAAGGAATGACGATTGATATCTAGGCATATTACCATAATTTATTATATGAGGTAGACAGTATATGACAGGTTAGAAATGACCAAAAACTAACACACCTGTCCTCGATGACCCCTCCTTCTGCGGATGTATTTTTCTTTCGCACTATCACAATCATAATACCACCTAGTCGGTCTGAGCTTCTTCGGGGCCCCTCTTCCTAGTTTCCTTGGGTCCAAGGGCACATATCCTCCCGGTTTTATATCAAAGGACGCACATTTCCTTGGGTCGACTAATGTGTAAAAACGCCTAGTCGGTTGCCTTCTCAAATCATACCGAGACTCACGAGGGATCGCACGGACTTTTATATTGTCCTTGTTATCCAAATTCCACTCGCATATCATCTGGTCGAAGTCCCAGTAGTCCGAAATGCAAGTACAGAAGATTTCTAACTCTAGGTTATCCTTCCCTCTCGGGCCAGGACCCAAATCGGCAAGACTTAGGGGAAAATGTGGTAAAGTAACTGCGCAGCTAAAATCGGAAATTTTGCCGTTGATAATCTGTCGGTCTGCCAAGTCCAAGTCAATAATTCCGAGTTGCTGCAACTTGATGATATCCTTGAGGAGCTTTCTTGCAAGGCGTGTGGTCAACTTTGTACCTTGGCCAAACTCCTTGATAATACATCGCACGGGTGCCTCCCTGCCATCCTTTAACAAAAAACGCTTGCGGGGTTCAACCCAATCATCACCGGGATACTCAATTTCCAACCTATTGTTGATATCGTCGAGATCGGCAAGGTCGTCGAGGCCACAAAAGAACTTCTTTGCGGCATGCTCCTGTTCTTCGTTAAGAAGCACGTAACCATAACACTTCGTTACTAGGTCTTCATAACCAGCTTCCCGAAGCCGACCGTAGGCACGGCACTCGCAATTGAAGGGTTCCGAACAATATTGCCAATGATTCCATACTTGTTGGTTACAATCTTCGGGGGGACGACGTTTCCAGTCAAACGTATCCGCAAATCTAAACTACAGCAGAGTTAGCTTTCATATGTCTCCGCGCGTTTTTACATAGTAGTACGTACCATTTTTAATGCGTATATTTTTCCCTCAATTCTGACTTTGAAGACACTCGAATGCAAGCCGCTACCGATAAGTTCAAGAAATTCAATTTCCTGCGATCCCTGAAATTTGAACGGCTCTAGCTTAGGGCCATACCACCGAGGTAGTGGTACTAGATCAGTATCAGGCTTGGGCCAATCTGGATACATGGTGGTAGCGAAATGCTTGGGAAATGTATAAGGGGTGGTAAAAGATGAGTAGATTAATTGCTGACGTTACCTGTTTATAAATAAGACGACTCTTATCCATTTCGGCCTATACTTACTGCGTAGCTAGGTAAATATATGGTAAATAAATATATAATGTTGTATCAAAACATTTCATAAATATTCCATCAATAGTCTATTAATAATTTCATAAGGTCGCTAATGTTTATTTAATAATTCTTTAATATATCGGAGTCCTTTAATGCTTTTGTATTAATTCACTCTTTATTTAATATGCGTCTTTGGAAAACCACGCATAAGTCTTTTCTTTGTTGGGGGATTCTTTCGATAATCGTCTTTGTCGGTTGTGGGACAGCGGACGATAGCGCGACGCCAATGCGTATTTCGAAATTTATACGCTGTCAGTAGGTAGCTAAGCTATATAAAACAATACATCTTGGGGAGTATCAAGAGGACCCCTTATAAGGAAGAAGGAACTCGTAGAATAAAGAAACTACTCATATATGTATACAATAGTTCCCGTAATAGATACCTGTGATCTCTTCGCGCAACAATAGAGTTGTTAACCCCCCATATGGTTGGTCTCATGACATACGCAACTCCTCATATGGAAGCATTTTTTTTATTACCTCCAAGTAGGTATCATGAATATCCAGGTAGGCTTTGGAGGTCGACCTCAAGGTATAGGTCATGACGTTACTCAAAGCTTACGGTCCGCTCTACTTACGTCCGACTGTGATAAGGGCTTGATAATATTTAGTTTCAACTAATAATTCTCTTAGATCCCTTTCTCCCTAAAGGAAGAAAATCTAATTGATCTATTTATACCCAGTATTATGTATGTGTATTTTAAGCGAATTTCTCGAACCTTTTGTGTTTATGCTCTTGTATATCTTCTGATGTGTCGGTCCGCCAATAATATCTATTCTAACTACCCATAATTCTAACATGGTAACCAACAGTGCCTTGGCACCTGTTCCCGTGTGACAGCGACCGCGGTTACCTAGGTAGTTACGACATAGAGCTAGCTCACGTTGCCATTGTATGGCCTGCCTATAAGGGTTGAGTTATCGAATGATGGCGGTTAACCTATATACATTGTCATGGCCGGCCTTAGGTCTTGATCTACCACTTATATTGTACGGCTTCATCCTAACGATTGTGCTTACAATGTGTCTAAACAATAACTAGGTACCTAGGTATGATTATGCTGTGCGCCGCGGTGCATATTTAGTCGTGTGTACTCTTCGGGTTGTGTGGCACTTGCTAGTATCTTGGTTCCGGAACTTAGAACCGCAAATATGGCCACCCACTCGTCTTATTATGCCGTCTATAAGCTTCGTTTCAGCGTCGCCCTGGAAGATCCTGACATTACCAGCTTAAGGTACCACGCAGTCATCTTCCTTGAGACCAGCGCAGATAATTCCAGGATTATGTATCACGTTATCGGAGACATCGCGTCTGGAATGAGTCATCAATCGAAGCCGTTCCAAAACCCTGAAATGTCCCGGACCTTCCATTCTAAAGGGCTACTCAGGTGGACTCATCCTATAGTATGGGATAATCTTCTCCAAGCAGTTCCAGTCCCCAAGAAGCAGAAATCGTTCAATATCAAGAGTATGAAAACCGAGCCTTTCAAGACTTTAAATACGCTAACGTTCTATAAGCCCGGGGAGCGACGCCGACCTCTTGTTAAGTGTACAGAGTGGACCGAGCAGAGAGCCATCCCAGCTCATTTGAGTTTCAATGGATTCTAGAATCCTGCCAACGTGTAGGCATGGGTACCTGGGTACATAACCTTGGGACTCATCACTTCTTGGAACTATGAAGGTAAAGAAATATAAGTCTTATTAATTATTTCAGAACTTAGAAACTGGTAATGAAAAGGTGATGAGGATGATCAACCAACCGTATTAGCTTACTTTTTTCATTTCATTTTTTTTTCTCTCTCTAAAAAAGAAAAATAGAAGGTTAAACCAGCAGAGTCAAGGATATAAACAGTCATGTACGTGATATTGTGGGTGATTATGTACTACCGGTCCATGTCGGCGCCCGGATTCAGAGTAGACCCGACACGGATAGATTACCAGCCCCCCTTTTTTAACCCGTTATTATCCTTATTACATATTTTGTACGGGGAATAGAATAGGTTTTCGTTATCCAGCTTCCCCGGCTCCCGTATCAATTGAGTATGACTCGTCGGATTCCTCGGGTTCATGAGCCTCGCGGGTTTCGCATTCAAATAGTGTCCGATGCCACTTGAATCGTAGTTCGGAGGCCTAGCTGCGGCACGGCATTGCTAGGTCTAGGATGCAATCGTATAGTAGGGCCAATCGAAGTGGATATGTCAACAAGGGTGTATTAGTAGTGGCTGAACGGATATCTAGGTCTTTACTATAGCTTCACCTATCACAACGTCTTTAGAAAAGAGTATTTTCCTAGCAAAGAACAAAAGTACATCAAAACGTGTGATAATGTATTTAATCCAATTATTGAATCTGTTTTATACTAACATGTAAAAGCGCGGGCTTGGTAAGCATACAGGGTTCTGCTGACACAGCCCCTATAAATGGACCCTTGTATGGGAACTGAATGGAGATATCTAGTAGAGCAACTAGGACGAAAAGTAACCAACAGAGGATACGTGCACTTCTTGCCAATACGGGTTTAAATAGGACTCTAAAATCCAAGACCTAGACAAAGCCAAGTTATAAAACACCGGAATTATATCAACATCATCTCCTGGAACGCTTCTCAGCTTTTATCGACACCTGCACCAGGCTTACTGCTTTGTCAGGGCAACATATCACACATTATTTCTGACTTTTGTTAGTGTTCTTCAACATATTTAATATACCTCCAATGGGCACTGATACTTTCCGAGCCATAGTTGTTGGGTCTGGTCCTGTGGGATTAGTGGCTGCCCATGCCCTCTCTAAAGCTGGCATAGATTTTGTGGTGTTGGAACGTCGTCCAAGCGTCCTCGAAGATGCTGGCGCCAGCATTGTCTTGGAACCAAGATCAATACGCGTCCTCGCCCAACTTGGGTTGTTAGACCAACTACAGGCTGTTTCTACCAACTTCATGGGTGTCGCCTGTATAACACTAGATAAACATAGGTATAAAGACTCAACGGCTCTTCGCCTGCATAAAGAGAAGTACGCTACACGATCCAAGAGAAGCAAAATCGAACGTAGGCTAATGTAGCTTATAGCCACGGTACCTTCGGTCACATCTACCATCGAGCTCAGCTACTACAGGTGCTCTACAATGGATTAGACACTTCTAGCAAATCTCGAATCTTTACCAGCAAAAAAGTTATTAACATCTCTTGTGATGATGATGGCGTCCGTGTCCACTGTGCTGATGGAACATACTACGATGGGTCTATTGTGATAGGTGCCGATGGTGCGAACAGCAAAGTCCGACCTCTCATGCGCACCCTCTCACTTGCGGTAACACCTACGGCGGACGCCAATCCAGAAAAGCCATTTCTTTACGAGTTTCGCACTATGTGGTGTAATTTTCCACTTCATCCTAGCTTCACCCCCGGCAAAAGTGTCGAGGCGCACTCTATGAATACGTCCGTACAACTACTAGCCGGGCGTGAGCGCGCGTGGATGTTTTTATACGAACGCTTAGAGCAGCCAAAACGGGACAAGAAATTCTATTCTCAAGACGAGCTTGTGGAGTTCGCGGAACGCCTGGGAGACCTACCTCTTAACGAAGAAGTAAGGATTAAAGATATGTTTCCGAAAAGGCACGGTGCTGGTATGATCGAGCTTGAAGAAGGTGTCTTGCAACATTGGAGCTGGGGACGTGTAGTCCTTGCGGGTGATGCGGCGTATAAGTTAATGCCGAATATCGGACAGGGCCTTAACAATGGTATTCAGGATATTGTCGTTCTCACCAACGGTTTGAATGATCTTTTAAATCCAACAAATGAGGGAGATCCCGACAACAAACACGACAACCGGAAAAAGAGCCAGACCGAGAAAAGAGGATTGTCCCAACCCAGTACGGAAGAGCTATCGGCCGTGTTCAAGCGCTATCAAGACACTCGTATGGAAGTGGCCACAGCAGCTTTCGATATATCGGCGCGCGCTGCTCGTCTTTCTGCTTGGACTAATTATATCTATTGGTTCTTTGACAGATGGATTCTGTCAAAACTACCACGGTGGGCCGAGAGGTTAATGTTCAACCGGGGGCAAGGTCATGTGAATAGTCACGCACACATCTTCACTTTCGTGAAAAGCAGAGAGCCATTTATCGGCAGGATCCCTTGGGTCAATCGTATGCCTAACTGATTAGAATACGAAGAGGAGATTTCCCCCCTCTTAACCATCCGCATAGATACGAATGATTAGAGAAATATTGGTCTATTTGTATATTAGCGCTCTCATGTATAATTCAGTAATGAATATCCCCAAGTCAACTTAGATCATAACTTGCAGAATCGTGCGAGGATGAAGTGCGTCATGTAATTTTCCAGTGTCCGTGAGCAAAGGAAGGCACCCCACAAGCCTTAGCGCACTTTTTGCCGTAACAATACCGCATTCACGCCGCATTCACCCCGATCTCTTTACCTAACATGGGCTATCGGGAATAGTGGATCATCACCGATCCGGCACCGCGACTGCCGCCGGCCGGCTTAATAACCGCAATAGGAGATAGAAATAGCACGTGTTTCCCTCGTCTAACTCACGATTGTCTATGCAATAGACTACGCCGTTCTTACGAAGTTGATGTACTCTAATAGAAAGAAGAAACCCGAGTTTTGTAATCGCATTCCACCTGAGTAGGATATTGTAAAGTTTAGACGCAATATTTAGCATTAATCTTAGGTGGCTATATTAACGTATGCTAGGCATATCAATCACATGCGAGAAATGAAAATCGAGTCTGGTTGATGGATTATTATTGACAGCCTACTCGGCCGTATCTACCCATCCAGTCCCCAACGAAACAACGAAACAACCCAACGATATTCGCAAGTTTTCTTCGTCCACCGCAGAATCCTTAACCTCCCGGAACAGAGCAGAGGTATGCTTGTATTGTCGTCGACTCGACCTATGTTAAGTCCGTAGGGTTTATACAGAAAGGGAAAATATTAGGTGATGACGAACCGACGAGGAACTGACTAGTGTCGGGAAACAGCTTGGCGCATGCGGAGTCGGATTGCTGAAGAAAAATAAATCAGTATTGCATTAGAATTATATATCATCTTCGGGATACTTACCAGCGATCTCAAATTCTTTCTCCGATTTGAAATCGAGGAATTTGGACTTCAGGTTGGGTCGGAAGGGGTCGCCTTCTTTACAAAGATCGTCGGACGACCCGCGGAGACCATGTACACGTCTAGCATGGGCGACCAGGGCGTGTAGATTTTTGGCATTCTTTCCTTGGGCTCCGTGGCAGATCGGGCACTCCCAGGAGGTGCCGTCCTCTGAGAACTGGCCCCTCTGGTAGGCAGAGTCGTCCTTGTGGGCCTTCGTAAGGTGGCTCGAAATACTCTTAGCAGTATTTTTATTTATGCTGCCACAGTAGCATAAGAACATTCCGTCCGTGGACACGAAGCCTTGGCCTCGTTCATGGGCAACCCTCCCATGGGGGTTAACCTTGGGGGGGTTCTCAGCCTTATGCCAGTTTCTGATACGAGGCATGTTGTAACTTTGGGTTGTATCCTAAGAATGGGATGAAGGTGGTGGAAGAGACTGGGAAATTCCTCCAGTGGGAGCACACTTAATAATTAGAATGATTGAGATTATTGCCGGGCGGTATTTTTTCATAATTATTTTACCACTGGAAAGTACGGCGGAAGGAGCAGTTAACTAACTATCGGTATCTCGCCAAACCAGTAAAAATCTGTTTCTAGGCGCTGCTACTGTAGAAAAAGAAATTACTCACAGGGGCGTAGGCGTCTTACCCCTGTGGCTAGAGCCTACAAGAAAGCTAAAACTGGATATGCTAAGCAACCAGATTGATTGGTACTCATACGAATATTTTGAAAATTAAGGTAGACACCTTGTGCTAGGGTTATGGCAGGGCGAGCCTCCAACTAGATCGTACCTCTAATCTTTAAACGCTATATTATGATACCTACGAGGATATTAAAGTTTTTTTGATGGCACTTTACGCAATATATATATATATCCTAGGTACTTTGTACCGCATAGCACACTTCGTTATATTTGCTATCTCAAGCGGGTGATTGGTATTAGGTAATTAAATCAAGTTGTTTCCTTCCTTAGAATTTGTCCATAGAACCCGGCTTAGCGGGAGCCCTGGAGCTCTCCTGTCGTGGGGTCTTTCCTTTGTTGGGTATGCTGAGACGCGGTCATAGCTAGTTAAACCGGACCTCGCGCAACTAAACTAAAGTACTTCAAAAAAATGCATCAGGAAGCGTCTGTTTGAATATGTATGGAAAGAACAACGAAATAATTTTAGTTGGGTATATAGGTACCGAGATACTTAGGATTCGAACATAATTTCACTTTTTGTTCGTCGTTAGAGTCTTACATAGGTGAGAATTCGGTAGTCAGGTTAGGAAGTCTGGTATGCGGCGCTAAGACTTGTCAAGTGTACTGCGACGATACAACCGACACTCAACGGCGACTGACTTTTTAATTCGTAAATCCTTGGTACCTACCTCAAGTTTTAGTTATCGGCGTTGACGAACTACGTGCTTACTTCGGTAGAATTTACGCATCTAGCATGAAGGCAACATCTACCTAGGTAGTACTTACCGACGATAAACTTTAGAAACATTCCGTAACTCATCAGTCCTACCCGTAAGCTCTCGTAAGAGATATCAGTTTATAAATATTACCAGGGTAATAGATTGTAAGGCCATACAATTTTAGCAAACTAGATAGAAGATGCTTAGGAATAGATTCTGCCTTACCTGGGTATTTTATCTACGATACGCAAGCGGTAATAACCCTGGGCATGAAAGGCGGAACTTATTCTTTTGCTATTGCACGAAACCCTTACAAGCCGATCATTAAGGCTAAAAATTCACGAAGTATGTAGGAACATCACGTTGTAATACCACAAGGGATAGTAATTGGCCTACACACCTAAGTACCTAGGTACGCACCTTCGTGGGTTACATAGTCCTGATAATCCCTATATTAAACAGAGAAACGCCCATCTTAGCGTAGAGATGTCGTGACGAGTTGTGAAACCTGTTGATGCGTCTCCCAGGATCCCGTGTAACAATACCATCTATTCTAGAGATATTCACGCGATGTAAACATCAAATAAATCCTACCTTAATAATACACTAGAATACCGAGCAATGGTGGGAAGCGCGAGACTTATTTCGTAATGGCCGCACTTTAGGTACCTATATGTAGGTACGTTATGAGGTTAAAGAGGCTTTGGCATCCAATTTACACTCATACTAGTCCGAGAATCAAACAAACCGGTGGTCTATCAACTCAGTCTCGCAGTTTCCTCCTTGACTACCCACGTTCCGATGTAGGTCTCGTTCGCTTTAGGTAGTTGTTCTGATGCGGCGTAACGCTGCGATGATTGGAGTTTAGACATAGGAGTCCTCTATACAACGTTAAGGATATTATTTCTTTACTAACCTAACGAACTGTATGACCTATATCTGGATACAAGTATCGCGACCTTCTGTAGATATGTCTTGTTCAGGGACTCATTCCTAACTCTTCTCCCCACCTTTCTCGTACTCTATGGGTAAGTCCATGCCGACACGACGAGCAGTGAGTCTAACACGTTCCTCCTCATCCATATTCATACCAGGGTTATATCGTTCTAGCAAGGTCGTGTATTGCCTTTGTGCCTTTAGATATTGAAGGAGCTGGTCGGCTTGCGCCACGGCGTGTTCGTGGGGTTCGTGGGGTGCGTCGCCCGAAAAGCTCTGCCTTAATCGTTGGTGGAGGGGCGATCGCACTTGTGTGGATGGGGTTGAGCGCGGTTTAGGTGGGAGCTCCCGAAGGAGTGACCGATAAAGCGAGCGTAATCGGGATGGATTTGGATTTGACATGACGCCTTGTGATTGTTGAAGAGGAAAGAAAAGGAATTGAAAGAAGAGATCGGATTGTAGAAATACGATAAGATAAACCTTGTGTTGAATAAATACATATGAAGATGTCATACCTCGATATAAGCATCACTACCTCGATATGTCCCTAGGCACAACTCAAAATCTCCTCTTAAGGTTCTCAATCTCAATCGTATCATCTTATTTTATGTTTCTACATATATTATGTACATCCCCGTCCATGCTGCATGTATGCTGCATGTATACTGCTTGTCTTCCCTGCGCATGGCGTGTTGTAAGTCAATTTGACAAGGAATTCGGGGAATCATCCCGAAGGTACCACGATGCCTACACCGAACCAACTCAATGCGCTTCTAGCGATGCCCGTGTCCCTCCGCCTCGCCTTAATCGGTGCATCCACGCGAATACGGCCAGCCCAAACATATATCTTTCGAACGAGCCTTAGATCATATGCGACTTCAAAATACCCTAACGTCGCCGCTTTCCTAATCCCCGAGTTCCGAATTTCCCAACCCAAAGAGATCCTTTCCGAAGAGCTCTTTGAATCATTCTCCATATCACCAGCAGCCGACATCCCTCTCGAAGATGAACTCTCTTCGTTATTCACGAAGAACCCTCCACTTTTCCAATACGGCGAATCGGATTTTTATAAGTTAAAAAAGAACACGCGCGTACCCGAAGTATGCATCCTAGGCCGGTCTAATGTTGGGAAGTCGTCTTTCGTCAATGCTCTTGCTGGTAGACATAGTAGTGCATTGGCCTATGTCAGTACCAAGGCGGGGAAGACAAGGGCTATGAATACGTATGGATTCGGGCCGGCGCCGTTGCCCAAAGACATCGCCGCTCAATCTGCGGAGTATAAGGGCAAAGAGGATATCCCTACGCATGCTTTCTACTTGGTCGATATGCCTGGGTATGGTCACGCATCTTTGAAAGATTGGGGTCGTAATATCATGTTGTACTTGACGAAGCGGGTCGGCGTAAAGGGAGCTATTATCTTGATTGATGCTGAAGTTGGCCCTAAACAGACGGACACGCAATTGCTTGAGCTACTGGGTTCTATTGGTACGAGGACCGCTATTGTTCTCACGAAAGCGGATAAGGTCAAAGGCGGGCCGGATGGGCTACGGGAAACCTGCACCAAGCTATGGGATATTATTCTCAACATCGAAAAGAAGCAGGTGAATAACAGGTGTAATTGGGAAAAGGAAATATTTGTGACTGCGGTGGGAGCGAAGGATCGCGATGTCGCGAATTCGACAGTGACGACCGCGAGGTTAGTCGTCGCCCGTCTGGCTGGTTTAGTGACGGATACACGACCAAAACAAGAGAAAAACAAGAAGTGGTCAGGGAAGGTTATCTCGTTTGATGATCTGCAGTATGCGCCCGATACAAATATGGCTACAACCCCTCGAGCCGACAAAACTGAGCGAATATCACCCAAACGTGAAACTAGCATTAGAAGCAGCCCGAGTGCCGGGGGAACTAGTTCCCCCTTTGCTGAGTTGGAACGTGCTTCGGCGGAAGAAGCACACCGGGGGCCCCATAGAATCAGGCCACGAGCATTTAACTCTCCAGTTACGCGGACCACCAGTCGATCGCATGCTCGGGCTTTTCATCGAAGTGCAAGGTCAAGGGACGAGGAAAAGTCAAACGTTCAGTCGAACGTTCCAGCAGAGGTTGACTTGCGTAGTGTTCTAGACGAGTTCATACAACAGCTAAAGGCCACGCAGATGACTAGTAGCAATTACGTGCGAAGCATGCGACTTAAGCAAGATAGGAGCTGGCCGTTACCTGTGGAGAAGCGTAATCTCCTCGAGAATTTCAAGCAAAAGCAGACTCGTTTCTTGCAAAAGCGCTTCCGAGAGGATACTGCTCGAATAGAGGAAGTGCGCCAGGCGCGGTTGACGAAGACGGAAGAGCGTGCTCAGAGGCGATTAGAAAAGGAGCGAGAGCGGGCAGTGATGGGTGTTGATGTTGATAAATATCAACCTGCTAAGGCAGCCCCATCCCCCGCGAAAGTCGAGGAGGTGGATCCCTCGGATGAACCTATGACGGCCGACGTGTTTCAGGCAATGGTGACATCGCCTGAGCTGAAAGAGGCGAAGGAAGAAAAGAGGAAAAAGGCAAAGAAAGAAACTAAGAAGCAGAGGAAGGAGAGGAAGAAGAAACTACACAAGGCCAAGTCGGTTGATGAATTCGAGGAGAAATTCGCTAATGCGTTCTCTGAGGAGTGAACCCCTCATATAACCGGAAGTTATAATTGAGATTAGAGTATACAGCGCTACTAACACCTTGGAACCGCGGTATACTGTACTATGAATACTTTGTCTGCTGCTCATATAGATGCTAGAACGACAAGGGCAAATGTATATAAATTACGAGCACTACTACGTTCACGTATATATAAATGATGCGCTTCAAATGCTATTCATTAGCTTCTAGCCTAGTCTCTTACATCCTCCTGCTAGAATTCTAGCAAAGACTACGTAGCGGCCGCAACCAGACTCGACGCTCGCGGGGCCCTCGGTGGCTTCTTAGTCCTCCTTTTGCCGCCCCTTTCTAAGTCTGCTGTAGATGTCGGCATAGTATCAGCCCCTCGAAACGGGTAGTTAGGCACAAAAACATCAATCAAGTTATCCCAGAACCCGAGGTCATATAAATTCTCAACATCACGCAAGCGCCACACGCGCTCCCATTCGCCTATTCCCGGGCCCCCGTCTGCACTCGGCGGCGCCCCGTCCTCGGTCCGTATTAGCACTTGTATCGGATCGAGCGGCCATCTCGTCCATGGAGCTTCGTTTCGCGGGTCCTTAACCCGATCGGGCGCGAGTGAGCGTTTGAATACGCACCCGTCGTCCATCTCCATCTGCCAGTCTTGCCACTTCATGCTCTCGTTGGTAGTCGTTCCGCAGTAAATCAGGTATGCGTGATACCCAAGCAAACCCCAGACGAGCGGCGACGTCATGATAGCGAGCAAAGTAACGGCTCCCACGCCCGCGTCCTCCTGGATGCCCATCGTAAGGAGTAGTAGGTACTCGGCCCAGGACCAGCCGGTGGGTTTCGGGAACAGCGTGAAGGATTTGTTGTGCGCGCGCGCTGAGTCAGCGACGCAGACTAGGCCTAGCGCACCGCCGTAGCTGGTGAGGAAGGCTGTCGAAAGAAGTAGGAGGAGGAAGTAGTGCTGGTTTCCGTACCCGACGCAGTTGTTGATGAAGACGCAATGGTGGTCCATGCGGTGGACGCAACGCTTGCAGACGGAGCAGTGCTTGGAGCGAGGGGGTTTTAAAAGGCCGCACGTTCGGCACACTTGGCCTGGGTGGAAGATGGAGAAGTCGTATGGGTAGTGCGACATGTATCGTGAGTGGGTGGCGGTGTTGATAATACCTGGATCACCGGCCGCGGCGAGGTACAGAAATAGGTATGGCAGTATAATAGATATACTGCCTAGGAGCTTGTGGAAAATGCTTAGGTGCGGCCATACTCCCGGTAAATACATGTATTCTCCTATAGAGAGAAGCAGGATGAAGAATATGAGCACCGTTGGGTGGCGGTCATACATTATATAGGTACCAAATCTACCTAGCCCTGTTGTGAGGCGGCCTGAGGTGAGCCTTTGATCGAGGCCTAGAATGGCGTTGGGGATGTACACCCATATTGCGCGGTGCATCCAGGCTATTGGTGTATGTCTGTGATATGATTAATTATAAAAATTTTATATAGATGATCAAGAAAGGCCATCATATTAAGCTATTTACTAGGGGAAAATCTGGTTTAAGTCATACCTCAACGCCGGAAGCCTGCCGAAGAATGCGACAAAGGTCATGAAAGAAATAGCGAGAACGCCCAAGGCAATCTGCGCAAGGGCCCCCATTGTCATGTACCAAAAGTGAGGGTAATCGTAGAAATTGTCTTAGTTATCTGAACATTTGGAAGGATGATTTGAATCTCGATCATTGTTAAATTTTGAAGCATAGGAATAGGCACCGATGCGAACCCATTTGAGTAAGACAGAGCTTGACGGAAAGACACTGAGGATGATGACAAAATGTAGATAAATAAAAGTCACAAGCGAATCATTAGCAAATAAATGATATTCGAGCAATGTGAATAGATATTTAAAAGCGATGAGTCCTCAGGTCAGTACTCCTCCTCCTCAGTCATGAATGTGCCGTCATCAGCTGGTGTGGATGACTTCTAATAAAGAAAAAAAAGATACGAAATAGTAGTAGGAAATAAGGCAGATGCAAGGTACTTAGCGCATTTGGGCGACGTGTGCGGGAGGGTGGGTACAGTATGGACAGGGGTACACTGTGTACCTGCCTATGTTTCTGCTTTCCTAGCCCCATAATCTTGGTCAGCTCTTAATTTAATTGGTTGAATCTTTGGGGCGGTGCACGGGTCATTCAGCCGCTTTTGTGTCAAAACCCAATGAGGCTTGTGCTGTTTAAATCCATAATGTTACCGATAAAAGAATAATACCTGAATCCCACATGATTATCTCGAAACGAAACTTGAAAATCGCGATTCTTCATCACGCGTCTCGTGAAACTTTATTCACGAGACTTCACCCTAAAACCCGAGCCTGACCATTTCTATTTCTCAATAAAAAGGGCTCCTTCTTCCTCGCCATCTCATCTCATCTTTATTGACGATCCCCATTTGAAGAATGTTCTTTGACAGTGAGCAAATCCATCCGACGATACCTAACGTGAAAAGTCAACCCTTTGCGAACCCTGTTCAGAACTGTTTGGATAAACAAAATTGGAAGAACCACCACATTCCACACTTGAAATCGACATTCGTATCGAGAGAATTCAACTTAACTTAATTCGGCACAGACCTAAAAACGATTGTTCGGATATTCGCACGGCGATAGGCATTCGGTCTGAAGTTTACCCTAGAAATTTACTCCAGGGTTATAAATTAGGGTAAGCCACATATGGCTGCCCCTATCGTTTATGAGGGGGCTATGGCCACCAAAGAGCCACCACGGAATGGCTTATTTAAAAATATGAAATTCTGGGTAGGACACAGAGTCCCACAACGCCTTAACTGGGTTCAAGGCATTCAAGTAAGAATATATCGCTTATCTTATTTAAGACTTCCTATACTAATGCGATGTGTAGAATAATGGGGGTAAAGTGGTTCCACTTGAAAAGAACGCCGATTATCTCATAGCCGATGATGCTAGGAAAGATGGACCTTTAGGATCATATTCTTATAAGTTTATCGATGAATCCATCAAGGCTGGCGTTCTTCAAAATTTAGAAAATTATTTATGTTCATCGGCTACCCGCCAGCCCAAGACCACGGAATCTCAACCTACTAGTTCGATCTCAGCTCAAAAAACCACGAGAAGGAAGTTCACCGACGAAGATGACTCCATCCTCATGCGCTGGGTTATCAAGCATGAGCGACAGGGTAAACACACATTCGGAAATGAGATATACAAGAGCCTCGAAGCTAAGGTACGAAATTTCTCAATCTTCTTGCTTCTGATAGTAAACTAAATAATGTAGTATCCACAACATACGTACCAATCTTGGCGAGA
The DNA here is from genome assembly GCF_022578975.1 of Hypoxylon trugodes. Lineage (NCBI taxonomy): Eukaryota > Fungi > Ascomycota > Sordariomycetes > Xylariales > Hypoxylaceae > Hypoxylon > Hypoxylon trugodes. The sequence goes on from NW_026250021.1 coordinate 336,857, forward strand.
CCGTTGGGTTAAGAAATTACAATACCTTCCGCGACCAGAAGTCACTGACGATGAGCAATCGCCTCGCCCTTCTAAACCAGTGGTGCAGAGCTCTCCGGCGCGTCCATCTCCAGCAGGTACACAGCAGGTCCGTAGAGAGGAACGCGTGTCTACCCAAAGTCCTGCCACCCGTCGAGCTAGAGTTGAGTTTACCGAAGATGATGACGAGATTCTCATCAAGCATATCCAAGAGTGCATTCGTCTAGACAAGCCTCTCCAGGGAATTAAGATTTTCCGCGATCTGGCTAATGATGTAAGTTATATGTTGTTTCTATACTATCGCCTGTTGCTGATTCGACCCAGTTTCCGCAGCACTCAGAACAGTCTTGGAGAGCTCGCTGGATAAAGCAACTTACGCCGAAGCTTGAAGATAAGATTTCTCAGTGGCAGTCTGGTATCATACCAGGAGATGAGGCACCAGAGGAGTCGCAAGAAGCACGACCGAAATCGCCCACGGAGCAAGACACAGATAAAGGCCGTGAACCCCCTGGGACCCCAGTACGGCGAGAGACGCCCCGAACACAGCCATCCCCACATGCCGCTACAACTCCGTTGAGGCCTATTGAGGCAAACACGCCTCACACTTCACGTACCTCAAATAAGAAATCAAATCAAGCCGTTACCCCCGCAAACGGGACCAACGTCGCAGAAAGTGAAAATGAAAATCATAGACAACCACGTATTGCCGAGACCCCGACGAAAGATCCCCGGGCTGAGACTAATGAACCAGCTGAAGCATCTCCCTCGTTTGAACAACTTAACTCTAACGACATGTCCATGAGGGGACAATTCTATCGTGATTATAGAATGTTCCTACCAGAGCACGAAGCCTTAATCCCCTGGCATACCATAAAGGGGCGTACTTTCGAATTATGGGATTTGTGGCAAGCTATTGTCGCTCAAAAGATGGAGCCTAGCGAACGCGATTGGCACCTGATCGCAGAAACGCTCGGTTATGACTGGGTCTTGCATGATACTGTCCACGATGAACTCCGGAAATGCTACGACGATTACCTCGCTGCCTTCGAGGACTATTGTATAGAATTCACCAATGCGGTTAACGCTTCCGATGCTAGCGATGACGACGAAGAGGGAGAGGAAGACGGTCAAGCTTCAGAAGTACCGCTACCTTCGTCGCCACCAGTTGTACCTTCTTTGAAACGATCGTTTGATACCCACCGTTTATCCTCCGATCATGCGTACCCAGAGTCCTCCCCCAAGCGACGAAAAATCGCTCGAGACACAGAGATCCCATCCACACCCGACACCGTGAATGGAACGTCTAGATTACGTCGTCAATCTGGTGTTGATGAGACTCCTACCGTTAGGCGGTCGGTGTTACCCGTTATAGATGACGAGACAGAAGAGAATGAATCTCGAGATATAATCCAGGACTTACCTACACTGCCTCGTGCAGGTAAGAAGCCAGTAGAGCCAGAAACGCAGGATTTTAGATTTGATCCAGAGACTCAAAACGTGACATTCGAGACTCAGGAGAACGTTGATATGGAATCTCAATTCAACATCACGCCATCGCAACAACTCCGCCAGGAATCGGATGCCGTATCTATAGAAGATGAAGCCGCTTCCCCTACGCCGAAAGCTAAAACGCGAAATGCCAACCCCGGATCATCTATTCTAAGAAAACGCGCTCGGAACCCCTTCCGACAGGATTCCGACGACGAGACATCGGGGCCCCCAGAATCCAATCAGACTATTAATATCCCTACCGATACAGCTATCGTGATAAAAGCCAAACGCCGCTCGTTGCCCAAGTCATTTACTCAGAGAAATTCGCCCGCTCCTGGTCCCTCCACTGCGATTTCTCCTAGAGAACAAGCCCAACCTCGACCAATACATCGGCCTGTACCTGTACGAGAAACGCCAGACGACGTCATTGATCGTTTTGGTTCTCTTGGTTATCCAAGAGACATAGTGCTCCGAGCCTTACGAGCCACGACGTGGCGTCTCGGTGATGCTGGCCACGTTATGGAGAAACTTAAACGAGGGGAGGAATTACCGCAGAAGACACATGGAGTTTGGACGCAGCGCGACGATGATACCTTACAGTTAATAACTTCGGCTGAACCCCCCAAGGACGAGAAGGAGGAGAGGAAACGCGCAAGAGCACGTAAACGACTAGAGTTGAAGCATGGTCCAGAATTGATGGAGCTTAGACGGAAGTATCTGTGGGAAGGCGTATGAGATAAAGTTTAGTTAGGTGCCTTACAGATTATACCCTAGGAATATATCAGCGTCAATATTTGCATCGGCGGCCTTCCTCGTCTTCCGACTCAATCGTTCTCGTTGTTTGAGCTAAAGTGTAATCCTCCTAAGATTCTCTCCCATGCAAAAGAACAGAGAAGTCATCCCTTTTTATTAACTATTATTGACGTAAACTCAAAGCCTTAAAATCCATTCAGCTCAGCCTCTTAAGTAAGTTAAGGTTCATTCTAGTAAAATTGCCTATTGGTTATGTTTTCATAGTAGAAACTCATTTTCTAGTCTGACTTTTCGCGCGAATATTTAAACACCCCATTCCTCCCGTCAAGTTCTAATCCGCATCCCCAACCAACCATCTCGGACTTGAATACCTCCAAAGCCTTTTCGTCACAACCTTCCACCTTTTTGGTTCCCCTTTCTCTTCTATTTCTCGCTCTTCATATCACCGCCAATTCACAACTCAATCATGGCTTTATATACCGGAAATTTCGATACATGTTTGGACTATGACCCAACGTACGACGATATGTTTGAGGAGTCCGAGGTCGAAGACTACTACAACAACTACGCCACAGATTCCGCTATAGCTGACTGTGGGAATTACCCAATGCTGCAGATTCTTCACAGGTTCTCCAAGTTGGCTCGCGGCACCATACGCAACCTGATACGATACTGTATGGACCCTTAGAAGGGAGTCGGACGGCTTGTACTTGGAAACCCTGCTTGATCATCGTTTCTCGGCTATGCCATGAATTCACGTTATACTTGTGGCTGCCTAACTTAGGGCTTCCCCTTAGGGTGTGCATCACCAAAGAAGCATAATCGTTACCGCCGCTACGGTAACTTAGGACCTAATAGATCCAAGCTTTACACCGACTAAAAATGCCAGGTATCATACGCCAACCATATTCATCGCGTTGGACCAGTCCGCTTATCATGGCGAGATTTTGCACTAAGTGTCTTGTGTTGGCAAGCTAGACCTGCAGCAACAGGCCGTACTACAGTATGAGTGCTAGCCTTGTCACAAAGGTGATGCATATATCATATGCCGGAGGCGATGGTAGCGACGACACACCGATAATGTGGTTGATATACGAACAGCAGATGTCTAAGGAGTTTAGAGACGCCACTGGCAGACCTCCCACTATCGAACAGGTACAGGATAGAGGCGGAGTGAACGAAGTTGTGGAAATCCTCAACTCAGGCTTCCTAGGGACCAATGTCTAGGAGTGATTACTTGGCTGTCTGTAGCTTTGCCTTCTCTGTTGCATAGGTATGGCTTAGGGCTAATGGGTCGGGTCAAAGCTTATATTAGGTATCACCTCACTTTTATACTGTGGCAACCATGGGCAGGGACAAACGAGGATAGCTTAGATTTAAGGTATGCCCTGGCTAGATAGGAAAGAGCTCAAGTCGAAAACAGCTATTGGAATAAGTATCTTCGTCTTGCAAATGCATCTACGGTGCTCACGAGCAGATAGAATATTCGGAATATGACTATTGACCTTGCATCATTGATCAAATGCCATGTTAATGAGCAAATCAAACAATTCAGTCTCTAAGTCCCCGAAAAACGAAAAAGAGTTTGAATTTGGTTAAACGGCCTCGACTAGAATCATCCAGAATGTGAAATCTACCTAGATGCCCGCTATAAGGCCGAAATTTTGAATTCATTCCATAAATAAAGCCTTTATCTATCGGTTAAATATATCTTAGTAGCTCGAGCATAGTTATCAGGAAATTTCCACCTCCTGAATGAATGGGCTTGCCTTATTACAGACTTACCTTCTCGTAACCTATTCATGTGCTTCTGAGGGCTTATAAGTCACGAGCCTTCTATCGCAACTTAAGGAAGCTGAATTATACGCAAATTGATTCAATGTTTGACGAAGATATCGAACTCATTCGACCGGTACCATTCCAGTATAGCGATGACGATGCACGGAACATCCCAGACCTTGATGAGGATGAGTTCGATGACCTTACAGCGGTGCTCAAAGCCTTGGCTAGGGGAAGCTACCCGCGCCTTGAAGCGGTGCCATTCGCATTGAATGCGTATAATTGCGACCAGATGATGATTAACGACGACGACGAGCGAAAGCCATGGGCGTATTTTCATCCGGTTACTATTGTAGATGTCCGTATGATCGATACGAAAGTTCGTCCACGAATTGATCTCGACGGTGTGATACTAGAGGATTTGGAAAGAGATTGGCAGCCAATCCGAGCTATCGATCATACGGGTTCCGGAAAAGGTGGAGGACGGGTTGGAAGTATAGGACAGGATTCGGCACGATATCGATTTCTGTGTTTTATCCACAAGCATCGGATAGATCGCAAGAGGAGTTCTCAGAAAGCTGTGCATACTATTAGCATTTGGGACCGCGAGGTATGTCATATCTTCGTTTCCTGTCCATATGGAGAGTATACACTCAGATTAACATGCGTGTGTAACCAGTGGGACGAACTCACTTGGCACGATACCTATCACGTTAACCGCGAGTCGCGCCGGCGCGATATCCAGCATTTTTGGAGACGCGTCAAAGCTAAGACGTGGCTCGGAGGGGACGATTTACGGGACGAATTTATCGATCGGATTAGGTATCGCACCGTGTATCATATATGCGAGCGCCTCGAGGATACTATGCGGGATACCGTGCCGCCGCGAAACACGCTTTGGTCTGTTAGTGAGTATTTTCATATCCCAACCACCCTTTTTACGGTCGCTAAGTCTTTCCATAGTGGGCATAGCGCTCTACCACATGAACAACGCGCGCGATCCACAGGTCAGCATCGTGCCTGATCGTCTCGAACTGTTCGGTGGGAATTCTAAAGATTTGCTGCCGCGCTTTTTTGTGCGTTTATTGTGTCTGTGCCTTGATGCTAGACCGATGTGGACCCGTGAGGAGCAGATGCGGTTTGTGGCGCAGTTTCGGATCATTGAGCGTCTGGGTTGGATGAAGTTGCGGACTCGTGAGCATTTAGAGCTTTCTTATGGATTGGTTGGTGGTGGTGGTGGTGGTGGTGGTGGGAGTGAGAGTGGGAGTAGTAATCGAGGCGGAAACAAGAATAGTAGTGGGGATGGAGATGGAGACGATGACAGTGAGGAGGATGTAGGGGAGTCGCGGCGGTGGATATATGATGTTTTGGAGATATGAGAACCCATGAATAGTTGGGCAATTCTTCATCTACGCAGGACGATTAATGAAAATCGATGCAATGGGGAGTTATTTCACTTACCGAACTTTTTCATATCGAAAGGGCTTAAGCGGAATACTTGTTCGCGTACGCGACCATCAGTAATGCCACATCCACGGTCTAAAAGGCCAAACTCAGCGTGTGTGATGTAACAACGTCGTAAACAACTATGCTCCGCTAAACGATCTCAACCCGAATCTAAATGCGACATATCTTCCAAGATCCTCATCCTACACATCATATACAAAAACGCGCCCCGCTTAGCTGCTCTTACTGCTCTTGCTACTGTTACTACTGGAGCTGCTACTGCGACTGTGGCCCTTGTGCTTCTTCTTATCTTTCTTATGCTTCTTATTCTTCTTATGTCCACCGTACCCTGCCGCAAACGCAGGCGCCATCATCGTTGCTCCTCCCGGGAACCCGCCGCCGTGTCCACCGTGTCCGTGGCCATGTGAACCACCACCAAGGAAATGCGATGCGGCCGCCGCGCCTACTGCTCCTAGCGCTCCGCCTCCGACTAGGGATCCGAGACCCTTGTCGCCGTTCGGGTTATGCGGGATGTTGCCCCCGTGTTGCGCGGGTGGGTATTGTTGGTGTTGGTGTTGATGGTGTTGCTGCTGGTGGTCCCAGGGTTGTCCTCCGGGTGGTGGGTATTGGTTCGACGGCGGGTAGCTTTGTCCTTGTGCCGAGTATGGAGGCGGGCCACCGGGGTACGGCGAGGGTGAGCCGTAGGGTGGTTGTTGGTGCTGTTGTTGGTACGGCGGGTATTGTCCCGGAGGAGGCGAGCCGTAGGAGTGCGGGTTCGGCGAATGGGAGGGAGGTGGTCCGCCGTGCTGGTTACCGCCATATTGGTGTTCAGGAGGGTATTGGCCGTGAGGTTGGTATTGGTTCGGCGGATATTGGTTCGATGGGGGGTATTGGTTGGATGGAGGGTATTGATTCGAGGGAGGATACTGGTTTTGAGGAGGGTATTGATTCTGTGGTGGCGGGTAGTTGCTGTAATTGCCACCCCCTTGGCCGCCGTAGTAGTCGTGGTTAGACATGCTGAATTTCTTATGGTCGAAAGTATAGAAGGTAAGGAATATCGGTAAGGAACTTGGTGAGTTTTATCGTCTGTTTGGTCCTTGATTTAAGTAATGGGAAGAATAGAGGGGTAATAGTGGGATAGACATGGTCAGATTCGAAATAGGCAGTTGAAGCGATGTGATGATGATCCTTCAGCGAAAAGACGTACCTACCTAGTAGTGATGTAGCGACGTACTACCCGCTAGAAACTGCCCCTGAGTACAGAGCCTTAGGTACCAATTTAGGTGAACTATCTTTCAGCCTTATGGGTCGTTTCCGCTAGAAGTAGTGGGGGAAGTGCGGGGCTTAGAGTACTGCTACACCAACGTTTCCCCTGAATTATTCGCATTCGGATTAATTGTATATATACCTACCCGGGTGGGAGGGGTCTCCTGAAATCATTGCTTTTTAATTGCATATTATGTAATTGTTTTTTCTTCTAGTATAGGTTGCGACATGATTGCGTGACGAATACAGGTAAAAACCGTCACCTTTCTTATCATCTATTTAAATAAATCATATTGCCTTTTTAATACATTACGGCGATGAATGTGACGATAGTTACGTTGATTAGGTGACCTCTATGTTCAACGTATTACCTTAAGCAATCATTATTATCTTAGATAATCACTACTATAATTACATAAGTGGTGTGGGACCCACCATTGCAGTAGAAAAATCATTGCAGCTGAGGTGATTATGTCAGGATTTCTTCCCGGAAAGGGTAATAGGGTCCGTGCGGGGCTGCGAATGGTAATAGGAGAAAATAAGACAGACCCACTCATTCGTAAATTCGTAAGCTGTAATCGGCTCAATGGTAGAGTCCGTAAACCTCGTAAATCAACGGTTCGATTCCTCATATGTGCATGTAAAAAAAAATATTTAAAACTTGACTTCTTATGGTGGTTGGATTTTCCCTTTTTCCCTTTTTGGCTAGCTGCTAAGATGCAGTAACCTTTTTAGGAAGCCCCACCATTGCAGGATTGAATTCATTGCCAATGTAAAATCATTGTAGGCTTATGTAATCATGACCCCTGTGGTCATCATGATAAGTGAATACTATGACTAATCGAATTCTAGAAAACCATTATTTCACATAAAAATCGTTACAAGCGAGGTCATTTATGCAACATCTTTACACAACCCTTGCCAGGGACACCCCCCCAACCCCCCCCCAACCCGCCTAGGTATGTACTGTACAATCTGAAGTTTAAAATACCTCGAAGAAGGTTTTAATCAAATCATAAATCATGTCAAGTCGCAACAGGGTTGCCGAGGTAAAACCTAACCCAGGTCAACTATGTCCACAATGCCAAGAACTGAATTTACTACCCGACAAGTTTCGGCCTGGTGCCGGTGACGATACCAAGGGAAACTTGCCCGGATTTTTAAATGCGAATTTCGATGCAGTTGGATTAGAATCTCGCCATCTTGGATATCTTGAAATTTATCGACGTCGTGATTCTTGTTGCTTTTGCTGGCTTATTTTCGAAGCTACCCATTCAAAAGATAGTGCTCAAATTGGGTGTGATGGTTTGGCTGGAAATGGCGAACGGGTTGATTGTAACCTTGAGTGGCGTCTCGATGGACGAGATCTAGAGACAGACGGTAGGTCGGCCGGTAACAGCAAGAGTCCCGGTCATCCTTCATCCCGCCGGATCTTGATATCTAATCCGCAACGCTTATTCCCGGATGCATATATCATGCCTCTATCTTCAGAAACTAGTATCCAACAGTTTTCAGCACGTCGAATTCCTTTCTCTCGCGTCGACTTGGATCTTATTCGCTATTGGATGGATACTTGTTCTAAGAAACATGGCGAGTCTTGCCGAATTCTCCCTAAGCAGGTCAAAGGCACCGATATCTCTGGGCTCCTTCGATACATTGATCTGAAAGAGCAACGCCTAGTTCATGCATCAGATCTGTTGACCAAAGACCAAAATGCCATTACTTACGCCACGTTGAGTTACGTATGGGGAGCTCAGAAACCGCAGCTAACGCTATCCAAGAGCAATTTCGCCAAATTTTGTAGTGGAGGGCTGGGCCCGGACAGAAAGGACATGCCAGCCACTATACGAGACGCAATGATAATTGTCCAAGAAATTGGCATCCGTTACATTTGGGTTGACGCACTGTGCATTATTCAGGATTCCATGGAAGACTGGGCTGCGATAGCCCCGCTCATGGATGCGATATTCAGTAACGGCACGGTGAATATATGTGCTGCTTCCGGGAATACGAGCGCAAGTGGGATCTCCGGATCTCCCTTAACCTCGCGCTCTGCATCACAGGCTATCGCTGATGTTTGTGGCATGCAACTAGCGGTCGTGAAATCGGTGGAAAGTAGGATTAGAGACACTATCTGGAATATTAGAGCCTGGACATTCCAAGAAAGAATACTTTCTCCGCGGTCTATCATCTTTGTTGACGATCGCGTCTTTTTTCAATGTTCTGGGGCTACGTGGTCCGAGGATGTCTATTCTGATATTACCGCGAGGACCTGGACTTTGGAGATGGTAGAGTCGCCCATGCAGAACTTTTCGAATAACCCTGTCCGCCTTTTCGCCGACTTGGTAGAGTTATATACTCCTCGGAAACTGACGGTGATTAGCGATAAATTGATCGCGTTCGAGGGAATTGCTTCTGTGTTATCCTCTCCGCTTGCGGCAACGATGGTTTACGGATTACCCAATTCGTATTTCGATTGGGCTCTACTGTGGGAGAATAAAGAGGCCGGGAAGAGGGTGACAAACGTGCGCCCGGGCTACTTGTTCCCCAGTTGGTCATGGTGTGGATGGGAAGGTGGTGCAATGTGGAGATTATCGACTGTTGCGAGTACGCTAATCGATCTTCATGACTGGCTGTCTAATCACTCATGGATCACTTGGTATTATGGTGACGAGGGACGTTTGAAGTTGGTAAGGGAATCATCTACACAGGACTTGCAAGCTCGATCCAGATGGTCTGGGTATGACTTTAGTTCGGAGGACCCATACGGACGAAATCGACAATTACTAGCATCTGAATTTGGGATTGATGCATCAAAGCCCACACTCCCTACAACTGAGCCTGTCAATGGCTGCCTTCATTTTTGTTCATATACGGCCCACTTCCAACTTTCACGAAGAAGTATGTCGACCCCAACATTCGAATCAAAGCTAGAGAAAGGGCTACGCAGATTCGGAATTGTAGACAGCCAAGGCGATTGGTGCGGTACAATCATTCTCAATGAGGAATGGTCCAGTTCAGTAGGAGGAATCTTCGAGTTTGTTGCCGTATCAGAAGCCCGAGACTTCTCCATGGAAGAACTTGATACATGGAACTATTATGTCGCAGAGGAACGGCATATTGCGGAATGGTACATCTACTATGCGCTATTGATCACCCGCAACGAGAATACTATGGTAGCAGAACGTGTTGGGCTGGCCAAAATCTACAAGAACGCATTCCGTGATGCTTCGTTTGACCCGGGGACGAAATGGACGGAGATAATCCTTGGTTAGAGGACGGGCCGACGAGCATAATACTTGACTCAAATTAGGTTGGTTGAATTGTGTCACGAGCCACGGCGATTCGCGTTGAAGTTATTATTATTACTTTTCTCGTTAGCCGGTGGTAGAGACTCTCAAGGCCACCCAAACGCCAAAACACCGGGAAACCAACCGGCTGCCCATCCACAGCGACAACATAAAATGAAAGGGAAGCAATAAAATATATTATATAAATGTGGAAATGGGGGGCGACTAAAACGGAGGATTTCGAAGGCTCGCCGTTTGCGGCGTGGGTATTGGTTTTGAATCAACGTGTTAGGGGATTCACTTCGCCTCCAGAATATCGCTCCCCTTCAATGAAATTAGGCACGTGCGCTAGAAATTCCCCAGCACGTATCTAAACTCTAGGCGAAGAGATACCTATTTGCCGATTACTTTTCTCCTTGCGCGAGAACCCTATACTGTCTTCGCCAGTCAAGAAACTCCAATACTACAAGTATCGTAACGCCGAGCTGGATAATGAACATCGGGATCAAGTTGTACTGCCACCCCCTCATAACCGATAGATGGCTGTGGATATCGTCTCTCGCACTGGTTAAGTCCAATTGGAGAACGGCTGAGAACCAATTCTGCGGCGTCCAGTCCTCGAGCGGGTAAGGGCTCCCATTCAGGCTTACCGCCAATGGAACATCAATCGTTTGCCCACGGTGCTTGTTCGTAACTGCGAAGACATAGGCTAGTGCGCCAATCGTGAGGAGCAATGCTGGAATATTTAGCGCGACCCAGAGTTGGTATATGAATCGCCCGAAGCCTCTCGATCCGCCCTGTGCGTCGCGAGACCAATGCCGAAGTGTGAGCGCAACGATACCACCGAGGCCGATGAGGACGAAAGCGGTTCCAGCGGCCCCGTTGGTGGTGTGTCCTTGGTCGACCATCATATGTAAGGGCTTGCCGGCTAGACGATGGCTTGACCCGTCAGAATTGAAAGAAAACCCCTTGCTAGCCGTTAGGTGTAACCATGCGACCATGCTGCTAACGAATGATAATTCGATGATTGAATCAACCATGAGTATGCCTATGGCGGCTTTGAGAGCGAGTGATAGCGACATCTTGTCTTTGTTTCGATCGACGTGGCTCTGGCTGTTAAGAGCAGATGGTGATCAGGTAAAGAGTATGGGATAGATTGAAGGTCAACGCTTCCGCTTGAGAGAGCGACCCTGAAAAGCTATATGATCACACATTTTAGAAGACAGCAGCTAGGGCTGACCAGATCGGGGTCACCGGTGAAGTACAATAAAAGGACCGTGTAGCTCTGCTATTCTTGTCAGCTGAAGGTTATTGGTCTAGTTCCAGCCAGAGCCTGCATCCGAGATGATAAAAAGTCTTGAAATCTCACCCAACATCATGTATGAGTGGTTGCATCGTATTTCAGCCCCCAAGCTAAGGCCACACTCAGAGAAACATCAAACGTGGGTCCCCGCTTCGCAACGTGGATCTCAAATTAATGAGGCTCGCTGACGCTGGCTTAATTTAAAAGCAAGGCATTAAAAAAAAATCCCCTTACAAAGCCGATATACGGGGGAAATTTCAGGGACTGATGGTATTAGGTGAACTTCGTACAATAAGCTCCTATCACGATCGCAAACGCTTAATTACGGAGCCAAGGAGCTTGTTGGGGCGGTGGCTGATCTATTGCTCCTCCACGTGGTCGTAACACTGCATACTGTCATGTCGTACTCAGAAGAAAGGACAAGAGAACGGGGTAACAAACGGGCAATTACAAGTAAAAATATTAAGCTATCTATTGGCTCGTTGTTGATTACGAATTAGATACATCTGATGGTGAGACCCGACTAATATTAATTAGGTAATCGGTTGTCCAGCTCTGTGATCTGGGGATCATTAAGAATCCTAGAGGAGCTTCGGAAGTGCGCCGGGTTCGACAATATTGAGCGCTTCGCCTGCGAGGATCAATGTTTATTACCTGTCTTTGATAAGGATTTGCTTTTCTTTCTGCAAGTTCTCTGCGATTTCAACCGGGATTTTCAGAGTCTCGGCGACGATACCCGCTGGGGTTAAAGCAAGCCACTGGGTCAATGAGATATCCTCAACTCGGTCGCTCTTGTATATCTCGATCCATACTAAATCCTCAGTATCCGAGGTGTTCTCGATATAATGACCTGAAATTGTCAGTTTGCACAAATGCACATAAGACGGGTGTAAACTAACCGCTATTATCGGGGAACACACCCGTATCCCCAGCTCTAAAATCAAAGGTCCGGGCGGCAGCACTGCCAAGGAATACGGTCGCGCGTCCTTGGCCCTTGTGGAAGTAAAGCCATTCTTCAGCCTGAATTTATATTAGACACAATATGCAGCAGCATCCGGATTAGGGACTCACATTGGGGTGCCAGTGCAATTCCCGCAGAGCTTTCGGTTCGAGAGTGACGACAGTGGCGGCTATAGTCGTCGCAATTGGGAAAGTCCGGGAGTCGACGATGCGAAGCGTGCCGCCCCCACCGGGTACCTTTTCAAGAGGGTGGTCCTTGGAGAAATAAGCAAAGGAGGCGTTTCCAGTGCGTTCTCCATTGCCACCAGTCACATTATGAGTGTCAACTGTTCCGTTTAGGATGTATGGATTTGGTGATGGGACTGAACCAAACACAGATTCAGGCAACCCAAAGTTCTTTGCCAAGATTGACTTGGGGGTGTGCGAAATCCAGTCATCCACGTTAAATGTGGTCCTAATGATAGTTAATCTAATGCAGCTCCCGACGAGGCTGTAGCGGCTGGTGACTTACCCGACGGCATCAAAGTCACCGTCATCAAAAATCAAGAGGAATTCATTCTCATCGTCAAGGCCTTGGACTGTGTGAGCTTCACCTTTGGGAAAGTACCAGATGTCTCCCTCTTCAAGCTTGACAGCTTGGTACGTGCCATCTTGGTCAACGCCAGACACCAAGATCGACCCAGCGTACAAATATCCCCATTCAGCCTTTGGTAATCATATTAGCGATACGCTTATATACGGCTCAATTATAACATACCACTTTGTGCCAATGAAGCTCACGGATTGAGCCTTTGGTTAAATGCTGCTGCGCGGATGCTATTTCCTTGCTGGTAGGGAGATCCGTGACAACTTGCTCGCGGACCCAACCACCTCTTAAGATTCTCGTCTTAGAGTCTGAGAAACTCCATTTGATGTTGGGAACAACACCATTGTCGGTGCTCTGCTGACCTAGATTATCTGGGTTCTGGAGATCTAGTTCGTGGTTTGTGCCACCTATACAGCGTTTGGTTAGCATCAACACTTAATGATGATGGCGATTGATAGGCACGCATCATACCAGACAACGGAGCACCCTTGCCATTGCCATCGATCGGTTGACCGTCGCCAAAGCCACCGCCTTGACTTTGACGCTCTATGACAGAGCCACTGGCACCGAATACAGCAAGAAACACGGACGAGAATTGAAGAGCCCGCATTTTGGCAACCAACGAGAGGCAATCACTACAGAAGCAAAAAGGGGCGAATACGGTTCAGGATGGCATGAAGAGAGGATAAACTATAAGCTTAAAGGCTTATATACTTTTTAATATACGGATCTGCATCCGGCTGGATCCAGGCACGCAATATCCAGAGCTTCGGCTCACATCTCTATCCATGGTTTGCCAGCATGACGAAGATCACAAGCGTTGCGACAATCCAACCCACATACAGAAACGAGAGATGCCAAGCAAGGTCGACCCCGGACATATTGATGAAGTTGAATAGATTTCCGCGCGACGTTGCTCACTCTCATGTGCGGGGGCCTATAATCAGCCGCGCTCCTAAACACACCATCCATATTAAAATAACGTCATCTCTTGGCAAACACTCACAACGGGAAATAAATGCTGCATAGTTTGATGAGCCATACTCCAAGGTTACAGCAGAAGGAAGCATATCTCGAACTATTTACGCTCATCACGGATAAGATGTTTGTAATGACCTCTTGCGCCATATGGCGTCCCTGTTTCTGCGACGCGCAGGGGTCGTCGCAATTACCGGGGGCCGGGCTCGTCGTTGGACTAAAAACGGGATTGAGTGCCCGCTTATTGATGTATTATGTTAAAATGGGAACTTTCGTCTGAAAGTTACCCGTCTCTCAGGTATGTATCCTTGTCTAGACCGATACTTAGGTAGTCGACCTGTTAATCACGCATGGACCATCATTATTAATGACTACCTTAGTAGAGACTACTGCTTATCATGTTAGACCACGACGGTTTACTCGACTAATGCAAGGCACGCACGAATACATGTTAATTAGTGATTCTGCTACGGAAAATATTTACTTTACCGCCATATTTTGCTATCAACGAGAGAAGCTATAGGCGCACCCACCCCTATGAGCGAGTACCTACACGACTGCCTACTCATTTTGAGCGCAGACAAGAGGGCTAATGGGCGAGAATGGGCAATGATAACAGTGCTCGGGTATGGCTTCAACGATGAGGTCATTCAGCCTCTCCTTACCCGAGACATGCTATAAGTCGGCGACCACACCCTTGCTAGCCTTAAGAGACCCGAAGACCCGGCAGTTGTGACTCGACTATTGGACTTGTTAGCTTGGCGCTGCACGACTTGTCCTTTACCAGGCAATCATAATGTTGGTTCATGCAGTCTATGGCCTAGTTTGACATATATCCATGCTCATTGTCCCATTTTGGTAGACTATTGCTATACCAAAGTCCTGGGAAAGGATATGAGGAGTATGCAAGATGCTGATCAGGCCTACATACGGCTATAGAGACTTCTGACTTTGCCGTTCCTGTGAATGGGCTTGACCTCATAAGAAGTAGTTGATTACTTCATGACATCGATACTCCTAGGAAGTTCAGCTTCTGCGGTCGATATTGGGATAATATCACGATCTAGAGCTTCATGATGCTATTGAGGTGAGGAATGGCAACATCAAGGTGAGATTTTGATCGACGGCATCTTGTTGGAGAGGGCGTGGCATATGATGGATGAGAGGGGTTCGCGATAAGCGATGAGAAGCGATGGTTGAGGAGGGACAACAGTTGGTGCTTACCTAGAGACAGGTTGGGCTTATAAGACGAGTTGAAGTATAAAAAGTCACATAACTCCCTTCTATGTGACCCTACTTAACTCTCCACGAGCACCCAACTATTTTGAAGAGATTCAGGCTTGGGCCCTCAGGAACAAAATGGCTTCTTCCGCGGCTGCGTTACTAGCAGCATTCCTCTTCGCGCCGTCGGCATTGGCTCTCTCCTTACCACCGCTGATCCCCCTCATTCCTGGAGTTACCGAGCCCTTGAGTACTCTCGCCCCTCCTCTTCCTATCTTGCAAATCCCAACGCCACCGCTGGAAAGTCCTCCCTTCGAGGCTAGCAATATTAAACCCAAGAAGATAGGCTATTTCTGGACAGCCGCGGGAGACAATCAACATAAGGGTTAGTATACATCTATTAAACGTAAAGTACCAAAGTGTACCAACGCTTACCAACGCTTCATAGATTTCTTGGCTACCTATAGTCTTGACGACGTAAGTTGACATCTACGTCAAAATATTTCTGGCCACTTACATTGAATAGGACACTTTCGGAACCCTGCTCTGGGTTACTGATGTCCCATCAAGTGGCAATAGTCCCCACCACCTTGGCCCTTCACATGATGGGAAGACTCTCATTGGTGGCGGATTATTGTCCTTACTGAAGACCCAAGACACCGCCTTCTACTTCGATGTTTCAGACCCGTACCGTCCAACTTTCAAGAAGAGTAACCGTGGTATTCTTTCGTCTATCGTTGATGAGATTCGTGCCAAGCCCGATGGGTAAGTCGCCCCACCCAGCAGTGACAAAGCCTCCTAACAGTTATCATCAGAGGATTCTTCATCACGTACATGGGATGTAAGTTTACACTTTGTATATTCCTGGTTGTAGCAAAACAAATGCTAACCCCGACCCTAGCTGCTCTCGGCACTTCACCCGGTCGCCTCGTTGAAACGGATGCCGAATTCAACATCATTCACGAATGGCCTGAGAGTGTGGATGGTGTCCTCAATATCCTTGGGGAACAATTCTCTCCGCACGGATTGACCATTGACTTTGACAAGAATGTCATTTTGACATCCGACTACGTTATTCCGCTCAGTATCTTGAAGCCCAGCTTAGGTATTCAGAGAGGAA
This sequence comes from Hypoxylon trugodes, assembly GCF_022578975.1. NCBI lineage: Eukaryota > Fungi > Ascomycota > Sordariomycetes > Xylariales > Hypoxylaceae > Hypoxylon > Hypoxylon trugodes. The sequence continues at coordinate 353,068 of NW_026250021.1, forward strand.
ATACCCTGCGACTATGGGACCTTCCCTCGCGAGAAATCATTAGCACAATTGAAATTCCGGATGTATGTGCCTAATTATATGCATTTCAATGTTCTTACTAACAATGGTTATAGGGAGGCGGTATTCAAGATGTCAAGTTCATTCCCGGTAACCCTGAGACAGCAGCTCTTGCGACCGCCGTGCATTTGGGCCAAGTGTGGATCATTTATCCCTTCCGTAAGGATAGCAACGGCAAGCAGGGAGTTGCGAAGCTATTATACGACTTGGGTCCCAAAGCTCGTGACACCACTGCTATTTAGTAAGTTGAACCCATGTCATTCATAATGCCCTACATGCTATTCAGAATAGAGAACTAATCAATGTTTCCAGCTCCGATATCTCGGCAGATGGCAAATTCGCCTATTTCACGCTAACCACGGCGGACCACATCGCGGCTCTCGACATTTCAGACTTGGATAACGTGAAGCGACTCGATGACCCCGACGAGGACCAGCCCACAATTGGTCCCCACTATATCAAGATTACGCCGGATCAGAAGCATATCGTGGTTACGGACTACTTCGTGCAGACCGGTGAAATCGGCCTCATCAACACTCCAGCCGATTTCAAGGCGCTTTACATCGATATCCTTGACGATGGATCATTGAGCTTTAACCGCAGCATAGATTTCCCCCGCGAATTCGCGAACAGGGGCGGTGCCAAGCCCCACTCTTCCGTGGTGTTCGATCTTTCAGATCCGGAAAACCCTATTTACTATTAAATTGGTGTTATTGATGGCAAATGCGACGATGACGATGATGGTATGGGGATATTAAACTTTTGGAATAATATATAATGTTTTTATATGATGACGGATGCTTGGTGGGCTTGTAGTTGAAAGGACGTAGGTAGGATCCAGGGGTAAGATCTCATAAGGGCTACTAGCAATGTGATAACCTCCCCAGGAATAGAGCGTCTATTTCCCATTTGCAATATTAAAAATTGAGTGGTAAATCACGATCGTTTTGCGCCTGATGAAACAAGTAGGATCGGAAATCTCGTCTAGCACTACCTAATTGTGTTGCGTACCTCCTTAGAACCCAACCAGGTCCGTTTCTTCCACATACCTGTGGGGTGTGCCTAACGAGAGCTGTTAAGAACTTCGGAGGCCGGGCTGCGGCCTGTGATGCAGGACGTGTCGAATTCTCCTTTCGAGTGGCTGCCTCCTTTTCTTTATCGATGATGAAATTGAAACAGGGATTCAAAGCTACCACCAAGAAGCGGGCGGACTCGTCGTAGATTACCCACTCGGTAGTGATCCGTAGGGGCGTGGATATTGTTGCTTCTGTCATGGCTCGCTCATCATATCTCATATATTCGAAATGCAGCGTGCCGTCTCGGTCAAGGCCGTTGGTGTAATTCCCCGCATCGTTGTCTGTGCTTATTGGGGGTATGCGCCTTGTAGAGTTTTGCGCGTTGGCGCGACAGCCCAGGACTGGACAGAGGTCTATGTAGTGCGACCATACGAATACATTACACTCAGTCCAGATAAGTCAGGCTATCGCCATAAGTACTTTGAGCGAGGCTTTGCGCCCTTTTCCTACGACTCTTCCTTTTCCCTTCAACCTTTTTCTGGTTGTGAACCACAAGCGGAATGACTACCCCTATATCTTCAAAAATGTCATCCACTGCTATCGCCGAGATCTCTCGGTCAGATCTCCGTAGCTTACCTGATGCCCCGACTACTGCGTCGATCTCAAACGCCAAGCATTTGTCCTCTTATAATTGGATCGAAGCCCCTACACCAACTATTGCCGTTCCCGGCAGTCCGGCACTTTGGGCCGCTCCTAAAACTGCTCAGAAGTTGAAGCAAGATTCCGGACTCATATACATTGCACAGAATGCGGCTCGTCACCCAGATAGTCCACTGGAGCCATTATTTCGTGCTCTATATATCACGAATCCCTCGTTCGACATCAACTCTATCGATGTTGTGACTGATCGGAACAACATCCGCAAACTCCTTAGTTTCATCGAACCCAGTATGTCGAAGAATGGCCTTGAAGAATTCACCATCGGCGTGGAAACCGTGGGGAATACCGTCATATTCTCTCGCGATGAGGCCAAAACTCAGGAGATCATTCGTCCACACGAGTTCAGGGGCTTTGGTCACGAATTCGAAAAAGCGTATACAACCGACAAGGTCAAAGACAGTACTGGCCATCATCGAATAATCTCATATAGCTTTGGTGGCTTGAACCTCATTGTGCGCTATGAGACGGATGGGTACGTAGGTACCAATAGCATGCCGTCTTCCAGTAGCAAAGGACAGGCACCCGCGGATTTATCCAGCATACTAGAGTCCTTATCCCTAGGGCCATCTTCCAAACCTCCTGCCGTCGATCCGAAGGGATCCAAATTGACCATTAAAGAAAATGGTCAGATGGTTACTCAAGGCTCAACTCTCGAAATCAAGACTCGCGTCTCCCATAAACCGATTGAGATCCGCGAAGTCGCACCACAGCTTTGGGCTTCCCAGACCCCAAGACTCGTCCGGGCTTATCACCAACGAGGAGTATTTCGGCCGCCAGTGGTGGAGGATGTATCCGCTCAGGTCAAAAGATGGGAATTGGACAATCAGATACACCTTAGACGCCTTGTGGCGCTAATTCGCAAGATTATGAGCCTAGCGAGAAGTCGCAATGGAAGCGTTGTGCTCAAATATGACCCGACGCGGGACAAGTTGGTTGTGCGGGAAGTACATCGGAAGAAAATGCTGCCTGAGGACTTATATGCTAAGTGGAATGACGGCAAGACCGTTACGGAAGCTCTGAATGGATTGGAGGTTTGAGTTCCCTTTCATCCTCACAGCCTACGTGGATCTTCATAAGTTCTGGTATTCTCATGATAGGAACAGAAGTTAGCACGAGCAATATGTCAAGTCGTGGTCTATAGCAGAATAATAAACTGGAATGACTTGACTTGTAACCTTGGAAGTTGGTGGTGATGGTCGCAATACCTAGGTAGTCTTTATAGCGTACCCCACACACTAGTGGTGCCCTACCAAACATTAAAATATAGGGGTCTAGGTACCCGTAATGAGGGGTAACTCGCCTCCTATTTTTAACACGGATTAATTACACTTCAATAACATTTGCAATTCTTATTCTATTTTAGAAATAAATATGCGCGAATTTAGCCTTTCTAAATACCTATAACTTAGAACGAGCTAGATTATTTCACTATTATTATTCATGAAGATGTTGCGGAGTGATTAGAAATTCTAAGTACAACGACCCTAAATTTTCATCATAACCTTAGTCTTATAACCCTAGCCCCTTTTCGGGATCCTAATATATTAAAATTCAAGGAAAGGGATGGCGACACCTTGTACGCAATCCTGTACCCATTTTCTTCGAAGATATTTGCAGCGATATGATAAAGTGGGGAAAATTAAGAATAGATAATTGTTAAAAGTTGGTATCAGATTCATTAACTACTCCGCGAGGAGAGAATGGTATGTATTCTATATAACCTCTATATGCGATCCTTTGCCCATGGATGTTGGCGGTCATATGCGCTGTGGTCTGAGAGACTACGCTCATAGTTTCCAAATTCTTCACGCCTCACGAACTGCGTCGTTCGTATTATCACGCCGGCTTCGGGTCTGGTGATACCGTGCTGCAGGGTTTCATCCCTCAATCCTTCCATCGAATCCGACACCGCTGGGCCACGTGAAGAGTCAATTGTCGTCAACATCATGCCTCCACGGCCATTATTGATCTTGCGATAAAATGTGTGGGATGAAGGTCCCCGGGTATGCTTGATAATCATGCCGGAACCGGCCCATGGCGACGAGCGAAGACTACTTATCTTGCTGATCTTAGAAAGGGGCCGTCGAGTAAACCGGTCGTCGACTGATAAAAGTGGTGAGCCGAATGAGGTTGGGAGGTGGACGTCAGTCAGTATCCTAGCTAGACTAGGAACGCCGAAAACTACAAACAGGCATGTAATTTCTACGAGCGCCCAAAGCAAGATAGGCGTTGTATGGTAGAACTGATCGTCCGATCTGGTGTACTTGACTTCTGAGCCTAGGCGGAAGCCAGCTGCGATACAGCACCTGTTACATTCCTCCGGTTAGCCATACAAATGCCATAGGTACTAATACAAACAAGAAAAGGAGGCGAAGAGCGAAACGTACAATAGACCGAATGCGCAAATGACGATTACACCGGTTTTCGTCCTCGTTGGCAATTTTAGGTTCCAGATGACTTGCTGTGGCAGAAGGAACATGATGATGTCCGAAAATAGATTGACAGTAGCTGTCGCAATTTTGAAGACCTGAATGTCAATATGACAGGAGCCGCCATCGAATAGGGGATTCCAATTTTTCTCAACCGGTGTACAGGCGAAATTCATGAGAAATAGGTGTATGATATAGAAAACGGTATTCGCGCCCAGCACGCCGTAACAGAGCCAGAAAAAACGATCCCGAATTCCATATGGGATGAACACCTGGATCCAATCCAAAAGAATGGCAGCCTTTATGGTCATGATGACTCCGATATAAAAGCTCCCACTGATGAAGATAGGAAAGATGGCATCCGCCATATCCTTCCAACGGATGTCCCATTGATGCACAAAAACGCCTGTATTGCCCAGCAGGCGATAACCGAAATAAATATCCGTTACATAGCAACCAAAGCCAATTAACATTAAAACTAATAAATGAACGTTAGAATAGGAGGCATCGTTTAGTCACTATCATACACTAGTCACTCACTATCGGGAAATTCAAATTTCTTCACACAGAATAATTTTGCATAAACTCGAAATAGTATCGCTATCGTTGTTATCGCTAAACATAAAGGCAATAGGACTTTAGCAGCGTAATTCTTATTCGGCGGATCGTCGAAGTTTGGGATAATATTATCGGGCGGGTCGAGGGCCGGCTTATCGAGATATTGGTCCAGCTCGGCCGAGGTCAATGATGAAAGATCCGCCATTACGTGACTTCTTTCCCACCGAAGATTCTCCTCCGCCGTCGCTTGTACCACATCCAGGCCGAGATGGGAATAAAAATGGCTAATTGCAGTCGGGCCGGTGGACAAGTGGCTTTGGAAAACGGGAGACCTTTTCAAGGACGCACAAGAGCGCGAACGCGTGGGTAAGAACTCTATCTATACCCAACGACATGACTGAAGTCGTATACTGAAGAATTACTACATTAGGCAGGATGCGTGGCCGGCGCGCTGACATGCATGGCAAACAGCGTGGTAGTGGATCAAATTCCTAAAAGGGCATTTGCTCAGAATCAGCATTATGGAGCAGCTGAGAATTAGGAGGGTGACATGACGCAGTACTATTGGCAGGTACTCTGTGCCTTTTTATACCACATTTTGGTGCTAGAGGCTCACTGGAGGACGTTAGTGGGTGCGTAGGATCGGTCAGCATGACCGACCTGCCAAACTCTTCCCGTTATTCCCAAACCACGTAAATGCTCTCCGGTGGAGGGTTACATTGGAGCATGCACTTCATCTGGCAGTCGTAGAGTCAAGTCCGTGAGCCACGAGCTAGATGATGTACTAAAATCGAAGACGGTTAGAACATATTGCGAAGGATCTTGTTGTAGTTATCTGCGACCTAAGTGAACCAACCATAGGGCCCGACGATGAAGAAGGTAGTATTTAAATCGATGGCCGCCACGTTCCGCGCACTGTTATTATCTTCTACAGAGAGGATATTGGTTCGGATCTGCCCCTACTCCTCATTCTCCTCCTAGATTGGGCATGATGTGTGCATACATATGCGTGGACAGGTGTATTACAGCCCTATTAAACCCAATCACCAGCTCCATTAACACGTGAGACTGAACCAACAACATCGCAAACCGAACTCGATATGGCATCCACAATGTGATGGGTTTTAATTTGTTCGGGGCGATAATTCGAGCCTCTTATGTGAACCGACTAATCGACAACGCTTGTCCTCATTGACGGCCAACTCGGAATCACGACACTGGAGAATCAAATACCTATGTCTATGCCAATTACCCCGCCGGGTATTGTGTGGATGGCGATAACTCGCATTGTCGAAATAGAGGCGAAAACATTTTAATTGAATTTCAAATCGTGGGCGGGGATAAATGAAATAACGTCAGCTTGCTCAACTTAGGCTATACCGCATTTTGCTATGGGATTTGATTTGACATCCTGTTTCGAAGGATTCAGGATCCTTACACGAGGCGAAACGGTGAGTGGCAGGATATAAGCTGAAACGGCCGAGTCCACCTGCTTAATTACTGAATGCTATGGAGCTGTCGCGATCTAATACCTTGTCATTAGCGACCTTGCTTTTTTATTCTTCTCGGGACCGGGTCTTCCTGTTTAGTTCTCAATCTCGTGATATGATCGAGCGCTATCTGTTTCCTAGTTGAGGCTATGATATGGTGTTGAATCGCACCCGTATCGTCTCTTTTAGACGTGGACCGATCTTGAAGGATTGGTTAGTCTCAACGCTAGCCGAGAAGTTCTAGAAAACCAAGAGAATTCCATCTCTAGATATGTTTAAACGAAAAGTTAGATCTTCATCTAAGCTTATGAAACGACTCTCTAATGCCTGACTTTATGACAAGATGAAACTATTTTTAAAATCTAATAATAGATCGCTCTATAGATCTTGATCGTTTGAGGGGAGTACAACTTTAAAAACGCACAGTCTTTAGCAGGCAACGTAGCTTAGACCGCTACTCAGCTACTAGGGTAGGAGCCGGGCTGCAGACAAACCCCTGCTATGGGTCACGAGAATCGAATGACGGACATCCAGCGTGCTAGTATGACGCAGATGGCTTCTATGGCATTGGTCCTTGAATTGAGAAAGATATTACAAGGCACTCATCGGGAATTGCCACATTGTTAATCGTCAACGGCTTAGGTACGTTTGCGTTATATGAGCGATTTTTACTTATCTAAGTGATTACTCTCGCCAGCTACCAATCTTGAAACGCCGCCTAGGCAGAGGAGACCTACCTAAGCTTTTTGTGCGGATAGCTTACCTGAGGAGATATCAAAACGGACCAGTAAAGTAAAGAACCAAGATGATCGAAAACGAAATGCCAACTTTGCAAGGACGTAGCCTTTGAGTCCGCGCAAACATCCTTAGCGTATAACGCCCCAGTTTCCATCTGCAGATGCAGTCCTCTTAATTTCCCATTATGTATCTCGCCCGCAATCGACAAGCAATGAGCTTTATGTCAGCATTTTAGCTACATGTTCTGCCGACATGTACCCAACGACTGTCCAATATGGGTAAGAAGTTGGATATGCGATGCGAAATGACTTCATTGCCGATGTTGATGAAAATTCCTGTTCCAGGGACTACCCTGGACTGCACCAACGAAAGAGACGACGTAGTGAGTTGGGGTGATACAATGCGGGGCAGAAAGTAGGTACCTAACCGCTTTGTGTGTTATACCTCAGTCTCCCTGTGAAGTATGTATAGGTAAATGTAGGTAGAAGCATGTTGGGACTCTTACCTTCCAAGTCACCAATGGGTTTCCGATCGCAAATAGAAGCGATAAAAACCCCAATTGTTTTTGGAATCTGAGAACAGATAGCCTGCCTCACTACTTAGGTATGTCTGAATTAATTCTTCGCGTGAAGACTTCTAGCGTGCTATGGAATGGTCTCTTACGGGCAGTCTCGAAGATTCTGCAGCATACGCGGAGTCTGTACAGACTCCCACTTACTACAATGTTATGAATGGCAACCGCTTAGACTATGGCGGTTCTGTCAAGGAAATTGCCGAGCGGCACGGTAAGGGCGCTGAGCACAAGCCTGTCGTGTAAGTTGCATTTTTTCAGGTTTGTATTTTTTGATACTAACATGGTACCCCTCTACGATAGGCATGAGTTTCTCTGTGACGGCGACCAGCTTGCTGCTCGCATGGGTGGTACAATCATGGTTGGCGGCGTGGATAGTGAATTTGAGAACTTCATGTTTGCAAAAGTGGATAAGGTGACCGGAAGGTTGGAATGGCTAGTTGAGCGAGCAATCTGGGGTCCCATTGGCAAAGCGCCTAAGCATAGCGTAAGTTAAGAGAAGATGTATTTGGGCTTGTCGACATGGCTTTCACTCCGTTGACAACTGAGGTCCAATAGAAAATACATTTCCAGCAACTTTGGTAATCAGGGGTTATAACCCTATATGACGACCTAAATTGCTAAGGATCCTGGGTGTCCAACCCAATTCCCCATGCGTAGCGCGCTTACTGGCTGTGCCGACATTAAAGAAGTATCAGATTGAGCAGGACTTAAGTTACATATGTATTTCGAAAGGATGGTCTCGTGTACTTAGACACTGTGTGCTCAAAACTTATGCAAGTACCGCCCAGGACATTGCAGTCTTCAGCCTAGAAACCCGTATATGTTTTCTTTAACCTGATATCCCTTCCGTGTAGTCCCGTAAAACCCCAACCATTCCCTTTTGACGATCCATAGTAAGCCCTTATATATACCTCCTTAATAGAACAAAATCCCTAAAAAGACATCGATAATGGTGGTCAGCATTGAGCCATCCTCAAATGGATTCATGCGCACCGGAATCATGATGAGTAAAATGCGGTATGTTTGTATCACGCTTGAAGTTCTCTCCAGGAGTCACCTCGAGGATGGAATATCAGGTTAGGGCCATCGTGTGATGACGTGAAAACATTCAAGAGCTGAAACTCATCAGCGCCAGTGGCGTTTGGCGTCGTACCAACTTTGCCCAGGCTTCCCGGTGCACTCTCAAAGTCGAAGTACCACAATGTCTTAGCCACCACCAAGCTAGACTCCAAGTAAGCCATTGCTTTCCCCGCGCAACCACGGGAACCGAGAGAAAATGCCGCAAAAGCATTGTGGGCTTGCTTCCTCTCAGTTTCGTCTTCCAAGGCAAGCCAGCGTTCTGGTTGGAAGGCGAATGGGTCTGGAAAGTAATCTTCGTTGTGATGTAGAGTGTATGTGCTTACACCTATTTGGGTTCCAGGGGGGATTACATGTCCGTCTACGATTAGTGGTTCGGTTTCCTTGTCGGACACTGGCAATTCCCGCCATAATGCACCTGCTAGGGGTGGAGACAATCGGAGTGCCTCGTCAATGCAGGCGCGGAGGTATCGGCAACCAGTAAGTTTCTGACCGCCTTGAATCTCGTCTGCATTCGTGAATGCGGTGCGAATTTCTTTGGCGAGCTTTTCGTAGCTTTCTGGGTTTCGAGATAGATAGAATAATAGTGCGCAAAGACCAGTGGAAACCGTGTCACCGCCTAAGTAATGTTAGCAATGTCTTGTGAAGTAAAAGAATAGTGGTATGGCGGACCTGCTGGGAAAAAGAATACGGCTTCCGCCCATAAATCATTAGATCCGATTTCGTCGTCTGTTTCGGTATCTATCTCATTTGCGATAACTGAGTAGAGGTCGTGAATCGACTTTACATCTTTAGAAAGACGGGAAGATATCATTTTGGTAACCATTTCGTGGTAGTCTCTTAATCTACCATAGTTAAAGATGCCTGCGAAAAGGAATGGTTGGAGCAGTGCAATTGACGGAAGTTGTAGAGACACGTACTTTGACAAGGGCTAGGATTAGTAGTTATTTTGGATATCATAAACAACGGAGAAAATCGATAGAAAGAAGCCTCTGCACTAACTAGGAGTAGAGATGTGATGTCCGCTAAGTTACTCACATTTATTTGAGTACCAGCATTCAAGGCTTCCATAATAAACCTATAAGTTTGTTTTGTTTGTGAATCTAGAGGATATCCAAAAGCGAGCCGGCTAACAATATCAAAACTAAGTCGTTTAATCCTATGTGTCATATTTACAATATTCGTCTCTACATTAGGACTTCGAGCTGAATCGAGAATCTGCTTGATGAATATGTCAATCTGCTCAGTCATGACGGGTTCAAATCGTCGCATTGAGCGTTCTGATACGGTCTCGCCGACAAGTCTCCGCCTAGACCGGTGTAGCCGCTTATCGGCAGCATTCCAGACATTGGTGGCTCTCGCAAGGCGTGCGGTGGCCTCCGACGATTCTATCATTGTTGTAAATGTCTTTATCTTCATTAGCACTTTGTTTTGAGAGGGTTTCCCTAATGGCAATATGATTCGGTTCTTACCATGTAGAGCCTTGGCGGAGTTAAAAACAAGCCTATTAGGGCCTTGTCTTATCACAGGACCTGGCACGGTTAGACACTTCAGTCACATCGACTGGGGCACCATAACCCACCATATTTAAGATGATTCTCCCTGGTAACAAAGTGCTCTTTCGTACCAAGGGCGATGAAAACACCGTAGAGATCCGTTACTTTCGCAATCCATGGTCCAGGATAATCTTTCAAGGGATGAAATACTAGGCGATAGACACAGATAGTGAACACCTTGCAAGTTAGCAAAGAAGCATAGTGCGGAGTTAAAGTGATGTACATGGCACAACAGGAGAACTGCAGCGATCCCCACCATGGACGCCGTGGAACTGGCCCAGATCATCGTTACTAATGCCGTATTCGTAGTGGTTTCGGATGTCAACGTCCGGGTTAATGGTGCGGGATAGACGAAGTACGGAACAATAATTTCTGTAACTTCAAAGTTGAGATGTGTTCAGTCACTCAGACCATTACCGCCGGGGTCGAATTTGTAAGAATTCACCCGATTTTCTCACATACGGCACAGGTAGTACAGCTATCCTAGTGCCAATCCCCCAGATGAGTAAAGGGCATCGACAATTGGTTCGGGTACTAGGAGTGTTTTGACCCTCCGAAGCCACACATTCCACTACGATCCGCAACCGTACTTACCCTATTTGGGAATAATAATTCCAAAGCTGAATTTCGCGTTGAACCAACAACTTCTAGAAAAAGTGGATGTTACCTAATCAACGACCATTAACGCGAATGAAACGCGTTGTACGATACCATGATCGTAAACGTCTGCTGGTTAAGGAGACGTCCTTTTACAAGCGTATCTCCACTTCATGTGCTTCGTCGTTTTTGGCCGAGTGACTCACCATGTTGATACCTAGGTAATGTAGTTTACTGATTTGTATAATAAATAATGAATAGTTCCGCTCAGGTTTCCCAACTCTCAAATATCCAGCAGTCCCAGCTTTTGCCTCACAGTAACAAGTAATACACCCCTCTCGGAGATCACCATGGCGAAAACGAACAAATCCTCGTCTAAATGGCTATTAGAACCCGACTATTTGTTCCTCCCTCTAGCTGGTCTCGGCTTGCTTTGCCAATGGACTCCACTGTTAGCAACAACGGCGTTTGCCGTATCGGTAGAGGCGACGAAGGCAGGCGTCTTAGCTAACGGCGGAGTTCTTAAGTTAACTTGGACCGGTATAGAGCCCATTGACTTCGTGCTCCGATACATCTCAGTGACCTTCGCGGCCTTTCTCGACGTTCACCATGACCCTACGCCGTTTCTGCTACTCTTCGATCTGGTCTTCTCTCTCGCCGTCTGGGACACGGTAATCCTAACGGAGAGCCGACGAGACAAGACGGGACCACTCAGAAAGTAAGAAACTATCTAACAATATAATATACATTTCTAATCATCGATAATTCATTTGACCCATACGTCGCGATGCTAACAATTTTGTGTGCGATAGTTCAGCATTTTGGTCGCTTATGCGAAACTATTTTGGTGCAGCCTCAGTTCTCCCCACCTACTTCAGCCTGTACATTAAGAAGCAGCCTCAAACTGGCCCAAAGCTGCCTCGAAATGAGGCTCAGGCTATACCATTCACTACAATCTGGAACCTACTTCTCGCCTCCGCTCTGCTGTTCCCCACCTTGTTAGGTGCACATCCGTTCCGAATTCAGGACGGCTTGCTCCTCTGGTTCTGGGGCCCGCTTTCCGTCGGCCTCTTCCAGCGTATAGCCAGTAGCCTCATCGCCTCCAGCGGACTTTCCTATAAAGGCTCTACAAACCCCATTGGCGCTGCCTACAACCTCGTCGGCGCGGTCAGCTCGTTAGCCCACCTCAGTGTTTCTGCGTGGATCTTCAGCTCCCCTAATCTAACATTTAGCGGGACTTACCTACCTAACCCCTGGAGTATTCATGAGGGTCCAACTATCTTCGTTGATGTTCTCCTGGTTTTCATCCAATTCGGCTACACGGCGCTTACCCTATCTGTACTTGCTCTCGGCTTCTACACGCTATCTGTCGAGAAAGTTACTACTGCGAAGTCCTCTAGGAGCGTTTCCCTACCTACATTTCTGGGGATTGTAGCGGTTGCGGGTCCAGGGGCTGGATTGGCTTGGTTGTTTAGGGGAGGAGAGAGTGAAAGCGAGGCCACTTCCGCCAAGAACAAGAATTCCTAAATCCAAGGAACGCGGAATCACGCCGATAAAACGCAGTAGCTTGTGGGGTTGGTAGTTTCGAGATTAACTCGCGTCAAGTAACTTTTGGGGGGAGGGGGTTGGGACCAGGATCGAGCTCTGAGGGATTCTAGTCTGCGAATGCTATGGTATATCGGCCCATATTTAGCCCATTGGGTGGTCCGTTCAATGGAACTTAGTTCAGAGCGTATCCAAATATTGTTTTGTGCTACGATATCCAACGACTGAGTCACCGCTCAGGGATGAACGTTCAGCAATTGCTCATTGCGCCTGGCCATAAGAGCCTCGTGATTCCGCAACGTACGGCTCGCTTCCTCTAATCGAACACGGGAATCCCCAGTTCTCTCGGTACCATATCTCTCCGAAGTCTTCAAAACTCGAGGAAACGTATATAGAAACGTACTCGTTGCTGCTGCGATAATGTAGAATATCAAGATGCCAAGTGACCCGCCCCGCCCAAAGCCGGGAATCAAGTTGTTAGAATATACACCCCCGAGATATATACCAAAGCCAAAGACAAAACAATTGAGTGATAATCCAAGAAGGCCGGATGGTGCCGCTACAACGATAGCCGCCAACGCGGAAGCTTCTCGATCTAGTGGATCGACAAAATCAAGTTCGGGTAGCGGGGCCGCTTGATTTCGTGGTGGTGGATCTCCAGGCGGAGGATGGCCTTGTAGGGAGTTAAGATATTCCAATATCATTTGTAATTTTTCGTTGACCTGTTCCTCGGTCAACGGCCGAGAGAGCCAATCCAAGAGACCGTCAGTTCCCAGCAAGCCATTTACTTCCTGTTGGACAATGAAGCAAGCATAAACCGATATAGCCCCGAAAATGAGGCTGGCGACAAGGAAAGCAGCGGCAGTCCAATGGGCTTGGTCAATACCTTCAAGCGACAACCCTGTAATAGCAACCTGAGCAATTATGGCGCCCTGTAAAGAATAAAGACATTAAACATGATTGAGTATGGGAATGATTGGTTTGGGGGGATCTCACAGCTACTGCAACCATATTCATGCTCGAGCTGAGAGATTGCCGGAATTCGGACAGCCTCGCATCCGTACCGGTATCTGATATAATTTTATCTATTCGATCTATCGCCGACGAGGCTCCTGGAAGTAAGTTGAGCAGCAGAACCGCGACCAGGCCATCTTTGCGATATATACGATGGGTGCGAGTAACTTTGGTATAGAGCCAGTTTAACGTCGAGGTAGAGACATTAACTCCACCGGCACTGATAAGGAATGGAATGACTGCGGAAACAACTCCGATAATTTCTAGGCCGCTCATTGTAAATGGGGGCTCAAACGATGCTGATGGGATTTGGGAAGGGCGAATAAGGCGCTGGAAAGCGGTGTCAAATTAGGGCTGGGACCTCTGTAAATATCTAATGAAAGAGGGAAGAATTGAGTAATAATTATTGGAAATAAAACTGCTACGGGGCGGAATACGACTATACTATCCTCAATTGGTTCGATTTGCGGAAGTAAGCGGGGTAATTTATGAAATTGAATTGATAGGATACGGATTACTAGATATGAAGCCGCTTCTTCGTTCCAGGATACTATAGGGACAACAGAGGATAGGTAGAATGTGAGTGACTAAAGATGTTCGTGTGCTAGCGACGGCGATGTGAATATGCGGAATAGCTTTTGCGAATAATCGCTTAATAGGCGACACCAGCCCCTCGGTGTATAGGGCCAATAATATAATCGACGGCGGAGCCCGTGAGATGGCCATCGTGGTGCCGGAATGAAACGCGCCCGGGGAAACCCAAGTATTAAAGGAACGTTGAGTGTTAACTATTGACCACAAAGCAAGGAATGCATCAGCGGGGTTATCCACACTCACCTTCAATTCTCGATAACGAGAACGACACTGCGAATATTCATATAGGCAGAGAAGAAGCTATCAAGCCGTGAGTCTACGATAAAACCCTCTTGCCCCACCCTTCAACTCCTCGTCTTTCCAACCGCTCCTCTGCGAATGATCGCCGGATTGTTATCGAAACTGTATAGATGAGTTCATTAAGAATCTAGCAACTTTTTTCGAGGCCCTTGATTGCCACCCGCCCAGGTAGGTGTACCAAACATTATCCTAGACATAGCCAAGCTTCGCTACCGACGAGCCCAACCCGCCGAAAGAAACACGAACCCACATCTAAATCCAAACTCACAAAGTGAACCGTAAGCCAAACAAATACGTTCTTAAATCACATTACCGCACAGAGATGCGAGTCTGGCTTGTCTCTCCTCTTCTCCCATCTTCTCTTACCGCGTTCCAAAGTCTTCTCGTGATCATCCAAGCCGTCCCAATAGATCGCGGTTCCAACTCTCGGGTTCTGCATTTCTTCCGCCATGACGCGTAGGCATTCCTCGTTTCGTTGCTCGAGGGCGAGAAACCCAAGGCCAACTCGCTTCTGCTGCCGCCATCTCGGGTCGATTTCATAGGCATGCACGTATAGAGGGTTCCGTAGCTTTTTCAGTGCGTCCTCGAATTTATGGAACTGTCCTAGACACTGGATCACGACCGCGACGAAAGTTAATGCCCGAGAGTAGCACAAGACCATGTATGTCAGTAGTAAAGTCCGCGAGTACTAGGGAGAGCATATCTATGCATTGCAGCGTCGGTTCGTTGGGTTGCCCGGGAAAGAGCATTGGCGAGTAGCCCTCCCGGACGCTTTCGCCCGCGAAAGGTTTAGGGAGTCTATTATATTTTTCAATTTTTTTAAACGCAGATGTGGCCCATGTGGTCAACATCTCCTCAGAGACGCCTGCAGACCTTGCATGTTTAACGAGCTCTGTCTCTTTCATCCGTTTCTCTCCCGTAATCGGATCGATCATACATCCTGTGCGGTTAATGCGATACGCCCCTAGGGCGTACGGCACGCGTACCTCGTTATCCGGCATTCGATCGGGATTCCATCCTGCCGCATCACACGCTAACAGATATGATTTCCTCTTTACAAAGCGGTTCAGGTCCAGTTTCTTGAGATCTCCGACAGTGCGTTGAGCTTTATGACCAGGCGGTGGCGGTTCGCTATTGACCCTCGTTTGGAATGTACTGGCAAATTTCGATGTCGGGGCTTCGTTGTTGGCGAAAAAAGCACCTGGGAACGTCTCCGTAAGTGCCTTGAATAACGAGATGGGAGTGGTGATGTAGCCTTTCTGCACGAGCATGTTATGCAGATGGACGAGTAGAATGGGCTCGGGGAGCTTGTCAAGGATAGTGATGCTGGTGCTATATGCTTCTATGAGTCCCTCCGCAAGGCCGACACCGCAAAGGAAGGGTGAGTATTCCCAGAGACCGTTGGTATTAGTGGCGAGGAAACGAGATGGGGGCATACTGTCTAGCCCATCTATATACTTCGACCTACCGAGGTAGTTGGCTAAGTTATATTGAACGATTCCAAATAGTTGGTGGTGAAAGTCGTGACGACGAAGATCGCCGTTAAGTGCCCCTTCCTTCTCTAAGAGATCCCTGAGAACGTCGACCGCGCAGAGAAATCCAGAACCCAATCGCTCATTTTTTCGATCGAGAAATAAGTCAATATCTCGCAGTGGACTGAAGCCCGAGGGTGGTGCTTCGACGAGGTGACCAAGGGTGCCAACAGACCATCCGCGGGAAACCGTCATCGCGTCAGCCATGCACTGTAACTGAAAAACGTGGTGAGGAAGAATCTTTTGGCGGATATCCGATTCTGGTTTCTGCATGGCAAGATTGGTGACAAATCCGGCGAATTCTTTCAACCCGTAAAGCCGTCGATGTCTATCCCAAGGACCGGAGGTAGATCAGTCCACCGATTCCAGTTTATGGTGTTCTTTTTGCGTGGCGTTACGCTGCACGACAATGCTTGAAAAAACATTGACAAGATCATACAGCCAATTGATAGTATAGCACCGGCGCCATTTCAGCCTCTCTAGCTCGCTTGCGCGGCAGAGGTCAAATTCGGGATCCCAATTGCCAAGTTCTTTGAGCATGCGCTTTGTTGGTTTCCCGCTTCTATTCTTTTGGAAGTCGATGATAAAGTCGACGAGGTCATTATACGCGTAGATTAATAACTGCTCTTTGATGTCAATTGGGGCTTCCCCAATTTTGCTACCGTCATTCTGGTCCGGATCTACCTCAAAACGCATTCTGATTAGACCTTGTGACAATTCTATATCTCCGCGGGTGATGGTATTCATGACTGTCTCGTACGAGTCGTGTCCGGGGAAGCAAATAAAGATTTCGGCGACTGAGCGCTCAACCATTTTGATGGCAACGTTGGATAGTGCGCCGGCAGCGGCGCCGTTGAGCCCATCATATATCACCTCTCGCCATGTCGCCTGCAGATAGCCACGTAGCTCGGCCCATTCCTTAATGGGGGAAAGGACGGTCATCGAATATTCGGTGACGATCCCTTCTTGATCATCGATGATCCGGTAGCTCTCCACAGGGACGTCATCAAGGGTGGGCTCCTCGTCGGTAGGCCGCTGTTGTTTCGCCTTCTTCTTAGCACCCTTCTTATATTTCTGCTTCTTGCTTTTGCCTCTTGATCTTTTATGCTGATATCTCCGATAAGCTTGGTTCTGTTGGGACTCTATGTCGGATCCATCGTCGCTTTCCCCTTCATCCTCCTCGCCTAACGCCGCATCTCCGTCGAGTTTGAGTGCGGAAAATGTGTTAGCAAAGAGGACTTGTTCGAGATCAGCCTGATCGTCTGTGTTAGTGTCTGCCGATTTCGAATTCCTTTTATCGGCCCATGCAGGCCCTCCTAGTGCTTCAAATGCCTCGACAAGGGCGTCAATAAAGTATTTGTGAGAGGCATTACTTCGCTCAATATCAGGGTCGGGTCTATAAGCAACAAGTTCTTGAAAAGCCTGGTAGGTGGCTGTCCGTGCTTGTATAACGGTATCGAATAAGCCGAGGATGGCGGAAGGGACATAGCTGATGCGCGTTGCAATGAGCTTTGATAGGGCTAAAAGGTCTGATATGGTGACCTGCCCATTGGTGTTTAGAGTTTTCGGGGCATCTTCAGGGAGGTCAGATGAAGGTGAGGATTTAACGATCCAATATATGAGTCGGCTCGTGTCCTGCTTGTAGGCGAGATGGGAGTTCAGGGGAGCCATACCTAGGTATCCACTCCGTCGCGGAGCGATATCACCAAGTTTGACTAGGTACCTAGGTAGGTAGGGAAATTCTACGTATGTACTAGTTCTAGTTCTAGTTATAAATTAGAAGAGCCGAGAGGAGACGAATAAAACGAAGTGACGGGGTAAGTAAACTCCGAACGCGGATCGTCCCCGGGGCTAATGCAGGTCGCCAACCTGGAAAGTCTATTATATTAGGTGTAACACACCTAGGTCTCGAGATTAGCAGATAATGACGTTAGTGAGTTTGAAACTAAAGCTTCAAACTGTAAACAGCAACGACTTTCGAGTTAACTTGTTAATTCTACTTATTCTTGTACGTTGAAAAATATTGTACCAGTGCATATCCATATGAGCGACATTCTTAATATAGCACTACGAGCGACGATTGCTATGGTCGACAGGACCCCGTTTTTGAATTTGGTCTCGTTGTCCTCTTACATAGTTCTGCAAGTTCCCGGCGCACGGGCGATGGGCGTTTGCTTCGTCACATACGTCACCATACTGTAGAAAAACACTGGTACTCGCTGTAACATTGCGATATTCGATAATTGACCGCCCGCGCGCGTAGCATCTTCCCGCGGTAAGTACCTAGGTACGCAAGCCTTTAGCTTTACAGGGGTTAGCCTGCTGAAGACGCTACGTATGCGGGTAGCGCGTTGGATGTCGATGTTGATCTACGGATATATCTCCCCGATCTAAACCCCGCGATCTTTGGTTGACCACCTACATGTATATCACTAACAATATTCAGAAGGTACAATAGTTTCAAAGTACCTATTGATATGATAATAGTATAGGAATAATAAAAGGTCTAAATCAAGATGGACTAGAGTATCTAGTCTTATTTACGCCACCTACTATTTTCTGATTTTTGATTGGTAAAGAAGTACGATTCTTTATTTGGGATATTGTGTAATTTCAGGCCGTGGCGCGTTGATTTGCTTTTGCGGAATTAAAAAAATAGCGGTCTTCAACATAATCGATCTATAGTGGTCCAATTTTACCCCGCTGAAATCTTTAGCTACCAGGATAGAAAAGAACACTACGTCATTGGCGTAGGTATATCCATGTAAATGGCCTTTTCCTCCTTGGATTGGATGATAGTATACTTATTCCAATTCTAATCAAAGGCTAGAAAGAGCCCGCATAAGACTCATCGGATAGCAGCTTGGATCACAATTGTGCCGGATTGTACGGTCGAGATTAAGACTTTGAAAATTCGACACATACACGTATCTAAACGGTTACTGATAAAATACGGAATTATGGATTGAATGTTCTTTTTATTCAGTAGGCTTACATGCGAAAACTATTATTATCCTTAGCCATACTTCCCCAAATGCGAAATAAAAGGAAGGCGCTTTAAGAAGAGTACCAGCATGGATTCCTCACCGCCTTGCAGTAGCCGAACACCCCAAAACGCGAATGTGATTAGAAGAGAGATACGAACCAGTCTAACGCATCTGGTAAAGTCGACGGAAATGGCGAGGGACCACGGAAACGGGAATGGGAATGGGGCATTCTTCATATCCATCCGGCGTACAAATGCAAGGATTTAACCACTGGGTAAAAACTCAATGGATACACTGGCTTAATAGGTGAGGCGCAGCTAATGTTTACGGGACAGTTGGCATAGAATACCTGCTAAGCAAATACGGCCTAGATATAGACTCGTATATAAGACCAATAATATAGTTAATTAAAGGTTGAAGTCTTTATACAAAACGTGAATTAAGCTGATTGGCTTATCCGAATTACGTCATAGTTTCCAATAGAGAGTTTGCAAAAGAATTGAAAAGTCAAGGCATTGTAAAGCTATAGCAGTTTTGTTTCGCTAATCTACCTAAAGTATCCACTAATCAGCTCTTCAATTGGAGGTTAATAGGTAAGTTTATTATATAAAATTTACCTAAACCAACCCTTTATTATTTAGCGATTGGTGTTGATGTTTGCTATATTCCTCGCTTTGAAAAGTATAGTATTATGCAACGTTTAGGAAATTAAATGTGTTCTAGGTTAGTACAAGGCGAATCGTCGCAGCCGGATTGGGTCTCATTCCGCGAAGACGGGATCCTTCAGGCAAAACTAGCATTAATTAGATCTAAGATCATGCATGGTCTGACCCAGGCCTCGTGACGGGGTTATACGAGAATCAGAACTCGTATTTGTTACATGCCTAGGAATGCAACGATCGTGGTGCCAATACATGATGCCTCAACTGGTGATTTCTTTCAGCGTCACGTAAAAAAACATATATAAAACAGGATCGGTTTGACCACTACCTGGCGAATTCTTACCACCTCACCACCACTTTCACACATCATCTCACAGCTCTTAACCATATCCATTCGCTAGCTCTTCAAACTTTCACATTCACACAACTCCAAAATGAAGTTCTTTGCTACCATCCTGGGCGCTGCCGTCGTCGCCACTGGCGCCTCTGCCCAACAAGCCACCGTAACGAACAATTGCGCAGCTCCCGTCTACGTTCAGTCATTCCCTTACGATGGAAGCACATCCGGACCCCTAACCACCTTGAACCCCGGAGACACCTTCAAGGAGGATTTCCGTCCGTCAGGTTCGGTAAGTTGCCCTAATCTTCATTTCGCCAGTTCAACGCAAGCTAATCACATAGGCAGACCGTAAAGATCGACACCGACAAGACTCTCGCCCACCCGCTCTTCTTCGGCTACTCTTTCAGCTCAAACCCAGACTACGCCTACTGTAAGTGACTCCCGTGTCCACGAACCCGAAGCACTAGTATCTTCTGTACTAACTCACACTCTCTATAGATGAATTGAGCTCGTAAGCCATTATAACTTTCCCTCGATGCTTTCTAGTTGACTAACATTCTCGCAGGGAGTGGGGAAACCCCTTCGGCAAGTCGCATAACATTCTAACGCCGGGCACTGGTTGCGAACTTTTCGACTGCGCAGCCTTCGACGCCGGTTGCTACAGCAGGCCGGAAGCCAAGAAGGTGTACGGCTGCCCTGAGCCCGTGGATCTATCATTGACACTCTGCGTCTAGATGGAAGAAACGGTGATCGTGTCGCTTAGCTAAACGGACTTTGAGTTTCATCGCCCGTAAGAGTTCTAGCTTCAACGGACGGCTGTTGACTTGGGAATAGAAAATAACGAAAATGTTTAATGAATAATCATACTGCTACTTAAAAATATTAGATAATTGTTAGACATAAAATATGAGTTCTTGAAACTTACGATATTTGACAAATGAATTTTCTCTTTTATGTTGAACATGGCCATTTCAATCCGTTTTGCAATCAGTTAACATTATGATACCGTTTTAAACTGATTTTCGACTAACATGCAAATACCCACGGAGATACCTAGTTCATTGTTAACAACCTCTTCACTACCACCATTTCGATGGCGGCTTACTAGGTGCCTAGGTAGGTAGATATCTGGTCTGCTCACACCGAAGTCGCCGTTTCAAGAGGTAAGGTACATTCTCAATAGACTAGGAGCATCCTTAAAAGCGGCAAAATCGTGTAACCCAGTGTTTACAAGACAGCATGGCCAACACTACCTATGTACCTACCTAGATGCATACCAAAGCTGAAAGCCATGCCTGCATCTAGCCGGAGATCGGCAATATTTGGAGTAAGATGATCGGGTAGCGTAGCATATGATATATGAGGCTACGAATGCTAGATATCGGTCATATTTCATATTTTCAAAGCTCGTGGATTGGAACTCGTCTAAGCAACGACTATAGTAGATCATGGCCATAGCGCCTTAAGATTACTTGAATACCTAGGCAAGTTATTAGCGAAAGTGCATTTCCAAGCCACCAATACAACCTCGGTCGGTGGAAGGAAGAAGCTCGAGCGTTTTGTAAGCATCATTCTGTAATATGAAGCCTCCGGATAGAAACAAGATCCACTCACCGCATAACTATTTTCGTCATCTAATAAGAAAGGACTTGGATTTTGCGATGAAGGTTGTTCGGCCGAGGCTACCGTTCAGTTGATTCGAAGGGTATAAAGTCTCGCGATAGAACCCATTTAATAAGGCAACTAACATAACTAACCATCAGACATACAACAATCCCTAGTATCTCAATTCATCAGCAACACCTAACTTTAAAATGCTTTTCAACACGAAGACCATACTCTCAGCCGTGACTCTCCTCATGGCCAATCAGGCCATGGGAGCCATCGCTGGAACTCAAGTCCAAGAGGCTCGTGCTGTGGCCACTGCCACCGACCCAAGTGAGTACCGTTGGACTTGAATGTCATTCATCATACGTTAACAGTGTTCTCGTAGACCTCGCATGCAACTGCCCCAACAACTGTGACTACGGTCCGGGCCATAGTTGCGCATACTACACCGACCCTTCAAACAGTCGAAACACAGCTAAAGGAAGTAAGTCCAAGACAGGACGTTCTCCAAACTCACACAACGGCTAACAGCATATGTTCTTCAGCATGCCAAGAAGAAAACGGAAGCTTGACCTGCGTGGTCAACTCTTAGAGGTATCGACATGATTGTTATGTTGGACATGGCCAATTCGGAATCAATCGTTGAATTATGAGTTTAGTCTTCTAAATTGTATAGGAATGCGATAGAGCAAATAATGTTGTAATTTTTAGGATCAAAGTTGCAATCCAAAACTAAAAATTGACTAAAGTGCTACCTAGGTACTGCTCTCAATTTGATTACTAATATTCAACAAGAATACATGTTGATGACTCATCAACGCCCCATAGCGGGGTATTCCTTTTTTCTTTTACTGGGTGCAACCAAAATTTCGAGTAGTCAACTTTCCCTTCCCTTCCCCTTCCATCCATCCTAAATTTCATTCTACATCGACATTCATTCAATTCTCTTGATTCAGGTTCATAATAGCTCTTCTATATCGATGAACTTCTTCCATTTCTGTGAACCGTGGTAATGCTCTGTTTAGACTTTCCAAAGCCACGTCTTTGAGTATCGATAATATGACAGTGTTCTCATCCTCTGAACACAATGCGACATCTAGGACAAACAGGATTGCCCTGGAGATCTGGATCAGCTGCCCCTTACGCTCAGCCGGTATGACAATTCGAGAAGTCCCTTCAATTTGATTGTTTATGATCTCTTTCAGTTGATTCTCGTCATTTATTGCAACTCTCGTAAAATCGAGAATTTTCGAAGTCAAATTTCTCAATCTGTCTGGTTGCTTCTCTTCAGATGTCGCAAGTAAACGTATGAGGGCATTGAGAAGAATTCCTACATCCCCAGATGAGTTCCGCACGGGCGGGGACTCTGCCAATTGGCCAGAGTTTGTGTACCTTTCTCGTATCAACTGGAACCCGGACTCGATGTATGGTTGCAGTGTAGATATCGTGGACTCGTTTTCATGCTTGAAAGCTGTGCGAAGCACGGTTATACCCGCAATCTCGAGACCACGAGCTTCCTCATACTTGTTATCCTTGATGCAGCGTTGGTATTCTTTCCATCGCCGGCTCACCAACTCCTTGACCATATATTCCATGTTTCCTTCGAGAGCCACCCCCCACCACAGCATCCACTCCTTGCTTAACTTGTCGAGCAACTCGGTCTTAGGGCTCATCGCCGCCGTCCTCACAAGCTCAATGCCACCATGGCCGCAGGTCTCGGCGTTGATTCGATCTTGGGTTCTGATCGCGTTTGAGAAGCGCTTAGAAAATACGTGGATCAATTCCTGTATTGGCGCCTCTCCCTCTTCGCCCAAATCCTCGACATCATTAAGCGCTCTAACCCAAAGCTTAGAAATCACAAAGGCCAAATGTGCACCCCTCTGCCCGCGCTCAACAGCCGTTAGGAGCAATTCAATTCCGACCAAGGCTAAGGCTTTGGCTTTTCCGAGCCTTTCTTCCAGGCTCAAGTTGGGGTCTGTTAAATAGTCCTTCAAATCGTCCGCGCGCTTCTTAACTACCATTTCTAGCATTGACTCCCCAAATCCGGGGTATGAGACGAGGTTATTCAGCGCTTCGCCCCAGGTATTAGCGATTAATCCTATCACGGTTTCGTTCTCGCTCGCAATCGCAATCTCTAGTATTTTTACTGCAGCCTGGGTCATCCGATCTAAAACTTGTTGGAAATGCTCTCCAAGTCCGTCTACAACAAATGTGCTTGCTGCTCTGAGGAGATGAGGGGACGTCCCTGCGGGCTTAGTTTTCGAATCTGGTTCGCTGAATTTCCCAGGTATGCATAAAAGCCCGAGCATAGTGTCCCGGAAACGCGATCTACCGCCATTTCCATGTTCTCTCGCTGGTTTATTCTCGTTGCTCCCATTATGCGACCTTGTAGCCAACTTTATGACATCCTGAAAGCAATCTTCGCCAAGTTTGGCTAATCCTCTGAGGAAGGGAGTGTCACCCTTGGGGATTTCTTTTTCAAAGAATTTCTCAAACTGTGTAATGAGGCTGTTGATAGTCTCCATGCTGCTCGCTTTGACTGTGGCGTTGAAGACTCGTCGCTGGACGAGCTGGCGTCCCTGCGCTGCGGTGGAATGGCTCCCGGCGTATCTTGCGGCTTTTGCGTCATTCATTAGCAAAATGTCCTTGACTTCTTGATGACCGCGCTCATCTGCGGCTTCATACGCTGTGCCCATTGGTCCCTTAGCTTTGCGGACCTTGGCGCCTTTCTCTAAAAGCAGTTTAACAAGGTCCGGGCTCCCATGGTAGGCTGCAGCACGAAGAGCTGGCCCAACTAGACCACTTCGGTCGTTGACCTTTGCCCCATGTGCAATGAGCACTTGTATTATCTCCATGAAAGGGGCTGGATCCAGCCCTGGATTGTATCCTGTAGCTGCTGCAGTTATAGGACTGCCATATGTTCTATGCGTTGCGCGACGATTCGTTCTCTTCGTACATAGAAGTTTAACAAGATCCGAGTGGCCATAAAATGCTGCAGCATGAAGAGAAGTGCCGAACGGATCATGATTTTCGATGATTCTGGAATTACCATATCGGCCGAGTATGGCCCCAGCACACTCGCAACATCCAATTACCGAAATGGCTTGCAGGGCGGTGCCGAAGGCGCTCTCTATCTTGACGTCCGCTCCGGCCCCAACGAGACACAGTACCACGCTCTCGTTGTGTTTTCTACAAGCGGCAATCAAAGCAGTCTCCCCGTCTTGATTTGTCAAATCAAGTTCAGCGTTCTTCTTAATGAGCAACCGTATTACACGTATATTTCCGCTGTGGGCCGCGTAATACATGGGGGTGCGACCCTTGCTGTCTTTCGCATTGATATCGGCACCGTGCGTAATAAGTTCAGTAACTGTGGCTGTGGCATCGACGCCGGTCTCGTTTCGTATGGCCCAATGGATTGGTGTTAACCCTTCGCCATCACACTTAGCCAGATCAAACCATCCCGAAGTTTCAAAGAGCCCAACAAGAGCAAAGTAGCTGATTATATGCTCATGACAGACCCCACGCGGCATTGTCTTGCCTACGTGGAACAAATATACCTGGAACGCCAATTGTAGGTTTTCTTTACTTTTCCCCTCCTCGTCACTACCAAGAAGTACCTCAAGCCAATTGAGAACCTTAACTTGGCACCCCTGATCGCCCTCTTCAGCTTTAGGACGAAAGCTCTCCTTGACGCTGGTCGGCCACTTAGAGGATGCATATTGTAGGAATGGATGACAACGTAAAATAGGCCCAAGACTACCGGGACTGTACCAGGTAGCATCACTTCGGGGACCGTGAGAGAAGTCCGGCGAGCACAGGTGAGATAGACATAGTTCCGCGATCCGCTGGTTGTACGTGACTGTCTTGTAGTCCCTAAAGAAGTCAAATACAGTCTCGTGGCAAAATTGGAAAACCCCAAGATTTTCGTTGATGCGAATCAGATGACTGCAGAAAACAATGATAGTAGTAGGATTTTGGTCTAACTCCTTATGAAGTTCCTGGTCCATTCTCCCTGTGGCGTCCAGCGAAAGGGCTTCAAGAATGGCGTCTTTTGACATGGATCCCGAGTTGTGTGCTAATAGGGCTACCGTCCGCTGAGCTATCTGCTGACTGATTGGTTCTTCTGTGGTCTCAAATTCTTCGGCATAGGATTCGTACAACTTATGTATGTTCTGTGGGGGTATGATGCTCTTTAGGGCGTTCAAGATTTGTGATTCCATCTTCATTCTGCAGATGTTCGACGTTTGCAAGCTAACCCATAAAAACCTGAATTGTTCCAATTAGCCATGATAAGAGGAGAAGGTCTGATATTGATACTAACATTCCATCTGCTTTTTTGTTCAACTCCTCAAAAACTTGTTTTCTAAGTGCCGGTTTCCTCTCAAAAAGGTCTGATCGAAGATTTTGCTTTAGATACTTTTCGATGTCCTGTTTGTTGTTTTCTGCTGTTATTTCAACTGGGAACAGGTTATGCGTTTGCAAGTGTTCAATGCCATCGCAGTCGCGAGAACTAATAGCCACGCTAAGGCGGCCGTTGCACTTCTCGGCCTTAAATTTTTGGACTAGACTGTTGAGGCCCTCTATCAGCCGATGTTGAGAATCATGGGGAAGCTGATCTAGTGCGTCAATGACAATGTACACATCGCGCTGTGATGAAACAAGCAACTTGTGCAACTCGTTCTCGATGAACTCAGGAGGATAATGGCCTCCGAATATGTTTATTGGTCGCCCTTCGGCTTTCTTGATGGCTTGTTGCCAAAAAGTCACCAGCATGTTTCGATAGAGCTTGTCCTTTTCTTTCTCATCGCCCTGGCCAACGTAGAAGTATAGAAGATGGATAGAATCCGGATTTCTTGAAACGAACTGGTTCTCGTAGATACTCTCGATTATACGAGACCTATTTGTTAACTTGTTAGCCTGGCTTTTACTTAGACGCAGTATACCCAAGATGAGCGGGACCAAACTGAGCACTTCCTTACATCATAGTAGATTTCCCGCACCCGCCTATCTAAAAATAAGTATAAATTCGTATTTCGTTTTATCAGGATAACTTACGACGGCCGTGTAGCCAGAGGAATGAGTATTCGGTCTCCATTCTTTCCCATTGTTGGAAATCACTCTTTTGCAAGAGCCAGTCACATGTCCCAGAAACCTGCCACTTCGCTTTCACTTCATTATGAGTCTCGAGTGATATATGCTTCAATGTCAAGTCGGCTTTGGTACCGTCATCTAAAGACGTTAGCACCACCAGGAACCATCGCATAGTAAAATCTTGAACTCACAGAAGACGTTATCCCCGAAGTGGTAGCCTTGCACCAGGCCAACGTTCCCCTGTTGACGAACTCTGTAGTTCTCTGTAAACATCTTGGTGGAAAAGAGAAGTCTGGAATACTGGTAGTTGCCCCTTAACAAGAATCTGTGGGTTTGGTTTACTGACTAGGAAATTCATGATTCATATATCACGAGATAGCAACAGAAGAGAAAGGTAGCAAAGTGGCGCCTAAGGATTACCTACCTACCTACACACCCATCTCGCCACAACAGGTGTATCGCGCCGATTCATTTGGGTTGTAAATTAAATCGCGACGCAATACTCATTAGCGTAGCAGTATTGATTTAGGTAGGCTAAGAGTAGCCAGTGTATATCCGCCTTTAGGTATAAATGAATTCACCTATTAAGAAGCCGGATATAACGGCAGCCAATATTCTGACGTCAACTAGGTACGCTATGGTGGATGTGATGACAGCCTGCCTTAGGTACCTAGGCAGGTGTATAGATAGATACACCTTAATCATTTAATGAAAAATAATAATTCATTCGGGTTGGAGATATTGCGTCCTATGCCGTATCCTCATTCTAGCTAACCAATTCAGTCTCCTTTACGATAGCCTACTGCTCTTTTCAATACCCAGGTACGCTTCCACTCTCTTATCAGAAATTCACGGCTTAAATGTATTCGTTTGCGAGCTGTTGGTGCCATTGGAGACACCGTAGTTATTGCCTCTGTGGATTCCAACCGTACTACCTGTATTGCGTGACTGGTTGATGATAGTCCCCGCGCCACCGGCGTTCAGCTTTGTGTCTAAAGAGCGCTCCAACCATGGATCGCATCCCTGAATGACGTCCTTGAGTTCCTCAGTATCAGACTTGTCGATCCCATTGGACTCCTCCTCACTAAGCTGACGCAATTTTTCGCGATCGACCTCTGGCATAATCTTCTCGAGGGCGTCAATTAGCGCGGTTAGATTGGCTATAAAATTCTCAAAATTTTCCTTCTTGTAAAAAGCCCATTTGACGCCTTGGACGGTCCTAGAGGCCTGGGCTCTACGCTTGCGGAGGCATTCTTTGAGCCAGAACCGAAGCTTCTCTAGATCCGATGGTACGCATGACTCTGGAGTGATTTCTTGTGTCTTCGCATCTAATCCCTTGCCTATCCTTGACGCTTGGCGACACGCCTTATTGCAGAGATCTCTGACATCGGAGAGTGTTTGTTTTATTGAAGCCAGATCATATTTAGGCTCTCTACCAGCCGATTCCAGCTCATTAGCAGAGGGGCAACGGGTGTCAAGTGTGGTAATATCGACAACTTCACCCCAGCGGGAAAGCCGAAGTTGAATAATGTCAAGTTTCAGTTGGTGTGCTTCGAAATCTTCCCTGAATTCCCTTGCGAGCTGAATACGCCCAAAGGTGCTGAGAGCAAATTGGAAGAGACTAATTGCCGTATTTGTGGCATCCATAATGACGTTGGATTAATATTGTGGAAGTCTGCGTTAAAATAAAAAATCAAAGACGACGTCGCTGTCGTTAAGAGGCCATTTATAATAGGAAACCACCCAGGTTATCCCGATTCACCCCCAGCCGAAAACTATTGAAGCCGAAGGCGAATGGCTAGGCAGATATTCAGCTATCATCTACCAAAACTTTGAAGTGCCACACAGAGTATTTAGCTGCGGAAACAGCGGTGATACATTTGAATGGTTATGTGGCAGAGTCAAACATTCGCACCATCACATTCCTTCTTTTCGGGACGAGATGTAATATACATTGCCGCTACAATGGTGACCTGAACCCATCAATTTATCGTATTTTCGAGTGATTGGTTGCAGCAGTGTAGGATATTGGGACGCCGTGGAGACAAATTTATATATTTCGTTTTGATTGGGACCATACCATATCAGCCCGAGGATGATTTGTGATGCTTACCTCCATAATAGGTAGTATCAACCAACCCAATCTCGATGGGCCGATTACCTGGGTACAATAAGTTACGAACGTTCGACGTTTATTGAAGAAAATCTGACCTATGTAGGTACTTGCTTGTCGGGGTGCCAAGGCACACCGTTTCCCCATCATTCAAAGCCTCTGGCTCATTACGTCGTTGATAAAATTGTGATATTTTATTGGACGATTTTTTTGGTATGAAGATTCAAAAGATGCGGCCCGGGTACGTTCAAGGGCTGGGTACAAGTTGTTACTTGTACCACCCTATACGTCCCTAGTAATTAAACCGTAAGACTAGGCGTACGTAATCATACGTATAGCAACTACTACTCGGACAAATGGTGTGTTGATAAAGGGTTCATGGTCTATTGGAGTATGGAATGTTCATGTCGTAACGAACGCAAATCTAACTCGCTTATGAGAAACAAATGTGATTAAGGACAATGCCCATCTAATAGACCTCAAGCACGTAACGTCCATCCTCCTTGAGACGGTCAATCTCCTTCTTGGCATCGACCTTCTTCCCACCTGCCTTCGCTTCGGCAGCAATGGCTTCCTTAAGGACATCGGTAACGTCGGGCACCGGCCAAGTAGGGCCACAGAGGTAGAAAGATCCTTCCTCTTCGATGTATGCCTTGATAACGTCACTCAGGGTCTGACGCATACGGTCTTGGATGTAGATCTTCTGGGGCTGGTCTCGAGAGAAGGCGGCGCCAAGAAGGGTAATGACGCCGGCGTCTAGATAAGCCTCCCACTCCTCACCATACAGGTACTCTTCACGTTGGTGACGAGAACCGAGGTACAGTAGGATAGCGCCTATTTCCTTACCCTGTGCCTTTTGCATCGCGCGGTACTGTATGAAAGCCCTGAAAGGCGCTAAACCAGTTCCAAGACCTGCCATGATGAGAGGTGCGTCGTCACGTGTGGGCAGTTTCATGACTGAGGGCTTAACGGAAGCAGTCACAGCAGCGCCAACAGGCAGACAGCTGAGGTATCGAGTTGCTTGACCGTAACGAGTCCGTCCTTTGGAATCGACCCAATCCACGACGACGATCATGAGAGCGACGATGTTGGGTGTTACAGCTTGAGCAGAGGCAATTGAGTACTCACGGCGCTTAAGAGGACCGACTAGACGGACGAGTTCGGGGAAGCTAGGGCGAGCAGACTTGAATTCCTCCAAAACGTCGGCGAATGTGATTGTATCGACTTCGGCACGACGCTTGAACTCTTCGGCGCCTTCGGGTGTGCCAAGAGAAGCAAGCCTCTTCTTTTCAAGCTCGTCGGTAGCAAAATCAGCGATTGACTCGTAGAATCGCTTAGGGGGCTTGCCGAAAATGTCGATGTTTTGGACTAGCGACTGGTAAACAGTCCTAGTCTCTAGAACGTTGGCATCATCTCGAGATGGCACCTGGACGAGGTCGTCCGCATTGAGGCCATACGACTCAATGAATTCACGGACGAGGTTGGCATCGTTGTCCGCGTGTATTCCGAGAGCCTCTCCTATCTTGTAGGTCAATCCCGAGTTACCGAGATCGAACTCAATGTGGAAAATGTTTCGATCGTAAGTTACGGGCGTAAGTCTACGGTTTTCCTTGACATGAATTGTGTATGTCTTGACCGCCAGATCGGGGCGAAGAGTGGTATCCGTACCATATACCTCTTTGAAGACAAGACCTTTAGCAGCCGATTCCCAACTGCTAAGCTGTAGATCCTGCTCAGTTTCTTGCTTCTCAAATGGCGCAAAGCTGTTCGTCTTTAGGACTTCGGGGAGATTCCTAGACGTCTCGCTGACGGACTCTACCCAAGATTCCGGAACCTCCAACTGCTTAAGACTCTTGCTCAGAGCATCAATGCACTCTTCCAAAGTGGGAGGATTGGCCTCCAAAACCGCCAATTTCTCTAAAATTTCTGGCTTAATATCTGGCTTGGCGACTTTGAGGAATGCAAGCTCAATAAGTAGCCTAGCAGCATTGGAATCGTTTTCGAAGGCCGGAGACGAGGATGAGTCTAGGATATAAAGCGAGATGTTCCTTTCTTGTACATCTTTGCGGATCGATGCGGGTATACGCTTTTCTACCTCTTCCTCCTTAAAGTTGGGCAACTTTAAGATCAGTTTCCCGTTGTCTTTGACGCTCCTAGATGCTGCCACCTCCTTTAGCAGCTTCTCCTCACCAACCAAAACAACATCCGCCTCCTCAATTGCGTAGGGGGCATCAATTGTCTTTGGAGAGGTTCGCAAGTCGGATCGGACAACACCTCCTTGCACCAAGTTGTCGTGTGACTCGTTCAAGTAAATATTGCTGGTGGAGTCCCGAGACAAGAGCCCACCAACAACAGCCGGTGCGACGGTGGCGACGGACCCGTCAATGTCCCAAAAGACGTATTGTCCTACAGATTCAAGTTGCGGAAGCCGAATGCGAGAGATAGTAACCTTGCTCGTAGCCTGAGTAATTGTAGCAACAAAGCTTGACGGGGTAAAAGCAAGTGAAGCTGGATACTTGACGTCTGTGACTGGAGGGATAGAGGCCCACTTGTTTGAGAAAGAAACTGCGGTCAAGACATCCGAGTACAGGACAGACTGAACAGAAGCATCCGAAACCGCAGACTCGGTCGCAACTTGACCAAGGACTGCTATGTGCTGAGTTGAGATAGGTAGAGCCTTGATGAAGGCTTCCTCGATGAAGGGCCTGTAGATTCTAACGATGACAGCGCCAACCTTCGCTCCATCAGCAGCAAGCTTGGATACGACCTGTCTAGCAAGTTGGGCCTCGGCACTACCAAAAGCAACATATACGGTCTCCGCGGCGTCGTGGCCAATGTACTCGAAAGGTTCGTAGTCGGTACCAAGCTCCTCGTTGAAAGTCCGCAAAAGTTCGAGGACCTTGCCGGCGTTATCAAGACGCTTATTCAATGACTCTGCGGTAGTAGAAACCTTCTTGAAAAGATCGGCGACGCCGACTTGGCTCAAAACATCAATCACTCGTAGGGTCTCGCGCGACGTACGGACGCCATCGTAAACGTGGAGAGTGGGCAGAATCTTGGCCATTAACGTAGCGAAGAGCGAGATATGCTGAGCCTCATAGGCAGAACCACTCGATATAAGCCCAAGCCCGAGCTCTTCAGATAACTGCAATGCTGTTCCATACTCTGCGACGAGACCGGCATCGGAGGTGTAATCCGTGGCAGCGACATGGGCGACGAAGGGACTAGCGACACCATACAACAAAGCCAGCTGATCCAGGGCAGAGCGCAAATGGCGCAAACTAAGCGATGGTGCTAGGAGAGTTTGTGGTATATGTCTCTTGCTTAAATCGAAGTCTTTCGAGAAGATATAACCAAGAGCAAAAGCGCCAGCACCAGAGCGAGTCTGGAGGGGTAAGACAGCAGTAGGATATCCGTGGACGTTCTTATCCCCATTCTCCGCCCAGCTCCTTACGGCAACATCGAGATCGAAGGTTTCGGGCGAGTACGAGAAGATCTTGTCGGATAAGGCGTAGGCGATCTGTTGGACGAGCAACTGGCCGGTAACGTAAGTAGGGCCGGATATCGACGAATAAGACACGGGTTGGCCGAAGGGTAAAGTCGAGGATGACTTAGTGAACTCGGCGCGAGAAGTCTTCGTTTCCGGCATGGTTATTTGATCCGCAAGAGCACCACCACCGCTTTCGGGTTGTTTCAATTGCATCCTAACCGATTCTATTGGACTTCTGGGAGGGCTTTTTGGAAGCCGAAACTTGTGGGAGTAGGAATTCGTAAATTCCTCCTGGAAAGATAAATATAGTAGATTAGACCAGGCAAAATGATTCTGCCGCGACTCAACTGAAATCCAAGATACTTTTTTCCAACCAAATAAATGGAGGATCTATTGTTGCTACTGATCGAAATCAAAGACGTCCACTTGTTCTTTCTTCAGACGAACAGGGAGACGAAACACGACGATACCTAGATGTAGGTACCCAGGTTGCTTCACGACCAGCACGAAAAGGAGACGAATAATGAATTTTATTGTTTTTTTTTCTTTTGGCCCCGGGAATTGAAAAAAATAAGGGCTAACCTACCTCCACGCCAAAAACACTCCATACTTTGCCTGAACCCATTTTTACCTTCTTCGCTCCGCCAACGGTTCTCGGGTGGTGAACCGAGGGGCGAACAAGCGGGTGTCGAGGAAAAAGATGGCGTGAAGTTGGTTCATAAATCGAATTAGAAATGCGAAACAGCGCAATTCGTCTTTTAAGAACGCGATCACGCCATAGTAAGCTAGTATGAAATAGGTTTAGCGCGAGATGTTATGCCAGATTGCGCCATGAGAATGCCGCGACCGGTACCGGCAACTTTTAAAATCAATTGAATTCAAAGTTCCAGAATAAAAGTACTTAGGTACATACCTCCTACTCAAACATCCTGATTTATCAATAGTTACATATGTAACTATTTTCAACGAGGGATCTATTATATTTATTATGGTCAGCCACAATCTTCATTCAAAAGGTATACCGTAGATATACATGTACTTACATCTATAGTTTACTGGCATCCCGAATCTGTGTATATGCGTAATGCCATCCTTCTCTCTTCATATCCTCCCTCACTTTATAATTGTCCTCTGCAATCTTCAACACATCCATGTCCAAATCCACGATAGACATTCCTTCTGAACGTCCCATTCTTCCTAAGGGACCAATATGTGGCACACCAACTTGACTCAACCCTGCGAAGCTAGTATTCTCTCCTTTCTCTGGCGGACCCCCTGCGTTGACAAACACAATTGCGCATGTGTTCTCAAATGCTCGGCTAACGACTGTGCTATTCAAGAATAGCGCCTCGCCATCTGGATTAAGAGCATATCCCTCATCCGACACATCCCTCAAACTCCAAAACGTAGGAACGCATATGATTTGAGCACCATCGGAGATAAGTTCTCGAAATGCTTCAGGGAAAGCCATATCCCAACATATCAATAATCCCACTCTTCCCAACGGTGTGTCGAAAGCTTCGTGTGATTGATCGGCTGATGATACTAGATGTTTTCGTTCTGGATGCCACAGGTTTTTCTTTTGGTATCGCCCCGCTATCTCCCCACTTGAAGATATGAAGTACGCGATATTGTGAAGAGAATCGCCTTCCAATTCTATAATCGTACCAGGTACAATACAAATATTCAACTCTTTAGCTAATTCCTGGTACCTCTTCAGGTAAGTTGCTGAATCTGCGCATGATTCTCTAAAATTCGGTTCATCCGGGACCCAAGAGGTGAGATGATATTCAGGTAGGACAGCCAAGTGACACCCCTCTTGGGCGGCATTTCTTATAAACGATTCGGCTTTGGCGAAATTCTCGGCAGGGGAAAGAGGCTATTAAATAGTCAGCATATGAAATTTCTATTTGAAAATTGTTAATATGAATTATATCGCTTAGCCACGATTATATATCGAATCGGTGATCATCAATTCAGCCGATGACGACATAACCTTGGTCCGCTTGATAAAACGATTAAACCACAGACCTTAAGATGAAGTTGGATAAGAGCGACTTTATGAACAGGCGCCATTTCAACTATTGCAATTTACCGTTTGATTATCTCTCCGTGAAACATAAATTCGAAAATCGCTTATTAAACGCTTCAAGTCTGTAGAATGATCGAGGGTCACGAAGTGGGCAAAATTGAAAATTAGAAAGATACTTCGTAAATTTAACCCCCCGCTACGGGCATGACTTATACTTGTTATAGAAATGAAGTAATGCCCCCTTTTCATCTACACAGTAAATCCAAATCGCATACTACAATATTCACCACAAACCCATCTTCAGACGGACTGCCATCGTGGTGTTTAGAATAGTCGTAGTAATCATTGGCGACACTGGCCGTTTAAACACCCTCAAGAGGTGGTTGATACATCATGCTTAAAATGTGTGCCGAGCCAGTGTACAAGCAACGACTAAATCATGAGTCTTGGAGTATGTCCTGACTTCCTAACTATCGCGAGCAATCTCTCAAATTTGGGCGAAACTAGAACCATGTGGAGTAAAATATTTCTCCGGATATTAAGTAATATTTCTAGTCTTCTTAATAATGCTAGGGCGAGTTGATCAGCTTTTCAGGCCTCGGTGTACGTCTCACGTCGATATCTAAGAACTCCTATGACTTTTCTCTTCCTACCTAATACTGCCACCATGAATATCTACACAGCGCTCGAATACCTAGATGGGGCCCTATGAATTCCCCGTTGTATGGGGAGAAATCTGTCCGACACAACTACCGCGAGCTACATTGTCATTTTACATATATTTGGCGTGTTCATATCTATCCTACCACCAGTCTAGGTGCCAAGTCCTGATGCCAGGATGGATGGAGCACGGCTCGGATGGGGACGAGTGGACGCGTTAACTTTGTGGTTGCCGAGGCAGATTGATCAAGTTGCATCTATCGGAGGCTCTTTCGGAAGCTCTTGGGAACTAGCAATAGTTACAAAAAATTGCGGGAAATCAAGCTTCACTCACTCGTATGATTACCACCCTCTCCAAATCTTGGCAGCCCTATTCTATCTTGACCATTTGATCCTACCTCATCATGTATGCCGGGATATCGACAATACGAAGTGCGGGGTGCATGTGAGTTATGTAAGAAATGAAGATCACTTCTCGATATCATGTTACACGCAATGATGAATAAGCCAGAGCCCGAAGGCTTCCTCTGTCCGATTCAACAATGTTTCCTGGGCTATTTCACTGGACTGGCATCGTAATTTCTCATTCTGCTCTACTAATTTCTAATTCACGGTATCGATTATCCCGATTGTAACCCTTTCTTTTTCCCTTTTCTTTGTTTACATCTCTACCCCAGTCCTTTATCCGAAAGCTTCCCCACATTCTCCAAGATCTTTCGTCATTGACGCCTCCAACCCCTGCCAATTATTACCTCTCCGGTCTTTGGATGTAAGTCGTAATTCGGGTGCGGAAGTTGCCTTCATCAATTACCGGCTGTACGGTATTCGGGGAAAGGGCCGATTCTTCTTTTTGGATCGTTTGTTGACCCCTCATTACCTTCTTGGTAGTCAGTTGTAGTTGAGATAAAAATGAATGTTTCGTCTTTATGGTGTGCCGTTCATTTAGATGATTACATGTACCTTCCAGTTCTGACAACTCATATGGTGTTGTCTAATATGTACACCATGTTGTCGACTTCGTTGTATGTTCTGGCCGGCTTGGCTGCTTGGAATAATGGCGTTGGTGTCACTGCACAGTCCATCATTACAGATGACACAACATTCTATGGCCAATCACCGCCAGTATATCCTTCCCGTAAGCTAATTACTGCGCTATTCTCACTTCTACTAGATTGTGTGCTAATTGTCCTATAGCTAATGGAACTGGTACTGGTAATTGGGCCGATGCATACTCTAAAGCACGGGCTCTTGTAGCTCAATTGACGTTAGAAGAGAAGGTCAATAACATCTCAAAAATCTTAGAAGATTACATCTAACTGTACTTTATAGGTTAACCTTACCGGTGGTATTCAAGCAGATAGCTCTTGTTCTGGCATTATTCCTCCTATTGAAAGGCTCAACTTCACTGGTCTTTGTCTCAGTGATGCCGGTAATGGAGTTCGTACTACCAATTTTGCATCGAGTTGGGCTTCGGGTATCTCAGTTGGTGCAAGGTAACACTGCTTTAACTCGTCATGAAGAAACGGTGTGCTAAAATATGTTACTAGTTGGAACCGCGAGTTGGCACACAGCAGAGCGGTTGGCATGGCCGGAGAATTCCGAGCAAAGGGGGTTCACATTGCCTTAGGACCTGTTGTAGGCCCTCTAGGCCGTATTGCAACCAGTGGAAGAAATTGGGAGGGTGAGTACAGGCCCCTTTGGTGGCGGGAGATTCACTAAACACGCTGCAGGCTTTTCGAATGACCCCTATTTATGTGGCGCTTTAGCGTCTGACACTGTAAAAGGCATACAATCCGTGGGAGTCGCAACAAGCACCAAGGTAAACGATTTTATTTAGAGGTATTTATTGCTAATGTGAAAATTGAGCTAACATGTTTTCTTAGCACTTCATCGCCAATGAACAAGAAACAAACCGAAATCCCGAGGACAATGTTACTGCAGTGTCGTCCAACATTGACGACAAGACAATTCATGAATTATACCTCTGGTACGCGCCTAGTGTAGCTCGCTAGAACTAGTCCCTGCTAATCTCGAATACAGGCCATTTCAAGATGCAGTGAAAGCCGGGACAGCGAATATAATGTGTTCTTATAACAGAATCAACAACAGCTACGGTTGCTCTAACAGTAAGACGCAAAACGGGCTTTTGAAGACTGAACTCGGGTTTCAGGTACTCAATCATTAGTGGGACCCTTAGGGTGTAGTAATACCTGGCTGACAGGATGAATAGGGCTTCGTTGTGTCCGATTGGGGCGCCCAGCATGCAGGCGTTGCGACAGCATTAGCGGGTTTAGATATGGTTATGCCATCCGCTTCCCCGTATTGGTCAAGTAACCTAACTGAGGCTGTCAACAACGGATCAGTGCCTGAATCTAGAATTGATGATATGGCAACAAGGTAATAATCTCTTGAAATTAATCTGGGTGTGGTTCTCGCTAACAAAACGCAGAATCATAGCTTCATGGTATAAACTTGGCCAGGATGAAGGCTTCCCCGCCATAGGACAAGGAATGCCCTATGATCTCTCCCAACCCCACCAACGGGTCATCGCCAAGTCTCCAAGCAATAAGCAAATCTTATTACAGGGGGCAGTTGAAAGCCATGTGCTACTAAAAAATACTAACAATGCACTTCCCCTGAAGTCACCTAAGCTGCTATCCCTATTCGGATATTCTGCGAAGTCATTCGATGAGTATACCCCATGGTCTGGCGGCTGGAACGGAGGACAAGAATCTCTAGCACCCGCCGATTTAATCCCAAATGGCGATGATGTGATCCACACCCAGATTGCTGCAAACGGCACGTTGATCAGCGGCGGTGGATCAGGAGCAAACATGCCGGCATACGTCAGTTCACCCGCTCAAGCATTGAGCCAACGCGCATATGAAGATGACACAAGCCTGTGGTGGGACTTCCACAGCGGCAATCCTAAAGTCGACCAGTCCTCCGATGCATGTATCGTCGTAGGCAATGCGTTCGCATCAGAAGGATGGGATAGAGTGGGGCTACACGACGATTTCACTGATGCTCTCATCACCAATGTCGCGTCCCAGTGCAACAACACTATTGTGGTCTTCCACAACGCAGGCGTACGACTTGTAGACCAATTCATCGATCATCCTAACGTAACAGCACTTATCTTCGCCCATCTTCCGGGACAAGACTCCGGCCGCGCCCTAACGTCGATTTTATATGGTGACGAGAATCCATCGGGCAAATTGCCATATTCAGTGCCCCGCAATGAATCGGACTATGGCCCGCTTCAGAATGAGACACATCCTGACGGTATTTATGAGTTATTCCCACAATCGGACTTTACTGAAGGCATTTATATCGACTACAGAGCCTTTGACGCTAAGAACATAACTCCTCGCTATGAATTCGGTTTTGGTCTAAGTTACACGACATTTGATTACTCAGGCCTAGAGGCCTCGGCGGTTGAGGGGACCGATACTTCCTCGTATCCATCAAAGCCGATTGTCGAGGGTGGTCATGAAGACCTCTGGGACGTTCTAGCAAAAGTCTCTGCGACGGTCACAAATTCAGGTTCAGTTGAAGGTGCAGAGGTAGCACAATTATACGTGGGAATTCCGAATGGGCCCGTAAAACAACTTCGTGGGTTTTCAAAGCCAGTGCTCCAACCTGGAGAGTCGGCGGCCGTTGATTTTGAGCTCACTAGACGGGATCTAAGCACATGGGATGTAGTTGCGCAAAATTGGCTTCTGCAGAAGGGAGAATATGCGATCTACGTTGGATCAAGTAGTCGGGATTTACCGTTAACGGGGACGTTGACGATTTAATGTTGTTAATTCGTAATCTGGGGAAACCAGGTAATAATCCGCGCTATTTTATCCCTATGTAGCTTCAATTACGCTGTAAGAGGGGGCGCTATAGTTGCCGCTATTATTTTGATCCGGGGGCTGCGGGACCCTTGTGACAAAACCTAGCACGCTAATCCAGGTAGATAGAAATGAAAATAGCCATTAAACGCACTAAAACTATAGTGGGCTATCCGATCTAATGATTCAAAACACCTGGGCATCTGGTAGGTGGGTGCCCAGGCGGCTGGCCGGCAGCAAAGATGGTTATTTTTTCTACTTTTTCTAGTAACACAGCTAGAAGGGTACCTATTCAGTTACATTACCGCCCTTTCGGCGATATTACCTTAGATCGAAGTCGTCGGGTTGCATAATGGCAAGGCAGTCTCCATGATGCCTAGGCAGATATTCAGTCTTATCCGATTAGAGCCTGAGCACCATACAGGCGCAGACATTTGGCGGATTATTAATATGCTGCAACACCTATAGTCCGCTACAATTACAGAGAGCACGAGTGCTATTCACGTCCAATCGCAGGTCTGACAGGTATCTGAAGAGGGCGGAGCGACGCTACTGTGCAGTGTTATCTTCCCTATTATTGCGGTGTACATGTGCCCTCGTTACATGTAAAAAGGGGGTGGCTTGCTTGTGTCACCCATACTAAGATTCGGGGCGGAGTCTTATCGTAGAGTTGTCACGATGATACTTTCACCAGTCACTGCATTATAGGCAGTCTTCTGCAGCACAGCCAACCCTGCTCTATCAAGAAGGTCGTCCCATTGCCTCTCGGTTCTTTCCGTCGACGCCAAGGTTGCCATCATGGTCAAGTCCTGCAGTGTCGATCGCGGATTCGCGCCGCGATTCGGAATAATCATCTCGTCAATAATGAGAACTGAGTCCTGTGACATGGCTGACATGGTATTCTTAATGATGACCATCGCCCTATCATCGGGGTAGTCCTCTAAAATGTTGCGCATGTAATATGTGCGGGCCCCTGCGAATGTTTTAGTAAGGCTGCTGGTCTAGCCCGCGGGAGAAAAATACGCCTACCCTTTAGAGGCTGCTCGGTCCAGAGATCGAATTCCTGTTTTTCAACTCCATCCACTGGAACAGCGTAAGGTATCACAAATGGTTGGTCCTGCAGTACTACACGACCAAGGACGTGTGGGTGCCTCTCCTTCAGGAGTGCACATTGCTGACCCATGCCACCACCAATATCGACGAATATCAGGCTATCATCTGCAGAATTTCCCACATGTTGGGCGAAATCGAAAACATCTAGCCAGGTCTTTTGGTCTAGATGCTGCTCAGCCATCCATACATTGAAGTTAGCCATTAACTCGGGCTGCTCCATACCCCACACATAAGACGGCTTATCGGTCTTATGGGCGATCTGGAAGGGACTGTGAAATACATCCGTCGGATTTGCATATCTTGTATCGGCGAGATACTTTGGTGTCTCCTGAAGGCAAGGCATAACGACCATGAATCTTTCGCGTCAGGCCACTGTGTTAGCGAGGCTGTGCGATTGATTCCAACGAAAAATGTCTACGTACGTATGAGCAATTCCCGCTTTGAATCCGGGGCGAGCGAGGGTACGAGTAACTGCATT
This sequence comes from Hypoxylon trugodes, assembly GCF_022578975.1. Taxonomy (NCBI): domain Eukaryota; kingdom Fungi; phylum Ascomycota; class Sordariomycetes; order Xylariales; family Hypoxylaceae; genus Hypoxylon; species Hypoxylon trugodes. Next base: position 393,278 of record NW_026250021.1, read on the forward strand.
TGCCGTAAACTCGTCCTCGCCCGTTTCTTGAATTATGTCATTTGAGGCTAGGAAACGAAGGACACGACCTAACCATGTCCCGTTAGATATCCAGATCTCGCTTATCTTAAGATGCCAGGCTAATAGCTTATACTTAAGAATTTCGGGCTAGCGGCCGACAGGGCAGCTAGGGATATGCTGGAAAGTGGAGAGTGCGCCTCTGTTAGGTGCACGAAGATGTTTAGATCGCAAGCTACTTGGCAAAATGTAAGGATCAAGGGCTGCGATGTGTCAACCAATACAAGATCATATAGTCCGATCCGCGACCTAAGAAAATTGAGGATCTTACCGAACCGTTAACGCGACAGATGATATTAGACGGATCTTCGGTAGCTGCCACGAGTCTTTTAGCGGCATTATGGAGATTAAGTCGCGCAACGGGATCTTCGGGCGGGGATTTCGCAAGAGCCTCAAGTCTCTCAATGACGTCTGACATGGCTTCTCTCGTCTTTACTGAAGTTCGTAGGTATTTTAAAAAATGGTATCTTTAGAAAATGGCCAAGAGATCGGTTGTGTTGGAGGAACATACGATGGGAATTTGTTAGCAACTTGTCGTTCCAAAACCCACAGTTGTTTTAAAGCTGATCAATAACGGAGGATTTTCGATGTTGGACCAACATAACATGCAAGTATACGAATAAATCCAATGATATGCGCCACGAATTTCCTTAATTGGGATATTCAACGGCCCCAGCCGACGTTTCCATCATTGAGATAATGTATAACTGACTGTGTAGGTAGGTACGTATTATCCCTTCATATGCCGGTGCTTTCTGACACTCCGTCCCCAGTCTTTGCCTCGCGATGACACATCCCATCATTCGATTAATTCCTCTTAAGTATACCACCACACCCGCGAAGTAAAACACATTAAATGGTATCCTTCGCTTGGGAGTTCCGTCCGTGTGGGCAACTAAGCCTTAATTCGTAATATCCAATGTGTGAAAGTTCAATGAGATTCTAATAGTAATATTTGAAAGGATTTAATTAAAAAAAGAAATCTAGGATACTTCAACGAGGAAACATCGTTTCATTTAGGGGCAGCAGTTGAAATAATTATTTTCCGTTGCGCGCAGAAACTGCGATAGGTATTAGGTACCTAAGTATGTTTGGGGCTTTACACTTGCTGCGTCGCGGTAGCACCAGAGACAAATACGATCAAGACAGTAGCATACCTACCTCTGGTTAGTCACTCGATGACTATGAATTAACTGGCACTTACGTAGCTCCTGCGAGTATCAACTCCATCGTCCGTGATTTGGTCAAGTAGGAGAGGATGAGAAGGTACAAGACCGTAGACAACATGACGACGATGATCCTAGCCGAGGTGATACTGATGATATTGCATACCACAACCGGAAGCATCAGGAGAAGTGTTATTATGGAGATTAACAATGCCGTCGCCGTTCTCTGGATAAAGCGTCCTCCGCGTATATATACATTCGGGGTCAAGGGCTTATGGGATCGGTCCTGTGGTCGTCAGTTGGGCACAAACACAAAGCTGTCAAATCGCGGTGGTGTCCTTACGCCACAATAATTAGGCCGGTATCGAATAAGCGTTTCTTCCACCCAGGTTTCGAGCCGTCGTGCAGCATTGTCCACCACAGGAACTAGGCAGACAAGGTCGTTCCTGCATGAGAGATATGTTGTCTCATCCCTAGCCAAGCAGCCAGTCCCGTTCACCCAATTCTGCAGGCTTTCTATGTCTGTAAACTCATTGTCCAGCTAGCCCTCTCGACATATTGATCTAACGCTATTAATTCATGCGTAGGAGATATCCAAGGCTCTTACCGTAGTCAGCCATAGCTACTTCAATATTTGACAAGATAGATAGTCGGTTGACATTCGCGTCACATCGGCTCATTCCGAGAAAAAGAGGCGATGATTCGTGCTTGTCTGCTTGTTCTAACTGCTGCTCGAGCTGATACAACCTGTCCTGCTTTAGTAGCAGTATTCGAGCTCGAAGCTTGCTGAAACGACGGAATATAAACCAAGAACGATATTGTGAGAGAAGTGCAGTGTACCGAGGGTACCCAGCCCTATACTCTTCGACTATGCATAGTTAATAATTTGTGTAAGGTTTCCGATCAAGGGTAGGTACTTTTCCCCTTTTCAATGTTATCCATGCTCATTACTTCTGTACACAGAGGCCAGGGGCAAATTTTCGTATAACCACCAGAGGGATATTATTCTAGAAAATTATAATACTCTAGAAAAATCGGTGTGTCTAACGTATGATATCAGCAATGCCCACCTAGGCGTTCGCAAGGCTTAAACTAAACTACCGCACGGCGGAGTAGAGCACACAGTTACATACGAAGGTATACAGCGTACTTGGCCCCCGCACACCCCGAAGGTTAATATATTTCCCAAAACAATATATATATGAGGATGAGCCGCCGAACAATTATCGGTCCACTTTGCTTGGCTAAGTATGTGGATATAATATCCTGAATAGCAATATCTACTTCCTATCTTAGTCGAATAACATAGATAATAAAGGGGGGGAAGTGTTATATGCTCACGTGTACGACCTGGGCCCTTGCTGGGAAGTCAGGAACATCCTTCGCAGCACATACCAAGCTATTCCTCCGCAGAAGGATCCAATAGGGACCCTTCCAAGGATCAAGGCACACTTCATGAATAACATACGGCTAACGGTCCCTGCTGCAATGCACCACTCGTGCCAAGACATCATCAAGGTCTTCATAACATCCCATCCGACCTCGTTTGAGATGCTAACATTGCCTAAGCTCGATGAGCTAGCAAAAAAGAAAGGTGAAGGCAGGATACCTGACCGTAAAAACGGAATAGACGAGGACTGGATGGCTTTTAATTTCCCCATTCACATATTACGGACATCCCCTGAGAGAATTTGATTAAATTTGTATGATATTTACCTACCTGTATCTAGGTAGTGTGAGCAATTGATGTTGTTTCTTCTAAGTTTACATCGACGCGTCAGTGGCTTCAGTCCAGTTAGCGGGTACTGTGTTAGTACAGTTGTTTCTCTACTGTAAAGAGTACTTAGGTACCTCCAACCACCTTGATTTCATTTCCTATTACTTCTTGGTTCTCGCACACAAACATCCAAGTATTAGATTTTATCGTTAATAGCGAATTATCCTACATAAGCGCTCGTTGTTGATCTACTTAAAAATTCACCAAGAATGACCTCAACCATATAAATCAAGGAGAGGTCAAGGCCGGCAATTTCTAAACACCAAAGTGTACATAGGGAACCCAGTGAAAGCCTTCCATCTCCACCAACTCGGCATCCCTTTCCCACGCCATCTTGTTAATCTTCCTGCCGCGCAGTTTTATAAAGGCTCGGTGGAGTCCCCGACAGACCGCGATATCTGTCATCCTCTCGTCTCGTCTCGTAGTCTTGTACAGGTCTCTCGCCACATCAACACAGTGCTCGTCCGATACTTTCCAGAGCGTACCCACGACGTGTCGAAAACCTGCGAGTTGGAGGGCGCCGATGAGATGGATTGCTTCATCGGCAAGGTTTATAGCTCTGTTAGATCCTGTCGAGCAAGCAGACAGGTAGCCAAGGAATGGCTGGTTTTCTTGAATTTTATGATCACGTAGGTCTCCTACGGTAAGTGGATTTTCTTCTCAGTCTTCGAGCAGCAAGCAGCTTTGGGAAGGTTCTTTTGGTTTGACTGTCCATGACCGGCGAAATGAAATATCTTACAGTCTTTCAAAGCGCTCATGATCTCATCTTTGCGCAATGCTGGTATAACGGACAAAGATCTGTCAAGACTTTCACTTCTTCTGTAGCAAATGGGAGAATTCCATCCGCCTCTAGCCCTGGCGTTGTGTACATGGTGACCAAGAGAGCCCGGTTAGATGTAGACTTGGTAATGTTATGAAGTTGGGGTTTACGACCATGTACCAAGGCCTTGATTGACGAGGCATACGAAGACATAACTCTATCAATGACCGTGTCGGTAGACCCCGGCGAATGGAATCCGGCTGCATGCAACGGCAGCTGGTTGAGAGGCCCCGTAGGAATCCACCACACGCGAGGACAAGTGTCGCTGGACGCCGGGGCTGAAAACCCCAATGCGTCTAAACATGGGCGGCACACTGCCGTCCAGAGCCACTCTAACATTGGCGTCATATTCATATTAGGGAACGACCAAAGGTAAAGAACCCATCCGACGACATCTTTCACCGAGAGATCGGGTAGTTTGAGCGTCCTAATTCGACTACTCTCGATAATGAAGGCGTCGCACCGATGGCGGTCCAAATTGATCACAACAATAGGATCTGTGTTTGCTGCGGCCATTAACTCATTTCTAGTCGGTGGAAGAAGAAGGTTATGAAATTTGGGCTTTGTACGAATTGTCGCAATAAGCTTGCTGAGTTTCTGGTCTACTTCACGCCGTCGTCTCGCTCGCGACTCTCAAGAAGTTGTATCGCCGCTTAGACTTAAAGAAATTGGCTCAACTGTTGAAAACCCTAACTCATCCCGAAGCGAGTCAAATTCGTCTGCTAAAACTGGGTATTTCTTCCTGATACCTGAGATATCCGTCCGTATATCTATTAACAAACTAGCAATGATGCCGCGACCAAGCTCAAGCAATTTCAAAGCATCATAGGAGGCATCCTCATTGCCTTCTTCCCCCACATAGAGTGACGCAACAGCTGCCATTGAAGCTAGCCCGGCAAATAGCACAAGGTTGCTTCCAATCTGATTGGAGGACAAAGATTATAGCTGTTTCATAAGCTAAACTAATACGCCAATATGGCTTGGCGTTGTGGCAACTCCAACCTTCTTTATAATAGGCGAGCGCGCTTTTTAAGTCGTCTATAGAGCCTGTCTGTTTATGTCGCTCCTGGAGATAACAACCGAGGTTACTCAAGCATTTCGCCCGATCAACGTGATCTTAATGTACAGTCTCGACTGCTGTATTCGCTACGCTGATGGCTCGGTTCAGGTCATCTATCGATCCTCTTTTCCGAAACCGCCTACCGAGCAGTTCCCCAAGCCCGACTAACTGCTGAACCCGAATCGGGGCGCCGTGAGGGGTGGAATCCACTGCCTTACTTGCCGCGTCAATGGCGTGGTTTAGATCATCTACAGAGCCGGTCCGGTCAAATTGTTTACCAAGCAACGATGCCAGTCTACTTAGGCACGAGGCTTGGCTCGGGTCGTCCCAAGGTTTGATGTTTATTGCTGTCTTCACCATATCAACGGCACGGATTATGTCGTCTCGAGTTCCCATCCGTTTAAAACGCGAGCCGAGGAGGGTACCGTAAGTAGCTAAGATATCCGCTCTATTGACGTGATATTGAGGTACAATATCCAATGCCGAATCCAACACACCAATAGCACGATTCAAGTCATCCATTGAGTGTTCCCGGAAGAATCGGTCGCCAAGTAGGCATCCGAGGGAATTCAAGCACATAGCTCGATCAAACCGGTCTGAAAATCCAGTATTGAGTGCCGTATTTGTGACATCAATAGCGCGGTTTAGGTCATCCATAGAACCTGTTCGCAAGAATCGGGCACCAAGTATGGTACTGAGGGTCACCAAGCACAAAAGTTCATGAGGATTACCCTTGCGTACAGCATTAGCTAGCGTGTTCGCCATATCGACGGCACGTTCTAGGTCATCCATTGAGCCCGTTCGCTGATGTCGCTGCACACTGCTCCATTATACTGATTGCCTCATTCAGGTCGTCGAGCATACCGGTCTGTTCATATGTCAAAAATAGTTTGACCGCACGACCTTTCTGGCCGTCTGTTGCGCTAACAGCAGGTTCTTGACTGCTCATCCCCTCAAACATATTAGTACCTCCAAATTCAAACATATATCCACATCCGCACCGCATCTTTGCTCCACAAAGGCGGAAAGCTAGGGGGGAAAGCCCCGAGCTTACCTATTCTCTAGAAATGAAGGTCTATCATTTTGCGACATAACATCGAAATGGTCTTTCCAACCCAGCATCATATCACCAATTCGACGCCTTCGTGTACGATCAGGATGATCGATAGCTAGAGTTGCGTTCCACTCGTTCGTTCGCAAGATAGCTTGTTGAAGGTGTTCCAGCGACATTGTTTTCTTAAATGCAAGGAAATAAGCGTAGATCTGTAGCTCAATGTCTATCGTTCACATAGTCTTCGTTCGAGTGTAGTAACGAGAAAGACCGGAGGTCTTCATCATTCATCTCGTCAAGGACCGAGACCATTTCCTCGTCAATATCGAATAGCTCTGACCAAGAATCTCCGTCATTCCTATTCGATTTATGTGAAAAGGCCTGGCTAGCTCTAAGGTTTGTCAGAAATCAATTCGCCTAGTTATTAAGGGTAACGCCTTACCTCGGCCCACAGAAGGAAAACGGAGCATCCGCTTCGCGCGATAAAATAATTAGCTCGTCCAAATCATCTTGCGATCTAGTATGTCTAGCCTTGGCCAATAGTAGGGTGGCCCAATCGCGAAGGCGCGGTACGCGTTCGTGGTGATCCAATGGCGTGGCTCCCACCATCTCAAGTGCGCGGATGATTGTTTCTTGGAGAGCGTCTAGTGGCTTGGTTTGCTGGCATTTCTTAACCAACATTATAATAAGATCTCTCAATCGAGACGCAATAGTGACGGTGGTCGGAATTACCCGGTAGTTGGTCCTTAACTTGGTCAATAGCACACTGAAGATCCTCAATGTTGCCGGTCTTCAAGAATAGGAAGTAAAAAGTATGGCCTATAGGGCGTGTATCTTTCCCATTCCCTGCAAGGCGTCGAAGATCATCTAGATCCATATTGGCTGGGTGTGGCCGTATTGTCGTCACTGTCGTATCCAAGACATTGTAGTACATTAAACTTGCTAGTTTTTGGATGCAGTCAGGACGCAATGTTTCCGTTTTAGTATTACCAGGGTTGCTAATAGGTGCTTCAGTCGCTTCCGTATGCCCATGGGGTGAAGCAACCTGGACTCCAGATGTTAATGTGTTCGAGCTGTGAGTGCCAGTGCCAGTGCCAATGCCAGTGCCAGTGCAGGTGTCGGTGTCGGTGTCGGTGTCGGTGTCGGTGTTAGCTTTAAGGGCTTCTACTATTGGTTGTGATTGTGATTCCCTCTCTCGGTATTTAGTTGCCCTCCGAGCTTTTCTGCATGCCAGCTCTATTTCAGCTTCCCGCTCCCTCTTATGAGCTGCATTCACTTGTCGCTCTAAGTCTACTAGTTCATCCTCTAATTCCAACTCCTCTGCTAGCCTTTTTTCGGCGCTCCTTAGTTCTTCTAATTCTCTCAGGAGGCGGGCTCTCATAGCTATAGCTTCTTCGACCTAACTAGATTATTAACACTACTTCAGAAAAAGGTAGAGTAGTTCCTCAGACTACTTACAATATCACCATCACACAGGCCTCGCGACTGATTCTTCCGCCGGAGATTGTCCGAATTCTCGCAACGGCGACGCTCAATTTGATTGGCAACGTCCTAGGGCGCCGGAATGATGTCCATGGCTCTTACTTTGCTGTTGAATCTGTCTTCAGAGTGTAGCTACCTAGGTAGTTAGGGGTTCATACTTATGTCCAAGCCTTAATGGGGGCTCAGGCATATAGTAAGTCTACCTTCCAAAATGCCTCGTTTTCAAGGCCTCTTGGTATTGTCTCATTGGGTATGTGATAGGGCCATTAGGCTTTGACACTGCCCACTTACCTACGTACGTGCCCATTCTATCTCTTACATACCTAGGTAGTCATATAAAACTCATTGCTGATGGCTACAAGTCTGAGGTGACGCCTCGACTCTCTAGACCCGTCGGTGGTAACGAAATAATAGCTCTCGTCAGCAATAACAAGATATGTATTGGTAAATACAACATCGACAGGGCTTCAAAGGGCCAGATCATAATATAATTTATTGCTAGTTACCTTAGCTAACTGGCCTTGAAGCCTTGCGTGCTGCGCCAATAGCAAAGCAAATTTACCTAGGTATTCGTTGCGACGGCGAATTACAACACGCCATATCATAGAGCTCGAGAGTAATTTCACAAGTATATATGAACGGACGCATAGCCCGTCGTGTACGGGCGACACTGCTAAATGGTAGTCCATAGGTTTTATATCAATAAATGAAGTAAGTAAGGATATGAAATGGTTAGCTGCTTGGTGCCCAAGTGGCTTGGCTATGGGAATAATAATGACTGGACGAAGAGGTTGGGTTGGTTGCTTAAGTATTTGGGAAATTCGAAAATATGTTTCAATGAGCATTACTACAACGACCTCCCTAACATCCGGGGGGGTGAGAGAAATTTCACGTTTGAGGAAGACCCCAAGTTTCGAGTTCGATCTCGGCCTTTGGAGTAACCATAGCAATTAAGGCTGAAGTATGTACCTAGGTAGGCTGGCAGGCCATGGGCTTATGGCTCTTGATTTTCCTTAGTTTTTACGTCTGCTCTTAGGGATGAAAGCTACTTGGTTATTCTGATTCAGGATCCATTTCTCGCATCCGCTGCCACATATCCTCCTCGTACTTCCTCTCTAGTTCCAGCAGTTCAGATCTACATTGCTCTTTACGAAAGTTATGCGGCCAACCATAACGAAGGTACGTATTATAAACCGCCTGCAAGCATATGATTAGCCTTTGCAACCCTAGCACGGCTCTTGGACCTACCGCTGCATGTCTTACTTGCTCCGCGTGCCCCTCCTGGTCGTCTTCGTGTGTAGTTTTGTCCGGATGCCACGGCTCCAGCCGCTCTTGCAGCAGAAGTTCCTCCTCTTGGGGGGTGTTATCAGCGCGACTATAGAGCGTCCCCATCGTTTCCCCACTACGCGTACTAGGGGTTAACATCCACACCAATTTTTGGTACCTCTGAGTCCAGCCTTCAAAAAACTCCGTGACGGGCGTTGTGCGATAAACTTTCCATTTGTCTGCCTCGGGCAAAGCGTCAAATTCTTCATAAATCACCGTGATGTGGCCACCAGTAATGGAGTATTCTGTTATTGTGCCTTCATCGGTGTTGAGAATTAAAGATGTACCTTCGCGATCGACACTGTGTGCAAGGTAGACACAGTGAGGCGGAAGAGCGAGGTACTCTTCGCGGCCTTTACCCCAAAAGTTATAGCCTACATAACAGATCGGAACAGTTTCCCATGCGATAATGTACCTATCGTACATACCCTTCGCTTGGAGATATGGGAGGTGGTGAAGTAAGTCAAGAACTGTTTCGGTTTTCTTGTGGGGGTTGTCGATAGTGATTGACTCCCAGCCATCCGGAGGCGGTAAAATTAGTGCGTCATCGTCTAGATACGGATGGCGAATAATTTCTTGATAAAATTTTAGGACAGCATTAACAGTCTCATCGCGAGAGTACATTTTAAAAATTCGTATTATTGAATGAGTTTCGATAAATAAAACAGACCATGACTTCGGGATTATTTATAAGAATTTATAATAATTGGAATGCGGCGATTGTTCCTGACCGTTGGTAGTTGGAAAATCGAATGCGGGTATACCCAAATAAGTAAGGTCAAACGGGGCAACTGCGACAGTCAAATCCCGAAAAGAGATCTAAACCCGGTAATGCCATCGCAAAGGAAACTACGGGAACGGCGGATCTTACTACCTCATAACTTTAATTGAACGGACCTTACACTTCGCAGGGAAGGAGTGAGCTAGAGCGGGGATGCTTTGGGTGATGAGCACCTTCCACGCCCGGGCGAGCATGACCATGCTTCCTTAATTTACGACAAATTCAACAATAATACGATGTAGGCGGTATATCGGGTGAGTTCGATTCTCCGATATAGAGTAGCTTTTTCCTCTTTCTTTTATCACCCAAAGTTACCCTACTCGAATATCCTACTCACGCACCCTCTTCCTTAGTATCGCGGAACAAGTAACTCTCCATACCCTCCGGCACAGTACCACCAGCGATCTTATGCACATCAGCAAACGCGCGAATCTCGCGGTTCTCGTCATCCGTTAACGCAATATCCTGCGCCGCCCAGTTCTGCTCGAGGTACTCGATTCTCTTGGTACCCGGGATAGGGAAGATATCGTCACCCTGCTTCAACAGCCATGCTAGCGCGAGCTGAGACACCGTGCACCCCTTGCGGTCGGCTAGCGCCTGGAAGTTGGATACGAAGGAGATATTCTGCTGGATGTTTTCCTCCCTGAATTGCGGTATAGATTTAGGGCGGACTAGAGTAATAGGCATTAGCAAGGCGTCCGCCAGGTTCAAGAGCCTGTAGTAACTACGTCTCAGGTGCTATGCGGTACTGAGCCCTACTTCATAGGTACCCAGGGTAACGGAAAGGGGTCATGGGGGTGGGAAATCGCAGTGCTACTTACTGTCGCTACCCTCGAATTTAGTTTCACTCTTGCCGAAATCACCCGTGAGTATACCGCGACCTAATGGCGTAGCGACAACAACGGCGACGCCAAGCTCGCGGGCCGCAGCCAGCAGGTCCGTACCAGAAGGACCCTCGATACGCCAGTTATAGACCGAGTATTCAGTCTGCACGGCGGTAACCGGCGCGATCTTGTGTGCGCGGCGGAGTGTCGTGGATGAGACGGTGGACAGACCGATGTGCTTAATCTTGCCCTCTCTGAAAAACAGTTAATATCATACCACATACTCACTTATTTTTTAGATGCGGACGGGGGGTAAGGGGGACTCACTCCTGAAGTTCCTTCAAGGCTCGCATAGTCTCCTCGATAGGCGTGTCCGGGTTGGGACTGTGGATGTAGTCTATTCAAGCCACAAGATTAGATGAGCATTTGGTTTTTAGAACCAATTACTGAACTAGGTATGCGAATGAAACTCGCAGGCATTGCAATACGGGTACTAGCAATAGCCTATTCAAAATTCGAAGGAATGGAGGGGAAGATGCGCTGTACTCACAGAGATCAATCGATTCAATACCAAGAGCCGCCAAACTGTTAGCAGCAGCTTTCTTGGTGTACTCATATGAGCTGTCTGTCGCGAAGGTCTTGCTGCCCTTGACATAGCCGTACTTAGAGGCGATGAAGATCTGGTCACGCTTCCCGGTACGTTTGAACCATTTCCCAATCAGTTCCTCACCATCCGCATAGAGACTTAGATGTCTTAGTCAATTGTCTCTCAAAGAGCTACATATTCGCCTTAAATGGGGAGTACTCACTCAGCGGTATCCCAGAACGTGGCTCCCAGCTCCAAAGCGCGGTCAAGGAACTTGAACCGTTCTTCGTCGCTAGAAGCCGCTCCATAAACAGGCAGAGACAAACCCATGAGCCCAGTACCCAAGGCTGGAACCAAAGGGCCGTTCTTGCCCAAGGGGTGGAGGATAGGCTTGGTAGGCATTTTGGCGTGAAGGTAGTTGCGTGAGAGATAGAAGTTTGAATACTTAGGTATCGGCGAAAGATAAGTGAATATCCGTTGAAGTGGATGGTTCTAAATCTCTACTCGATTAAAGGGACGAAGACTCTCAGTTTATATAGACCATCAGCTCTTAACTATGACCTGAGCCTTGACAGTACAAACAGCCGTCACCTTTCATAGGATCTCACTTACGCGGGATACGACCGTCCTTCTGTCGGCCGCAGAAGCATCCCTATCTCCGTCAGCACGGCCCCTCCATAAGCCCATAAAGCCCGCTCGAATACAAGGACAAAAAGGGCACACCGATCATGCGATTTCAGCGGCCGGCGGAGGAAACGTCATGGCCCCGTGAGGGCTGAGCTAAACTAACCAATCAGCGTTCAGAGTTTCCGAGCAGGCCAATCAATTCGATGACCAATGGAATGGCGCAGATTCGAGATGTTTCGACGAATTAGGTATGCGTTAGTGTGGTACTAAGCACAAGCTCCCGTGTTAGTCACGCCGGTCGTACAGTCCATCCCATCACTGCGAAATCATTAAGGCGATCGCACCACCGCGTACCTACTTGAGTACCTAGATTTATGCAACCACGGCACCGTATTAAACGGCATTTCCCCATTAAAACTCAACCCTCTTTCCAAACAATGTTAATGCACCTGGGTACCGGATTTCCACTAGGACCAACATCAAAACCAAAAAAAAGTGCGAAATGAGCGTAAGGTAACTGAGGGTTGTTGATAAGTCTAAGTAGCGATAGGCGGGCTTAGATACCCAGGTAATACCTCCTTTTCGTAGTTTAAGGAGTTATCCCACCATTATCCCCGATAACAGTAACACCCATGATAGCAGAACCCCCAAGATCCGTAAAGTTACAGCAAATATAGCTCAAATCCCATCTCCATCTAATTTATTCCCTTATGCCGAGACCTTCCCAGAGGGTCTTAACCCGTGGTTAACCAGTATCTATGATAATCCAGGTTGCGCGGTGGTGTTGAAAGTAGTGCTTGTAGTAGGTGAGGAACGTCCCCAGGTGAAAAGTAAAGTGGAGATTCTTGCGGTAGGGGAAGAAGACAATCCAAAATATAGTGACTGGATTGACGAGATCGTATACCCTAATACTTCGCCTTTGAAATGTTAGTGGGTCGCATTTCATAGTATGCACGTACTGCTTACCTCTAACGAGCAAGGCTATATTTCTCGTTGCAGAAGGAGGAAGGCCATACGAGCCTAACACAAGGGAAGCGGCAGGGCACCAAATATACGGCCACCATGATGAATCGGAGGGTCTCCTAAGAATCGACTCGCCGATGTATGTTGCTGAAACCGCCATATCCTCCAAGTTGTCAAGTAATTCATCCGTTATGTTCTGTGCTTGATGTAGAAGATTCGTGTGATCGTCGTATTTGGCCGTGAGATTTTCCGCCACGTTCACCAGTCGCTGCATTCCCTGTATTCAAATGTCAGCATTCAATAGTACACCGCTACGGCGCGCGCGGTTACCAACCAACTCTAGATTTTCCTGTCTGGATTCTAACTCGATCGCTCGAAGATGCGAAAGCTCCTAAAATTTCAATAATCAGTCTTAAATCTGGAAATATAAGAGACTATGGCGTACAACTTGGCTATGCAACTTTACCGCGGATCCAGTAACCACTGCTATTGCCTCAAAAGCCGCATTCGCCGCGGTCTCCACACGTTGGCTAGCTAGCTGCATTGATCGTTCGTGAATAGATGCGACTTTCGCCTGTCCTTCGAGTACGCTTTTGAAAAGTACCCCAAGCATTCTTTCTAGGTTTGCTGCATTCTCTGTTCCTGAATTGATCACCTCCGTAGTTTCCTAAGGTCGAGTCAGAAGAGATTCTGTTAGCGAAAAGCATATTAGAATTACCTTGACTGCAAGGACGAGCTGCCCCAGGAACAGTTCCTCTATAGACTTCAGACTGTCTTTTAACTGATCAACCTTGGGCGATAATTCGTCAATTCTTCCGCCTGTCGCCTGAGCTCGTGAATGTAGGTCGTTCATGCGTTGATCGAATTGCTTATCCACATCATCCGAGAACCGACCCATAATCTTCATCAAACGTTGGAAGAGGAGAATATGTTCGGCTAAAGAAGTCAGTAGAATGTTTCATTTTACGTCCAACGTAACTCCATGATTATTTACACACCTTTCTCATTGTCTACCCGTGCAGCTTCGCAGAATCTTAAGGCTTTATGACGATAGCTGACCCAGGTGTTCTAGGCCGAATCAGATTCGCCTAAGCCAGCGAGGCAACTGTCAATCTCTATAGAGGTAACGTGCAGGTGGCCTAAGTTCTGGAGAGGAAGTTGACCTAATACCGACTCCCGAAATTTGGCACACTCTCTTGGGATTTGGAAACTACCCCTCTCCAAGTCGCAGATGGCTAGGCTAGCGGCGTATGAATCAACAAAATCCCTAATCATTCGGCCGCTATCAGTAAGAGCAGTTGCATCATTCTTGCCCTCGAGGAGTTCGCAGTTATTGACCAATAAGCGTGCAGCTGTCCTGTGACACAATGGTTCGGATTCAAGCTCTCGCAGCTCATTCAGGGCCACTTCGTATGAGCTAGGTAACCGCGCTCCATGGCTAAGGAGTTGTGATAGATTACCACCCGTGGTAGTTGACTTGTCGTCCTTTGCCCTATCTAGTGATGTGTAAGTAATTAAATAGGGAGATCGCCAAGGGGATCATACCTATGTCGACTCTTGGCGCACTACGCCATGAAAGCCCATCGATTAGGCTGGCCTGTATAAGTATGGCAAAAATCACCACCTTCACCCAACCCAGGGCATTTCGTTCATTTTCCATCATGTCTCCCATTATTTTCACCGAAATAATAAGATTCATCATTTGATAATAAAGAGAATGGGGATATGTGAAAATATTAAAATATGCGGTAGGGAAGTTTTTGGCCTCGGAAGTCCGAAAGGAAGGGCAGGCCAATAATGAAGGAACCTCGGAAGTTTCAATCGCAAGATATGGACGAGAATGAGACTCAGAATCGTCCTATCCGTGCCTCAGACTCCTCAATAATTTTTGCTGCATTATTATTGAGTGGGGTTGCGAGTCTTCAGATTTCCTCTCCTTGTGTCTTGTCTAAAGGTGAATAGTGAACATGTTGGTGAAGGAACTGTCCTACGGCGGTCAAAGACTAGGGATCGGGACTATCGAAGAAAATAGGTGGGAGGACCTTGAACCTCCCCGAATTTGGGATTAAATGTTTCAGCATAGCGTTATTCAAGTACCTATGTACCTAGTGCTTTCCTGTGATTTAATTCTCAACAACAGAAGTAAGAACTCCTTGATCGAAATACGGATATTCTGGGGAAGGTACATATTGCTTACATAATGAGACTAGTTGCATATCAAGAATCGTCGATTTGATTGGTTGGAGACTAAGAGCTATCACGTGAGTAGACCCAATCTTTTTTCTTGCTTTGCCAAGCATCACGCTGCAAGCTTTCGTAGCCGAAATTCTGGATCTTGTTCTGCAGTCAATTGAACTCGCTGCAGACCCCCAAAACCATTACGATGCTGTCACCAAGTAGGGGTAAGGTGCTCGAGAGAGCAATCTCATCCAATTCCGCCGTCACACTACCAGCCTTTCTCGTGCCCGCTTTCCAATCAACTACACCCCGACGACAATTCTCCAACACATCGAGTAAACCCTCAAAGCTCGGACGGATGCCCATATCAATACCGCCTGGTGTCGAATTGACTATTGGCGAACCCAGAGTCAAGAAAGACCCCACGACCTACCTCAGAATACCGAAGCGAACACTCACGATATCTGGGCCATTAGGAAAGCTCGACTTAGAAATCCCACCATACCTTACAATCAACCATGACGAAGTGGAGAGGAAGGCCTTGCTTAGTATTGAGGATACCAAAGTAAAACAACAGATGGAGATGTGGGGTATGTAATTAATGGCGCTCGCCACCACCATCACGGCGGACCACTTCGACTTATGCGAGGACTAGAACTAACCTATGTTGAACTAGGAACTACTTGGGCATATCTCAGGCGACATATTATCGGCGTTTCGGAAGGACACACTGCAATTCTACGACTCGTTGGTGTGGGTTACCGAGCGACAGTCGAAGAGCGACCGAAAAAGGCAGAATATCAAGGGCAAAAGTTTGTGTGTCTAAAGCTCGGATTTACACACCCGGTAGAAGAACCAGTACCCCTCGGCATATCAGCTAGCACGCCGCAACCTACAAGAATCCTACTCGAAGGTGTTAACAGGGAAGAGGTTATGTCCTTCGCGGCCAGGATACGCAAGTGGAGGGTTCCCGAACCGTACAAGGGAAAGGGTATTTTCGTCAACGAGGAGACTATCAAGCTCAAGCAAAAGAAGATCAAATAGACAATCTGGGAACTTGGGTACTGGCCTTTTTTAGACGTGTATCTATGTATTATATGACGGCAGATACCCGACCAAAAAATATGTACTATTTTTACGCATGCCCTATTTGCAACATACAGCGTTTCTTTACTCTATTTCTTCGATAGCACCTCTTGGACTACCTTTAGAACTTGTGGTTGAGCAGCAGCAGGCGCGGCGATGACGCCCTTGTTACCCGATAGTGTTCGACCAATGCTAAAATCCAATCGCTTTCCATGGATATCCGTTACGGCGCCACCAGCTTCACGAACGATGAGGTCGCCCGCAGCGTGATCCCAGATCTTCTCCTGGTACGTAGCACTAACAGGTAATCGCAAGTAGATATCACCAGCGCCTCGCGCAATTGAAGCGTACTTGGCCTGAGAATCCATCCTCACACTAGGATTCGTGATACCCAGTAGCTTAGCAATTTCAGCCTGGTCTCCATGCGACGAGTGGCCTGCCTCCACACTCTCGCAAAACGTCGCGGCTGCAATATCCGTAATTGCCCGCATAGAAATGCTCTTCTCATGCGCCAAAGAACCCGTAGTCAACGGACGGCTCGTAGCACCCTGGCCAAGAACACCCGAGAATAGAACTCCCCTACCAACGTCGGTCTGACCAGACTCCATGCTTCCCGTTAGCGGAGCAGAGTCGTCAACCGGGAGGTTCGGGCAGCCTAGAACTCCGACCTTGACATCTCCGTCCACCATCAGAGCGAGACACACAGCATACTGGCCACCACGTAAAAAGCCCTTGGTTCCGTCGATAGGGTCAATGGCCCATATGCGACCTTTTGCGCCACCCTTGCTGTTGCCGTAGTCGATCATGGTCAACATAGTCTCTTCATCTTCAATAGCCCCACCAAGCAAGCCCTCAGCGTCAGAGTCAGAGAGCTGAGTGGTCTTCACGAGGTCCCAGATAGTCTGCTTCAGACTGGCATCCTGGCGTAGTTGTGCGGCCTCCTCCTCGGCGACAATTTCATCATCAGGGAAATTAGCTTTGAGTGCACTGATGATCAGGGCCTGAGCGCCGAAGTCGCCGATAGTCACGGGCGATTTGTCGTCTTTCGATACGGTGCCCTTAGCCTTCTCATGGAAAACGCGCTTAGTTAGAATAGAAGCGCGCTGGACGGCTAGTTGTGCCACCTCGAGTTCTTTGGCATATGACGACATGGTGCTGTTCGTAAAGATTTGCTGACGAGCGCCAGGTGAAAGGTGGAGGGATAGTGAGGTAAGGCGGGGCAGAGCTCGAGACAGGAACACAGCCAGGGTCACGATCAGAAGAGAAGATAGGAATAAATCTTTTATATGAGAAGTGTTCTTTTTACCCTCTTAAATCCCCATACGATATTACCTAACAAGCGGGATCCGTCCTGGGTAGGTAGATTACGCATTCAATGGATACGCGGGAAAATATGAGGGTGCAAACTAAAGTAGAATGCCCCGCGAATTCAAAGCTCACGTAACGGATTTAGGGTTACGAAAAGGTAATTAATAGTGGAGAGGATTTCAATCGGTTGGTCCTACCAAATACACGACATCTAATTTCAAGCTAGGTCATATCGGTCTCCGAATTATCTTAAACTCTCCATTGTTCGACGGTTCAATTCATCTTGGGTAGGTGCTGTAAGGTCCGATAGCCTCAATTGTTGTAGAAGTTGTAGTGGTTATCAACCTAGGATACAGTGAGATTAGGTAGTGTCTAAGCGCTGGAAGTCGGGGCCACACCCTGGTCGGTCGCCCCTCCGACGGCCGCGGCTGACTTAAAGCTTAATTTATTGCGACGATTGCAGAACGAACGAAAACAATGAGCTACGTACCTTCTTCAATGGCCAACTGAATCACATGTACTATTGATTGGAAACAGCGACTTTGTATCCAAAACCAATACGACACCGTCGAACTTAATAATTCTTCACATTTGTTATTAATTATTATAGATACAACCAAATTACCAGGTCAACTTATAAAATTCCCCAAGAAATCTCCAAGTCGGCAACATTAACAGGAGAGGTAATAGAGCCGATCCTCTAAGTACGGGCTTGTTGTTAGCTCTACTAAATCCTGCTCATCTCATATAACAACAATACTACCCTGGCAGCTAAGCCTAGTACCCTATCGAACCGACAACCATGAATACTACAAAGAGAAAATTCAACGCCTTGTTACAAGGGATCGGCGCAAAGCCAATACCTCCATCACCAGCAGCAGTTGAACAGACAAACAAATCCTCTTCATCTCTCGACAGACCTTCGACTCCAACCGCGAAATTAATACCCAACGATATAACAACACCGACGCCGACACAGACACAGACACAGACACAGACACCAGGAATGGCTGGTATAGATATACCCACAACCCCAAGCAATTTTCTAAGTAAACGCCGACGCGTAGGCGTGCTTGAATCGACGACGGGAAATGAAAAACCAATTGGAACCAAAACCACGATTTCAAATGTTGTATTGAAGAAATGGACACCAGGAGGTAGCACGATTTCTCCTAGCAAAGGAACGAAAAACGAACCACCAAAATACTGCCCCGGCGATCGTGACGAGTTAATAAGGCGACTAGGGACATTTCAAGAATTAACAGAATGGACACCCAAGCCAGATAAGGTCAATGAAATCGAATGGGCTAAGAGAGGCTGGGTCTGCCAGGGAAAGGAGCGTGTACGATGCACTTTATGTCACAAAGAACTAGTAGTCAGGATCAACAAAAGGGAAGAGGACGGCAAGGAAGTCCCGGTTATTGTTGGTTCGGATATCGAGCAAGCCTTAGTTAAGAGGTTTGTCGAATTGATTGTTCACGCGCATCAAGAAGATTGCTTATGGAGAAAACGAGGCTGCGACGGTAAGAACCCTACGCTCACATTGCAAGATCCCCAGAGCATATATGTTAACTATCGAATGACAGATTCTTTGCTCAGATTACCTCTGGCGAGTCCTCCGACAGCTCTTGCGTCCCTCCGTCAACGATATGATGATCTTTGTGCGCGACAATCCTTCCTCCCCTACTTGTTTAACCTACGTCTGCCAGCAAATCTCGATCTGCAAGCCACCAAATCTCAACTCACACCAACTTTCTTTACCGATCCTCCGCCACCTAGTACAAACCCTTCAGCCCCGAACGATGTAGCTCTAGCCCTAGCCCTTACAGGTTGGCAAGGTCTTACAAACCCACGTGTTGGCGCAGTACCAAATTCAGCGACTTGTGCAACTTGTTTACGACGTCTGGGTTTATGGATGTTCAAGAGCAAAGAGGTGGATGAAGCTACAAACCAGATCCTTGTTCCAGCTCCTATGGACTACCTTGATCCTGTGCGCGAGCATCGGTTTTTCTGCCCTTGGAGAAATGCCATTGCCCAGCACAACCCAGGTGCCAAAACATCGGACAACAAGACCGCTTGGGAGGTTCTAGTTCAAACAATCAAGAATCACTCTTACCTTCGCGCACAAGCAGAGAAGAGCACCTTGCGTTCTATTCTCCATCGACCCACAGCATCAGTTCCGATAACACCGACTAAGGGAGGAAAGGCAGACCGAGATGAAGGATCACCCATGCTAGGATCAGAGGCAGGCGATGACGAGGAAGACACAACCGCCAGAGATGCAAAGGACAAGGAAAGATGGGCACGGCTAAGAAGGGTGAAGAGCCTATTTGATACAAAGAACGGAAAGAAATTACGACGAACGCTGAGTCGACCGGGTACAGCTTCGAGCCGGCCCCCTACCGCACACTCTCGACAAGGCAGCGTACCACCTGAGACAGCCGGAGAGAAGAAATAAAGGGAACACATCATAATGGTATAAATTGTGTTTCGGGGTGTTGAACAAACACTCGTGTACTAACTAATGTGTTAATATTGTAAGGATACCCAGACCTACCTGTGTATATCACCATTAGCCTAGCGAATGTCTATTTGGAATAATCTTGATTTATATGGAATGTCTCTTTGATCAAATACAGATTCGAAACTGCGGCGTGCCAATTCCCCTGGTGATCACTACTTCCCCTACGAAGTTCCTTTCAATGCGCTTTCGAAGTAATCAAACTCGTGTTACTACTATTCCATTAAAAAATAGTCTGCTTTCGTTAGTGAGATACACAAAGACGACAGTCTTTGTGTTGGCTAAATATGACAAATGACTTGTCTAGTGAGTTGGAGTATTAGTAAACATTGTATTCGTAATCCGGTTGAGAGTTTAGGGAGGGGTTGTTGAAACAGCCACAATGTCATTGAAGAACGCGGATTGGGCGGATTATCTAATCATATCGTATACTGGGCAGCTCCGACTCGGATAACGATCTCGAACAACGTGGCTTGCTGCTGCCATCTCATCTCAACTCCAAAGTACCTAAAAACTTAATCAGGTAATGTGACCCCATAACGTTTGGGGTAACTCCGCGCTAGGTCGGTAAAGTTATCCAGTGATGCACACCTTAATTTTGCCCTAATCTTAAATCGCAGTCACTCTATGCAATTCGTCAACTTGTCAGAATCACGTAACATTTTCAACTTCTTCCCCCCTGGTCTGCTATCTTACGCACAAATATCGCAGTCTATTGCCACCACTTACCAAAATAGACAAGTTGCGGCTACGAAAAGAATTACCTAATGCAAAAAAATGGAGTCTTTTTCAAGTCAGCCCCGGTCATCCGACCAACGGCGCCGCCTAGTTAGATTCTCAGCGGATCTCTGCGTCTTTTGTGCGTAAACTAGAGCCAGTGGACAGCACCCATGATACCCCATCTACCAGGCATCCCAGGTCTACAGGGCCTTTCCCGCGAACGGATGCCGGCCTACGGAACCTACCCCTGCGTGGCAATAATCCACCCGGCGCCGTTAGCTCGCATTCCACTGAGAGTAGGTTCCTGGTTAGATCTAGCCTGCCCCTGACACTACTGTCACCTCATGAGAGGGAGAAGATTCGACATGTTATGTCATATTTAGATCCTATCTCTCGTTGTGACCTCTCATAATACACAGATATGGAATCTCATGGCAAGTTATGGGCACGCCGAGCCATGCGTCGCAGGCTATCGGCGGCCAATGCCCGGCGTGTGCGACTCACCGCCCGGGTCTTGCGATGCTATATCGGATCAGGATGACCTATCAAACCCTTCCCGGTCTTGGAGGAAAATTGTGGACAGACCTACTGCGTTGTTTGTGCCTGTGAGCTTGCTGGGTTACAATATTTTGTTAAATAAGGTGAATCACCATGGTGGCTGTTCCAGAACAATCCCTTACGCATTAGTTTCTCGTTTCGCCTTCTCGGTTCCCTATATTCTAAGGCTGATATCATATTTTGGAATCATATTCATCTATTTTAACTCGTATATGTAAAAGCATAGACTGGCAGACGTCACCTTCCTTCTCCGATCTTTTTTTTCTTCGATTTTTTTTCGATCTTCCATTCATCGGTGGAGTTAACTGGAGTTGATTCCTAAGGTATACTGGGACTTACATATACCCTTCAGGCTGAATTGCACAGGCCTCGCATACCGACGTCCGCATTTCCCAGAACGGTCTCCCATTTTAATATATTACCAGCAACCACACGCGGTATCTATTCTCGGTTGCCCCAGCCCCTGTACGTTCTCCGCCTTGTCAGAGCTGCCTGTACCCAGCAGGACCAAAGGGATCAACGTCGCATGCGCACGTCGCTCTTCTGAATAGTTCTCCGAACGGAACACGGCACCAACCTACCCAGAAATGGCTCCGTCGCATCCAACCGTAACGACTAATTTCTTACTGGCTAATATACATTGTCCCACGTGTGTATCTTCCATAAAAGATGCCTTACAACATCTACCTGGCATCAGTTGGGTGTCGCCCAATGTCGTTACCTCATGGGTTGCTGTTGAGCACGATCCTAATGTGTCTATCACCGAGATGGCGTCTAAGTTGGAGTCTGCAGGCTTCGAGGTCTCTAGTATAGCCTCGACTAATGGCGAAGCTGCTCTGGCGAATTTGCTACTCGAAGATCCTACCGGTATTCACGGCCGCTCGGATACGAACAACTCATCAAATCCTAGCATAAGGGATAGTCCATTAGGTCGAATCATCAAATTACCCCGAAGGTTTGCGCATGCGCAAGCATCATCCGCAGCTGCGGAGAAAGAACATCTCAATAACTGTGGGATGTGCCGGACTAAGGGGGTGAAGGGAACAAGATTGAGTGTACTCGGCCCCAAATGTTGTGGTACATCGTCGGAAAAAGACGACAGTCAGTCAGGGGATCAAAGCGTGAACGATCAAAAGGCAATTCCCGGCATAGTTGCGTCCACCAAATCCCTCACTATTGAAGATGAGAAACCCCAGCCACCAAGCAGTGGCGGACGTAGATGGAGGGCGTCAATGGCCATAAATGGCATGGTATGCGCGGCCTGCGTAGCTCCTATCACTTCCGAACTAAGCAAGAGACAATGGATTACGAAGTATACAATCTCCCACCTATTGCATAGTGGAGTTATCGAGTACATCGGCACAGAGGACGACGTGAAGCAAATCATTGAGATGATCGAAGATACCGGGAAAGATGTCGAACTCCACCAGGTCATTAACATCGACGGCGGCGAAAACCGGCCAAAACAGGAAAGGACTGTTCAGATCCGTATCGACGGATTCTACTGCGATCATTGCGCAGAACGGGCTACGAATAGCCTCAGGGGATTCCTCCAGGATGTGGAGATTACTTGCCAACCCACCCGCCAACGACCTATCCTAGAGATATCATATGTCCCTATAGTACCCAACTTCACGATTCGTCGGATCCTCTCGGCCATCGAAGCAAGCGATCCGGCATTCAAGGCGTCCATCTACCACCCACCTACACTAGAAGAACGAACGAAGCGAATACACGCCCGTCAACAGAATCAATTCCGTATTCGCGCCTGGTTTACGACAATAGTAGTGATTCCAACTTTCATCATTGGTGTGGTATATATGAGTCTCGTCCCAGAACATAATCCGTCAAAAATGTTCCTCATGAAACCGTGGAGACCAGGAATTAGCCGAGCACAGTTGGCACTATGCATCATGGCGACGCCCGTATACTTTTTCGCAGCAGACATCTTCCATCGACGTGCGGTCAAGGAAATCAGGTCATTGTGGAGACGAGGTAGCACAACGGGCATTTTCGAGCGATTTTATCGGTTTGGCAGCATGAATACACTTATATCGTTAGGAACCACAATCGCGTACATCTCGTCAATCAGTCAGATGATTGCCGCTGCTGTGGATCACCCTAATCAAGTTAACGACGCCAATTTCTACTTCGACTCGGTTGTTTTCTTGACATTCTTCTTGCTCTGGGGTCGACTCATCGAAGCATACACCAAATCCAAGACAGGCGATGCGGTGGAAGCCCTCGGAAAACTCCGTCCTACCACTGCAGTCCTTGTTGAAGACGTCACGGATAAACATGAAACGGAGACAGTTATCAATACTGATCTACTAGAGTTTGGCGATCTTGTCCGCGTTCCCTATGGTGCTTCACCTCCTTGCGACGGAAAGATTGTACTTGGCGAGACTACCTTCGATGAATCTAGTCTTACCGGAGAGTCCCGCCCAGTCGCAAAGGTCGCTAATGACGATGTCTTTGCGGGTACGGTCAACGTAGACAAGCCCATACTGATACAAATAACCGGTAGCGCCGGAAAATCGATGCTTGATCAAATTGTCAACATCGTACGGGAGGGCCAAAATAAGCAGGCGCCGATGGAGGCTTTAGCGGAAACGCTGACTGCTTACTTTGTACCCTTCGTTACTTTAATCGCCATCCTCACTTGGCTTATTTGGTTGTCGGTCGGGTTATCTGGTGTTATCCCGGGCCATTTCCTCGACGTATCCTCGGGAGGTTGGGTTGTGTTTTCGCTGCAATTTGCTATCGCTGTATTTGTTGTTGCTTGCCCTTGTGGTCTTGCTCTTGCTGCTCCCACTGCCATATTCGTCGGTGGCGGTTTGGCCGCTAAGCACGGCATTCTCGTCAAAGAAGGTGGTGAGGCTTTTGAGAAGGCCAGTCGAATTGACTGTGTCGTCTTTGACAAGACGGGTACTCTTACAGTTGGCGGTAAACCCACTATTACCGACTCCATGATCTTCCCAGGACTTGAAACAACCGAGCAACAACGCAATACTCTTCTCGGCGCGCTGCGAGCTATCGAGGAAAATAGCAGCCACCCTATTGCAAACGCCATCGTCTCCTTCTGCAAAACCCAGACTTCCGAGCGTGTTGAGATCGCTAGCGTTGAGGAAATACCTGGAAAGGGATTGAAGGCAACTTACAGTAGCGGATCACCACTGCGCTCGTTTGAAATCATCATCGGAAACGAATCGCTCATGCGCGATTTTGCCGCCGCTATTCCCCTTGACGTTACTACGAATCTTGATACTTGGAAGCGAGAAGCCAAATCTGTGGCGCTCGTCGCTCTCAAAGTGCTCGAGAAGCCTACTGCCGTATACAACATCGCAGCTGCCCTCTCTATCTCCGATCCGATCCGGCCCGAAACACCCGCCGTTATCCAAGCGCTTAAGGCAGGAGGCACCGATGTGTGGATGCTCTCCGGTGACAACGCCACAACAGCTAAGGTAGTCGCGTCCCGCATCGGCATCCCGGAAACCAACGTCATCGCCGAAGTCCTCCCCGCGCAAAAACATGAGAAAATTAAATGGCTTCAATCCACACTTAAAGCGCGTAGGGGTAACCTCGAAATTACTGATCGTCGAGCGATGGTTGCGATGGTTGGAGATGGTATCAACGATGCGCCGGCGCTGAGTACTGCGGATGTCGGTATCGCAATTGGATCGGGCAGCGACGTGGCGATTTTCAGCGCCGATTTCGTGCTTGTGAACAGTAATCTGGAGTCTGTGGTCACATTGTTGGATCTAAGTCGTGCGGTTTTCCGCAGGATTAAGTTTAACTTCGCTTGGGCGCTTGTGTATAACCTGCTTGCGGTACCGGTCGCAGCGGGATGTTTTTACGCTTTGATGGTTAACGGGCAACATGTTAGACTACCACCTGTATGGGCTAGTTTGGCTATGGCGTTGAGCAGTATAAGTGTTGTCGCGAGTAGTCTTGCGCTGAGGAGCGAGCTACCGGGAGTGGGGTTTAAGATTCGGGTTGTTGCGCCCGAAAGGAATGTGCAGAGTGAGAATGAGAATGGTACTGGTGAGGCTGGTGCTAGTACTGGGAATGGAGATAAAGCAGAAGTTGGGAATTAAGGACTAAGGATTAGGAACAAAGGTTGGGCTTAACAATTATGAGACATAAGGGTTTTGGTTTCTCATGACCAAATTATATATCCGTTGAGATAACTATAGCTCTTAGCTATAGTCCATGATGCGGGATACCTAGGGCGGCGTTTGGAGTTGGATTCTGAGTAAATTGCAGCGACTTATATTTTTACTACATAAGAGCGTGGCGGATAGGGTGCACACAAAAGAGCGATTTTATTTGTCTATTAAATGTATTGTTTTGATGATGTGATGCCATGCCATGTTTTGTGCTTGTGAGATGATAAGATTATTCTGCGGCTACCTATGTAAAGAGTCACCAATCTTATTATCACTGCAGTATTAAATTTGTTAACCCGGTCCAAATTGCCTCTTTTCCTAGCCCACCTACCTGTGCCTCCTAAATACAGAGTATGAATCAACTTCCCATAGCATGTTACACATACGCTAATGACCGCCTCATCCAGCCCCCTCATTTTTAAATCTTCTCACCCTCCAAAATCGGTCTCGCTTCCTCGCTCTTCCACCAACTTACACCATCCTCGCCAGGATAGCTAAACCGATCCATGCTCTCAGGCTTCATCTCAACACTATATCCAGGGTTTAATGGGGTTTGGTAGTATCCATCCTTCACAGCCGAGGGATGCAAGAAGTGCTCGTGTAGGTGATCCACATATTCCAGCACCGATTTCTTTCCTGTAACAGCCACATAGTCAATCGTGCTTAAGTGTTGCGTGTACTCAGGCAAGCCTACACCTCCAGAGTGAGGTACAATAGGGACCTTAAACTTAGCCGCCATGAGTAGAACAGCCAACACCTCGTTAACACCACCTAACCGACAAGCGTCGATTTGGCACACGTCAATAGCCCCGCTGGCTAAAAGTTGCTTGAAGATAACACGGTTCTGACACATCTCACCCGTCGCAACACCGATACCATGTTCCCTCAACGCATCTCTTACAGCCTTATGACCCAGTACGTCATCGGGTGATGTCGGCTCCTCAATGAACCAGGGCTTGAAGTCAGCTAATTGCTTCATATGCGCAATAGCGTCCGGCACACTCCAAATCTGGTTTGCGTCGACCATAAGCACATTCCCCTTATCATACCCAATAACATCACGAGCAATCTTCAATCGTCGTCGGTCTTGCTCTACGGACCCACCAACCTTCATCTTAAAGTGCTTGTACCCATTATCCAGCGTCTCTCGCAAAAGCGCACGCATCTTATCCTCTCCATACCCAAGCCATCCAGCACTAGTCGTGTAAGCCGGAACAGCCTTACTCTCCAGCGCATCCTTAATCCTCTGCTCCTTCCCTGGTTCACTAGCCTTTAGCAGGGCAATTGCTTCCTCGGGGGTAATCGCATCGGTGATATACCGGAAATCGATACATTTCACGAGCTCTTCAGGTGACATATCGGCAACGACGCGCCACACGGGTTTACCGAGGGATTTCGCCCATAAGTCCCATAATGCGTTTACGACGGCGCCGAGGGCTAGGTGGATAACGCCTTTTTCCGGGCCAATCCACCGAAGTTGAGAGTCTGCGACTAGGTGTCGCCACGTGGTACCCCAGTCAGCGACGAGGGAGGAGAGAGTACGGCCTTGGATGCGCTGAGATAAGTGTGGGATCGCGGCGCAGACTATGTCGTTGCCGCGGCCGATTGTGAAGGTCTGGGTTTCGGGTTAGTGTTTGCCCCTCTAGTTCGTGATGACATAGTCCGAGGAAGTGGGGCATGATGAAGGAAGGTAATAAAGAAAGGGAAAATACCATGCCATGACCTGAGAATTCGGAGTCGGTTTCGAGGATGCAGTATGCGGCGGAGTAGTCGCCCGCGGCGTTCATAGCATCGGATCCTGTCTTGTCTAGCGATGTGGGAAACCGCACGTCGCGGGTCCTCCAGCCGGTGATGGTGATTTCGGGCATTTTTGCGCTCGGCTTGTATCGGCTATCGTCAAGTGAGTTGTAGATAAACGAGGGGCTATGTTTAAAATAGTATAATATTTACAAGAGAAGATTAGGACTTGTTCGCGAAGTCCAACTAGAAGGAAAGTAAGAAGTGGTGATAATCAAGCAAAAGGCCAAGATATAAATATTAATTCCATCCGAATGGTGATGAATAGGTACAAGCTACCTTGACATCCGACATCGTGGGGTTCGGTGGAGGGGTTGGTTGAGCTTTCTCTGCGGGGAACTATAGACGGCTTCGGGGTCGACTCGGGTTATTAGTTATAGACAGTCGATAATTCTATACGGCGCTACTACATCTCTACCAAGCATAGACCGTATTTTTATCATCGAGAGACTTGATTGACGGATAAATTAGAGAAACACCGCTATCTAATGACTGCGCTTAGTTCAATCCAACCACATTACTAAATCAATCCAGTACATAAGAAACAAAACCAAATCTCAAATGCACCCGGAGCATCAGGATTCGTCGGATCCAATATCGCTATAATCGTCGGAATCACTATAATCGGAATCATCTGAGTCCCACCGCGCCTCTCGAGACATCGCGAGATTAGTACCGAACCGCTTGAGTTCATCATCCGCGTATTGTTGTATTAAATCCGCAATAGCGAAGTGTCGACTCTCCTTTGCAAGTCGGATTGCTCCGTCATATCCAGTTCGCCCGCGAATATAACTAAGTCCACCAACGTTTAATAAAAAGTGAACCATATCGAGCCCGCCCCCGTCCGCAGCGTAATCCAGTGCACAGTAATCCCCACATATATTCGGGTCAGCCCCATAGCGAACTAGTAGAAAAGCCAACTCCAAGTCCCCATATGCAGCGGCCTGTCCCAGTACTGTTATAAATTCATCCAAATCAGTGCGTCCGACGACATTAACATCTGCGCCCCTCTCAAGCAAGAATTGTATAAATTCCATATCTGCTAAACCATCCAAAAAGGCAGCCTGGAGTGCGGCTTGTCCGCAACCACGATGTGCTGGTTGATTGATATTGGCGCCCATATTAATCAATTGGTCAACTAAGGCCCTATTACTCTGGTAAGCCGCTGCTTGAATGGGGCTGTATCGCCAAGGACAACCTTCTCCCGAGTTGCAATATGCGTTGATATTCGCATCCTCTTCTAGAAGCTGTTGGATCAGTTCGGGCTTGCCGCATTGACTAATTAGGCACGGTAGTAGCACACGGGTTCTCTTGATCGGAATCCCATGCTTAATGAGGAGTTCAAAAATAGCGTGCCTTTGTTGCCTCTCTTCGAACCCAGAAAAACCAAATATTTTTATCCCCCCCTTCATCGGATTGAGACAGGCTTCCAATAGACATTTCCCAGTTCCAAGCAAATCATCATAATCCACTTGCAACTCCAGAAAGAATTTTACATTATCCAATAAGTTCGGATCAGGGTAACTGTTTTCAAGAAGACGGTGCATGAAGTTGAAGGCATTTTTATCGTGTGGGCTGTTCTTCAACACTGCACCACGACCGATCAAAATATTGAGCATCTCGCGATTAGCTGAACCACACCGCCGCTTGTCACTGCCATAGATCCACCCCCTGCACTTTCTGCTAGGGGAGAAGCCAACATAGTTGCTTGCTAAGGCAATGACGCTCCACGACTCAGAACGATTGGTGATTACGTCTTTCATACTGACCGTGGCATTGACATCCACACCCGCATCCAGCAGCCAGGAAACCGCCCCGTAGTTGCCCAGACGGGCAGCTGTTGACAACGCTGCAGCACCAAATCGGCTCACTTCAGCGCCATATTTACTAAGTTTTGCCAAGATGTCAACTCCTTCTTCCTCAACCCCAGCTTCCAGAACATCCATATCTATTATCGCTCCTTCCTGATAAAGTAATCTTAAGGTGAAATCAAAATCTTCATTATATTCATACTCCCGAGCCTTCTTCACAAGGCACAAGGGGAGATAGTTAGGTTTCAACGAGAGTGAGGCGAGTCTTGGGTCAACTCCAAACTCGATAAGCCCCTGGACAACCTTGATATCAAGGACCATATCGTCTAATAGGAACTGTTCGACAAGAACCATCTCCAGAAATTTCCGCATGGCGAATCCGGGTTTTGTTGGTTGTGATATTAAGTATTCATGGAGAGCTTCTTTGCCTTGTTTTGCTGCGAGACAAACATATGGTCGAGCGATACGCCTCGTCGAGTGAGTGCTTCTTGGCAATAACTTCCGGAAAAGCCCTTCGTCCCAGTAGTAGGCCCGTTCCAGGACCGTGGGGCGCCAATCTTCCGTGACATAATTCCGCGCGTAGAAACTTAGTAGCGCAGTATCTCTCGGGAATATCCAAGCCGCGTCGACATTTGCGCCATTATCCAAAAGCATATCTAAGACTCGGCTTTGTGACTCGTTGTCAAGACTAAGGCTAAGCTCTAGAATGCCGGTCTTCTCTATTTCCTTGAAAGAATTTGATAGGTATATATGGTCCCGTTTTTTGCAAGTTGGAAGTCTTCCATATATAAATGTCCATAATACCCAGATGAAACTGGATGCGTTTTGGTAATCAAGCATTCCCACCACTCTGTTTACGTCGGATTCCTCCAACAACAGCTCTATACATTCTATATTCCCGGTGACAGCGGCTTCTAAAATGGGCGAATTTTCGTCGTACGAGACGTGACGGTCAGCACGTGCTCCGATCTTCAGTAGGGTCTTGATAATGCCCACCGCGCCCGTGGCAGCAGTGAACGAGAGGTAATCGGTGCCATAAGGAAGAATCCACCCATTATGTTTCGATCCAACATCGATGAGAAGGGCGAATGTATCTTTGTAACCCCATTTTCCAGCGGCGTACACTAAACTCTCCCACAGAGCTCTCATAGTAGGAAGATCGCTATGAAATAGGCCAATCACGATGGCCTGGGGTATTCGATCAAATAAGATCTCGAGCTCTTCCGGACAATGCCCTGTCTCTAACCTGAGAAGGTAGTTTTCATTGGAAAGACCATATATAACTCTAGAAAAAACGTAGAAAACATCGAGATTCCGTGCCACTTCAAAAGAAGGGGACGTTAAAGTTGAGCAGCCTGTACTCGATGGGAACGCGGTGCCCGCAACTGCGAGAAATTCGAGATCACTCATCGAGCTAAACGGTGATAATTGGAACAATACATCATCGAATTCCTTTCCACGATAGGGTACAGTAGCCCCAATGCCGTCTAAGATATCTATTAGTCCAGTAATTTAAGGTAAAGGGCTCAAAGCACCCACGAAGTAGTTGGCGATAAAAAACAGCCCAAGGCATATTTTCCAGCACAGAACGATAGTTTCTTAAAGCGAAAAGCAGGGCAAGCATGGTCTCATCAACCTGGTCAAGGAAATGGATGAAAGTTGATAGGTCTTGATGGGTTTCAAATTGGTGTACAGTAATCTGTTTGTTGTAAACAGGTGTCCCCTGATCCTGTGATATAGTGGGTGGTGAATGCGGAAGTGCCAATGGCGAGTGTGAAGAGCTTGGTAGATTTTGGTAGACCAGTGGAGAATGTAGGACAAGCTGCCCTGCGGGAGAGGGTGTCCTCACAACCACCCCCCTTGGGAGTGTAGCGTCTCGATCTGGCATGTATTAATCGCCAGTATTATACAATATATATTCAGACGGCGTCGAATCACTTACTCCTCTCAGTCAATAGGGCCCCTGACCTCCTGATCTCCTTCCATGCTTTCTTCCATGGGATATTGGTTCCGTTAAGATAGACCGCCGACTCTTTACCCTTTCTGTCGAGATGACTCTGGTACACGGCGGCCCAGTCATCCCTCTTGAGCTTCTTGCGTAGGCCTAACTCTCGTAACTTAGTTTCATATGTCGATAGACTACTCTCTGAGTTAGCAGCAGTCCTAGAAGGATATCAATCGTACCTACGGTTTAGTAGGGAAACCTTAGTCCCTCTCCATAATTTGCTTGACTTCTTCAAGGGTTCTTCTCTCACTCTCATAGAGTCTTCGAAAAAGGGGCTCGTTTTCATACCAGATTTCCCCTAAGGGATCTGGAAAGGGGCGTTTGGTGGGGGGCATGGCGATCAAGTCGTTGGTTTTAGGATATGAATAAGACCACAAAAAGGAAAAAAAGCTACTTACCTTGGGGAGAAAGCCAGAAGTTATATACTGAAATCCCAAGCTAGTCGAGGGTATCGAACTATAAGCTTCATCACACAACAAAAGTAGGCTCTGTTGACTTCCATCCACTCATTAGTTGACACCTGTAGGTACACATAATTTTGTACACTGTCCAATATCTGCGATGCTTTAAGAGGGTTACTTTATATAACGCGTACAGCCAACCGCGGTGTCGGCTTTGGTTCAGCTACTGTCCAGAATCTTTTATTGTTTTATGACCACCAATCATTGCTAGCTACGCAATAAACAGTCGAGGCCAGACCCACATCTTCCTGTCTGATACCTAATTATCTCGCATAGGTACCCCTACGACGCCCGGGTTCCTAGATCGGCGTCAGAGCCTTCAAAGCAGCAACAAAAAAGCACGTCCAAGACGGAATATCCGACACCACCATCCTAACATGATGCACATCCAACCACCCCCGAATAGCCTCCCTAGCCTTCCCATCCGGAATCTCCTCACTCTCCACCGTTGCCTTCACCGTCTGCGCAATCGTAGGTACAAACGTGAAATGCAACAACGCCAGCGCCGAAGCCCCCGCGTACCAGAAACGGGAGGCGGCGTACGGTTTGTAATACACATTCGCTAGACCAAACGCGATAGATAACCCAAAAGTAACAAAGATCTCGGGAAGCCCGCGCCAGAAGAATTCTTCGAAGTAGCGAGGTGCGATTACGTTTACTTCGGCGCGGTGCCGTTTCACGGCGAGGAGACTGCTGAGGAAGAGGTGTGAGTCGTTGGCGATGACGAGGGAGGCGGTTGATGTGACTAGTGGGGCGACGCGGAGGAATGTTATAGGGTCGAAGAAGCGCCCTGAAGCCATTGTAGATTTTGCGGTAAGTGGTAGTACAAAAAGCAAAATCGATCAAGTATGTTGTGAGAGTAGATCGCTAGTTTCTTGGGTTAATTAGCGATGAGGTTTGGAGCGACTCAATGGATAATGAAATTAAAGGAACGAAGTGAAGTAAGCTGCAGCCTCTTATATAGATCACCATCTCCCTCAATGTGAGTTCATATTGTACTAGATATCCTTCGAGAAGCCGCGGAATGAACCGAAATCCAAGACCTGGCATGACATGATCCCATCACAAAATTTACTACACAGCTTCGCCGCTGGAAGGGAAGCTATAAGACCTAATTAGCTATTTTCCTGGACGCTGATTGGTTGGTTTCTTACATGCGCTAATGCAGATGGCTTACAGCTCCATTATAGGGCTAACAAGGGACCCCCAAATATGAATCCTTCAGGGTCTTCGTGTTACGTTCAACCACTAACAATGAGCTCGGTCTTGCGTGGCTATCGTGTGAAGATGCTAGAAAACCTGTAAAATTAGCGAAGAGCGAAATGGATGCTGGCTATTAATCATACCTCCGAGGTGACTTTCTGAATAAGCTACCCCTTTATGCTGAATTTACTATAGATCGGCTAGCGACAAAGCTCTCCAAAATCGGTACTGTATTGTAAGTTTGAAGAACCATCTCGTTGCCTCAGTATATCTTAACATATACAACTCTCTAGTACTCATCAGGCGAAACCAGAGCAGTTCAATTTTACGAATTTCCATTACTATGCTACACCCCCTCCCCCCTCCCCCCTTTTCCCAAACCCTCACCAACCTAAAGCCTCCTAACTTTCATCCACTCATTTGTCCCCAATCCCAAATTCAGCCCATTCCTAGCCCACCACCGTCTAACCGGTCGTGGATCTCCAATAGCATCCTCAAGCGCCTCTTCAATATCACAAGTCTTATACTCAACCCGTCGCGTCCTCCCGCCATCACCGGGTTGTTCGCCTCTTGCGTATTGCTTCCACCACTCGAGTACATCAACGTATCCTTGTTTCGTGGGAGCTACTAAAACTTGTGCGTCGAAGGAGAGTTTGTCGCCTTTGAGTTCGCGCCAGGTATCCAGGACGCTTGTTTGTCCGTGGGCGCTGGCGATTTTACATACGCCTTCGCTATGCGCCGCGGGTATGCCGGAGGATTCCCACCACCGAAGAACGGCGGTCTGTCCGCGTTGGGCGGCTGTGAGTAGACTGCGGCCGGGTTTGAGTGGGATGTTATCGTGTTTAAGTGCTGCGTCGCGCCACCATTCCAGAACGAGTAGGTGCCCCTTCGCCGAGGCGGCTTCAAGCGCGGCTTCAGTATACTTAAGCGCAAGGCCGGAACGTAGCCACCAATCTAGCACATGGACGTAGCCCATGCGAGACGCGTTATCTAGTGCTTCGGCGTCGTATTCCTTTTTCAGGAACGAAGGAGATGTATTCCACCAATCGAGAATATCCGTGCGACCATATACTCCCGAAGCCTTGTTAGGAAGTAATTTGGAGCTAAACGAGGCCCAGAAGATCTTGCTTAGATGTGCTTCGAGGTAGGTGAGGACATCGGTTAACGAAAACTTTATGATGAGTTTAACAGCCAAATAAGAAACGTAACGGAGTCCTTTAGGTGCCTCAGCTAGTTTGTCGCAGATAGCCTTCGATCCGGGACATGATAGAATTAGCCATTCGAGATCGTGCATATATAATTCGATAGGATCAGTAAGGGTGGCACGATCTGTTCTCCATTCTGGTGGAGTTTTTAGATTCGTATATATGTTAAGAGCAGTGGCTACCTCCCAATCGCCAACATGCTCGAATATAATAGTCCATATTTCGGGAGGCAATGTTTTGGTAGATCGACTCGGTGCGGTTGTATGCATTGCTTGTTGGGTGGCGACTTCGACGTCGTGTCCTAGGCTCATTAATTCTGCCTGATTTTTTATTATGCCAACGAGGTCGTTAAACCCATCCCAAGACACAATGCGCTTATGCGCACTTTGTCCCTCGTAGTGCCAAAGTACGGGCGCCATGACCTTGACCCAATTCCACTTGCGCTTGATCTTGCTCAGTTGCTTTTTCGTCATGGGATTTTCCCACATCTGTACGGACATGCCAGGCACGAGTAGAATCTTCTTGGAAACGTCCCATGCTCTTAGTATTTCTAGAAGTGTAGTATCGGCAATACCGGACATCATCTTAGCGAGGTGGTCGGCGTCAATAGGTGCTAGAACAAGCAAGTCGGCCCAATCAACAAGCTCGAAAGCAGTTTGTCTTGCTGCTTCTATCGCATCCCTAGTCCTCTGATCAGCGTCGACCGCCAGAGCCGCCAAACTCCTATTCTCCATGACAATTATATCGTGGGTCAATCGGACAGGTATCTCGTCGACGAGAGCTCGAGTTTCGATCTGGGAATCTTTGAGTAGGCGCACGGCGATCGCCTGGGCGTATGCGACGTCCCTCTGGCCATTGGCGGCGACAAGTAGACGTAACCTCCTAGTGCGCGGCATCTCGTGGAAGGACGAACAGGATAAATTGGAAGGTAGAGAGGTAGGAAGAGGATGATGAGCGAGAGAAGAGACGGGACGAGAAACGTTTGGAGAATCATCGGCCATCTTGACGCATTATGACGGTACGGACCGGGTACTAAATAAAATAAAATAAAAAATAATTTCGGTCGAGTTCGGGTACCAATGCGTTTACCGACGGGGATGTATCGTGGAGTGTCCAAATGGTCGGGTCGATTATCACAGCAACGCGTGAACACGTAGTTAGTATGTAGGAGAGTTTCGACGATGATCTCAATCAGTGAGAACCGACTCGATGTTGCTTATCCCTGATGCTTGCTTGGAAGACTGGAAAGGAACAGGGAAGTATCGAGTATGAGCCTCCCGGTGTAGATACTGTATGGGGAGGAAAAAGTAAAAGATCCACTCCGAGTGGTTGAAAATGGTACGCTAGCGCAAAAATAATAAACTTAAATAATTTATTGACAAAGGCTTTATCTGTATCAGTGTATCTAAAGGTTTGAGGAAACACAGAAAAAAAGAAATTTTATCCAGTAACGATTAGTCAATTGACGATTATACTACTGACTAACAAGTGTCGGTGAGAGAAGAATGACTGGTCTACATTGAACCACGAATATATGAATTTTTTTTTTTTATAGCTGAGACAAAGTTCGTACGATCGATAGTCTGCATTGAGATAAGTGAAAGCCGCAAGTATGACGCTCACTGGGTCTCACTTTATTGCTCCACCCCTGCACCTTGCATAAGATTTCGGGAGTGGGGTCGATTAGTTACGGCCAGTTACATTTACATACAGTATACGCAGGTACACGTCCCCATTCTTGCCAATCATTCTTGTAAGGTAAGAACTATACATAAATCTAAAGGTCGAGGAAGTCATACGGAGTAACAGGCCGGAGCTAAGGGTGAGGGAAGCCACAGGACAAGATAATAACCATCAGTTTCATTAAGTACCCAGGTATGTATTTCCCCATCTGCCGGTATGCTCGAAACCTACACCTACATATATTAAAAGTATCACATGTTAAACCTGTCACGATAGCTTCAGTCCCTACTATCACATACCCATCAATTCATAATAAACAAAATACTTGATATGTTACTTAATAAGTTATCGTAAAGTAATATCCTGATCCTAATACGCAATCCACAAGCTACAATGGCTTATATCACTAACAATAGGGTTTCCCTTTATATTCTTTCTGCCCTCGATTTGAAAAAATGCCCAATGTGATATGCCTACTCTACCTAGGTAGTATGCATACATCAAGCGTAGGACATGGCGATGTCTAATATCCTAGCCTATGATTAAACCAGGTATAAACAATGGGAGAACCGGTAATACCACCGCCAAATATGTGATGCATCGGTGGTGAAAGGCAATCCGTTAACGTGGGACCGTGATATGTAATATGCCCTTCGTTTTCCAGTTTGCTGTGGGGGAAAAGCAGTTTCTGCCAAAAGAAAAAACGTGACTCGAACGCCTTGTCGCTCGCTTAATAGAAGTCAATGTCAACGCAGCCCTATGACACTCATCTCAAGTGTCCACACTCTGCGAATCCACACTTTCAGGGGCCCATCCACACCCTCCACGTCGGTAAGATCCACACCTTCCCACCAGCAACGCCGTGCTGGTTTCCTCCAGAAGAGTAGTAGCTTGTGTGCCATACCAACAGCATTGTTACCCATGTCGTTGCCACGAATTTCGCTCCGTAGTCGTGCAAGAGCCAAGCTGCAAACGACAGCTTTATTAGGTTCACCGGCACGATGACCCCATCTATCATCATGGTTGAAACCACTATGATAAAGGTTAGCGATAGCCTATTCAAATGTGGGGATCAGCGAAGGATGTGAGGATCACTTACCCAGCAGTAAGCATCTCAATTAAATGCGCCTCAGTCGTGCCGGGTTCGTCACTCCGTTTTAGACCCGAAAAGATACCATCCTGTCTAAGCAAAGCGCGGGCAGCAGCGCGCTTGACTTCAATCATTTCAGCTTGTTCGATATTCGGTCGCGGAGGAATGACATAGAAGTCTAGGTCCTCTCGTAAAACAATGATACCAGCTCGTTTTCCATCCTCGCCCCGACCACCAAGCGAGTCAATAGGGACAGCGCCTCCGTCTGGGGAGGCGTTAGGGGAGGATTCATTGGGGATGGACTGAGCCACGTTTCGGAAGAAATCTAGCATATATTGTAGGGATGCAGGGTCATACTGAGATGTGAAGTCAGTGATATGTATATTTGTATTAGATACGAGGTTGCGAAGGGTAGATAAACATGGGGAGCAGGTGTAAAGAGCAGAGGGCTTCTCTTGTGAAGATGTGATGGTTGGGGAAACCGGAGTAAATTGAGCGATGGGGTTATCGTTGAATGTACTAACATCGACTTGCACGGCGTCGCCTTCGGAGAATCCACCCATATGGCCTTCGGGGAAGAGACCATTAGGAAATAAGGACAGGAGGACGAATTCAGGTAACGTCAGTAGTTCATCTCTGGAGAGAACGAAGCGCGTGCCGCTATATAAGAAATTTAGTTAGTATCCGTCTGTCAGCATGTTTGGCTATATGTGTTGCCTACCGCAGATCCATAGTGATTGTCTCATCGGCTCCGACATCTATATATCGGTTTAGTATTTCCTTCCTCAATCCAATAGTATAAAATTCATGGCATTTTTACCTCCAATGGAGTTCATAGGAGGTCCTCCTTGTTGAACCTGAGTAATAATACTCGATGCACCACCGGCGGCCGCCATTAGGTAGGTGAATGATAGTAACGGGCTATATCCTTCAGAGTATGCGGGAGGAGGTTCGCTTGGATCGTCGCCTTTCTGGCTCGATTCGCCTTTAACGTCTTGCGGAAGCGCTCGCTTGGTTTCTGCGACAGTATCTTCGAAAGAACCAGACCTCTCGAGAGGGCTATCGGATGCTGAGGCTGCAGGGGCGTAAGCTGGTGCTGCAGTTGCGGATGATGCCCCAGCTTCAGATGCAGGACCAGAAGTTGTCGGATCGAGCCTAAAATTGTCGTCGAGGGTGTAAAGGCTTGAGAAAGGAGGCGGGGCAGATCGAGAGGGAGCAAATGAAAATGAGGTCGAGGTAGAAGCTTCGGAAGTCGAGTATGGATATTGTGGAGGTGGTGAACGCCCTCGATTTAAATTATCCACCTCTTCACTGTCGCTTTCGAATCTCAAGTTCCCTTCTTCCTCTTGTTCAATGTTGATAGGTGGAAGCCCGGTGGACACGGACTGTCCGTTACTATCCTCCCGCGTATCAGACAATTTGGCGGTATGAGGGGTGTGCGAAAGGGGAAGCTCTTCTTGTTTTTGTACTGGATGACCGGCTACAAAGAGTATCTTATCGTGGAGTCCCACGGGTTCGATTACGCAGGGCGGTTGCTCGGCAGGTATGTTTGTCGCATGGGGAAGCCGGTTCTAGAATTCAAACAATAACGATGGCACGGGTATATAGACGAAGGCAGAAAACGCGATTGTCGCAAAAGTGAAGCAAAGTAGTAGTAAGCATCAAAAATAAAGTGAAAGTTAAGAGTACCTAAGACAAGTTGAAATTGAAATTATGAAGCCGACGGATCTGGGAATCCCAGTCACTATTTCCTTAATTTTATTAGTTGCTAGTGAGACCCCTGAACTTCTAAAGCACAAATGAATGTATCGTACATAATAAATTTGCTGTAAAGATACATGAAACCGATCAGTTCTGGGGGAGCCGCTTCCACTTTAGGTCACAGCACTATTACTGGCCGACTAACCGCCCAATGACCCCAACTAGTTCACCCAGCTATCGAATTAACTTTCTTTCATCTTTATGTGCAGTGCAAGAAGACTTACTTTCATAAATATATGCGTATCGGAACCGAGTCTAAATTATGGTTGGAAACAGTCTCGGAATAATCTACAAAGAGCCTCTTAATAAGAAGCTTCGCTGTGAATGGCCAATTGTAGAAGTCAAGGGAAGGAAGTAACCCCAATTCAACATCGACATACACACCCATGTACGAATGAAAATAAATGCATTGATACGACAATATTCTGACAAGCTATAGAATATCCTTTCTAAAATAAACTATCAAGGACCATCTCAAATTAAAAGACTTCAAGCCACAAAAGGGTGTAAGCTGTGGAACGAATCGAAGTCAGTTCTCCTTCTAGTAGATCGACATAGGGAAAGAAAACAGGAGATGGCACATTTTGAGTCAAGAAGCTGTACTACTACAACCTCCATAACAATATCCATATCACTTTATGTACGATGAATGTAGGATATCGCATTTATTTCATGAATTTTCAAGGCTGATGCAAAATATAAGAAA
The DNA here is from genome assembly GCF_022578975.1 of Hypoxylon trugodes. Classification (NCBI taxonomy): domain Eukaryota; kingdom Fungi; phylum Ascomycota; class Sordariomycetes; order Xylariales; family Hypoxylaceae; genus Hypoxylon; species Hypoxylon trugodes. Next base: position 432,060 of record NW_026250021.1, read on the forward strand.
CTCTGCCTTTTTGGTGACTCAACAGTCCAGCCGAATTAGTGCCCCCATCTACTTCTTAAACGCCGGGCTTCGTAACAAGTCATCCTCTCGACCACTTTCTTCCTTGCGGTAGGTGGTTAGTTCATTTATCCGATAGGCTAGGACCCTATTCTTCCATCGTCTTGACGCACTCCCACTCGCCTCGCAGGTTCTCCTTCCACAGTGAGACCTTATTGTCGCCGCCGCTAACAGCCAATACGTTCCCGCTAAGGCTCCAACTGACACGCCAGACCTCCGCCTCAAAGTTCAGCACCTTGCACGACCATTGGCCTTGGCTGGCGTTGTCACTTGTCCAGATTCGTACAGTCTTGTCTTGCGATGCTGAAGCAATGTAGCTCTTCTGTAATACAGTTGGGCTCCACGCTACATCTCGCACCCAGTCTGTGTGGCCTGCCAACGGTTCCCTCTCTTGCTTGTAACCTTGTGTGGCGGGGTCGTAAGCCCACAACTTGAGCACATTATCACAACCTCCCGTTACGAAGCGGCGTTGGCCAAGAGCACCAGGCCCTGTAGGTGCCGAGGAAACGATGCTACCGGGTGTTGTAGCTGGCGCCCAAGAGACAGAGTTGACGCCGAGGCCGTGGGCGGCGAACGAGACGTGGGAGAAGTTATTATCCTTGAATTCGAGCACGGAGACACTTCCATCGGAGGACGCGCAAGCGAGGAGGCAGCCCGATTCGTGGGGTGACCATGCGACCATGTTCACCGAGGCTTTGTGGAGGGCAAAGTCGAAAATTCTTTGCCATTGGTTTGACTGTTCGCGCCAGATGAAGACCTTGCCGTCGTAGCCCGCCGAGGCGAGGATGTTGCCATATTTAGGATGCGCCCAGGAAACACACCATACTGCGCCTTCGTGACTATACCCAAATTTGTCAGAGATATTCTTAAACCTGAGGAAGCATATCGTACGTACCCTTTTAATGTCTCGGTTAGTCGCTGTGATTCACCTTCAATCTCGAATATCTTGATAGTCTTGTCGGAAGAGCATGTTGCGAGTCGTCGGCCGTAGTAGTCCAAGACAGCATCGTGCTAGCAAAGGTTAGGAATAGCCGTAGCAGTAGGCAACTTTGAAAGACAACGGGGGGTAAAGGCTCAGTATCGAGGTGTTGGCTGAAGTTCGCCGAAGTGTCCTACGTACAATCATGTCATCGTGGCCGGAATTGGATATTACTTGCGCCTGTTGCAAGTCGGAGTTAGCAGATTGTAGAGCAATGAGTGTAAACAAACCACTACTCTTAACATACCATCTCGGAGAGAAATTATAAGGGGACGGCGTAGAAGTAAGCAAGTTTCAATAGAGAGAGCTGCGCCGTCAATATTTGGAGTGTCGTTTTTAGAACTGCCCGTCCTTTTTCAAGTTGGCAGCTTTGGTAGAAGCTCAGATAAAGCAACAAGTTGAAAGCTCCACCAAAATCATGAAAGTGTTCAATTCCAGTACGTACCTACGTCGACGTAGGCAGACCAAGATCAATCAGTCTTATCAATTGGTCGGAAGGTTCGATGTTGTGGATCAAGTCCAGATCTCCAATCAGAATGATTTATTAACGGATTAACGTTGATTCCGGAGAATACTTTTGCGGTACGTGGCTCTTGATTCAAATAAAAATCAATTCGCCCGCATTAGGTAATCAGAACCCCTACAACCAAAAACGGCGGGGTGCGATGGGGCGAATTGGAAGGTACCTAGGTACGTATCTAAGTACCTACATTAGCTTAGAAGTACCATCACACTTTGCGGCTGTGACGATTGACATCATTGGGCCGATCGGTCATCTTTCGCAATGTACCGAGGCTAATCAGCTTTACGTCGTCTGTAGAACCGATAAAAGAGCCTGTGATGCTGATGTGAATTGAACTTCTTCAACTTCAACGCCGTTTCTAAATGAATACATGTTATTTCTTTTGAGTCACCAATACATTTACTATCAGTCATATAGTATCTGATTCAATCACATATACATATAACGATTAAAAACTGTAGGCAAATACCCTTTTTCAATCAGCCAATCCACATGTGATCCATGAACACCAAGTACTAGGTACTGATTTAGCACTGTTCTTTCCAGATACATATGTAACCACTGATTTGCACCACACAAGGAAACGGCAAAAAACTCTATTTTTTTACAAGACTGATTAGGAAGTGACGACGATTTTTATTTAATGCTCTTTCTTTCGGCGCACTGAGAAATTCACAAGCCCTAATCCCTTACAACATTTTCCTCTTCTACCTCACGGATCTCGTTGCATTATCGGCGCAGCTTTAATCGCATTCCACCACGATACCACAATTCCTTCCAAATACCTTGTCATACCAAAAAATTCATCTGAAAGAGCTGCGCTTGAATTAATCGGCGCCATGGCCCAAGACTTGTGCGGCCCGTCGAACGCGGCCAAGGGTCTTACCCGACACGCCGAGCAAGATCGATCGCTACAACGTGAACTACGCCCTATCAACACTCCTGAGGTTAGTCGTCGACCCATTGAGTTTTACAAATGTATGATGGAACCTAACAGTAATAAAGCGTCCTTTCGGAACCGAATTCCGCTCCAACAGTGCCTTCACGTCGTTCACCGACGCTCGCTTTGGTGCCTTCGAGGCCAGCAGTGCTTCTCTCTTCAATCCTTTCCCCGATGATGCAAGTCGTAACGTACACCACATCGACGTCACGTCCTTAAACCCAAGATCCTCGATCCCGCGTATTGACGCCGCCGGAAGCCCAGGCTGGGTCCGAGATTTCCAACGAATGGGACTGGATTCATATGTCCCCCTAACCCCTCAAGGCCAGGTACTCCTCACAGCACCCACGCCTGCAGCGCCCGTCCGTGTACCTATTCCGCGAAATTTCGGACAGTACCATATTCCGCCCTCGCCTGACCGAGGCACCCTCCTCGTCAATAAGCAAGACAATTTCTCGTCGAACTTGAACTCGAACTCGAACTTCGACTTTGACACTGAGCTCCACAAATGGATGGAGGCGAACGCTACCGATGTCCCCGACGTACAGACCTGGCCTTCTGCGTCGGTAACAGAATCAATTGAGCTTCGGCGAGGAACTACCGCAGCCCGGGATGCGACGAACGCAACAAACCATCTGCCCATGGAGCAAGACATTCAAGGTGCTCCTCAGCAGCCTGTAGCTTCCCTACAACCCGAGCCAAATGTTGCTATCGAGCAGACCCAGGCCGCGAGCCCAGCTAACGATTCCGAGTTAGCTGTTGCCGCGCAACAAATTCTGAACGCCGTGGCAGATAACGATTCGGATAAATTCAAGAATTCTGGGTTTTTGCGAATGATGGAGCGCATCGCCGCGCAAGACCTTGTTGTTCGTAACAACGCTCTTGTCGAGGTCGAGGATGCGAACGCCTAAAAACAGCTACCTAATTTATCTCTCTTAACGACAACACTAGCTACGATACCAACGAATTCGTCGCTGATCGGTATTGCTCGAAAAGTATTTTCGAGCAACACACTAAGTCGTTCGGGACATTTCTCATTGTCCCATTCTGTTCTTCTACCTAATCAAATCGGCGGCAACATCATGAAACCGCATAATCACCACAAGTAAAGTCGAAACTGTTCTTCCCATCACATCTACCCGGAACGGTGTTTACGAGGATCAGTTCATCAATAGGAGGAAAGGCGTTTGCATGGAAAGCACAAAAGGTACAGGACTCTTTCTTGGTATCATGAAATTCAGTCACAGGTGTTCCGGTGATGCATTGATCTGGCGTTATATCATTGCATGCATATGGTCTAGGTTCTCTTCTTTACTACCCTCTTGTATTTGCACCCAGCTTTCTATAAGCTAGATTTTTAAGGACTCATGATACTTTACCCAATTCAGACAACGAACATTCATACCCATCTACTGACCAAAGATTGCGTGCCTCATGTGTACTTGACTTGATGCTGTGACTAGAATATTGTTTATCCACACAGATAGATTTGCCCAGGCCAGTCTAAATCTATCGGGGATAGTATTGACAACGTTTATAATACATGATAAGCAGTTTTGATTCTTTACTGGAACTATTCAGACCCCATAAGGATAGTACTACGTCGATCCTAGAACATATGTCATCCACCTTACCAAATATACACCTCCTACCTACATTAACCTTATAGCCTCTTCCTCTTCCAAGCGTAGACAACAGCCCCACCAATAAGAATTACGAAATAAACATCAAATCAATATTAGAATGCAATGTCAGCAAGCGCGAAGGCTGTGCTAATAATAAAAGCCATAAATCTATATCGCAGCCTCACGTCCGAATCAAATATCTCCGGACCCGGCCGTAACAAGACGGATATAAAAGCGCCATCAGGATAAAGACGACCAATCCAAGACCCGCGGGCTTCGCCGGCGGTAAAGTGATTCTGTGGCGGCGAATTTACCTTACATATCCGACTTTCTCTCTGCTTCTTCTACTTTTATTTTTTCTCTCCGTCAGCCAGCCCGAGCTCCGATTACTACGCTACGGCTACGGCTACTGTCGTGATACTCGGACATGGGTATAAAGTAGTAGTAGTTTTAGTTTTGCGGTTTTTCCTGCGAGTTGCTTACGTGAACAGACCAAATAATTCATGGATGTCTTTACATCATAATACGCGTTGAGGATGCGTAGCGGGTCACTTGTTAGGAGCAGCTGACGAGAGCGGGCTGCATAATACGGCTTGGCTTGGCAGGGTTCGGCGATAGGAGGGCGCGGACTCGGCGTACTGCCTTAGAGAGCATAGGGCGGCAGAGCGGTCGATTAAAAACACCTCTTTCGCGACGTAATCCACAACGTAACAGCGCTATAGAATATAGTGGTTGAACGTAAGCCGGAGGCATTCATTAGGAATGCTAAAGCGGCTCTGCAATCTTGGAGGTGGTCGTTGCCTAGAAGCAACGTGGCCTCGTGTATGAATTCAGAAATGAATGAACGTATTCGAACGAAAAGAGAACGAGATGCATATAGGACTAGGATTTGATACGTAGGGCTGATAGGGCACGTTCCCGTCGGTCTCCTTAGGACATGATTATGTATGGAATATGTCGTGTGCTACCAGGCTTCTAGGCAGTAGGTATCCCCTCATAGGGTCCCGTGAAATACCTCAAGTAGGAACCCGGGTTGACGAGTGGGTTGTGGGTTTCTTAGATTGGCTGTCCTTGGATATTTGAAATCCCAACCCTACATATGTATATGTGTATGTAATATGTCAGTATGTATAAAGAAGCGTAAAGCGGACCGCCTATCGTTCTCGGCAAGCAACGGCGTAAAAAAAGAGAGAAGGCTGCGCCCTGCGTCTTGTAGAACGGAGACAGAAAAAAAATCCATCAGTCCGCATCAAAAAAATTTCATGGCTCGATTCCCACTGATGTGCAGGCCCTAAGTATGCAAGACAAGGACTTGGAGCAGATAATCCGAGATGATCCTCGTAAGCAGATTCCCACCCACGACACTAGGGTCGTAGTCCGTAGGAATAAAACAGTTTTTCTTTCTTGCTTTCTACGTTTCCATCTCAAAAATAAACGACGTTAGGATTTAGGCCATCCGGTTCCCCGTGCCGTAAAACGGAACAGAGCCGTTTTTGTCTTAGACACAAAGACCCAGAGAGCAGGGAAATATAAAAAATTGGCAGGACATAGCGAGGGTCTTCGAAAGTATCCCCCAGATCCGTCCATAGCGTAATCTATACGTACACCTGGGGACACATTGTACGTAGGAAGGGTCCTCAAGTATGACTCACAACGACAATGGAATGGAAGGGCTGGCAAATTGCAACTCTAGTGAAACGAATTGATCGATCCGATTGATCAAAATACTTTTTTGGTCTTGTCGATCCCATGCCCTTGTCTTTGCATTGTCTGGGATTGAAATTCGATTCCGCGAAACGAGAGACCGCGGGGAACTTTGCCTCTTCTTGCAACGTTCCTCGAACTTTGTGGGGTTAGGAAAATGCAGATTTAATTATTAATTATTAATTTTTTTTCTTGTTGTCGCGTTGCGCACGCGCCTTTGCGAGACTACGCAATTGAGTTGACGACTGACAGTTGCGACATGCGGCAACGTGTCTGTCATGTTTCATCGTATATTTTAGATATGTTCAATGAATTGATTAGCATTTGATATACCTAATGAATTAACAACGTCATGAGGATTCGTGTCTTCAAAAATTAGTGAATGTGGATTATTATGTAGGGAATTTTCAAAGTGGATATCGTAAGAAATCGAGATGGAAGAGGGGGCCGAAAAAAAAAGACACAGCCGCCCTAGATTCTCGAATAACAATACGGTATCACAAGTTAGTGGATAAGTGTACAATGGTACATTATTAATGAAATATATCCATAAACGTACGTAGAGAGACAGGGGCAATCGTCCCAATCCGATCCCGACATCCATACGAGATATTCTAATTCGCAATGCTCAAAAGACCTGAGCATTTCTAATATAGCCGATTCGATACGATATCCGATGTATTTCGATCAAGCATTGAAATAGATCTGACATACATACATACGTGCGTGGGTAGGTCGGGTTGTATGTGCATACCGAAACATGTGCTATGCCTCTCATGGTTGAGAATTAAGATTCTTGGTATCACGAGGGAGAAAATCAATCCGTAGCGCTAAATGGAGGAGACTTTCCTCGTTTGGTTGGCCGATAGCTTAACTACCCAGCCAATGAAACAACGTTCGCAAAACGGAGGAAGCTAACAGGTAATAACGCAAATCCGTCACAAGCCCTTGATCGCAGAAACCTTAGACTAGTGTCTTGGCAGACAGACGCCAAAAGTCCGGACTGACATTTTAATTGAACCAAGGATTTTTTAGAAACGAGAAACGGTGTTCACCATCCCGCCATCCGATCTCCAAATCCGTGGCTGCACGGTGATAAGGCTTGACATATCCAACCAACAAGCAGTTTTATTTTTCTATTTCAATATCGGGTTGCGTACTCAGATGTTTAGGAGTATGTTCGGTGTTTAAATATCCATAAAAAATAAATTGCCAAAAATAAAACAAATGTATTACTTATCATGTATGATGGCCCTTCGCAGAGTATTGCTTGTGACGTTACGGAACGTTTCGTTGCATAAACGCCATTATGTCCGTTGCATGGAAAATAATATTTTATTATTATTTTATTTTCTACCTTTCCATCCGTTGCAACCGGTTCATCCATCCAGTTCAGGCAGGGGAAAGAACGAAATGCGCAGCAGGGAAATACGGAGAGAAAGGCAGGAAGGCTGTGCGCTAGGAGGAAGATTAGCAGAAGTAGACAGGGATGGAAATCGTTAGTGCGGGACAGAATAGTGGAACTTTCAACTATGACTCACACCTGTTCAAGCGAGCATATTTTGTTCTTCCTTAACTGTTTCAACAGCTAGCTTGCCTACCGGGTAGCCTACAATCAAAATTGTTAGTGGTTAGCAAGTAACCGTGAGACCTAACTAAGCCGCACACGGGTACCCTTGACTCCAGAAATACACCCGCGCGTCCGCCTAACTATATGGTCTGTGCGCGCCTTCTTCATTACTTAGTTTACAAGGGCGTTTTCTGGTTCGGTGCGAGGTTAATTGTTGCCTGAAAAATACTAATATCGCATTTCTCCCACCGAAATTCAGGCACGAAATCTTGACTTCTCCCCTCTTTCTTTCTTCTACATTCCCACACACATACAACCAGACATACAACACAATACAATACAAGAACACACATCACATAAGAAAGTCAAGTAATAGATAGCATCCCATCAAGATGCGCTAAGCACACCCCAGACCCCCGTGTCTCTCTTTCCCAAGTGCTCTTTGTAGCCAACGGTCAAGATTCAGTCCTCAACGGAACCCAGTTTATCTTTGCTCCCCACTCAATATTGCTCTTCAGACCTCCCTACCCAGGAAGATCTGAACTCAAACGAAGCTATTCACAGCTACTCCCCGAGTTCTTTTAACACCACCGCCACCATTCTCCAACAAGACTTTTCAGTCTTCACCACGGAGTCTCAACAGTCAAGATGGCCTCCCTCCAATTCCCCGAGCCAGCCGGCACCATCTGCGCAACCGAACAACGATTTCCTAGCCCCGCAACAGGACTTCGTCTTGTTCGATCAACCATCACAGCCTCAGAGACAGAACGTTAACCGCTCTGTATCGTCTCCTGCCTCTCAAGCAGCAGCCTTTGGATCTCTAAACGCCAACACTAGTCACTTCTCGCATACCCCCAGCGATTCTACATCTCCTACATTGCAGAATCAGCGAGTGGCTCAGATCATCAGGGCAACAGGACATCAGACAACATCTTCTCCTACGGCTTTTACCAACCGGTTCAATTCTCCCGCGCAGTTCTACGCGCATACTATCGCAGCTCTTCAGAACTCTCCCAATTCGAACCAGCAGAACCGATCTGCTCGTCCACCTGTACCGCTTTTCACACAGGGTGTCAATCAGCAAACGAACAAGATGGATTTCCAAGGTATATCAGTTCATTCTACTTCTCTAGGTAGCTTTCCTAACTCTTATCCCGCAGACGCCCTCAGATTTGAGGATATGTTCCAGGGGGGAGCCTCCACGGCTTTCTCTTCCCCTTACGACGCGCCTATCGGTTCCGTATCCAGTTCCGTCAGCAACATAGGTACCGTGTCACCTCAGCAGCTGTTCCTTGATGGGAACACCACGTCTGCCCCGAACTCGACTGCCTTGACGAACATGACTTCCCCTTCTTTGTGCGGGGATTCTCCGGATCTTTTCGCCAGTTGCAACGTCTCTCCTGAGTTTGGTGAAATCGAGCTCCAGGATCAGAACTGGGCGTCCTTGTTTGAAGAGAGCACAAGCACCTTCACTGCTCCTCCCCCCGCTGATGATCTATCACCAGCTCAGCAATCAGAGGAGTTGGACGTCGCTGAGACCGCCTCTAAGTCTCGTCGAAAATCTGGCAATTCGCCGTCGTCGGGAACCGCAGGGAAACACTCTTCTGTTTCTGGTGTGAACTCTCGTCGTCGTGACAAGCCTTTACCACCGATCGTAGTTGACGATCCTTCGGATTCGGTTGCCATGAAACGAGCTAGGAATACCTTGGCAGCCCGTAAGTCTCGTGAGCGAAAAGCCATGCGATTTGAAGAGCTTGAAGCCCAGATCACTAAGCTTCAGGAAGAGCGTGATTATTGGAGGAACAAATATGAAGAAGCCGCACAACTCGGTTGATTTGATAACGATGGATGTGCGTTGCATGGAGCGAACTGGAGGGCAGCCCGGCGATGGCTAGCCCATTTTGCTCATGAGTAGGCAAGTGGTAGCAGTCCAATGCTATCGGCGCATTTCGGATAATGACGCCACTTGCGAATATAAATTAGTGGTTCTCTTTCCTACCATTGTGTTTCAGGTATATCTTCAGCGGTCATCTAAGGATGAACGGAAAATGGGGTAGTGTGGTTTTCCTAGCGTTTTGTCTCAATTAGTCGCCACCACTCATACGGGTCGGGTCATCGAAAGGTGTAGCATCAATTAAACACTGAAAACTCCATCTTGCTGTCTTAACCTTCATGTATTGTGAATATCATCTCGTAGTCCTTAGTAACTGTATTTCGTCTTGACTTTGAATTCATTAATTGCCAAAGATCCTAGTAGGCCAAGATTCAATCCGACGTTTCCTAGGTATAAGCCAATTCGTTCTTATAGTCCTTTGTATAGGTTTGACGGCAGGACTATCCGCGGATATCGTCGGGTCTTTCGCAGACCACTGTTTGTGTTTCGGTGGTCTCGCCGCTCAAGCGGCATGGCGTAGCTATTTCCTTTTAGTTAATATTTGGCATCATGCTTGATAAAGAGAGGCTTTTAGAAGTAGTTTGCCAGTGTGCTAGACTGGGCAATTGCATGAGGTTGCTAGGACATACATAAATAGGCAGACAAGCTCTTCATAAAGGTTGAAGGTTGCTAGATGTTTGATTTCTTTGTTGTTGTCTAGCATAAATGGATGCCTGATGATGTTGTTAGGATAAGGCATGCTTCGGTCTTGTATGAGTGTTTAATGCAGGATGGGAACCTGCTTCTTCCGCTTCTGCCCGTCGGTACTTGCGTCAAGTGTTTTATCTTATTGGTACTGGGGTCAAAGGGTTCGGTTTGTTCTGGTTCTAGTGGAATAGACATAAGGTCTTTCATGAGGTCTATACTGTCTCTGCATAGGAAGAGGAATAGGGGTATCGATCCCTTACAAATACGTAGTCTCCGTCCCATGTCCCAACAATACTCAGGCACAGAACGACCAGATACAGGCCAATATAATAAGAAACGCATATTATAACACCACTGTCGTCTCCACGGAACCACCCAAGTATACACCTTCAAACTATTATCTCCTTTTATTCGATGACGCATATACAATCCTTCTCGTTTTAACTACGACTGGAATATGCCTATATATATCAAATTCTACCTCAGTATCCCTTCTGGGATGTTCTATATTCTTACTCCACACAATACGAACACGTGGTCACGAAGGTGGAAGCAGATATCTGTGCCCAGGTGACTGCCACCTCCGGCAACGCAGGAGCTAACATCAACGACGCCTCGCCATAGCCGTGCTAAAAGCAGTCTGAGCGATAACGAATAGGAAAGCAGTCGCTTGGAAAGAGACAGACATTCTAGTTGTCAACGAATTCTCCAGGGCATCCATACCTAGCTACATCCCTGTCCCTACAAAACCTCTCCCATTCTCCATGGCTCTTTTGCTTTTTCTCAACAGCATCGCCCGGCCCCGGCCACAGAATGTTGGCGACACCAGGAAACCGATATTACTCGAAGCCAGCTTGGCATGAAACACCACCGTCTTCGTTAGGAAAGCGAGAGCTTTATGGTAATATATGCCTTGTCCGAGTTTGGCACGATCGTAGGCATCTTTCGAACCTGGAGTACGATATGATAGGATGTACTCGACCAGCACCACCCGGAATATACGTTTTCCACGCAACACGCGACTTCAAAAGGATAAAGGTTGAGGTAAGCTTCCCACACAGCTCCAACAGCCATACATTTAATGGAATGTACCATAAAAGAGATATAATGGGTCGTTATTCTTCTGGCCTTTGCAGTAAGGAGACGCCCTTTTGGCAGACTGTACCCATTACAACATATGACGATAATATGATGATGAATACCTTTAAAGATGCACCGGGGACAGGAGCTGACGCCGGTCTCCTCGTGGACGTCGAGACAGCAGTACGTGTCGGTATCTTCAACGAAAATAGGTGTTACGTAACGAAAGTAAGGAATAGAATGATGTATTATTGATGAATTGACTAACTGAAAGGAGGAAGGGAAGAAGATTGGGATAGCCAAAGTTGCCAGCCATCAATTATCATTGGGTGTCGGCGGGGAATGGAAAAAACACATCTCAAGGACGACTTCGGCCCTAACGACAAGTACCGACTCATATAAAATGATGTAAATTCTACTACGATAATCACGACATTTCGGCATATACACACCACAATAGCTCAATACATTGCCGTCTTCCCAGTCTTGAGGAACATCAAATACGGAATCCTACCTAGGTACGACAAAAAGGTATCCCCTAGAGAACGTGTTCTCACTGGGTGATACCGCCCTTCGAAGCGTAGCTGTTGGCCATGCATAATTCTCTACATATACACCACTCATTCGGGCTACTCCCGATCCTCTTCTTTTCCTCTGTTAGTTAGTCAGTCAATCTTAATACATGTACGTACTTACTTATGGAACGAGTTCATCGCGACGAAGAAAGGTTGAAAAGGACCATATATATCGACGATGGAATACATATCGTCAACATAACCAACGATCCAGTCAGACGACTCATTTTCGCACCACTATAGAAAATCATGTTTCTCGATGAAGAACCACGATGACGTCCCGGAGCACGTGGAAACGAGTAAGAGAGTTGTCGGTGGACAAGGTCTCTTCACAGGAGAGGCGTTACGTAACGGGTAAAGGAATAATAAAGATTGTATTAATGATTGTCTAAGTTGGCTAGGTAGAAGAATAAAGGAAGAGGAATGGGAGTCCTAATGGCCTATAATAACACCAGCACGGGTGCGTTGATATCATAAAACATGTGCTTCCGAGTTGAATTGGGAGCCAGCTCAATAGCTGAGAAAAAAAGACAGTCACGGGAAAATGGAGGATGATAGAACAACTTAACATGACGAACTAAGAGACTGAACTGCCTAGGAGGTAGTTTAGGAGAGCGGACTGTAACATGAAGTTACAGCCAATACATGCCTATGGTATATATGCGCCGTGATATCCATTTGACGTCCGATTAGTAGGTAGGTCATCAGATTGCCAATGTAATTTCACAGAGTCATAGCATTGACGTATATTCATTTTCATTTCAAATCATATCATCTCATCTACACATCCCACCCCTTAATGCGCCTTAACCACACCCGCAGCATCAGCCTGCGCCGCAATCCTCTTCTTATACGCCTGGACGTCTCCAGGGAACTTCCAAACCGTTCCATTCTCACAAACCCACAAACTGTTACACACGGTCTGCAACATCGTAACATCGTGAGATACCATCAATACACCACCCTGGAACTCCTGCAGTGCCTCCGCTAACGCATCCATAGCCTCGATATCCAAGTGATTGGACGGTTCGTCAAGAACCAGGATGTGCGGTTGCGTGAGTGCGAGACAGGCGAATGCTACACGCGATTTCTGACCTCCGGATAGAACTTCCATTTTCTGGAGACCGGTTGTACCGGTAATACCGAAGGCGCCCAGTTGGCGTCGATATTCTTCGTCTGTGCGGCCGGGGTACGTTTTGGACATGAAACTGACCGCGCTCATAGTTAGGTCTAGCGCGTCCACGTGGTGCTGTGCGAAGAATCCGATGCGTAGACGTGAGTGTTGCGAGATAGTACCCTTCGTAGGTGATAGCTTGCCGATAAGTAGCTTGAGGATAGTTGTTTTACCAGCACCGTTGGGACCGACGATACCAATACGCGAATCGAGCTGGACATCAAGATCCACATCTTTAAGGAGGATCTTGTCCGGTGTGTATCCAAAGGTGACACCTGACATTTGCACGATTGGTGGTGAGAGCTTCTCCACATCTGGGAAATGGAATTTGACGCTGTATTCTGTCTCTGGCGGCTCAAGCACCGGCATGCGTTCCAATTTCTTGATACGCGACTGCGCCTCGGCAGCCTTGCCGGCATTGTATCGGAACTTGTCTATGAAGGCCTGCAAATGTTGGCGTTGAGCCAAATTGTTTTCGTATTCTCTCTTCGCTGTCTTCTTACGTTCTTCCCTTGTGGCGTAGAAAGACTCGAAGTTCGCTCCTCTGTAGTAATCGAGACGCTCTGAGTGTTGATGTATGATATCTGTCGCGACTTCGTTTAGGAAAGCTCTGTCGTGACTGACTACCAGAACAGTACTTGGGTATGTGAGGAGGTAATTCGAAAGGAAGGTAATAGACGGGACGTCCAACATGTTAGACGGTTCGTCGAGAAGTAGTAGATCAGGTTCACAGAAAAGAGCTCTGGCAAGGGCTAGACGCATACGCCAACCACCGGAGAATGTCTTGGTAGCGAATTGTTGACGTTCTGGAGAGAAACCGAGACCAGCGAGGATACTAGCCGCCCTGGACTCTGCTTTGTCTGACTCCATCTCTGCTAGCTTCGCTTGAATTTCTCCAAGCTTCTGGTCAAGAGCCTCTCGGTCATGGTCTAACTTCGCGGCATCTGCAGAAGTATCTGCCATAGATGACCTCTGGGTCTCAATTTCGGTTAAACGTGCTGTGATATCCTGAAGGCGACAATGTTAGTGGGAGCTACTAGATTTCGGAAGGGTAGGAACATACTGTTTGCTCTCTGAGTAACACCTTTCGCCAAACATCGGCATCCAAAACAGCTTGTAGAGCAGATGTGTCATCACCAGTAATCTGAAGAACATTAGCATATGGACAAAGTCACCTGATCACGAAAATGACGTACCTCTTGCTCGACGTGAAGAATAGATATGTGTGTTGGAACAGGCAGTTCTCGCCTAGAAAGTGCTCTAAGCAACGTAGATTTACCAACACCGTTGTGACCAACCAAACCGTAACGGTGTCCATAGGCGAGTGTTAAATCTGTATCCATTAAGATTCTGGTACCACCAATGCTGACATCAACATTTTCAATCTTGATATCTTTAGTCTTGCTGGCACCGGAATTAGAACCAAGCTGCAGAGGGTTGACGGCCATGTAAAACTCTTCATAGCTCTGGGCGTTCTCGGCTTGGTTGAGTAGCCTGGAAGCCTCATACTCAACCGTCTTGAACTGCTTCTTGCTCTGCTTAGCGGCGATCTTGCGCTCGGCCTTCTCGAGCTTCTTTCGGTCAACCTTAGACTCCACCTTACGGGCATTGGCGGACTCCAGATCGACGCTTCCGGTGGCGACGGCTAGTGTTGACGACATGTTCCGTTGAGCACCGACCTGGATGGCTTGGTCAAGTCGCTTCACGGCGGACGGACCACGCCTTTCTCCATTACCGCTGTTAGCTTCTTCATACTTGTCTACCCACTTGGAGACGAGCGAACGAATCTTGTCCTGGTTGGTACCAGCTGCATCTCCAGAAGCCGAGAGTAGAAGCTCGGTGATAGCAGCAGCGGCTTCAGCTAAGGGTGATAGGGCAGAGGACTCCTCATCGCCAACCCATGCAGTAGAAGCATGTCTGAGATAGCCTACCGAATACTCGGAGACGACGGGGTCGATATCCGGAATAGCGGCTCTGATATCGGCGTCCATAGTGACGGGGTGAATGGAACCGGATATTAGCTGCTAGGAGGGTTTCCTGGTTCTTAAAACGGGACACAATTTGCGAGTCCTTCCTTTTTTTTCAGCTGGGGCCTTGTTTTGTCTAGGGTGTCCTATTTTTTTATCCTCTTTCCTTGGTTGGCCACCCCTGAAAATGGAATGAATCGAAAGAAACACCGCTTCTACGAAACGTGGGTCCCTTGTTGTCAGATTTAATTTCCAGTTGCAGCACCCGATGCAAATATTCGGTGCGCTCAGATGTGCTGCCACGAAGTTATTTGAGTATGTACTTCGTATGAATTATTATACAGAAGTATGGAATAGGCATCGATTGGCACAAATTCTCAAAATGTCGTCTGAATAAAAAAGTGGAAACTTTGTATATTACGGAGATAGAAATAAGACGGATAGTATCATTACGGATAATACACTGTGGTAAGTACAAATTACGTAAGTAACGGGTTAGGTAATCTTGCGTCGGTTTATCTTCGGCCTTGTTGGTAACGGAACAAACCATCCATTGTACTCCGATAACCCTGCAATCTTCCTTAATACCTTGATACCTTACCTTCTGCCTTTACCTTCTACATACATCATACACCAATCAATACTGTACCAATTGGGTATTAATCGCATGTGATGAGGATGGCTGATATTGATGTGGGCGTCCGTGATATCCAATTTCGTTGGCTGCTGCGGCAAAAAAACAGGTGATATTCAATATCCATCCAACCCGTGTTGGTCCTGATCAATTGATCTTGCGCGGCAACTTCACCATCCGAATTCACCAATTCTGCCCTTAACATCAAACATCCCGCAGGTTATTTTTCGTCATGTTAGGATCCTATCTACGTTGTCCTATTTTAGCGACGCTTAGATTCAAACGGTATGCTGGTATATCGTTTATGATAGGCTACCGATGTGAAGGGATATGGCTTGGCTATATTTAACATGGATAAGTCTTTGAACCCTTACTTACCTCACAGCCAATAAGTCAACATTATCTATAACGACATGAATACAAGCTTCACAAGGCTAGCCCTAAATTGCGAGGGAAAGGAAAAAAAAAAGCGATAAAAGAAAAAAGTCTTACGAACGAAAAGCTTCGGAGTTTACATACTACTTAGAAACACGCCACAATGATCGACAGATCGATCTTGTCGAATACGGACGTACCAATAGGATATTTGCCTTTCCACGGGACCGTGCCGGAGCGCAGCGCGTGGCGATGACGCGCCGACCACTCGCAGACGCGTTGTGGTATCGCATCCTATTTTACATGTCTGGAAGGTAGAAACGCGCATCGTCCTGTTCGTACCAATCCCATTTCTGATTGGTCATCCTACGGCAACATTTTCATAGTTTACGCCCTGTCTTGCCTTTCCCGCTCGCACGCCATTGCGCCATTGCGGGATTCTTCAGTCGGCTCAATGTCTGAGACTCGTGCCTTATCATTGCCATTCTTGGTAGTTGCAAAAGTCTTGAAGATCTTCTATTACTAGGTCTTGTTCGAGCTGCAACAAAAAGTTACGGGATCCCTATTAGGCTGGGTAGCCGACACCAAACGCAGCTGGGGGAAGACGCGGCCTACGCCTAGACCGTCGCATTTCCCACCAGATGCAACGTATCTTACAGGTCCCTTCTCATAAACCCACGCGTGCCATTCGATAAATTAAGCCCTACACAATATAACGAGATCTAGGGGTATCCGTACCTTAGATAAGTACGTAGGTAATCTATCGCATTTTTTCTTTTCTTGAAAAATCTCACCACAAAAAAACAAGATATGGCTCACTTGGGGTTGTTGTACATGTCTTGTCTCACTGTCGTAATGGACTTCTTAATTTATTCCCAAGCAGATCTTGCTCGTGTGGGGGGTTACATTTCGCCTCTCGAGAATGAATCCAACGTCATGTCATCAGGTGGCGCTGGATTTAAGATGCAACTGTAGGTCAATCCTTAAAGTATTCTTCTCAAGCACGCGATGGATTGAATTATTTTAGGGCGTTTGCTCCGGCGATCGAATTTGGTCGTGGTGAGCTTACGGCCAATAGGTTGGATACTAGGCTTTAAAACAGGTGAGGTAGCAAACTATTGTGTTAAATCATGTTTCTGTCATAAGTCCGTAGATATCTGGTAACAAGGCTCGTCACCTGCATCCTGCTTTTGTCTAACCCGGCATCGAATGCATAATCCTGTGCCCGGAGGAATACTGTACATATGCGGCCCCTATCTAGATAGCGAGAGCTTGACACAGCATGACGCCGCCGCATCAAAGAGGATCTGGGTTTCATGCCCGCTTCCTTGGGTAACTGGTACATGATATGATCTTGTTATGTATGAGGGGCTTTTTGGTAAACGAGCCTCAGTGCATCGTTCTTGGTTGCATTGCTCGAAGATTTGATAAGAATGGTTCGAGTAAGAGACATATTGAAGTACTAGGTAAAAGGATACCTCAAGAAGGAATCTAAGCTCAAAGCGGTGTACAATTAGACTAAGTAAATCGTGAGAGGTGAGCTTCATGTTAATGAGCCTTAGCGCCGATGTCGTATTCTCAGTTCCAAGGATCTTCCATCTAACGCAGCTGGATTCTTCGAAAATGGAGCAGCTGTGTTATTAGCGGGTGGTTCTTTTTTTCGAGACGCTTTAGAATAATAGCCGAGGAAAAACTTCTAAATACTGGGTAGTTTACCTAGCAATTTTCCGATATCATGAGCCGTTGTTGCTTCGTTCTCCACTGACATCGTTGTAAGTCCTGTTTCAAGTGCTTAGGCAATTGACGATGCTGAAAGAATTAGAATCACCTGTTTCTTGCCTTGCTTTAGGCTTTGGGCGCTGAATGTGACGCTGTATAGGGAGCTGAAACTCGCGTTGGGGGAAATGATTGGCTAGGATGTTCTTCCACTACTTCTCTGACTTGCTAGCCGTAGTTCATATTATTACCGTCACTGGTTACGACTCAGGCCCCCACTCGTAGTTAGACTGGTTTGATAGACCCAAGAAAAAGTCCGTTCGTTGGAAACGGCGCATTTAAATCGATCCATATGGTACATAGATATCTCGGCGCTACGTAATGATATATCGGCAATCCCGTCCAAGGGTTATTTCATAGGTAAGTAACAAATTTCGTTACGCCTGTTGATCAGTTAGGTACTTTTGAATCGATGAACTGATGTATCGGGCTTTCGGCCTAAAATCAGATTCTAGAGTGATGGGATGGGCCAAGCGAGTTTCAATTCACAAGCCACATCACATCCAAATCTCTTCAGCGTACCAAGTACGACGCCTCATTGATCAATGGCATTGACGGAAGTGAGGGGTGCCCTGAGGGGTAAGACGAAAAAGAACTGGGTACGCGTAGCTATTTTAAGGAGGAATTTGCTTCTCCACATAGAAAGCTGGAGATGGATGTTCGTCGTGACACGAGCAAGTACATTTCTAGGTATCTACGATCTGGTTGGTATGTACAGTATTGTATCCCCATTGTACAATGTAGAATACCTATACGCCCTGCTCATTAGTCTGTAGCGGACAATATCGATATTCGGCCGTTGATAGGATATCCCTTATATGACTTACTATTCCACTCAACTAACCACTATGTATTCCTTCGTGGCTCGGAAGTCCTTAGGCAGGAAAAAAGGCGAGCTACATGGCGAATAGATGTGCTTCGGGTATCAAATGTTTGCACCCGTTCCGCTACGGTTTTGCTGTTGAGTAGGGTTAAACTACCTATTCTATCATCACTCCCGTACCATCAGCACCCTCAAATGAAAGAGTAGCTTCTGTAGTTTGTCCGATTTTAGTGTGTAAACCGAGATGACGAAATGACAAGTGACAGAAATGACTCCGGACATGCTGACATGGTACAAAGGCGGCTGTGATTTGTGATTGAGGAGCCGTCGGATCGTGACAGCACGGCAGGATGCCTTATCCACAATCAACCAAGCAGAGCCTTGTCTCGGTGTTTCGGTCTCTCGATTGGCGGTGGTGGACAATTAAGTCTCGCCTTGTACAATACAGTACAGTCAATACAATGCAAAACTTGCAAGGTGCTACCGATTGCCAATCTAAGTAACACTTCGTGTAAGTGTCTCGTCGCCCGGCAGCTTTTTAGACCATCACTAGCTCCTGGGACCAGCTTGCTCGCTAGTGTTGCTCTAAGCAAGATTCTTGTGAGATGTGGATAAAAAAGAAGCTTCCCACGTTTTTGTATCATTTCATTTCCACCAGCACCAGCACCAGCACAGACGCCGATGAACGCCCTCTTCCGGAAAAAGAATAACGGTAAAACCGGAGAATTAAAGAAAAAATAAAATCAACAGGGTAAGGTAAAATGGTACAAGCATAGGAATTTACCGGATGGGGAGGATACACAAAAACAATAAGGCACCAACACCTACGCAGATGAAGACTTGCGTATCTAGGTGGTGTACCTATAGGTAGATTATGTGTTATATGTAATTAGCTAGGCCTGAAATAATTCGACGTGAGAGTTGCTTCTAATATGTAAATGGTCGCACGACTTTTGCTTGTTCCCCATGAACAGCATAGCTTTGCTTATGCGGTGATTCGTGACAACGGGGCAACGGCAGACGACAAGTCATTGGTTGGGGGGGATAGATAGTTGGACCACAAGCATTGACAATGGAGCGGCAAAGCATCAGCATATGCAAGTACGGCATTGGCGACAAATATAATGGTGGATAGCAAGCAACATGTATGAGGCTTATTGTATGCTGAGGCCGTTTGTATCAAAGCTCCGCATCTATGTAAGAGCGCATTCGCAAGGACTTCTCGATTCAGTATATCCGTACTGTGAGATGCTAAACTTCTCCGACTCTTTCTTATAAATCATAGCAATAATACTCATAAGCAAGTTTTAGACGACTCAATAGGTTGAGGAATAAGCACTTATGCAAGTTATACCAACTCATACCTCATCGTAGTCTGGTATTAATTTATTTGATATAGTCACGTATTCATGATGTTCACATATGTCGGCTTCGGGTGCCGACATTTTCCAATATCAATATTCAGGAACACATGTACATATATGCTCGTAAAGGAATAATCGCCGAGGTAAGGGGGGGATCTTCAATATAATATAAAAATTGAAGCCGTTCGTACTAAATAGCTTTAAGCATGACATTTAGCTTGATTATAGCGGAAGTCAATTGTAGCTGTGTAGGTACTTTGGTGTACATTCGAAAGCATAAATCAAGAAAGTATTTTAGGGCCGCAGTAGCTTACACGACTAACAACGACTAAGAATACAGAGGGATATGTTAGACAGGAACCGAGAATCTGGGACTGGCCATATTTAAGCACAAAAGATTACGTAAATACAAAGTATCGTCATTTAGGGCTGCTCACATGTATTTATTTTTAAGTACCTAAGTATTTCTTAATATAGTGGAAATATCAAATCGTCAATCGTCTATCGTCATTCAGATTTACAACATCCCGAGATGTTCGTCCGATATGTATGAGATGAGTTCCAGAGATATAGAATAATAATGAATCGATTATCAAAAGGCATCCATCCATTCGACACCGAACAACAAAATTAGGGAGGGTCTAATCCAAGACTGGCATGCGGACCTTAGCCTGGAGTCTCGAGCTGCAATCCGTCTTGCCCGTTTTGTCTTTCAGCGCCCATCCAAGGAGGTTATTTGACCAATAAGAAGCTATAGAGAAGTCTCGGATGCTGAAATGGCGCTAGTGAGTTGCATCGGTCCATCCAAGTAAGGACTACCTAATAATAATAAGAGCGACAACAATAATAAATAATAATAAAAAACAACAACAAAAAATAATGATCATAATAATAATAACATCATCACATCAGTATGCGGAGTGCGCGTCCCGGAAAGTGGACAAGGTATAATCCACCTTCCAGGATTAGGGATGCATCTTGATGTTTCTTCTCTCTCTCATATGAAATATTGTACCAAAGTATTTCTATTCCTTCATAAGAAATTCATAAGGATCTTTTCAATAAGGACAAGGACAATTACATAAGTCAGGCATGTTTATATCATTTCATTATTCCGTACTTGCTGACATTATATGATATAGGGGTATACATCCGTAGATGCTTACTTCTTTTAAATTTGATATCAGTCCTTTGGTATAGAATTTTCTTTTTTGATGGTAGAGAAAAGAAGCGAATAGCTTCTAATATCAAGTGATTGTTTACTGTCCGTGTATTGTACCTCGGTATCGACGATGCAATGCTTTAGCATAACAATAGATATGACCATGTTTCTTGGTTCTAGTCTCGAATTTCTTAATAATATGTTATGCACTGTACGGTAGCTCATACCAGCTATTGATGTATGTACAGGCCAGTACGTATAGTGCGTGTACATACTAATAAATGTAATAGGGAACCCGCATTACATATTGCAGGACGCTCAATTACAGACCCTGACCTTGGCGTATGGTCTCGCTCTCCGGCTTTTAAGCATGTATCGGACGACTTTAATACTGTGTTGCACTGTACCCGCTGAAGGCGCCTGCACCAGGGCATTGAAAGTGGACAAGCACATGGTGCGCGTTCTTTCCAAAATAGCACCCGCATCTGCAGGCCTGGGCTTATTTGCAACAACGCAATAATGCACTAACTTGCAGCGACAATTACACCTCCAGCTACCTAACTTCATGTAGTGGCATAATGATAAGCTAACATTGATGGCGTGTAGGTATGTAGGTACCTGCACGTACAAACCATACATTATGTATCTACAAACCTTGGAAAATGGATGGTATGTACCTACGACATGGTAATATACGGTGCACGGAGCAATTAGGTACATCCCGTCGTCTCATTTCGTAGCTATTTTACTGGGGAATCTGTGGCTTTAATCTTAGATCGTCATTTGTACTCACAGCCCGGGCCGCTTGTAGCATCCAGCTCTCCGTAAACATCCCAGGGCCTTATTATTTTTTTCTCTCTCTTTTGGTTTTGCTAATCGTCAAAAGAACCCAATCCTCGTCTATCAATCTCATTTCTGCTTTCTCTCTCTTCCTTTCCCCCAAAGCAAGATTTCAGGTTTAGAAGACCCGTAATAATTACCTTGCCTTGCCTTGCTATGTTTTACGTCGTATGTTGTTTTGCCTTGCTGCCGCTTACCCTCCCCCGGATTTGAGAGATTCTCCTTCTAATTTTTTATTTCTTTCCTTTCCCTATTCCTATGGCAGGCTTCTTCCATTGCCTGCATAGCATAGGGGGAACTCAACTACTCGGAGCCGTAGTAATAATAACGACGACGACAACGACCTTACCTTAACTACTATTATGTCTTTACACTACTAATAATTTCCCTCCTTAAGGTCGACCGAGATCCAATTCGGATTCTAACTACCAAATAATTCAACCGTCCTTAACTGGTCGTGTGTGTTCCCTGTACTGCTGCTTTGCCAGTAAAGTAAATATTGGACCAGTCCCTGTCCCGCATAATAGACGAATCGTCGCGCCAGGCCTCTCGATCTACGACCGTCGACTAGTTTACCTGCACTACACAGGCATTCGACATAGGAGTTTTATAAGAGCAGGTTCATCTGCATTCTTGTACTTTTAAAACACGGGAATTCCCATGTCTCAATGAACAATGGTCACGAGAACGCCGAAGAGTTTTGACTTTTCTTCCTCACGCCTCTTTACAGAAGGCAGCTCTCTGTTCTCCTAACGCCCGTTCTCCAAGATGCAGACGGTTCCTAGTGTAAGTCTAACGCGCCCGTTCGTTCAAACTTGTGGATCATATCCCACCTCCTTGGAATAATTCTCTATTCTAGTTAGCTTCCTCTCAACTCCAATATCCATCCGATATGGGTTTGATATTTTTTTCTTTTTCTTTTTTTACCCCAATAGCAGCACATTTATTTGGCGTTTGCTTATTTCGCTGCTCCTTGCGTGGCTTGTAATTCGAATAATTGCTGACGTGAATTAGCTCATTGGAGCCGGTACTGCGGTCGCTGCCGCGGCGACGGGTCTGGCTTTTGGCGAACTTTCGGATGGACAAACCCCTCCGCAACCAGACTTAAACAAGAGAAAGTCAATAATATCTGAGAGGGACTTCTTAAACGTCTTTTCTTCATCCCGCCCTGGAACAACGAGTTCCACTGCCCCTAATACCTCGAACAACGCTTTTACGCAAGACTCGAATCGACCCTTCCCCTCGATTAATGCGACAGCCCAACCGCGAATTCCTCGAAGACCCTCGCACACACAAATAACACCCCCGAAATCCTCGGCTGCGCGATATACATCCGTAAGACAAGGCGAATTTGCGCCTGCGAGTCCTATAGTTGAAGACTCGCGTGATTCCCTTTCTTCGAACGGTTCCTGGATGCGAAGGTTGTCTATACGGCCGCTATCCCAACACGAAAGTTTGAGATCAAGTATCGGCCCTGACTCACCCTCGATCACCTTCTCCCACGGTTCTGCGGCGCCAATATTAGGGGCTCCGGGACACTCATCTCCGCAACTACCTCCTAATAAACTAGTAAAACGCGCATCAGCGATCAATGGAGGGGAGACAGGCTCGTTAGTACGGCGAGGTTCAAGAGCACAGATGACACTGCGAAGACCGGCCACAAGCCATCAAAGATCCGCTACATTACATCAGCAGATCAACGCCGAAACTCTACCGCCACTACCAAAAATATCTTTTGATAGTCGTCCCAGAGCTCAGACTTTGGCTAGTCCGCAGGAGCCTGTTTTCGTTGCGCCCGCCGAGGGACCATCGACGTGGAAGTCCTTTTGGCATTCCCGAATATCTCGATACACGACGAAGTCGTCCTCACTAAGGAGTGGCGATAACGCCGGGCTCCCTGATTCCAAACGAATTTGTGTGGAACATCAGGGTCAGCGACGGGCTTTTCTGATAGCCCCGAGATCTCTGATCATGGGCTCCTCGGCCTCGGAGGTGCCGGTAGAAACACTTGTTGAGCCAGAAAGCCCGACTAATACTGACGGCAGCCCACAAAGTTCAGAGAAGTCTTCAGGGTCCCCTGAAGCCACGCCATCCAAACAACCTAAACGGTCTATGTCAATGCATTTTAGTTCGCCTACGAATTGGATATCGAAAACTGGGAGTCTTCGGCGTCGTAAACGCGGTGATACGGTGGGCGGGACGAAACGACATGTATCTGCACCAGTCACAACAGAGACCGAACCAACAACGGCTCCCGACGCAGTTGATCACGAAGAAAATTCTAAAGAGGCAGAAGAGCCACGTAATATCGAGACAGATCTTCCTACCGTTTTCCGACCTAATCGAAAGCGAAATTCTTCGTCACCCCTACCGCCTATTACACGACTCTCAAGCTTTCACATTGATCTAAACAAGCTTGGGTCGATGGGTACAGGCCAATCAGATGAGTTGACGACGAACTCTGCATCGTCTCAAAGAGTCGTTTCAAATACCTCTCAAGCTCGTACTTTCGATCGCTCTTCCACTACTGCCAGCTCCGAGTACCATCGCGGGTTTACTTCCGGGGATGATGACGACACTGACTTCAAGACGGACACGCCCTTTGACTCGTTTCGGACGGTTGCGTCGGGACGTCGGAGAACTCTCGATAGCCCCCTTGAGTCGATGTTCGACGAGTCGCCCCCAAGCACTGCTGGCAACAATAGTAAACCGAAGCGATTATCAATTCAGGAGATCATGGGGCCGGCCTTTGATATCGGAAATAAGATTATGGAAGAGGATGAAGGTCTCTCCACCCCTATCCGAGGAGTATACGAAGATGAGGATGGCTTCGAGTCTAACCCGGTTTCTCCGACTTCGGTCATACGTAGAGATGACCCCCGATTCTCGTTCGATGACGATGACGACGATCTCGACTGGGACAAGGAAGAAGATGACGGCATTTATAATCATCTATCTCCGCCAAGTTCCATGAACTCGCGAAGGGGAAGCCCTAATTCCCGAACGGCACTAGCTAGTATTAACGGCAACGCGAGACCGACAGCACGATCTAATGCGCGTACTGACCCGGCTAGAGAACGACCTCGAAGTACCGTTTTTGACTGGACAGAACCTACTGCGCACGAGAAGCATGATGGTGATGGTAGTCATGCACGGCCGAAGACGGTCCATGGTAAGCAGGAAATTGACGTCAGAGGCGGACGTTCTGCGAATCGTAAGGGACCTACACCCGCTCATGTGAGGAGCCAAAGCGTTCCGGTTGTCCCGGAGCAGTCAGAAACTACGAGTTCGACTCCCAAATTCGGAACCTGGGGTCTTGGACAAAAGAATGCCAGTGAGGACTGGGATGACGACTTCGAATTTGAGGAGGAGGATGACTTCGATTTGTCTCCAAGCAAGAGAGATGAAGGACGCTTCGCGATGGTGGTCCCTGCGTCAATCCAGGCTACGCAACCTACGATCAAAGCCCACTCTGGACAGATTCGAGAACTGTCGCTTCTAGTTAACGATCTAAAGCGCTTATGCAGACTTGGTCGTGAGATGGATATGCTCAGTGGTACGTGCGCAAAGCTCTGGAGAGAAGCTGAGGGTATCATTGCTCTGGCATCCCCCGACGAAGAACCGTCCGAGGCCAGTGAGTCGAGACAAGGCTCCTCGAGTTCGAGTGGTGATCTTCCCGAAGTCCGATTTGTCGATCAAGGACTGGACGGGGCCTCCCTGGATATCCACGGCTCTTCTAGGGTATCGGAAAGCCAGCGGAATGCAGTTGTCCGTGATCGCCCTGTTGGCCGACGCCGGTCGGTCTTTTCTCCAGATGACGACATATTCGGTACATGGGATCAAGCCGATGAAGAGCAAGCTCCTGTTCGACCAAGAACGCCGGAGAACAGAGTTGGTAATCCCGAATTCGGTTCATCTAGTGTAGCGAGATCTGTCATGGAAGCAATGCATTCGCGTCAATCAAGATTGAACGCGAGTCGCGAAGAGAATGAGTCCTCCGGCAAGCTCAACTTCGATACAAACAGCCTTAAAGAACTAGTCAAGCGAGCAAGTGACTTACGAGATGGCCTATCTGATGTCGTTCGCAAGGCAGATCATCTTACGCAGAGTCCAGCACGAACTCCAAAGCACACGAGGGCAGATGGTAGCCCTGCTTTTACACGAGTATTTGACGAACCTACGTCAAGTCCGACGAGACGACTACCACATAGCCAAAGTAACAACTCCATACTCAGCAACGGCTCAGTTGGTGCGTCTCCATCAAATGGGATCAGTCAACGAATGCAGATGATGACTGTTAGTTGAAATAGCACGATTTGTGTAGTTGATCCCAACGAAACACCCCCTCCCCGACTGAATCCTCATAGTCTAATTCTAGTGGGAGCTATGTATATGTGAAGCCGTCAACTTTTCTCGATTTGCATAGCGCAGGATCGGTTTTTAGTTTTTCTTTTATTACTGCGCCCATATACAAAGGAACTTCGCGTTTCCGTCTAATTAATTGAGGAAACGCCGAGAAATTTCCCGACGGATCGATACGAATAATCGACCCGGATACAAACCTAATTCGATATCTCCATCCCTTTTCTATTTGCCAAGGTCTGGATACACACCGCAACGTGGATTACCTGAAGGATCGTTAATGTTGGTCGATGTTCTTCCACGACTCTGAACGTCTGCGAATGACAATACATTTACACCTATAGAATCACGGAGTATTATGAATACGAATAATGACTTCCGCCAGCCCGATCCACGCTCTCACGACTTGGTTGCTATACCAGCGGAAGAGCAGTAGGTGGATCTCAAAGGGCTATATATTCTACGCGAAGATGGGGATTATGTATGGAGGCACAAACTCAGGAGCGAGAAGGAACCTCGACAGAGTTGGATAGGTTGCCTCCATCTTCAACGATTCATAACCTCTCCCCATGCACATGAAGGCGGATAAAATGGGGCTACTAAAATTCAGTGGCTCCTAATGATATATGCATTCTCGTTTGTCTATCACATGCCATGAGCTTTGTTCGCACGTCTCGGCTTTACGATATCCATCCTGCTGCGAAGCGGCAGTTTGTTGTGACGAACCACTTTCTATTTGATTTCGACTCGGAGAAAAAAAAATGAATCGTTTTGTTTCTTTTTTTCTCGTAGTTTTTAAAAAAAGGCATGGCATTGGTACGGTTAGGGCAAAGAGACATACGGCATACGGCGTGCATTCATTGTACAGGTAGATAGGATCCGGCTTGATTTTTTTAAGGCAGGCTGGTTACGCCGAAACAGAAAAAATCGAATAGTAAATGAGGAATCGAGGCGATCTACGTTGGTCGACCTTGTTTCAGATATTGCTGGTTTTGTTTTAGTTGTGATTCTCGTGATATCTTGCCACTGATAAGTCTACTGTTGGTCCTCGTAAATAACCTTGGAACTATTATGTTGCTGCCTAGGGGATCAGACTGCATTGTAAGAATAATCCCCCATTCATCAGATGCTTATTCATTTCATAATGGGAATATTTTTACGTTGGTGCTTAGTATATATCGTGTTGAGGTGTACATGAAGTCTTTACCGCTCCTTGGGCGAATTTGTACGTTCCGAACCAATGGTTTGAAAAGGGGTAAACACTTATGCAACAAGAGCAAGTAAATATTTATTCCTTTTTTCTTTAATCTTTTTGTTACCACCACAACATGTGGGTTATCTTTCCTCCTCTCTTAATCTAGCTGACACTATCAATTATGTGAATATGGTAACCTAGCGTAGGCATCCGAATAAAATAAAAAATAAAAAACAAAAACAAATGATTTCATCCAGTCGTGTTGATATAAAGTGCTGATGTTGGAAGGCAAGACTCAAAAATGGTTGCCAAGCAATACGTGTATTGGTAGATAATACAGATAATACATAGGAAATTACGTGTAATTAGACTAATATCTAAAGTAACTTGTACCTCCCCGCTTCTCTACCGATAATGTAGGGTCCGTGCATCCCAAAAACCCAATTGCTACCATTGAACCCCCCCTGTTCCCCTTAACATTGCTGTAATGAGAGCAGTCGCAGTCGAAGAAAAGAGAAAAAAAGAGGGGCTACTACGCTACCATCCTATCCCCTGTCGACAAATTGGGGCGACCCTTTCCTATTTGGAACATCTCCAAGCAAAAAAATAGCTGGCCATCAACTTTCTTCCCGCCTAAAAAAATCACACCAGGCAAGACCCAGGCCAGGCACAACACAAACCACAACTCTTCCTCAAACAGCCCTGGAGCTACCACGCTACCTCTCTCTCTACTTTTACTTTACTTACCCACACCGCTCCTCTCCCTTTTTAAATCTTCCCTCTACTTCTGCCATTACCATCTTCAAGAACCGCATCTTATTTTTCCCTTCCCTACTCTACTTGCCAGATACCTCTTAGTTGTGTTCGATACACCGTAATTAATCACCATCAAAATGCGTGAGATCGTAAGTATTATTTATTTTGTTATTTTTATTATTTACTCGGCTTATGTTTACTGCTTTATCCCCAACCGAGTGCCACCACCCCCGAAAAGGAGCCCCCTTGAACGCGTCCCAGGAAGAAAAAAAAAAGAGCTCCAAACCCCCTTGATTTCTGCCCCTCACGCACACGAAACACGATTGTACACCCATATTATTTACACCATGATACCCTCAAATCGTGTATGATATTTCGATCAAGGATAATAGCTAACCATATAATTTTTTTATCTAAATAGGTTCACCTCCAGACCGGCCAATGCGTGAGTACAACCATAACCGATAAAATATCATCTCTGGGTATAGCGGGGGAACTCATAAGTATTATAGGGTAACCAAATTGGTGCCGCCTTCTGGCAAACCATCTCTGGCGAGCACGGTCTCGACAGCAATGGCGTGTACGTATTCGACTCGCCAATTCAATATGCCAAGGATGCGAACTAATCAGCAATAAACAGCTACAACGGAACTTCCGAGCTCCAGCTCGAGCGCATGAGCGTCTACTTTAACGAGGTACGGGGCTCAATGCCTATACACGGAAGGGATCAGTTACTAATCACCCCAACATGCACAGGCATCTGGTAACAAATACGTTCCTCGCGCCGTCCTCGTCGATCTCGAACCCGGTACCATGGACGCCGTTCGCGCCGGTCCTTTCGGACAACTTTTCCGCCCCGACAACTTCGTCTTCGGTCAGTCCGGTGCTGGAAACAACTGGGCCAAGGGTCACTACACGGAAGGTGCTGAGCTAGTCGACAACGTTCTTGACGTCGTTCGTCGTGAGGCCGAGGCTTGCGACTGCCTCCAGGGTTTCCAGATCACCCACTCTCTCGGTGGTGGTACTGGTGCTGGTATGGGTACTCTATTGATCTCCAAGATCCGCGAAGAGTTCCCCGACCGCATGATGGCTACTTTCTCGGTCGTTCCCTCTCCTAAGGTTTCCGACACCGTCGTTGAGCCTTACAATGCTACTCTCTCCGTCCACCAGCTGGTCGAGAACTCCGACGAGACCTTCTGCATTGACAACGAGGCTCTCTACGACATCTGCATGCGTACTCTTAAGCTATCCAACCCCTCGTACGGTGACCTGAACCACCTGGTTTCCGCTGTCATGTCCGGTGTTACTACTTGCTTGCGATTCCCTGGTCAGCTAAACTCAGATCTACGCAAGCTCGCTGTAAACATGGTTCCGTTCCCTCGTCTCCACTTCTTCATGGTTGGATTCGCTCCTCTAACCAGCCGTGGTGCTTACACTTTCCGTGCTGTCACCGTTCCTGAGTTGACTCAGCAAATGTTCGACCCCAAGAACATGATGGCTGCTTCTGACTTCCGTAACGGTCGCTACCTAACGTGCTCTGCCATCTTGTAAGATACTCTCTTCCCGAAGCATTTGTTACTACCCATTACTAACATATTTTTCTAGCCGTGGCAAGGTCACTGGTAAGGAGGTTGAGGACCAGATGCGCAACGTCCAGAACAAAAATTCGTCCTACTTCGTTGAGTGGATCCCCAACAACGTCCAGACCGCCCTTTGCTCGATTCCTCCTCGCGGTCTTAAGATGTCGTCTACCTTCGTCGGTAACTCGACTGCCATCCAGGAGCTTTTCAAGCGTATCGGTGAGCAATTCACTGCTATGTTCCGACGAAAGGCTTTCTTGCATTGGTACACTGGTGAGGGTATGGACGAGATGGAGTTTACTGAAGCCGAGTCCAATATGAACGACTTGGTTAGTGAGTACCAGCAGTACCAGGATGCTGGTGTCGATGAGGAAGAAGAGGAGTACGAGGAGGAAGTCCCCGTTGAGGGAGATGAGTAAATTTCTCCATGATATACCCCATTTTCCAGGAACAGGACACCTCAGTTTGTTGACGCGGTACGGATGGAAAGCTGGCATGTTCTCACGTTTTGGTGGTTCCCCATCCCCCTATACTATTCTCTTGCGCCCCTCCTCATGACCCGGACCTTCAATGGATATAACGTACTTAATGAAAATTGATCCACTACGATCAATTGAATGGTCTTTTGGGGACTTGTTAGATATACCTCTTTTCGGTGTCTGTTCGTCTGGAGAAGCCAAACAAAAAACAAATGCACATTATTGCTAGTAGTAACAAGATCAAGAATCAATTGTCTTGTACAAATTACACCTACAAAATTACCTAATTAATGACTTTGCGTAGCTTTTTTAATACCTACATAAAGTTTTGTAATGCAGTTCTGTTATGATGATTTGTAGGACGTGGTGTTCGATTTGCAGTGTGCTTTGTATATGTAATCTCCTTGAATGTGTATGTCAGCAGATATCGCTACATGTTATCCCTTCATTTTAAATCAAGCAAGGATAATAATCTAGCTAACTATCATACGCCTTCATCAGCACCTAGCGATGGTGGTGTAGGGAGCCATGATTACGTACGTGGAAGTATAGACATAATGCTGGTAATACACACGATGTTGTCTTGACACGTCAATTTAAGCATAAACTATTGTAATCCATATGATATATCCGATGCTGCAACACGCAAACAAAACCCGGAAATAAGACACCTAAACCTGATACATCACACCCAACTACCACTCAGGCGCAGCACCACATCCTCCGCCCACCGCCGCCGCAGGAAGCACCTCCACCGGTTTCCTCATCCCAGTCCCAAATTCCGCAGTAGGCTTCTTCCCTCTCCTACCCTTAAACCCGATCTTCCGATCCAACTCCTCAAACTGTCCCTTCCCGCCATCTTCCTTCTTTACCATCCATTTACTCGTGCCTAGTGCAGCATCTAACTCTTCGACAGGTGGAAGTTTCAAGTAGACTAACCCATCCGTTCGCTCCTCGACCTCGAAGGTAGCAATGGATAGTTGTGCGTCGTTGCGACAGGTGCCATCGCCTAGATCGAAGTTACGCTTGTGGTAGGGGCATGAGATCCAAGGGGCTTTGGTGTCACCGCAAGGTTCTTTCTTTGCGTCTGTTGGAGGTGAAGAGATGTCTTGTCCAATAAGTCCATCTGATAACGCGAAGGAGCGTTTATGAGGACACATTTGCTGCGTAGCATAGTATTTCCCCCTGACGCGCCATAGCGCAAGTTGTGTGTCGCCGCGCTTGATATTGGCGCTGATACCATTGGGCGTGGCATCCGCGCCCGTGAAGTAGCTGGCTTCAATGACGGGTTGCCAGGATGTGCTAGACCAACGGTCTTTTAATCCCTTGAAGTCCTCCTCTGCGGCGTCTTTAGGCCAGTATACCGGCCGTGTTTGATCGCGATCTTTTTCGGTTTCCATATTCTCGACTGTGGCGTCTGTGTTGGCGAATTGTTTAAATTTGGCTGCGATGATAGGGTTTTTGATGGCTTCGGCCCATTCGTCGAAGAATGAGTCAACCAGTTCTTGCATTTGAGCTTCGAGCGAAGCACATATGCCGAGTTTATCCTCGAGGACAACTTCCTTGAGGTATCTTAAACCACCCGGTAAGTTTTCTAACCACCGAGCCGTTCGCTGGAGCTTATCCGCTGTGCGGATATAGAACATCAAGTACCGATCTAGGATCGGGACGACTTCTGATGGTGGAACATCCTTGGCTAGGAGTTCCGAGTGCTTTGGCTTTGCTCCACCATTACCCGCGACGAATATGTTGAAGCCCTTTTCTGTTGCGATGAGTCCGAAGCTTTTTAAGCAGTCAGTATATTTCGACTCAGATCTAATAGGTGATGATGACTTACTCTTTGTTTTGAGCCTCGGCGCATTCACGCACGCAACCGCTTACACCACCTTTTATCTTATGGGGACTTCGTATGCTCTTATATCGCTCTTCGATGCGAACAGCCATACCCACGCTATCACCAACACCGAACCTACACCACGTCGTACCAACGCAGCTCTTGACGGTACGTAAGGACTTAGCATAGGCGTGTCCACTTTCCATACCAGCCTCTATCAATCGTGTCCATATGTCCAGCAGGTCTTGCTTCTTAGCGCCAAACATATCGATACGTTGCCCACCGGTGATTTTGGTGTATAAGTTGTACTTTTTAGCAACTTCACCGATGACGATCAGTTTATCTGGTGTAATCTCTCCCGCAGATACACGAGGAATGACTGAAAATGTGCCGTTCCGTTGGATATTTCCCAAGAATCTGTCATTGGTATCCTGTAGACCATGTGTGGTCTTATCCATGACGTGCTTATTCCATAACGACGCGAATATGCTGGCTACGGCAGGCTTACAAGCTTCACAACCGTCTGAGCTTTTGTCGTTTCCCGCCTCTCGCATGACGTCGGGCAGCGTTTTCAGCCTCTTTATCATGATGATATTGTACAGATCAGCACGGGAGTAGTTGAAGTGGGCGCAGAGATAATTGGTAACCTCAGCACCCATATCGGTCATGGTTTTAGTGAAGATGCTGGTGACAAGTGGCATGCAACCACCGCAGCCTGTACCAGCCTTGGTACATGCCTTGACATCACCAACTGTCTTGCACGTACCATCCTTGACGCTTTTCACCACATCGCCCTTAGTCACATTATGACAAGAGCAGATCTGAGTATCATCATCAAGGTCATCGGCACCGTCATCACCATCTTTCTTCGCGCCAAGTATAAGTTGGGAAGGGGGAATGTCAAGTTCTTTTTGGTTCTTGACCATAGGCACTAGTTTTATGTAATCGCTCGTGTCGCCAATCATCATCCCGCCAAGCAGATATTTGCCGTCAGTTGTGAATAGGTATTTTTTGTACACTTGAGCGAAGGGGTCCTTATAGGTCAGAGCCTTGACGGGTGGCGGAGGAGGCCCGCTGACAACCGTTTTGACAATACTTTGGTCTTCCGTCTTCTTTCTCGCTGCCTTTGCTGGTAAGGAGCTAGGTCCATCTCTATCGGCAAAGAAGTCGCCAAAGCTTGCAACATCAACTCCAAGTAACTTAAGCTTCGTGCTTAAATCCGGTCGTTTGAAAACTCGAGGGTGATGTAGTTTGGCTTGTGTGAGATTGAAAGATAAGACGTCGGCCATCTCAACTCCAGGAGCGATGAGGCCAAAGGTCTGATTTTGCCAACTTGCGCATTCGCCGATGGCATAGATATCTGGGGCACTAGTACTTAGATCGTTGTTGACGAGGATCCCGCCCCCTCGATCGGCACACTTAATGCCAGCACTCCTCGCCAAGCTATCTCGGGGTCGTACACCGATAGCAAAGCATATGGTGGAACAATCCATTTGTTCTCCATCTTCAAATATGACACCCGTTACGTTATTTCCCTCGTCGGTTTTTATCTTGCCGACCCTTTTACTTAATAGGATCTCGAGTCCCAAATCAGTAACCTTTTCGACGACGAGGTTACCGGCATCAGCATCGAGCTGGCGGCTTAGGACCCATCGATTCCTTTCTATCAGTTTCACTTTTTCGTAACATTTTAGGTCCATCATAGCATTGGCTGCTTCAAGGCCTAACAAGCCACCACCAACGACAGCACCGACTGTTCCCTTGTGTGACTCTCCGAAGGCAATAAGTTTCTGTAGATCCTCGATGGTCCGGTATACGAATACTCCGTTGGCATCATGGCCAGGGGTGTGCCTTGGGAGTACAGCATCGGAGCCGGTTGCCAGGACCAGGATATCATACGAAACGACATCGCCATTGGCGCAGGACACAGTCTTGTTGGTGGAGTCGATACTTGTGACCAGCGTATTCAGGTGGTAATTTAATTTGCTATCCGGAGTATATAACGCATACTGAACTCCGACGTAAGTGGCATGTTTATTAAATATGATATATATCAAACTAGAGACTCACCCATTCTTTGGGGTTTAGATATAAGTTCTCGACTTTTCGGTGGTTAAAGAAACTTGTGAGACCAACTCGGTTATAGGCGAGGTGGGGTTCTTCGCCAATAACGACGATATCGTATTCTCGGGCCCTAGCATCAAGCTTTAAGACTTTTTCTCTAGATGCCAATTAGATTATGAAATAGTCCTAGAATGTAGTAGGTAATCAGATTCTTACATGAAGGCGATGCCGACCATTCCTAGGCCGACAACGACCAACTTGGTCCTCTTGTCGACCGTCATTTTGTGTCTCGGAGATCAAATACAGACCGAACGGACGGATTTGGCGGCCACTACGTCACAGCTTCACCCCTGACACATATGCCGTGTCACAGGAAGCACGTGTGAATCGACACGGTATACAGGTAACAAGAAGTTACTCTTCGAAAAGAAAAGAGAAATTGATAGGTATGAGATATTAGGAATAGTGAGAATTAGAGAAGGAGAATGAAGTTGTAAAGAGAAGACCAAGACAGGTAGACATGTGGTCTACCAACAAAATAGAAATTGGAGCTCCATGTCCTTGATGGCAGATACTTGCATCTCCGGCGTCGAAGTGCTCTGGAACAACCTACCAATAGATTGTCAGTGGAAAAGCTGACTACAACCAAGATATTCGTGAATCTCATTGGATTATATTTTGGAAGTATGAAATCGAGATAGTTCTAGATAATAAACAGGGAAGCTTAAGAAGTTAGCTAGCAGCTAAGCTTTAATTGACTAAGGATTTTAAAAAGATAACCTGCTTTCAATCTTCCGAGCAAGTGCGATCTATCTGCAGTAAAATAACTCTACGGCTGCCTTCAATTTTTGGTAGTTGTTGGTCGTAAGTTCCGACGAGTTGCATGTTAACCGATTGAGTTCTTAGGCTTAGCATCGAGAGGTGGGCTAGTGAAGCGGGACTTGATAAGGGGTAGCTTCCGATAAGGTAACCTTAACTGACCAATAAGAATTGACTTGATTTGTTAATAGGGAGTGGCGCCGCGGAGAAAGATAGCGAATTAGATTTTGTCTCGTTATTCTCATTACCTACCTCTATTCCATTCTACTACCTATTATCACGAAATTTGCATCTCCGGTGATATTTATATTTCAATCTCATATAATCATCCGCATTGATCACGTATGTTTTTCTTCTCAATTAGCTACGAATATATAAGATCTGTCGGCTTCACGGATTATATTCGGTGTTGGGCGGGTTTCCGCGGTGTCTTGCCTAGAATTCATGGCTTGGTTCGGACTTTCTGTATTATTCGATGTGTGCGACCAAGCTGTCCGGAATTGGCCTACTATACACCAACAAGCCCAATGGCTTCTATTAATTACATCGGACTTTAATCTGTTTTCAGTACTTTCCTCTACTGTGTTACCAACGGCCATGGGAAGGAATATGCCAAGTAAAGCCTGTTACCCTATTACCAAATCACTTTGTGACAGTTACTTCGTGTGATAAAAGGTTAAGTAAAATTTGTTGACACCTTCCACATTAATACCTCCAATTATATAACATATCCGACGTGTATGTGGAATATTATATGGTGGGTGACTGAGACATACAGCAGAAATAAGGATTTCCCCTTTTCTCTGCAGATGTCTCAGACCGTTAGGTTTCATTGGAACACTATATAGGCCATCTTGGAATACACGATAAAGCGTGTTAATTTGAGCAGAGAAATAAACGAAATGTTAATATGAGCAACTAATCAATATAGCACTTTTATGTTGTCTAATCGCCTTTTCCCTCACCGAACCATCCTCTCACCACCCATCGCTCATCACACCAACCAACCCAACGGACGAACAGACACTCCCCTTGAACACCATACCATGCATGCACACCAACCCATCAACAAACCGAAATAATAGACGGCCTAGGCTTAATGAGATAATAGATCCGATGAGTGTCTTCGGACCTACTCCTTAGCCTTGCCATAAGCGCTGCCTTCGACATGTCTAGCACCGTCCACGCCGTGGAACCAGTTCACGCGGCCCTCGATGAATTGTTCCGTGCGCGGGCGTAGCTTGGTCTCATGCAGGTTAAAGTCGTCGACGGTGCCGATGCGCAGGTAGCTCTGGTTCGCGGCGCCGGAGCTGACGCGGTACACTGGAGTGTCTCTGGTCAGTTTTTACTCCTCTATTCCATTCTATATTAAGGGGTCACGTACTAAGGGTACCACAAGTATTACAGAAGTAATTCGTCATCTTATTTCCCGAGGCCGGGGTAACATCCTGTCCCCAGGATTTCAGGTTATCTTGTCCGCGTACGTGCGTTAGGTACTCGTTGTCGATGATGAAGTTGGAGGCGAACATCGAGGCGGTTACTTTGCGACAGTCGTGACAGTTGCAGACGAAGCTGTCGACTAGACCCGGGGCTTGAGTCGGCTAGGTATTAAGTATTAGTAGGGGTATACTGGCGGGTTAGGGGTGGAAAGGGGAGGCTTACGAAGGAGAGTTGGACGGCGCCGCAGAAACAGGTTGCTGTGGCTTCGGTATCGGTGGACCAGCCATCTTTGGCTACGCCAGAGAGGGGAATGTAGGTCTTGGTCTTATCCGCAGCAGCAGGCATTTTCGCGTAGTGATGTGGGTTATCCGTGTGTGGAGATATAGGATGAATGTTGGAAGTTGTTAGGGGGGTTGGTCTTAGTAAGTTATACTATCCGAAGATGTTGATTGAGTGTGATAGAGCACGATGAAGCAGAAGAAATCGTTTGCTATTCAGGATGAGAAGTCGGATTATATAGACAATCAGCTACATAGAGCAGAGAGGGGTTTTCCATGACATCCTGTGCCTAATCGTCATCGCCCCCTCAACTTCACTCTCTGTAGTTAATACTATTATTAAGCCCGCCCGGCTTTAAGGTTCACTTGCATGTTATCATGATGCGGGCTTCAAGGTTGAGGGCAGCAAAAGAGGGTTAGTAATGCGCGCAATATAGAATGACGGCTGAGCTTTTCCAAGGTTTGAAGATAATGTACGTAGTATAGTAAACCCGAATTGCAGATCTAGTTTATAATCCTCCTATACGACGCTGCATCTCATAAGTTTTAACTCGAAGCCTACCTTTTACCTAATTAGGAAAACAGTTAATCAATAAAGCTGATGAAGAAAAAAGAGTCTAAAGCCAAAGCCATCTAGTCTACCTACTTAGATAAGGACAACAATATGTGCGATACGTACGTACTGTAGGTAAATGCGGGGACGCGGATAGACCCGCAGTAGTGGATTTCCTATTATGGAAAATGGTGTTGCTATGAGTTATACGTACGCGCACTATTTTATGATTTTAACTCAAGCAAGGTGGTAATCTCGGTGGTACCGATCAGTTTGATTGAGATCTGAGTTCCAGTTGTGAGTACGATGGGGTTACGAATATTTGCATGACAATCCATAATTCCTTCATTCCATTATTCTTCTAGAAGAACGCTACATCATTTACCTATTTGGCAACATGTTGGTTACAGATTATGATTATTAAGTCGTGTGGTCTATCTCACTCCCTACCTACGTCACCAACCTTTGTTCGACCGACCATGTGGTTTCATAATCTGGTTGACCTTTTACCCAAATAGGAAGTAGGTACAAATGTATAACAATCGACTATCTGCAGTCTCTACTGTCGTAACAATTTGCTTTTATAGAAGGGGAATAGCAAGTATAAAATGGGCTGGAAATGTAGCTTAATGGCAATGACGCGAAGTCCTACATATTACGGAATGAAGATATCCAAATCTATTGGTCTGTTTGCTGTTGCCTAAAGTACTGAAAAAGCAATACCAAATTTCAAAATCCTTAATTAGCGTTCTTCTACGGAGGTATGGTAAGACTACTTATATACCTAAATCAACGATGGTATCAATTTTGACATTTATCCCTAGCGTCATCAGCAGGTTCGTCCAACATCGTTAGCTCGGCTATATCTACCTGAGCATCTCGGAAGCCGTCCTAGATATTTCTGGTTATCGTACGGCGACTCGGATGTTAGGGCACTGCTACTTTATCTCTCAATCCGCTCGGTGACTTTGCCGAAACCAGTCATGTTTGTCTGTACCATACTAGCGTCATGGTGGCGTCGCTTGCGATGTATTGTACCAAAATACCTATTTAAGTACGTATTGGAAGTTGGAGTGGAGAGAGCTGAAGCCCTACCTAGGTTGGCACCATGCTGCTTACCCTACCCAGACAGCTGTCAATAACCTCGCTAACATATGCTGTGCGATCAAACAACTCATTTCCCAACCACCCAGTAGCCCGTTTATTTCAGCTACGTTGTGTATTGAGGTTTGGCATGATGCGACCCGCCGAACAAGCTACGAATCCCATGTTAGAATATGAGACGCCTATCCCTCGTATACGAAAAAAAGACGGACCGAGTTACCAGCGCAGTTGTGACATGTATCGCTGACAGTTATTGATATCTTTCTCACCTTTTAGCTCTTATTTAGATTCTGATGAGTTAATTTCTACGCCAGCGGCTGCATTGTGGTGAATGATTGTTAATAGTGAGCAGTCAGCTCTTCACCTTGGTGTCAGGAACCTACCTAGGTACTACCCGTCTTACGTGGGGCTTATTGGTTGATCGTAGCCGCTTGGGTTCTGGATCGTAAAGAAGAGATTACAACTGCCTGCGCAGAATCCATCGTTCCCTATGTGGTACTTCTGTCAGAGCGTTAGGAGAATCGTATCCTTATTCGCAGCATGGCATTATTTTT
Organism: Hypoxylon trugodes; assembly: GCF_022578975.1. NCBI lineage: Eukaryota > Fungi > Ascomycota > Sordariomycetes > Xylariales > Hypoxylaceae > Hypoxylon > Hypoxylon trugodes. Next base: position 470,827 of record NW_026250021.1, read on the forward strand.
AGCATGATATGGCATATATGTAGAAATGAGCAGTGTTTCGGAGTATCTGGATATCGGTGTCTCCAAGATTGGGGATTATGTTTGTGGCTGTGCTATGCATATTAGGTAGTAGAAACTCCCCGAAGCTCGGTAAAAAACGAATGAATCTGAATCAGGGGCACACACGACAAAGTCTTTCTTGGTCTTTTATAGGGTCGTCATCTCTTCCCTTTGACACGGCGGTACGGCATGGCCGAAGTAGGCCGAAGAAGTTACACGTGGCGGTTAACCTTTCACGGCGTCCCCCGCCACTCTGCCGGCCAGAGGCTGACCGGGCAGCCGTATGTAATGCATGAACATGTTGTCGAATAAGCCGATTCATCCAACCTATTGGCCAATGTGGACGGGACTATATCCAATACTAAACCCGCTCGGCGTGGGCTAAAATTAACAGGCTTAATTCACTCGACAGAAGACATTGTCGTAAGATTGCTTAGGAAATATGTCGGATAAAGGAGTCGAACATTAGGGCCGATGGAAGTTGGCGTATCTCATGCTCTAAATAGTTTCGGTGACCTTCTTGGAGACGGGGGCCACGTTATAAGGCCGGAGGAGTCCGTCGTCTTTCTCTACGGACGCTTCATATGGTCATTTCCCCGTATGACCGGGTATGACGGAGGGGCGGAATCATCTAGTTTTGGTAACACGAGAACACACCCTAATCATGAAGGGATAATCCTAATTGGACTGGAAATACTTGGCAAATGAAGCGACTGTAATGCTTGTGAGATGAATTGGTGATACGGTAAAAGACCATTGGTTGAGACTCACGAGCCGAAACTCATAAATCCCATATTATGTGATCTTAGATACTATGGTGACAAAGTTGGCGATGCGACAACGGTAAGTTTGGTAGGGATGGATTGGATGGGTGGATGGATCCGTGACGAATGAACATATGGATTAGGGGGAATAGGGGAGAAAAGAAAAGGGAAAAGAAAAAAAAGAAGGGGACTTTAACGTGGCAAGCGTGGCAAGCAAGGAAGTCCACAAGCCACAGGCGTGGAGAGATTGTGGGCTGAAACACGGGTCGACACCACATAAACCTGGGAGCTTTGCCTTTCCTGGGTTAGGTGGGACATGTGGGAGGTGTGTACCCTGTTAAGTACAGCGCAAATGTACCTACCTAAGCAACTTAAGGCTAGCAGGCTAGGTAAGGTTATGCGGGTTGAAAAATGAGAAGGTATAGAATTTAGGGAAGCCACACGGTCAGCAAACAAACGCAGCAATTACGCCAGCACCACATGGGACTCCGCAGCTGAAGGTCGATCCTTCTTCATGTTATCTGCAAGTTGCAGAATGGCCCATAAAAACGCAACACTGAAGTTTCTCATAGACCAGTTCATACATATGCATTTATTACCTCTGTAACGAGTTATCTACATGTATCTTATGTACTAGTGTGTACATATGTACCACCTGAACTTACCTAAAATGCTGCAAGCGGAAGTACACGATACTGTCATCATCGTCGTTTCCAATACAGCACAGTGCGGTAATCTATACAGCCCCCGCACCCCTGCTTAGTTACCATACCTTACACACATTATAGTGCATATACGTACATTATGTACCTACCTATATGCATGTACATGTGTACATGTAGCAGTCAGTGGTCAGTCAAGCCATTGGGTTTAACCTACTAAGTTATTACTCTCCGAATTCTTTAGCTGCGTTCTTCTCTCTCTCTTCCTCTTCCTCTATTCATTATAATTATATAACTATTATTAACCACCATTAACTTACAATTTATTCCCCGTCGTTGCTTGGGGATTTTGTATTAAATCTGTTTTTCTCTCCCCCTCTCCCTGGATAACTACGGAATAATATCATAGTCTTTGTCGATCAAAGCTGAGAATAGTACTTATATAACCCATACCATCCGTACGTGGATATGGTAGGGATCTGAGAGTGGATCTTCTTCTGGCCTCCTGACATCGATCCCCATCTCCCTCTCCCTATCATTATTTTTATCTTTTTGCGCTTATTAACTACCTATCTATCTTTCCTTGGTCTCTTTTACGTACAAACCGCCCCATCGCGAAATCGTCACACGTTCAGCGTCCTTACGCTGCCGAACAACGATTCGAGAATTGCCGAAACTGGAAGATTCCGGACGAAGAAAAATAGAATAAATAGGATATCTTAATAATTCCCGATGGGCAATAGCCAGGGAAAGCCCGTTGACCTCAACGGCGAAGGTATGTCTCTCTTCTATCCCTCTCAAAGGGGGAATTTCCGAATTCCACCCCATTGTCTCAGAAGTGCCACCGGTCCCGTCAACAGCTTCATTCGGCTAACGAAGTGCCCCTCGCCTATTGCCTAACAGTGAATCTCAACCACTTTCGATTGTTACGAGTCGTCGGTCGCGGTGCCTTTGGCAAAGTTCGAATAGTCGAGAGAAAAGATACGGGTCTATCATTTGCCCTTAAGTATATCCGAAAAGATGAGGGTGCGTCGATTCCGAAATACCTAGAAATATTCTTGACTTCGACAACGAGGAATACTTGAAGTTAACTCCATTGCCCTTTCGCAGTCGTACGGTCCGAGAGCGTCCGCAATATTATACGAGAACGCCGCATGCTCGAGCATGTAAACCATCCATTTATCTGTAACTTGCGTTATAGCTTCCAGGATATTGAGTATATGTACGCACTACCAATTCACCACCAAATACCAATACCAACGGCCACGATATGGATTATTTCTAATACGATTTTAATCTAATAGGTACCTTGTGGTCGACTTGATGAGCGGTGGCGATCTACGTTTCCATATTTCGAGAAAGACATTCACTGAAGATGCTGTACGATTCTGGATAGCTGAGTTGGGTTGTGCGCTCAGATACATACACGGGCAAGGCATAATACACCGAGATGTAAAGCCCGACAACGTATTATTGGATGCCGATGGTCACGTTCACTTGACTGATTTCGTAAGTCAACTTGCTTTAATTTCAATATACTACCTCAGTCTGACCGCTGACCTCTTGTCACCCAGAACGTCGCGTCAGACGTTATACCAGGAAAGGTCCTTACGAGTAAATCGGGCACCCTTGCGTATCTCGCTCCCGAAGTTTACGCAGGCAAGGGTTACGATGTCCGGGCGGACTGGTGGTCGTTAGGAGTGCTATTCTACGAATGCATATACAATAAGGTACAGACCCAAATTATTATTAGACCTGAAACTCGTCGGTCAGCAAAGATGCTTACCAGGATGATAGCGGCCTTTTGAGGGTAATTCGGAATCCACCCTGACGAATACTATCCTCGCTGCGAATCCTAAATTCCCTGTCACTCAACCTCCAGTATCGCTACCGTGCCTCTACGCCATTGGTTCTGCTTTAAATCCGAATCCCGATAAGCGACTGGGAAGCACTTGGCAAAGCTTCATCAACGAACCTTTCTTTCAGGCTATTGATTTCGCGGCCTTGGAACGAAAAGAGTTGGAACCTGTGTTTATTCCGTCGGCAGAAAAGACTAACTTCGATGCTACCTACGATCTTGAGGAATTGTTACTAGAAGAGGCACCACTAGAAGCCAGGGCACGGAGGCAGAAACCTAGAGAAAGACTAAAGGATGACGCAACGGAGAAGGAAATCCGAGAAGAGGAGTTATACCGCACTATCGAGCGAGATTTCCAACCATTTGATTACACTTTGGCAGCCTATAAGAAGTACGTACTGACGCATATATATGCTGTTGGTGTGGCGCTAACCCATAATTAGGATCACGGGAATAGAAGGTGAAGGAACTGGCGATAATGATTCTCCCGCAGGTCCTTCCAACCAGGAACCACAGGCTATCAGCACAAACGAGGTTAAGCCGGCCCCAACCAACAATGGAGTCCCCCAGCAATTATACCAGCCTTCACCCGTGCAAGATGGACCCCGGCCAGATAGGAGTTACTCAAACGCGAGCCGTGGACCAAGGACTGGGCCGCGGGCACCTCCACCTCTGGCATCATACCATCGGGCGTACAATCAGGGTGCTTCCCAACCATCTGGGATACAAGTGAAGTCCCCAACCGGTGGCATATCAGTAACACTGGAAGACACCGGAAGCTGGTCGGATTTGGCTCGCAGAGACACTACGTTGCCGACAGATGCCAGCGCAGTGAACGACGATAAGTCCTCTTCCGGTGGTGGCGGTGTCTTTGGACTTTTTGGACGAAAGAAAAGAGGCCACAGTCCGAAGCCGAAGGAGAGAGGTGTATTAGGTAAAGAAGGAGCACGACAAGTGGTTGGTTGATGTTGTTTCGGCGTTAGGTATTATTACATACATTGTGACGGTCTTTTGGGTATTGGACACCGGCTAGCGAGGCTTTCATGAGCTTCTCTTTTATTATACCCCCCATTCATGGCAGAGAAATCCCGTATAATCATCCACGGGTCAAATTCATCCATATAGCGAACTTGTTTCTAGGCCAATCCGAGTCACCAGCAGTGGAAGACTAATTCGACTCGGCGGATCACGATGTTTTTATCGGTTTCAGAGGATTTTTGGACGTTCCCGGTCCCACGACTGAATAATAAGAACCGTTCACCACTCTCATTAGAACCAAAAGCCGTGTCATGACCTACTAGAGCAAATCGATGTTCACTCTCCCTTTTTAACACTATCATCCTATCATCCATTGGCCCCAGGCGAGAAAATTCGCGCAGGGCCGTGTGTTAGTTTGTAACTACATATATGTTCGAGTGCCGAGTTCCTATTTTCGAAAGTCAATTCAGATCAGAGGCAATCATATCTATCTACCCACGGAATGGAGGAGTCAAAAGTCGGCACGGGGCTGTTTCTCATTTTGACTCACCTACCTTATCGTACCTTGGGGAATGGGTTGCTCGGATCGGGGTTTAAGAGCCATATACGATTTACAGTACCCGCTGCTGATGGCAGTCTGCGGGGAGACGAGATGAGAGTATGTTCCAGCCCGTTTTGGGGCGGCATGAGGGACATATAGACACTATTACTGTAATTAAATGTCTGTTTAATAGTGAGAGGAATGGAATGGAATGAGTATCTGGCCCGGCGCGCTGTTGGGTTGGGTATAGAGAAAGAGAGCATGCAATATACATATTTTTCAATGTTAATGGGATATTCTGGTCGGTCAGCTATGTAAGACGAGCCTACCTAGGCAGTCCAGCAAAGGGCGATGAGGCGATTGCTATGACTCGTCAACGATTTTGGCACACTGCCTCAGCCTCGTTGGTAAGTCCGCGTGACTCTTGGGTGGGAGAGTTGGGCATGTTGGGTATTTCGAAAATCCACATTGAGGTTGCATTGTGGCTTATAGATCTCATCCATAATTGGGTGAAATGGTAGTACAACATACCTAGACCGACTCTGTTCAGCTAGGCCTCCAGTCAAGGCGCAGCCTACCTACTATAGGATAAATGTTGCATCTCGCCACGATGTCATGGCCTTCCGGCGAGAAATTTCCCGTACAGATTGTGTTTTGTTTTGAATAATTACACAGAGAGCTGTCTATCTCCTGAGAGTACCTAAACGCGAACGCGAAAATGAACCGATACAAGTATAAACCTCTAAATCCAAACGATATTCGATTGGTCACTATATTACCTGGGAAGTTCGGTGACCCGATCCGAATCGAGATCAACCACGCTACGCTCGTCCCGCCGGCGGAAGATGAAAAGCCAAAGCGGTTATCGTTGAAAGAGATTCGAAAGGGACTTCCCAAGGGCTGGGATGCCTTCGAGAACCTGGAGGGGCGCGTGGTCTTCTGGAAGGACAACGAAAGATTTAGCTCCTGGGACCACCCAGACCCTAGCGTCCCACGCGCCGACTACGATCCCGAAATCTTGGAGAATCAAGATCGACCTGACTATGAGGCTCTGTCATACGCCTGGGGTCCCCGGATGCGGCGCAAGAAGGCTATAATGAAAAGTACGATAAAAGAACAGCGGTTTATGGTAATGCCTGGAAACCGGTTGCTGCACATAAACGAAGACCTCGAAGAAGCGTTGCGGTATCTTCGATACAAAAATAAGGGCCGCGTCATGTGGATCGATGCGCTGTGCATCAATCAGGAGGATTTTGAGGAGCGCAACCATGAGGTCAAGCGCATGAGCCTGATCTATCAATTCGCGCGGCGCGTCGTCGCATGGCTTGGCCCAGCGTCTTTAAATAGCCAGCTCGCGCTTTCTACACTGGACTACTTAGGTCGTCAAGTTGAATGTACGCGAGACGATTGGATGTTCCCGGCAGTGGACTGCGAGCAACTGTACTGGTATTGTCCTGAAGTGTCCCTGCCGTACAAGCACGAGGTATGGGACGCCATAGCTGATTTTCCACTGCGTCCTTGGTTCAAACGCTTGTGGATCGTGCAGGAGATCCATCTCGGAAGCGCGAAGTCTATTGTACAATGTGGACATGATGAGATACTATGGAGTCACTTCCGACGTGCAATTCTATCTATTAACGATAAGGATGAAGGTGTACCGCACGACATACGAATCAATTTGAACAATGCTGGTGATTTCTACTTGTACTTAGGACATAATCCATTTGAAAATACCCTGTATAATTACCATATGCGGCTGTGCTCCGACCAGAGAGATAAGGTGTACGGAATATTAAGTCTAGCGCCAAGGGAAATTAGGGATGCTATAGAGATTAACTACGAGAAAGGCTTGGTGGAGGTATTTGAGCACGTTTTTCGCGCACATTCCGATAAACAGAGGCGCCTTCCTCAGTTACAACTCAGCGGTTTACGTTATGCAGAATCAATATCGGAATTAGGGAAGGAAGGATGGCCATCTTGGCTGCCTGACTGGTCGCGCTTTGTCTACCGCACCTGCCCATCTAGCGACAGATACTACACCAGCGGCCTCTCAGCTTCATGCACAAATTATACCAATCCAGGGCGTCTTGAAGTTATTGCGCTGCCGTTTGCGTCGGTGAAACGTGTCGAGTACCAATTCCCTCATTCCCCTGACGGCTTGGTGTGCATTGTCGAGGCGTATAAGCGCATGGGGCTTTCGCAGCTACGGGACACGCCATACCCCGGACTGGGTGGACCAGGGGAGCCAAAGAGTTACCTTGATGCGTATCTGCTGACGATGACGATGGGCAAGGTTAAGGATTATTATGAAAAGTTACAAACTTATTACTCGCAAGCCGAACTGTTAAAAATTGTTGATATCGCCGAGCGTAGCGAGGAGGGGATCGAGGAGGCTAGATCGATGCTATCCGACTGGTATAGGGGTTTAATTGGGGCCGAGTTGGATCAAAAATATCTATTCAGTTTGGAGAATGGACATATAGGTGTGATTGGAGGGAGACCGCTGCAGGGTAAGTGCAAAGATGATAGCATATTCGTTATCTAGACTGACGTAGTTGGTGCGGTAGGCGATAAAGTTGTTGTAATACTTGGGTGTGAAACACCCATGCTTCTTAGGCCGACACCGACGGGAGACTACATAGTTGTTGGGGATTGTTACGGTGCGTACCTTTCAAAAATACCGGCTATTTATTTATCACTTCTTAAGGCTTGAGGATGAATTACATTTTCTAATTGACTACTGCTAACTATTATACTGCCTATAGTACATGGTATCAGTAAGTGGTATTGCATTATTCCTATTTCTCATTATCAATCTGGAGTGCGAGCGGAACAGCCGCTAAAATATAATAATTCAATGTGAATTCACTAGAGAGGGTCTGGCAATTGTCGAGCCACCCCTTTTCCAACCCCTAGTCGTGCTTTGTTAACCTTTCGTTATATAGTGTTCGGCGAAGCTCTTCTTGGCCCCTTTCCTGAGTCTTGGAAATTTATATTACACAGAGAAGGCGAAGAAGACGGACAGTACCGAGTGTGTTTCGTCAACACTGATACGGGAGTCAAACGCACGGATGATCCACGCCTAGACGAGATCCCGCTTCCCCCAGAGTGGGAACCTATTGAATGGAATCGAACCACGGCTGACCCATTGCATTATAGAAAGTTTTGGAATAGGGAGACAGGCGAGGAGATTAACTCAGACCCGAGACTCTTCCCGGAGGCTTTGGTGGGGAGGGGAGTTCCACTAGAGACCATTACGCTTGTATGATATCTTGGTGGTATGCTTAACGAAGAGATGTTTTCTAATGAGCACATGGTTATTGGACCGTTAGAGGAGTGATATAAAACATAAGGAATAGGTAGCACATAATCTGTTGAGTAAAATTTTCAGCAATAACATCTACATATATTTATATGTGGCGAGCCTATGGTTATTGCCGTCGTAGGATGGACTATTTGAGTGCTCATCGCCTAATTTCTGAGTACTAATCTATAGATATCGGGGAAGGGGCAACTGCAATTTCATTTAGAAGTCATTGACAGAGGGATAAGTTTCAGTATTGATGATTTTTGACTGTATCTCCTATATGCGTGCGATTTTCCTATAAAGGGACATTACTTAGGACCGAAAGTTAACTTGAGTGTATCCATGTCTCTTTTTCATCGCTTTTGCCTCCGCGAGGGAGGGACGAGAGCTTTCAAGCTGACAGTCATTTCAATTCTCAATCAACATGATGGTATTGTTAGGGTACACCCCATTCCTCTAAATCCATCCATTCATAGATCTTCATAGTAATCCCTTGCTATGTGTATCTCTGCCGGGTTTCCTAGTATTTAATATCCCAGGTACAACCCTAAGCAACTAGCCTTAGGCTTATAACTCGTTAGGGCAATACACATATGAATTGCTATCATCCGTTATGTTCACCCATTTATTCGCATCATTCATCATCTAGCACCTGTACTTGACGTACAGAGACGCGGGCCCAGCAAAGAAAATAGGAAACCACGAAAGACAACACGACTAAGGAACAAGTTTAATAGTTTTTTCCGCCTTTCAGTCGTAAATGCAACTCCGTTTCCCTATGAATGGTTTGACGAACACATATGAGACGCAATAGGTATTCCTGCATACCTCTAAGAAGGCCATCTCTCCCCCCTCACATCATCATCATCATCTTTTCTCTCATCCACCTATCCGTCTGTCCATCTTGTGCAATCCGCAAAGGGTATTTGTTACTTTGCCCTCAATTCCCTTCCGCCAGTGAATCCCCACCGCCGCCTAAATAATACTCAAAAATCATACCTAACAACAAAAACTCCGCCGTCTGCCCAATGAATGTGGATTGGTGATTGGTGGTGGCACAAATAGGAGAGGTATGTGGGTTCTCCTGAAGGGGGGGACTATGTTCATGAACGTCGGGAGTAGGGAGGTGGGGTTTCATTAGTTAGATACGGGTGCCGCGTCCGGACACCGGCCGGCGGAGTCGGTGCCGAGGTACTTGGTCATCACGGCTTTGAAGTCCTTTTCGTCGACTACGGCGCCGGAGCCCCCGCACTTGGCTTTCTTTTGCAGGTCGGAGCACAGGCCGTCGAGGTCGAGATCGCCGGACTGGACCCGCGGACAGGCTTGCAATTTCTCCCTGATTTTTGCGTTAGTTCCGAGATTATTAATATGGTGGTTGCAAGAAGATCAACGTACCAGATATTGTTACAAGTGAGAAGCTTTCCGTTGTTAGTTGTAATGATAGTATCTTCCGACTCCTTACGAGCATCGATTTCAGCGATTAGATTCTTCTTGGGCGCGTTGGGACTAGGCGCCACATTGTACGGTGTGGTAAAGTCGACATCGAAGGCCTCATTGAAGAAACTATCGTCAAACGTGGTGCTGGCGAGGATGTTGTCCTGCGGCTCCCGGTAATCACCGAAAAGCTGAGGGTCAAATTGTCCACCATTTTGCTGTGATAGCCAATCAATGTTAGAGAAGTCTATGTTATGTAGATTGTTAAACTCTGCGAATTTAGTTAGTTCTTATTCTCCTAAGTGACGTATGATATAATTAATAACGTCAGATTAGGGTAAGCTTACGGTTCATTGAATCAGTGGTCAAAGATGGCTGTTCCTCGCCGATAGTGGTAAGAGTATCCACAGGCTTGAAACCCATCGGTGACTGTGTGCATGGCTCAGGAGAAGTTCCACATGAAGAACTAGGTCCCATGTTGGTGTTACCCGTCGACGAACAAGGCGAACCTGTGTTGGCTCCGTTCACACTGTTGTGGCTAGAATCTAAGCTAGTCCTCGATACACTAGCACCGAAGGTACTATCATATGGAGACGCCGAGGACTTGGATGAACCGTCCTTCGACTGGGCATCAGAGTTCTCTCGGCTCTTGGACGAGTTGGGACTATCCTTGGATTTGTCCTTAGGGCTGTTTCCGGATGATGGTGGTGAATAATACAAGGATTGTTTAGGGGTATTTGTGAAAGAGCCCTGAGGTCCAGGGAGAACACCAAACTTGGGAAACTCGAATTGAAAGTTGACGTCACTGAGGTTCTGTATGGCGGCACTGCCAAACGTCTGACTTCGTGTTGGATGTGCAGAAAGTGCACGAGAACCACCACTAGGACCCATCAGCGTCAATTTCTTCTTGTATTCGTTAAGTTCCATCGTCAATTTCTCGATCTGGGCACGGAGTTGACTGTTTTCGTTGTTCGTAGCTGTGGATGCCTTCTCGAGTTCCTCCACCTTCGTCTCGAGGTCCTTCAAATGCTTCTCCTTGCGCTCTCGGAATGCGCGCTGGGCCGCACGGTTTTGAGCCTTCCTCTTCTAAATATACTATTAGATACTATGGCCACTTGGGACTAAGCTAATTGGCGTCTTCAACTTACCGAACTCGGCTCGTTCATAAGAGGCTTGCGGCCGGGTTTCTTGGGAACTTTCCCTTCACCCTCTCGGCGCTTGCCCCCACCCTCATCTATCTCGTCGTCCTCCTCATCATCTGGGTGGCTTCTCTTGTCAGAAATGTCGTTGTCGGGAGAACTGGCTTTGGAATCGTCGTTTGGCGAAGTCCCTGGAAGATCACCAATCATCTTTGCATGGCCATCATTACCAAAGTCGAAGTCGAAACTGGTATCAGGTCCTAGATCGTAATCGTAGTCTAAGAAAGGACTCTCTTGGATACTATTGTTGGAAGTGCCGTTCGTAGTGTTATAATCAGGAGACCCTTGTTGGTTCTGAATAGGGGATTTCGACAGCGAATCAGGAGAGAGAGACAGCGCACTGTTTGGATTGCCGTTGCTACCTCCTGGCTGGTTTGAAGTGAGGGCGCGGAAGAGCAAATTCTGCTGCTGAGGCGTGAGGATGAAATTGTGGAGAGACTGAGACTGAGTTGAGGCCATTGTGACTGAATTTTTCTTAAGAGAGACGAATCAAAGAATTATATCACGAAGGAGAACAGCAAAGAGTAAAAACTAGGTTGTGTATATGGATTGAATACGTTGGCGACCCTTTTTACTTAGGTCAATACGTCAGCGCTCCAGCCAACGCTCTCAACAACGGGTAGGTTTGGAGGAAAGCGAAGCTGAGGCGGAAGACGACGGCTCGAAGCGCAGCAACTGCCGCGCTCAATGGTTAAGCGTGGTCTTGGTAAGTTTTAGACAAGATCGAGTCTTAAGTTAACTGATAATACTGAAGGTCGAAGCTATCCACGACCGAATTCGCACAATTTTTGGTGGGGAGGTGTTGGGAAAGAAAGACAAAAATTCGCCTCCTAGGGTCCTGAGGCTGAGATGGGAGATAGACCAGCAGGGACAAATAATGGCGGCGCCTTTTTTGCCTGGCTTTTTTTCGGAGGGCGTCAATGTAGGGGCCACACTTCTAACACACCCCCCTAACTCCTTTGGTAGGATAGAACAGCGTGTTCAATGTGTGTGGGAAAAAAAGAGGCTTGCGTGTGTATAGTAGTTAGGTATACGCAGAAGAACCGATCTGCAACAAGTGCGGGTTGTTCGTCACGATAGAAGGAAATCGAGAGAGGGGGGCAGAAGGCAGGCAATTTTCCGATTTGTAAGCTGTACTGGTATGGCATAAGACCAGATTCAAAGGCATTTTGTCAATGTGGCGGGGGAAGACCTGGTCCTTGTACTCGGACATAGCGGAGTAGAATGTGGCTGATCTGCCCTTTTGCGTTCCCTTTATGTTACGTTCACGCCATGTTTCCGTCTGCTGCTCGATTTCGTTTTCCCCTCGGTAATCCCCACTAAATAATGCCTCGAATCTTGAAGACCTTCCTTCGTTTAAAAGCTAACGCTGCTAGTTTATCTATACAACTATGTATACGGTATACGCTAGGTACCTATATTTGCTACTATGTATGGGAATGATACATTGCACAGTACCTACATAGTATAGGCGCAAAGGGGGCCGCTGTATGATACAGGCATGACAGGGTAAGCCTGGTTTCAAATCCGGTGGAGAATACGTACTAGACCTTCGATATAAAATGTTCGAATTTTCGAACGGAGCAATTTTTTAGTTACAGCAGGTTGAGTGATCCCCGTTGGCGTTAGTAAGGCCACCTTGACCCACCCCGTCCAATAGGAAGTGTTATACATCATGGGGGTACAGGCACGGTGGGTATAAAAACGCGTTCAGCGGTCAGTTTAATGGACCCGAGTCACGTTATCGGATCTCTATTTAGCCTTTAAGTACCTGGTGGGGGAGCATGGCAAGAAGGCGAAAAAGCGAGGTGGGTTTCTTTTTTAAACGATTCTTCACCGTATGACTGACTGACAAGATCCTCGTGGTTCTTTTTCTTTCCGGGGTCTGACTTAGACGGCAGGATGGATGGATGGTATGGTATGGCTGACGACGAGTCATAAGCTGCCTGGTGCCTGGGCCTGTGCCTAATGATCAGCGTAATAGTTTCCCAAGGTGAGACGAGGTTTCTGGTCATCGGCCAGCCCAGCCCAGCCCAAAGCAGTGGGAAGGTGTTAAAAGGCAGGTCCGCGATATACTACATAATAGTATGTAGATATACTATGTAATAATACATAGTGCGGCATCTTCCAGGTCATGTTAAAATACCGACGAGCCGACCTAACAGCCTCGTAACATGGTTACCAGCCTGACCCATACGACCAAGTTCTCAACAAACGCTCTCGTTGGTTGGTTCGTTGTAATGAAGGATGAGTTGCCGCTATCTTGCAGGATAAGCCCTAGACTGGGTTTCGACTAACAAGTGTTATGAGTCTTTGAGATTGCGCTTTTCATGTTGCTCCATATAGTAGAGGGCGTGGGGCATTGCTATAGAAATACATGTATAAATGTAGCATCGAAGTAACGGCACCAGGTTTGAACTTGACTGCCGCTATATATTTGCAAGGGGGGGTTCAATCGACATTGGCCGCTTGTTGTATAGAAAATGATGACGGAACATCAATTGCTGCTTTAACAAGAAAAAAAGAAAAAAAATTTGTCAATGGTCATTGTGATGTAGCATATGAAAAAGTATGCCAAGTTTTAACCAATATGAAGCAATTGATACTTTTATCAGTGGATTTCCAATTCCGAGTCTGAGCATTGGAACATAAAATGGTGGTTGGATTTCTTACGCTGCATTGCTGTAGTTGAACAGAAAAGGAATAGAAGAGAAGAGTCATAATAAAAAAGGGGCCAACTTAGGATTATGCCCACGTGATTCTACTTGACCTTTTCATTAGATGGTAAAACTGAATGAGGCAGGAGAGAATGAGAATGGCGGGAAACTCCATTACTTGCTACATCTATGTGGGCTCGGTAGGGACTTCCACTTCTGTATGGTATATTGAATTAACACTGTACTTGCCTGTGAGAGATTCAATCTACTTGATGTACATATGTACCTCTTCCCCCGCATCTCTAAAAGGTACGAAGATACATTGAAAGCATTAATTGATCTTATGTAACACGAGTTGTTGCGAACTTAGATAAAGGAAGCTAAACCGTACGGGGCAAAGCAGTTCATAGCTTAAGTACCTCCTTCATGAATAACGCCTAATAGGTACAATGGATACGGAAATGCCCCAAAAAGGGACCCCGCCCCTCGTGCCTTTAGGCCATTTCATACGTCAATCAGCAGATCGGATACGGTCAGCCTCGTCACCTACCGCTAGAATACCACAATACCACAATACGTACAACAACCAAAGCACCGATGCCGATACATGATACTAACCAACCTCATCATTAGACAGCACACGAAATAATATTCTTCAGCTCAGAGATACATACGTACATATTCTATTTTTGCTTACGCCTTACCCCTCTCATTCTTCTGTGTGGAAGAGGGGGTTCCTCCTTATTCGCCCTTGTGATTAATTATAGAAATCCCATGCCCCTGACCCGACCATGGATCTCGCATACGATCATATAGCCGAAGAAGCTCTCCCAAAGGATAGCCGCGATAGTAACGGCGAAGGTACCGACCAAACTGCGGAATCCTCCGAGAAGAAACCCGAACATACCCTCAATGAAGACCTTCAGGAAGCATACCGTGCATTCTCCAGCAGCACCTGGGGTACATGGCTTGGTGGAACTGTTGGCAACGTAATCAAACAGGTATGGGTTAGAACTATATAAAAATGCTAAAGAGCTATCAAATAACACATATTCCTATAAAAGGGCGGTTCCGTCTACAGAGAAGCACAGCAAGAAGTCACCTCCCTCGGCGCCGATGCCACTAGAAGCTTTGCGAGTCTCCGCGCTAGAGCGCTGTCGCTGACTACGTCACCCCCTCCCACGGAGCCCAAGGACCAACAATCCGGCGATAAGGAAAAAGATACCGAGACTACCCCGACGACGTCCAAGGCCGGCGGCTCCGACGAAGCAGCTAAGGATGCGGAAACCGTTATATCGCGATTGAGGGCCGAAGCCGCGAAACGCTTGAAGGATATCCAACGTGCCGAGGATGCTGCCGACGAGGCGCTCTTGAAGTTTGGCGGGAATATTCGAGATTTCTTCCGTGATGCTATCGTTGTAAAATCTACCCCCGAGTCCGATGATGCTAAGGGAACCACTCGCCGTTTCGAGAGTAAGGATGAGTCCGGAAAGCGAGTAATTCATACTTCGAGATTCGATGCCCAGCTTCATGTTATCCACACCACCGAAAGGAGCTTCACCGAGGACCCGGCTAGTGCTGAATATGCCGCGTGGGCAAAGAACTTCGACGCGGAGAGCAAGACAGAAAATATTAGCGCCGATCTAGCCAAGTACCCGGAACTACGAGCCAACATGGAGAAGCTTGTCCCTGGCACCGTACCCTACGCCGACTTCTGGAAGCGATACTATTTCCTTCGACACAGTATAGAGACTGCCGAAGCCCGTCGCCGTGATTTGCTGAAGGGTATGTTAAGCTTCTTTCTATTTCTTTTATTCTACATAATCGGGCCCAGCTAACTAATATGTAGCCGCATCTGCTGAGGAAGAGATTGGTTGGGGCGAGGAATCCGACGATGACGAGGAGGAGTCTGAAGAGGAGGAAGAATCTGAAGATGAGAAAGTACCAGCCAAGTCCACAGCCCAACTTACAGAAAGACCCGCAAGGCCACGCTCTACCGAATCCTCTACGACAATTCACCCACCTGCCGGTACCTCCAACAAGGGTCATCTCAAACCGGCCGAACCCCGCAAATCCGACGAGAAGTCACAAGCGGACAGTGACACCAGTTACGATGTTGTTGGTGCGGCGTCCGGAAACCCAAGCCAGGCCCCTAGTAGCCCTAAGGAGGCCCGAAAGGTAGAGGATAGTGACGAAGATAGTGAGGAGGATAGCGATGACGAAGAATGGGAGTGATACTATCGCCCAAAGTCTGATTTGGTGGCCTTTCGTTGAATTTGGAGTTCTTATTGGCGTTGATTGGTCCCTTTTGGATGGCTTCGAATGCATGATATTATCCGTCCTGTCACTGTTATATATCCTTTCAAGCACATTTCATCCCAGATTTACTCTGCCATTTGTTGGTGACCCGCTTCTAGAGTTTGCACCTTAATCCCTTTAGTTCTTTGCCGCTATTCAACGCTTCTTACGCGTGACTTTTGTGAAACCGTCCTCGTCTACTTCTGGCGGTGGTTTTTCTTTGGGCGCCGCAACTAATGCGGGCGCTTCATCCATATCGACGTCCTCATCCTCTTCATCCTCGTCGTCATCGCTCTCCCAGTCAGTGTCTTGGTCTTTTGTGTCCACTTGCACTTCGACCTTCTTTCCCTTCGTAGCGAGCCATCTACTCCTAAGTTCCTCAACGAACCCGAAATTGCCGGCAGCGCACTGAGCACGCACCTTGAATATGCGCTCGACAACCTCAACCTCGGAGTCATCGTCGACGTTCGTCTCAAATTCATCCCACATCACTTGTAATAAGGTCGCTTCGACATCCTCTACATCAGGCTCCTTAGGTGCTTTCTTTTCAGGCTGCGTTTGTGATAACTTGGCAAGATCGACGAAACTAGGGAACATGTCGGAAATGGCACCGGCGAACCAGTCGCGCTTGTCCTCGGAATCGGCTCCACCTAATCCATTTTGTACCGCGACCGTGAGCGAGAGCCACAAGTGTAGTGAGATGGCTACACCTTGTTCGAACTGGGCTTGCCGGGTTTCTAGCAAATGCGATCGGATTAGTATTCGCACTAAGGACAGGAAATACGGAAGAGGAATATTTTGAATTTTGAATGTATAGTAGTATAATGCGCTACATACCTGGTGACAGTTCTTCTTGTATGGATGCCATTTTACACAGATCTCAATATTTATTTACTGACGATGTGCTGAACCCTGAGCGTCGCATTTATTTTTTGGCGATGGAGGGGCATTCGCATTTTCCTGCCCACTTTTGATAATAATTTCTTCAATCCCGCTATCGTTTCTGCCGGACTTCACCGCCAGCCGCATCGCGGGAAACTGCACTGAACCAAGAGATTCGGCTCCTAGATCCGCGCTAGTCCCATCTTATCAGCACTTTTCCCCTTTTGGGATTGTATTCCCTGTTCACAATTTGGAGCTAGGCTAGCTCGGAGTTAGAATGGGGTTGTTTCTGTCTGAAAGAAGTACAGCGATGACATCACCAAAGATGACCTGTAAAATTACGGGAGCAGAGTTTGGGCAGGTTGGCAGTTGCCAGCTAAGGTTAAGCTACATATTATCCACTTATAGGAAACACCACTGAGATTCATGAGATGCGCATTCCTACTTTTCTTGTTACCCAACTATTTTATTCTTACTTTATCTACCTAATTTACTAGTATGATCATCTTCAATTAGTCTGACCAATGCCTCGACTCGATTCACACGAGTCATCGTAGCTTTTGAAAAGCTGCATTTCCGAGCCTCGTTCTAGTTATTCGAAATCCATATCCCCATACCAACCTACCCCTTATATATACTTAGGTATATAGGTAGCACGCTATGAATACCGCTACGGTGTCTATGGCGGTTACGCCAACCGTCGTATCGACGTTGTTGTCTCACGTACGTGCCCAACGTCCAGTCTAACGGGGAATACTCCTAGTTTATATATCCTGTCAACCTAAACTTTGGGTTGTTTCAATGTGTCGCTATCGTCGGTTCCCGAGTGGCTGGGCTAACCCTAGTTTACCTGTGTTGTTTGCCTTTCACCGAAAGCTTGTTTGCTGTTTAACCTTGTGTGCTGTCATTGCGAGAAAAGTCCATGCTAAGACTAAGTGTTCGGTGATATTGTAGTACCTCAATCGCAAACCTCTTCGCGAACGACCAACCGCCCATCTCTCGTACGACGAGGGCCTACATCTTATACGATCCTTCCTCGAGTTTGCGTCGCACCATACCGTCGAAGACCTCCAAGCTTTTACCTCGCAGTGGGTGCCTCATCCGCAATGGGTCAAAGTCGATCAGGTCGAAATCCCCGAGCCGAAACTAGTAGAGGCTGCTGGTTTATTACAAGAACAACTGGGTCCTGATGGTATTAAGAAGGTTGGTGGTAGGAATTGGTGGCAATGGCGGAAACCCAACAGCCCTCTCAAGGCGGAATGGATCGAGATGAAAGCCGACTACCATGCGCGCAAGAAGGCTAGTGATCCAGGCAAGAGAGTCATGCTCTACGTTCATGGAGGTGCCTACTTCTTTGGAAGCGTTGATGAGCATCGATATCAGATGCAACGTCATGCTCGGAAGTTGAAGGCTAGTGTTTTCGCTCCCGAATATCGACTAGCTCCTCAATTCCCCTTCCCATGTGGCATTCAGGACTGCCTTGCAGCTTACCTGTATCTACTCACGATGCAAGACCCGACAACAATCATTTTGGCTGGCGACTCTGCTGGAGGTGGAATGGTCCTGAGCATGTTGGTTACTATGAGGGATAGAGGCCTTCCTCTGCCTGCCGGTGCTATACTCATTAGCCCGTGGGTTGACTTGACGCATTCTTTCCCAAGTGTCTCTGGCGATTGTCCTTTAGACTATATCCCCAATTATGGCTTCCATCATAAACCTTCAAAGGCGTGGCCTCCATTGAATGCGGATGAATATGCGTTATTGTCGGAGCAAATAGCCAAGAATGCAAAACCAGGCCAAACCAAATTGATGAAGCCAGAGTCGGTAGAAAAGAAGAGCCTTCCACAGGATCTTGCTCAGCTCAACGCAGAAAAGGCTGTGAATGGCGATAACCCGGTTGATAGTCATTCTGAGACGGCATTCATCTCAATCAACCTGGACGGGAAAGAAATTAAGCTCAAGGACCAAATTCAGGTATGTCTTTCCCCACGAACATGTAAGAAACCCCATACTGATGTTTTCTAGATGTATACTACCAATGAACTTTTGTCGCATCCTCTGGTTAGCCCTGTTATGCAGCCTTCCCTTGGTGGGTTACCACCCCTACTCATCATGACGGGCAGTGGAGAAATCCTGCGAGATGAACAGATATACCTAGCTCATAAATGTGCCAATCCATCCAAATACCCCCCACCAGAATCGGCGATGAATGATGCTGCACGGGAACAATTGGAACAATACAAACCAACTGATGTGCAGCTTCAAGTTTGGGATGATTTATGCCACGTTGCCCCGACTTTGAGTTTTACTCGTCCAGCGAAGTTCATGTATCGCTCAGTAGCTCAGTTCGGTGCTTGGGCTTTAGCTCGAGCTCAGAATACCGAAATCGAGATTCTAGATGATGATTCTATCTCAGTCATATCGAGTTCTAGTTCTAGTTCTGAATCCGACCGCGACCACGCGAAGAAGGCTGTTAAGCATGTCAGCTCGGACGAAAATACTAAGGCTGAGGTTGGGAAAGCCGGAGACCCCCTACCACCATTCAAAAACCACATGATTCGTCAACGTGTCGGCCGCCATGGATCCATTTCTTCCTTGGCGCCTGCTACCGACTTGCCTGGTTGCACTATTGATCGGAATGACATTGGAGTCGTCAAGGAGACTCCAGTACGAAGGTGGCTTGAAGTACGCTCACAGTGGGATAAACGCTATGGCAGCATCCGCGCCAAGATCCACAAGCGTCGTCTTAAGGAGATGGCTGCCGGGTATGTGGGCTTCGACGGCGAGACGCCACCTCCAGCCGCTCTTGCGAGCAGGCGTAAGGCTGGCGAGAGCCTTGCTGAAAAGAAGAAGACCAAGAGCATGGGCCTCGCTCTGTGGTCACTATGGGGCTCTAAGCATGACGAGGAAACCGTAAACCGGGAACATGAAGCAGATAAAGCCCCCGAAATTAGGATTGCTACTACTGTAGAAGGAGAGGGAGCTGGCGCCCGTTCGCCATCTGACCTTCAAAAACAGGAGAATGCAGTCGCCAGGAGAGAACTTAAACACAATCGAAGCCGGTCGAGGACGAAGATTGTCAAGGACGAGCAGCAGGTTGCCGAAGATGACGATGTGAACGAGAATACTCCGGTCTCCATACTCTTGGCTAGGAGGCAACAAAAGGCAAAGCAGATCGAGCCATTACCATCGCCTGGAAGCGCTCTGCTCACACCAGACTATATGGCACCCGAGACTGGGGTAACTGGCAAGAGACCCATTGTCGGTGGAATTGCTGTGCCTTTCACCCTTAATAAAGAGGCCGAGACAGCTAGCATGATCACCTTGACCTCAGCAATTGACCAGCCAGATCGTGTTGCAAGCCCGAGGCCCTTAAGCCCGGAGACTGAGGCAGTAGCGGGAACAAGTGCCGCCGTTGTCGCAGCTACCACTGAGAACGCCAAGGACGAAGTTGTTGACCCTAACTCATTAAAACGACAGGAACTGGAAGCCGCCGAGAATGGCGAGGCGAAAGGAGGCAACAGCACAGCGACGACGCCATTAGCCACTCCATTCGCTACGCCAATGATCACTATTGATGGAGCCGCTGGAAACCTAGAACGGCCACCATTGGAAACGTTCGTCACCGCACGGGACGATTTACCTACCACCAAGTAAAATTCTTATTTCCGGAAGTTGGGGTTTAAGGGGAGACAAGGGACAGCAATATACCCAGATCATATCTCATTTGTTAAAAAGGCCTTGGACAGTGCGTTATTATTTATTTTGTTATTTTTATATTATATACCCTCGCTATTTAGTCACCAGTAATAGGATTTAAAAATTGAATATTTTGAAATTATTACAGTATGGCTTTGAATTCACTATGTGTAGCTGTATATGATTGATGCATATGTGATTGGTATAATACAGATTTTACATATATATCGTTATTCATACCCTTATGCCGCCATCCACTATGCCTTGAGGTCGTAGTAGCTTCCGGGGAAGTTACTCAAAGCCCGTTATAAGAAGTCGGTCGTCGGCTTTGTCAATAAGCCGAGCGTATATGTCTATGTTTCGTGTACTCGTCGGTATACAGTTTGCAATTGTAATTTATTTTCATTTTGAGACATGTGATAGACACTTCAATCTAATCCATTCTCGGACTTCCATCGATCTAAATACAATTCTGGGCTCTTCGGTCCCTTGGCATAGCCCTCGTATCGTCCTTTCGTTGGCGGCACTTTGTTCGTTACGAAGGGCGTTAACTGTATTATCATCTTGTTAGCCACTATAACCCCAGCCACCTAGCTATCACAGCACTTCCAACTCTATACGATTATACGAAGGTATAGTAGCAAAAGACACAAGGACGTACCTTAAACTCAGTTAACCCGGTAGGAACGACGTATGTCCGCACCTTGGACCAGTCGATTATGTACCCGCCGAACTTGGTATGTCGACCCATACTTCCTGTTCGCGTTCCCTTGTAGTATCCCTTCTTGATGTCCTTGGTGGTTAAGGGTAGCTTGCGGAAGCGCTTTAGAAGCGCTTGGGTGGGCTGCATTTTGGTGGTTTGTCTTTTCCCTTCTTTTTCTTGGGCTTATTCGGGTATGGTCGGGTATATCGTAATCTATGTCGCAGGTTATGCGGATTTGCTAGTAACTACCTCCGTATTGAAAGAGAAGAGGCCGATTGGTCGATGTCATAGGCTGATACTGGTCGTAGGTTGTGTGAATTGAGGAATTCGCGATCTTGAAAACCGACGAATTCGGGTGGGCCCGGTACTTAGGTACTTCTTGGATACTGTATGCAAAGTTAAACTCTGATAACTCTAATTGGACGCTTAGATACGCTAAGCCGTTTACGGTAGTTAAAGCTCCCCCACTATCGTTATCGAATGGCAGAAAAAAAGTCTAGACACCGCTTTTATTTTATGGGAATTCGCATAGTAAATTCTACATCTCAGTAGCTTCTTAGGCTTTGGGTTGAGCTTGGAGGTTAGGCGCCTGCGAGTGCGTATTAAGATTTAAGGCAATATTGGAATTGCGAATAAACGACTTGCATCCTATTAAATCGCTCGTAGAAGGCATCCTTCAATATGCCCGGCCGACAAGCCCACGGGCGCCCGCTCGGCGGCGGCGCAAGCAGCAGCGGAAAAAGCAAAAAGCGATCGAAATCACGATCGACCAAGAAAGCTATGAACGCATTCGCAATCGCTTCAGAAGAATACGCCGATAACCAAAAGCGCACACCGCGGAATCGCGAACTAGATGTCCCTCGTGCCACCGGTGGTAGCAAGCATGCGCGAGACGAAGACGACGATGAAGAGGATGAGTATGAAGATGAGGGACCGCCGAGGAAGATGCGCCGTGGTGGTGATGATGAGGATGTGGAATATGGCAGCGATAGTAGTGGGAATGAGTGGCGCGTTGGTGTCGATGAGGATGATGATTCCGAAATTGACAGTGATGAGGCGTTTGGTGAGAGCGATGAGGAGAGATTTGAGGATTATGCGTTTAGGGGGAGTAGGAAGAAGCCGAAACAGAAGAAAAAGGTAATGAAATTTACTATGGCTTGGGAGATTGTGTCAAACATGGCTAATGTGGTTTACAGGATGATTCGGATGAAGACGACGATGACGAAGATATTGATGATGCCGATGGCGCTTCGCTTGGATCGGATGCTATTGACCTCGCCCAAGCCTTGGATATGTCTATGTCGGAAGATGATGGACCCGAAGGCGACCAGGAAGAGTCTGGTTCTGACGAAGAATCGGGAGATGACGATGTATCCGGCGATGAGTCTTCCGATGTCGAGGACGAGGAAGATGACGATGTGTCAGATTCTGGTATCAATGCGTGGGTCTCCAAATTCTCTGGGGTAAAGGATGCGGATGAAGAAGATGCAGCTCCGACAACCACAAAACCGAAGCTAGGGTTAAAAGACCTAGGCTTATTGGGAATCAAAGATCCTCAGCTTAAGAAATCTCTTAAGCTTATGAAGAAAGAGGAGAAATCCAGCAAACCGCAGAAGCTTGACGTACCACTTGCAAGGCGCCAACAAGCCAAGCTAGATCGCACTGCTGCGTATGAGAAAACGAACGAGGTTTTAGATCGATGGACCGAAACTGTTAAGCATAACAGAAGAGCCGATCATCTCGTCTTCCCTCTACCGCAGACAGAAACCGGTCTCGCCAGACACGATAACAGCGAAATCCAACCTCTAAATCACAAAACAGCGGGGACTGAATTGGAACAGACCATTTTAGCTATTATGGAAGAAAGTGGCCTGGGTCCAAGTGCCAAGAAGGAAACGAAAGAAACGGAAGACCTAGATGATGACGACGCCCAGGGTCTTTCAGGAAACAACCTCAAGGATCTGTGGCAGCAAAAGCGTCGCGAGAGAGAACTCAAGTCTCGAGAAGACGCAAGAGCGAAACGCATCAAAAAGATCAAGAGTAAGGCGTACCATCGAGTACATCGAAAACAGAGAGAAAGAGATGAGATTAAAGAACGCGAAATCATGGCTGCGACTGGGGAAATCGACTCGGAAGAAGAACGTGAAGCTCAAGATCGCCAGCGAGCTATGGAACGAATGGGTGCTCGACATCGTGAAAGCAAGTGGGCTAAAATGACTAATAAAAACGGCCGTGCGGCTTGGGATGACGATGTTCGAGTGGGAGTAGCCGATATGGCGCGGCGAGACGAAGAGTTGCGCCGACGTATCGAAGGAAAGCCTGCAAAGGCTAATGGTGACTCTGATGACGACTCTGACTACTCGGGTGGCTCAGATGATGTCGACGAGCGAAAGAGACTTCTTCAACAACTTAATGATGTTTCCGATGCTGAGGATGGGCAACCCAAGTCGAAATTGATGAGCATGCAGTTTATGAGGAAAGCCGAGGCAGCTAAGAAAAAGGCCAATGACGAATTGGTGGCTGAGATACGGCGGGATCTAGCCTCTGATGACGATGGAGACGATGAATCCGATGATGGGCCCGAAGATATCGGCCGACGAAAATTCGGTCAGCCATCGGGAGATAAAAAAGCCAGGGCGAGCGAACAACTCGTTAAGGCTAGCAAGAAAGATAAGGCGGAGAAGGCCGGCCTTCAGATTCCTGTAGATGAAGTGACAACTAAGGCTGCCGGACGGTCGAAAGGTCTTTCGGCTTCGGTTCCACAAGACGTGGATGCAAACTCGATAGCTGGTGCTTGGAGTCAGCCCGCGGCAGCCGGACCCTCGAAGAAACAGAGAGGAAAGAAGACTAGCTCTAACGTGGAAGTGCTAGAGCTTGGTGCAGACTCGGTAGCTGTAGCGGCGTCTGCAGCGCCGGTGAAGAAATTCAAGCCGAGCAAAAAGCAAGTTGTCATCGATGGAGATGACTCCTCGGACGACGGCGAAAGCCACTTGCCTATTCAATTCCGCGAGCAAGATCTCATCGAGAAAGCTTTTGGTGGTTTAGATGTCGTCGCTGAATTTGAGCAAGACAAAGCCGCCATCGAAGAGGATGACGACGACAAGATCATCGATAATACGCTTCCCGGGTGGGGTAGCTGGGTCGGTGACGGTGTCAGCAACCGCGAGAAGAAACGACATCAAGGACGTTTCCTTACCAAGCAGGAAGGTATCACAAAGAAAGATCGTAAGGATGCTGGGCTACAGAGCGTTATTATTAACGAGAAGCGCAATAAGAAGGTATGCCGTTCTATCAAGCCATTCTTTATTCCGAATCCTTCGCTAACATGCTTTACAGAACGACAGATTTCTAGCTTCTCAACTCCCACACCCTTACGAGTCTAGGTTGCAATATGAGCGTGCTCTACGCCTTCCTGTAGGACCTGAGTGGATGACCAAGGAGACCTTCCAGGAGGCTACCAAGCCGAAGATATTGATGAAGCAGGGCATTATTGCGCCTATTGCGAAGCCTACGCATTAAACTACGGTGTGGAATTAGCGCTGCGCTTGTATATAGCATCATTGGCGACATATTACGGCGTTATGCGAACATAAAATAGAATTTGGGATCTTCTCTACCTTCGCGATGACCTAGTATTCGTGCGTAGAACAAACTAAATACGAACCCCCCCCAAAACTTAAACTAGCCAGACAGAAAAGAAGGTATAAACTCTACGATTACTTATCACATAATCAGAATTCATATCTTTATTTTTATTCAAGGGGTATATCTCATCTAGCACGCCAATCAACCAAATGATTTACTCGCTATTCCAAACTTGTACAAGCCATGCATTTAATCCTCGTCATCGCTACTATCGCCGAAAATAGCCCGCAGAACATCCTCCTGCGCGCTTTTGCCTTCCAGCGCTTCATTTACTTCCGCGTTAACTACTGCTACCTGCTGCGACGGCGGCGGTGGTGCTTCTATAGCTTTAGGCGGTGTCGGCGCTGACGTATCTGGCATCTGTGCCGACTTTAATAACTCATCTAACGTCATCGCACCCGCACTAGTACTTGTACCCCCGAATGTAGCCGCAGTCGGCATACTCTTCGCTGCCGCACCCGAATCTTGTTTCCCTCGGTCTTGGCCTAAGTCATAATCCGGCTGCACATGCGCGGGCGGCTTAACGCCAAACCTCTTGCACAGCAACCTCGCTGGATAAAAATCCGCCACGGATCGCGTCATCGAGCCATACAGACCCATCTTCGCAGCTTCTTCGGCTGGATCCGATGGTTTTGGCGGTGGTCTCGATACTAAGTCTTGTTCTGAGCCCGGAGTACCTGATGGCCCGGCAGCTAGTTTAGAGGAAGAAGTAGAAATTGTGAAGCGAGACGCCATGGCGCCGGTCATGGGCTTAAAAATCAGCGCGCAGCTGCGGAATTCATGGAGTTCGCGTAACCAATCCTCGGTTTTTAGGTTGGCGGGTTTGAAGGGCGGGTTGGTGGAGAGACCGGCTGCCCATTCGAGGTATGCTCGATAGCGGGCGCGTTTTGACTCGTCATCAGCGTACGGTCCGCCCCCTGCACCACTGGCACCTCGGGCTATCGCTGCCGCGGCGGTTGCTTTGTCAAGTTCAGGGACTTGACGGAGTAATTCCTGTTGTCGCTCCGCCTCGGTTAGGGTATACCCTTCAGGTATTTCACCTAGAGCGGCCGGCAGGTTGGTTTTGCCTGTTGCGGCAGCGAGGCGGTCGCGCGCTGATGCGGATAGGAAGTCGAAAACGGACTTCCCTG
The DNA here is from genome assembly GCF_022578975.1 of Hypoxylon trugodes. Taxonomy (NCBI): domain Eukaryota; kingdom Fungi; phylum Ascomycota; class Sordariomycetes; order Xylariales; family Hypoxylaceae; genus Hypoxylon; species Hypoxylon trugodes. The sequence goes on from NW_026250021.1 coordinate 496,623, forward strand.
GAAGTTGGGCCTCGCCTAAGAGTGCGGCGCGGGATTTGGGGTCAAGTTTAGATGCTTTGGCTGCATCGGCTGTAGATATGTAGTCTGATGATGATGGATCGGATTTTCGTTGTTTGCTGGATTTCCAGTCTGGCGGTATTTGTGGTGCAGGCCATTTATTCGCTTCTGAGTTGATGGCAGACGCTGGATCGTCTATTTCGGTGCCAAATACGAAACCATCAAGTGGCAAGCGACCGTCGTGACATTTCCGTAGGTTCTTGCCTGCTTGTGCAAGGGCGCTTTTCCGAGATATAAACACTGGCGCCGAACGTAATGTCGGATTTGCCGCTTTCTTCTTTTTCTTATCACCCCCTATAACCCTATTATACGATATTCGCGGGCCGATCTCGTACGGGTCTTCATCGTCGGACCCTGTGTCATTTAGGATACCTATTCCTATGCCCCCTTTAGAGAATTTGCTCGGTTTTTTCTTCTTCGTCGCACTCGGACGTATTAATGGACCATTCCGTGAGTCTTCGTCCGAGCTTGAGCCGGCATCTGCTTGTGCGTTAGGTCCCATAGGTGTCAATTTTGATTCACCCTCGAAGCCGAGACCCTTTCGATCTAGTTTCTTGACAAATGATATCATGGATACATTTTCCGGCGCGAAGAGGTATGTATCGGGCCCATCCTGAGTTGTGCTGCCCGGTTTACCGCTGCCAACATCAAGCCGAGCTTTTCGACGAACTTTAGGACCAATTCCTTGGCCATCTTTCCAGCCCATCTTTCTCAGTAGTTTAACACCCATAGTCTCCCCTTGCGTCCGGAACAAATCCGTCAGCCCTCCTCCACGTCGGCCCAGTCCATCTCCATCTGTATTACCCAACCCAGCGAAGTCTCTTGCCGTCTGCAACTTCTGCGCCTCCTCAGCATCCGCAAGATCCTCCTCATCCATAAAATCCTCCGGTCGCTGTTTCCCCCGCTTCTGCTCCGCAGCATCTTTATGTCTATTCGTCCGCGAAGAGACAAACGTCGACGGTGTCCATCCCTCCTTCGACCCGACAGTATTAAAGTACCCAGCGCTCCAACCTCCGGTAAAGGCACCGTGGAGCCGCTTGCGCCCCCGCTCATCGCGCACTTCTTGCTTCCATACTGGAACGTAGGAGCCGTCGTCCCGTACTTCGGGGTCGAGGGGTGGCAGCGGTGTGCCGAAGAGTACGTATGGTGATTGCTGGGCTTGGAGGTCGGCTTCGAAGGTCGCGCGGGATCGCTTGTAGGACATGGGAGGATTTTCGTGGAGGTATTATGTTGGGGGGTGAAGTCTCTAGCACAATTTGTTTCAGGGGTCGTTGTAATTAATTCGAAGTGCTAGAGTGTCTATTTATTGCGTTTGCAATATTGTACATCGCGGATCATAGAGGTATTTGCATATGAGAGTGACGCGAGACGGAGTTTAGACGATAACGTAAAGACAATGGTGTTTCTTATCGATAAAATTAATAGCGTATCGGGATTGGGAACCACCGAGCTGGGCGATCTGAGATTACACAAGATTGCTTAGCCACAACGTCATTTAAGCCACGATCACGATCCTCTTTATTTCCATGTTACCATCTAATCCCTCTCTCTTTTCCTATCATCTATCACCCCGATCATACCTACAATGCAGCCTTAACTCCAGATTGTCCTACACACCAAACCTACACAATGAAATAACGTAAGCAAGATACAAAATTACGTCAATATAACCATCAAGAAGATCGTGACCATTTGCTCTATTCGTTTCCATCAAAATCCCACATGAAGTCCTCACCGACTTGGTTAGAAGAAGCGAGCTGGCAGGTTGACCCAAGTTCTACTCTTCCACGGGGATCGACTTTTCAGCTGATAATAAACAGCAATATACTTGCTTCTAAAGTTTCTAGGGTTGCAAGTGGCGTTCGGGGAGTGATAAGGAGGATCCTCCCGGTTTTCCTTTTACGGACAAAATTGATAGGAATCAAAAGCAAAATGTGATAGGTAGCCTGCTTATGAGATAAGTATTCGTTCATACATGCTCGGGTTCATGCAATGTTCCGTTGGAGTTCGGTTCACTGCAGAATATGAGATTGGTATTGCAGCCACTTTTCAATCATTTTGAACCATATAATCAAGCCGGCGTATTCAGCCCAGCAGCTGCATTAGGTATCGTGAACCATTTTCATGATCCAAATGGATATCTACTTTACCTGTTTCGGAGCTTGAAATTGGGATCTCACTGCGTAATATGTCTCACAACATCGGATATCTCGCTTTCTTCCGTGTGAATTATCTGTAATGTAAGTGGTTGACACCCACGTTACATATGTATGTTCCTCGAATAGGTATATTCGTAATAGGTGTACACGGAGTGACGCTCGGAGTATTTGCTTTCCACGGACTATATAGACACCATACTCTTCAACTTGAAACTCAATGGAAATGTCGTGTAGCCTCAAAACCAGATTTCCACGTAGGATTATTACAGATCGCATTTCAAATAGGAAATTACACATCAAGTCATGGATGTTATCAAGTGCTCTAGCCTTGCGGCTATCGAAGCCTTCGCAGTCACAAGGCTTGTAGAGTATCTCGGTATTCAGCACTTCACACGCATCCAGGCAGGATGTATCCTCTTCATTATCCAGTATCTGACCTTGAAATATTACCGAATATTCTTGTATCATAAATACTTCTCACCTCTACGGCACATACCTGGTCCAACCGTGAGTTTTCCCCTTTTTGAACTCGTCCCATCATGTCCGGGTCCTAATGGAGAGCATCATCTAGAATAGCCTCTTTTTCATCGGCCAGTTCGTCAATTTGCTCAGGTCCGAGACACCTACCACTTTATACATCGACTGGATGCGGAAGAACCCTAACGCTACCTTCATCCGATATCTATCTTTCGCCAACACCGAAGTACTCGTGCCCATTAGCGTCGAAGCTTTTAAAGAAATCCTCCAGACAAAATGCTACTCCTTCCAGAAGTCCGCCGCATGGCGACGCATCATGAAGGAGATATTGGGCGACGGTATAGTCTCCATGGAGTTCGACCGACATAGAGCCCATCGGAAAATACTCAACAGCTGCTTCACCGTGACTAATATTCGCAAGTTGGAGCCTGTGTTCAAGGCCAAAGCATTCGAGGTGAACCAACTCTTCGATCGATCTATCGCAGTTGGTAATGACGGTGAGACCGGGGTCATCGACTGCTGTGAGTACTTCAGCAAGTTCACCCTTGACGTGACGACTATCGCCGTCCTCGGAACAGATGCTGGGAGTGTAGCTTCGACTACCTTGCCTGGAGAGACTAAACCCCACGACATAGAAGCTAAATACGAACTCCATGATGCTTATATGAATACCCTCGCACAAGGAACACTAGGCGGGATACTGATGCTTGCTAATTCCTACGTGCCAACACGATGGCTCCCCCTCCAAGCAAATCGTGACTTCCTCTTCGGAGCCTCATGGCTCAGGAATTATGTGACTCAATTATTGAGGAAACGACATGAAGAACTCAAGAAGTCCATGGATGCTGGGAAGTATGAAACAAGTGGCTCGCGCGATATCTTGACATTTCTGCTGGAAGAGAGCATGCCTGGCGGTTCGGCTGAGGGTGCCACAGAATCAGAGACGGTGGGCCATGTAAGTTATAAAAGAACTGAAAGGAGTAAAGCACCGATTTGCACCAATGTGTATACTGACATACGACACCTCTCTAGCTCCTTAATTGCATGGCCGGCGGCCATGAAACCTCTGCGTATATGCTTTCGTTTGGCCTGTACTTCATGGCAAATAAACCCGATATTCAAAACAGACTGCGTGAGGAGATCTTGGAACTAGGCGATGACCCTAGTTTTAGCGAGCTTGATAGATTATCTTACCTCGATAACTTTATCAAGGAGACGCTTCGCTTGTACCCACCTGGTAAGTGATCCCCAGTAATATTTCATAAGGTCCTGTCTTAACCCAAACCGAACAACAGCAACTGGTATGTTCCGCGAAACAATCGAAGACATCACAATCCAGGGAGTCCCGATCCCTAAAGGCACTTTATTCGACATCATGGCTTCGGTGCCTGCGCTCAACCCAGCAATATGGGGAGGTAATGCCGACGAGGTGGACCCGACGCGGTGGGATCGCTTGTCCGGCGAACAGTTATCTCCATACGTATTCCAGTGTTTTTCTAGTGGCCCACGTATATGTCCTGGGAGATCTTTCGCCTTTATGGAGATCAAGATTATTCTTGCTGAGATTATCCGAAATTTCAGGATCCTAGAGGTTGCAAAGGGGTTCAAGATCCAGAATCCTAGCTTGACGATGCGGCCAAGTGGTTTGGAGATTCGCCTGGAAAGGATTACTCCTTGAATCCTAGCTTTGTAGCTTTCGGGTTGAGAGCTTGGTGTTGTATGCGTCCGTTATTTGGGCGGGATGGAATGAGTTTTGGAAGTTGAGATTCATTCTAACAAATGGGTCGGGGATAGTTTGCGAAGATTTGAAGGGAATATATACAAATATTCACATAAGAGCCTCCTAGAGACTAGACGGTGGTTATGAATTTCCATTGGCAGTAGTATTATAAAACCCAAAATGGCTCGAGGTAGGGGGGAGATGAAATCTAAAGGGTGCCTTGACGGGGGGGTTGGAAGCGAATGTGTGGCATGCCTGCCATCAGGACTCAATATGAACTAATATCAACTTGTAAACTTGATACTTTGCATGAGCCTCACTAAGTCATACGAAGACTTACTGAAAGTCATACCGGATTCTGAATGATAGGTGTAATAATAGGGGTATTTGCTCGCTGGAGGGGGTGTTTCGATGCCATTTCGCTACTTTGGGAGATATCTCGCTTCAGCGTCCAATCACGTAGTTCAACCATCTTCTGATTCAACAAATCGATGAAAGCGGAATAGTTGGTGAAGACCCAACCTATCATGGTGCTTGGCTGACCGAACGAGATGGAAAAAAAGAGGGATGCCCATTCATACTCCTTTCCTTTCCTAATCTGTAAAGCTTTGATTCTGCAATACAACCTTGTTAGTCAATAGGTGGTGGGAACATTTTGGGTGCTGTCGTCATAACCCTCCAGCCCTGTATTGTGGATGTATGCACTTGTCGACTTCTTTTTTATGTATAAAATGTACTCGCCTACTTTGTACATAGGAGTATCACTTGACAAGATAGTATGAATGAAGAGAAGTAAAGGGGGATTTAAAACTTGAAACGTAATACGTGTAGTTGAACGACTTGTTCGGTATTAAATCTATTACCCGTATCGTGACCAATTGGTATTGTATTAGTGGTGTTAGTGGATTCTCATGAATAAACAAACATATGTGTTGTTTCTTGATCGTTGGACGTGACAAAAAATGTTGAAAAGTCGAGAGTTAAGGACCAGACTAATGTCGTGTATAATCTTTAAAGGACCGCCGTAGTGCGTTAGTTCCCCCGTTAGTCCACGATTAGTCCGGTGATTAGTACTTGCGTTATACTTAGGTACATCTTTGTTTCCAGGGACCGTCTCTCTAGATTTCGTCATTTTGTTATTCGAGTACAAAGCCACATCACCTGCTGGACTGGAATGCGTAAGGTGCATACCAAGCCATTCAATGTTCAATAACAAAACCCAGTCATCTTTGTTTTTGATTAGTTAATAAGCCGCGAGCCTGACTTTTGTTATTATTTTATTTCTTTTTTTGCGTCTCTTTTATCTTGTTCTCGGGGTTTTCTTCTGGGTTGAAACAATTTCAGGTTTAACATTGAAAAATATCCATCTAGTACTCCGTAAGTACTTGTGTACCTATATTTGGAGTATTTAGGTGTACATAGATACCTAGGTACGTATATCGACATCGGTCTTCCGTGTGGTTGCGGGGTGGAATTCAATTGGGATCTTCTTTTCTTGCCACTGTATCAATCGAATGTTATCTGCCCTCGTGTTCTAGATGCACAGGTCCAGATATTGTTGAAAAAGATAATCCATATTGTTAATGGCCGCCGGGAATGAACGCCCGGTGGAGGAGATAGATGTAGGTTGCCCCCGATTAGCGTAGATGGCTCTAATTGATGCCGACACGTGTGAGTTGTAGTGGGCACAGTATTTATCTAGGTACATTTAGAGACGTTAAACAGTTATTTGTATGTGTAACTTGCCCGATTTCTAGCTGTTCCCCCGCCGTTATCATGGTATTAAATTGGAGCGTGAAAAAAGATACATGCACATGTACCGATTAATCTACCGTCACAGTGCCCGACAACTTGGTCAATTAGCGTGCTTGTACACCTAAGGAGACACTAAGCCTAATCCTTGTCCCCCTAATCCACCCAATCCACACCCTTCTTAAGGAGGGAAAGAGCAAAATAGCGGCGAGGCTTCCACCTGTAACTTTAGTAGCTCCAGGTCAGAAACCGTTACAGTACGACTGCCCACGGCCTACAACCCTTTTACCACCTTTTTACCTCTACAGTACCTACTCCGTACACATACAACCATACAACCACACAACTTCCCGGGGGGGCCTATCCAGGCTGTCACCCTCACTGCCCAAATCTTTGGAAACTGCCCAGCCCAGCAGTAACCCAGCAGTGAATGAACCAATTCTTAATTTTGACTTTTATGGATCAGAAGAGATTCTGGCCCTGAACGAGGCCTTGTCCGCTCTCAGCTTTGATCCCCCCTTGCCTTGTTCATACCCGGACCAAGCCAGACCTACCCTAATTAATCCATACTGTACAGTACGGCTACGGCTACGACACAGACCCAGACCCAGACACTGAGAGAGAGAATTGATTGCTGTAGCAATAGCGAAGCCAAGCAAGCAATGTCAACTTCAGCAACCGAACAACAACACCAGCATTCTTCTCATCATCATCGCAATCATCACCATCGCCATTCTTCATCCTCATCTCCCCGATCCCATAATAACGGTCAACCATCCGTGCGATCCCACTCGACTCGTTCACGCCCGACCAGTTCCACCGCCGCATCGCCTTCCAGGCCATCCCAACACAACTCGGGTCCACCACCACAATCTCAACCTCAACCCCATTCCAACTCGACCTCTCATCACCATCGTCATCATAGCCGCCAGAATTCAGCCTCCGGTCGTCCTATTCAAGACATTCTACCTCAGAAAGACTATGAAACCTCGAACGTAGTCTCTGGCCATCATCATTCTAAGCGAAATTCTAGTAAAGATCGCCCACCCCTGGCCTCGCGTGGCACCGACTCTAAAGGCGTCCACCGTCGAAGTAGCACCCGGTCAACTCGATCAACCCACACCCAAAACGAGATGGCAGGTCCGACAGCTGTCGCTAACAACGCCGGCCCAGCTGCCATCCCGCCCGTCATGCAAGCGGCAGTGGATGCTCGTGCTACTAAGCAAAGAACTACAAGGACGTCCATCCCGACACAATCTGGAAAATGGATTCTTGGCAAGACAATTGGTGCTGGTAGTATGGGTAAAGTGAAGCTTGCCCGGAAGGAAGATGGCACAGAACAAGTCAGTATTTCTATTTTTTGTCTTATCGATCGATTGGCGGTTTTCATGTTTTCGTGCCCCGTCGCTAACTATGATTGCCTTTAGGTCGCATGCAAAATTATTCCTCGAGGCTCTACCGAAGATGGCCATCACAGTCGAGCCGATAAAGAAAGGGCCGACCAGTCGAAAGAAATCCGAACAGCGCGAGAGGCAGCTATCGTAACCCTTCTACAACACCCACACATCTGCGGCATGCGAGATGTGGTCCGAACCAATTATCATTGGTACATGCTCTTCGAATACGTAAATGGAGGCCAAATGCTAGATTATATTATCTCTCACGGAAAATTAAAGGAAAAGCAAGCGAGAAAATTTAGCAGACAGATTGCCAGCGCCCTAGACTATTGCCACCGGAATAGCATAGTGCATCGAGATCTTAAGATCGAAAACATACTTATCAGTAAGACTGGCGACATCAAGATCATTGATTTTGGTCTTAGCAACCTCTTCGCGCCTCGTGGTCATCTCAAAACATTCTGCGGAAGTTTGTATTTCGCGGCTCCCGAACTGTTACAGGCCCGAGCCTACACAGGTCCCGAGGTTGACGTATGGAGTTTTGGTATCGTTTTATATGTGTTAGTGTGCGGAAAAGTCCCATTCGATGACCAGAGCATGCCAGCTCTTCATGCGAAGATCAAGAAGGGAGATGTAGACTATCCTAGCTGGCTATCTAATGGTAAGAAACCCACCTTGTTCTGGGTATGACTTTCGTTGCTAACAATAATTTTAGAATGCCGAAATCTACTCTCCCGTATGCTAGTCACTAGTCCCAGACAGAGGGCGACAATGTTCGAAGTCATGAACCACCCCTGGATGATCAAGGGGTATGGTGGGCCGCCCGAGAATTACTTACCTACCCGCGAACCATTGACGCTCCCGCTCGAACCAGAAGTCATCAGTGCCATGACTGGATTTAACTTCGGCCCTCCGGAGATGATCAAGGCACAACTTACGAGAGTAATTGAATCTGATGAATACAAGCGAGCGGTGGCTCTCCTTCAGAAAGAGAAGGAAGCGCCCCCTGCCCCTAAAGATGTGGAGAAGAAGCGAGGGTTTGGATTCGACTTCTATAAACGACGCAACTCAGGAAGCAGTCGTGATAACTTAACGACCCCAAGCACGGATGCTCTTCAGCTTGGTGCCGACCCGCTTAATGCTTTTAGCCCTCTTATTTCCATCTACTATCTAGTGAAGGAGAAACAAGACCGGGATAAGGTAGACGCCGTGCCAAAATCACATACGCCCAAGAACGTCGCGGACTCCCCAATGCCGGAAATCGTGCCACCCCCCGAGGCACACACGAATACAGCAGCTTACGAGATGGCCGGAGAGAAGGCTACCGGCGGAAGATCAAGACCTCGTGCTAGGACCCATGGTGAAGACGACGCCCCAGAAGAAGCGAAGAAAGCCCCGCCCTCGCCGAATGTGCTAGTTCCTCCTGAGACTCCTGTGGATCCGCCTCAGAAGAAGGAAAGTGCAGCTGCTGGTATTCTTAGGCGGTTCAGCACTAGACGCCGTAAGGAACCAGAAAGGCTCGACAAGGACCGTTCGCATCCACCGGTAGTCCACGTTCATTCGCCAACCGAACCCCCAACGACGCCACGGAAAAGTTTCAGCATACGCAGATCAAGGCGAGAACGAGATGAGGACGACCACCCACCGACTAGACTGCGTTCTGGGAGTAGTCAGCCACAACATAGAGACTTACTTAGCCCACCACTCTCGGCCGGTGGTAACTTATCCGGCAGCAATAAAGGTCTTGGGCGGTCGACTAGCGTAAGCTCAGCAGAATTTAGGAGACGACCGTTTGGTTCTGCGCACAAAATTGCCAAAGACCCACCGCCTACTAGCGGTTCCGACCAATCAGCGGCTACCGATAAAATTACGCCCGAGCCCAAGAGTGCTTTGAATCCTCGCGCTGCCTCTATGAGGGCTCGGCCGTTGGGCCATGCACGCCGGGAGAGCATCCAAGCGCGGAGGGCTCGCAGGGGAGAAACTCGTGCCGCCGATGTCCCCGAAGAGACGGACCAGGAACTTGGTGAGGCAAGTGGAAATTCGGCGGAGCGCCTAGACGACTCGGAGTTAGCTAAACCAGTTTTTCTGAAAGGTCTCTTTAGTGTCTCGACAACGTCGACCAAATCGGTACCTGCCATTCGTACGGATGTTAAGCGGGTATTGAGACAGCTTGGTGTTGATTACACGGAGATCCGTGGAGGATTCTCCTGTCGCCATACGCCTAGCATTGACCTTAAGAAAGGAGGAGATACACCGGGTAGCCCCGCGCCTACGCCTGGTCACCGTCGTAGGTTTAGCTTTGGTATCAGGACCGAGCGTGATCGTGAAGAAATCCGAGATATGGATCGAGTTCCGCCCACACCACGGACGCCTGGAAGAGTAGCAGCCGATAGGAGTGACTCAACCTCGGAGGTTTCCGACGCGGATAGCATTCAGCGAGACGCAACTGGATCATCGAGGAGAGTACCGGGTGAGACAACCACACACGTACAGAGCGACTTAGGTGGTAATATGGTCCTAGAATTCGAGATCTTCATTGTTAAGGTTCCCCTGCTTTCGTTGCATGGAATTCAGTTCAAGCGTATGGAAGGAAATACGTGGCAATTCAAGAATTTGGCAGACCAAATATTAAAGGAGTTGCGTCTATAATCTGACGCTTCGTTTCGGGCAGCAGGCAGTCGTGTTTCGCCTCCGATGGGGCCAACGGTATAAAGGGTATGGGAATCCAACGGTGATAGTGTTATAGGGTTCTACGATCTTATGTTGCCATTTCGCCATCTTCCATTCCTGGGGGGGTTTTTGATGGGTATAAACGGGGGACCATTCTATTAATTGTTGAATACTTGCTGCTTCGTTCCTAACCCCCTCATCTCCCTTTGGAGAAGGTTTCGTTGCTTTGGTGCCGTCGATACAGGTTACTTCGAGGTTAGGCCGTGCCGTACCTAGAGGGGATTCCTGTCATTGTGTAAAGGATATGGTGGAATTGGCAGGTTTGGCGAAACGGGCACTTGACGACCAATGGATGGATGTTTTCCTAATAGCAGATACACAATAGTAATGTAAAAAAGCACATCTGGTGACGGGAAGACACGTTGTTCCCACTGCTTTGATTTGTTTTGCTTCTTCAAGCCATATTTATTTTTTCTATTTGTCTTTATGACTTTGTTATTTATATACGACATGTTATATGGGAATTGTCTTCGAGATTATTGTTACTTTGGTATCCATATCTTGTCTTATTTATGAGCAATTGTGCGACATTGTTGTTACCATTAGAGAATAGTCGTATAAAGATATTAGTGTATGTAGGGATAAACCGTAGATAAAATATAGGGAAGGACCTTGACGTCCATAAGTTCGTGCTTACCTACATGTAGGTACCTACCCATGTACATACATACATCTATCATGTAGGACAGACATGGCAAGCACGACGTCGTTACACTCAGACGGTTGGGTATTAAGTTTAGGTACCGTACCAGGTACGTAACGGTAGACAAGTGGCTCGTGCTTTCACCCCGCTGCGGCGCAATTACAAATGGAAGGGATTAGATAGAGTTAGATAGGAGCTAGGGCTGATGTAGAATCGGTACCTACCCTAACAGAAAGGCATTGTAAGGTACTTACCTAGGTACGTAACCGTCGGTCGTAACGCAATCGGATAACGCTCTTAGTGGGCAAGTGGGTACAAGGTTAGGTTAGGTTGGTCAGTGCTTGCTTCCTTTCCTTTGGGGTACCTCCATTCCACCATTCCATTCCAGTCGGCAAATTAGTATGCGAGGCTTTCATCGACCGGCGTTTTGGCGAACAGCGACTTTAACTTCTTCAACCTTGACTTTTTGTCACCTTAACCCTCCGACGCTTCTCCTCTCCACTCTACGAATATTTCAGTGATTCTGAATTATCCATTGTTCGTCAGTGCGATAATTCGATTGATTTTAAGTCCTAGGGTTTTCTCAGTGTCAAAAACTTTTTCGCGGTCGGGGGTCAACATCAACGCCAACCTGGACCGTGTCTGGATCCACATACGACGATTTAGTCGGGCACTTACTTCTCTAACCGCACTACTTACATAGAAAAGGCCACCAACTGGAGTTCCTTTCTATCCCCTCGGTCTTACCTCGACTGGAAAGAGACAATATTTACTGCCATACGTCGTGCCAAAGAACTCCATATCTCGGAACTGAGGAGGGATACCTCGTTGAGAGCGCCGTTTTCCCGCAACTTCCCTACCCTTGCTCGATAACCGATCGGTTCCCTCATTCCCGACAATATTTGCAATCGAGCCGACAATTTCCAAGCCCTCCTATTGACGATAACCAAAAAGAATAACGTATACTTCTCTAAAGCCTAATAGAAGCCTATCGATCCCGCCCGCAAGGACTCGAATCATAGCGACATACTTGTGCGACGCGATCCTAGCTCGATTCCGTGCACGACGGATCTACCGCACACCAAACTATTCCGCACCATAACAACTCCTAACAAGACGACGATAGAAAGAGCAACAAGGAATACTGTCCATAATAAGGAGGCGTAGCGTCCCGCACAATGTAAGTTGCCCCGAAGAGCGACCACAGACGATGCCCTAGTAAACCATGGTTACTAACTATAATGCGCAAGTTTAGATCTCGACGAAGGTGTTGTCGGAGAGTTTGAGATCTTGTGCTACTCTTAAAACTGATCGCGTACCGACACGGCCGATATCGAAGGCGGATGAGAGCTGTCCACTCGACAACCTAGTAAGATAATACATAAAGTAATTGAACCTGCAGCACTCATCAAAGGCCGCCATGTTGCCGAATCCGAGTCTTTACGGTCACCACCAATACAATCCCCACGCAGACCAACCATGGATGCACCAACAGCCAAGTCACCAGCACCAAGCTCAGCAGGCAGCAGCCGCAGCCGTTGCTGCCCAGCAGCAGCACTACAATCGACTAGCTGGTGCCCACAATAACGTTACGTCGAGCATCGGTGCCTCTGTCGCTAGCCATGTTCAAGAAAATGGTCTAGAGAATGTGTCGGAGGACAACCGCAGAACCCTGACCTTCGTCGCCGACTTGCTCAACGAGAATTCCCGTGAAGCCGCCCTCCTCGAGCTTAGCAAGAAGCGCGAGCAGGTGCCTGAGCTAGCACTCATCCTATGGCATTCATTCGGTTAGTAACTTACCCCCGAACCCGTGATAATCAACCACAAACTTACATAAACAAATTCGTCTAGGCGTCATGACTTCCCTAATGCAGGAGATTATCTCGGTCTACAATTTACTCAACCCCTCCCAGCTCACTGCTGCTGCGTCAAACCGAGTGTGTAACGCCCTTGCTCTTCTACAATGTGTAGCATCACACAATGATACAAGAACCTTGTTCTTGAATGGTATGATTGCGCCCCATTCACCGTGTTACTGGTCACGACATGCTGACAAGATGGACTTTAGCTCACATTCCTCTATTCCTCTACCCATTCTTAAACACAACCTCCAAATCGCGACCGTTTGAGTATCTTCGTTTGACCTCACTGGGCGTGATAGGCGCATTGGTTAAGAATGATTCGAGCGAAGTAATCAACTTCCTTCTCACCACAGAGATCATCCCTCTCTGCCTTCGAATAATGGAGACTGGCTCCGAGCTTAGCAAGACAGTTGCTATCTTCATTGTTCAAAAGATCCTTCTCGACGACAACGGTCTAAATTACATCTGCGCCACTTATGAGAGGTTCTATGCTGTAGGGACCGTACTGAGCAACATGGTTGCTCAATTAGTCGAACAACAGACCGCTCGCCTTCTCAAGCATGTGGTGCGCTGTTTCTTGCGCCTTAGTGACAACGCCCGTGCTAGAGAAGCCCTTCGACAATGCCTCCCAGAGCCACTTCGTGATGCCACGTTCAGCTCAGTGCTCCGCGACGATGCCGCTACTAAGCGTTGCCTGGCTCAGTTGCTAATCAACCTCTCCGATAATATTGCAGAGGCTAACAGCACTCACGCTGGATTGTAAATCCCCTACTAGCCTGCAGAAGGTGTTGGTTCCTGCTGATTTGATGCACTCAAAATTCGACAGATATCCTTGTCATCAATCATCACGAACCATGAAGAATTAGGACAATCTCGTTACCTGTAGATCATAGGAGTCATATTAATGATGCTCTCCCGTTCTCGAGCCATGACACCCGGGAGGGGTAACAACGCTTGTTCCTTAATACTACCGAGCTCATTGCTATTGTTATGGCGCGACATATCAACCTAATACTCTATCGATATGACTTTTACGCCAGATGGCATTCGTCTTGATACGGACGGTTCACAGCTTATCGGTACATTGACTTTTGGCTTGCTTTCCTCCCAGGAACCCTATTGCTCTAGCTTTAGGGTTGATGAGATCCAGGCATCATCAAACCTATAATAAACGATCCTCGGAGTTACCGGCAACCCACAAGGTCCGACAATGTCAACCATTCGCGAGATCTGATTGACAATAACAAGCCTGACTACAACGAATCGGGGTTTGGGAAGCTCCAGTGCCCCGTTCATAATCGAATACTACCCGGAAGTGCTCGTTTAATCACTCCGGTGTTGAATTCGAAATCACGTGGCTTAGTTTTCAGTTCAGGGAAATATGGTGTTTAAGGTGTAAAAGAGGGCGTTCGGTCCTTGAACAGCATGGTGTCCCGAATGCGTTAACGTCTTTACGCTACTCTTTCCCATCTTGTTGAACATAATAGCAACGATCGAACCCAAATCACCGCATGAGCAAGCACGATATCCAACATCTGCCAAAACAATGTTAGTCTATACTTGTGGTGTCTGGTCAGCAATATATACCCCTCTGGCGTTAGAAGAGGGCAACCATGACAGCAATCACGAAAAATAAACACGATAAAATATTCGGCCTCTACAGTTTCATTTCGAGTCAAAAGTTCCCCTATACCCCAGTTTTCCTTGCAACTATACATTTTCAATGATAATACGACAGACGTACATAGGCGGCGTTTAGGGCATCGGCTTCATGCGAAGAAAACAAGTGTTTTTTAGAATGAGGTGGCGGCGTACAACTCGATTCTCTTCCAAAGTTCCAGACAAAATACTTCTACCATCTTTAGGAGGATGTTCAGTATTCGGCGAACGGCTTGTGGTCAGGAAAGGAAAGTTGCAGCATTTCGGAAGGCGTCGGGCATTGTTTTTGCGTTTTGCGGGGTTTTCTTCGTTTTCCCTTCGCGGGGAGGATGGAGGGGGTTCGCTCTCGTTGGGCATATCGTATTCTTCTGCTATACCCGCTGATTCGGAACGACGGCCGGATCTTGGCTCTGATGCTTCGCTGGTTGCGTTGCTAGGGGTCAGTTTTGTAGATTAGGTGTACATAAAGAAAAGTATTCTGCCTTCTGATAATTGTGTTTGTTTGGTGTGGATGATGTAATGTGATGTGACGGTTATAATTATGATATGGCGTGTCTGTAGGATAGAAGGTATTAAAGTGAAAAACTGGGTTAAGTATAGCCTGTATAGGTAATCATGAATACTCCCAAGATTAGCCCAGAGAAAATAAATTAAGGCCATTTTGCTGGCGAAAAAGTCTTGGTCTTAACAGTTGGCGATATTAAGGAAGTCAGAATCGCAGAATATCAGTCCAGGGAAAGAATTATGACCTAGATAGCAAAAACTCCCCCTCGAGTGTACAGATAATACAAAGCCAACCATTGGAATTAATACTAGTCCAATAGGCAGATGGTCTGGAATAAAGCGCCCCAGCTCGGCCTCCCACTTTGAGGCTCAAGATATTGAACACGCAACTATTCCGAGCTACCACGATTATATTACCAAGGTTTTCAGCATGTACTTTGATGGTAGGTAGGAACTAGGACCATACGGTTAAACTATTACTGAGCAGTAACGTTTGGGGTAGGTTTGTGGCAACAATAGCCTTCCTCTTTCGCCACCAACAGCACATGCAACTATAGATGTACCTAGATATTGGCCAATCCTTAGCGATCTCCCGTGGGAACTACGCGTAGGAACCTAGAATGAGTTGGCCTCTAGGTGCTGGTATAATAAAATCAAGACGATAATCCCGTCTGGTGAGAACATGTCCGCAAAAAGATTCACACAACGCAGTATGTCGCGAGGTTTTGTGTATAAACACAATTTTATATCTCCTTGAGTCTCTATGTAGACGTTTAAGTTGATAGAAAGAGAGCGAGTGAAAAGTCATATGGTTCAGATTGTTGCACTTGAACGCGGAAGCCGTAGTAGCCTTTATACTCGTTAGCTCCCCTAACGTCTTAATATTATATCACATCTATTGGTTTTATCGCAGGAAATGTTTCCCAACTTCCCGCTAACCCATGTCAACTTGCTCAACTCTGGATCTTCGTCTTGACCCAGATTACTATGACAAATCTCGAGACACATTCTCTTGCAGGGCGCAAATTCCCTGTGAATAGAACAATATCTTGATCTACTATACATCACCATCCCAGAATACCATCTCGTCAAAACCTGCCTTTCACTTCCCTTGGCAACTCATAGTAAAGACGAACCACCAAGAAAAAACAAGCCGCTATTTCCACCAACCTCGTCATTACCAAAACCAGCCAAGCACGTTTCCAAACCTCTACACGTAAACTATTATCTAATGTTATTCTATATATAACTCTAGAAACATTCTTATTTTTCCTCATTGTCTGAATTGGGAAGTCACACACGTGCCCCCTTTCCTAATCCCCCGTACCGTCTGAGCATGGCCAAGCTTTCTCTCGGCGTGTCTCATCCACCGCGGCATCTCCACGGACGTCGTTTCAGGAATGTAAAAAACGCCAAGACGAAATGCGTCAAAGCTTGCGGCTGCGGATACACGACTGCCGGTTTCCGTGTAAGGTGAGTCCGGCCGCATTGCATGACTTACTGTACGTGATGGAAGTAGGGGAAGAGTTAAGTGGCAAAGTGGCGAGGCAAAGGCGATCCCCCTTTACTTTGGATTTTCGAGCAGTCAGTCTAGTCAGTCACCAAATTCTAATATTCCAGTATTGCGTACATTCGCTCTTTATTCGTGTCTGTCATACTATCATCGCTATCTCTCAGTCTTTCTTTCTGTCTTCGTATACCAGAAAAAATTCCAGTCTCTCAACGTAGAATAGACACACTAGAAAATACACAAGTAGCTGTATCTGATCATAAAAAAACAAATTCGCTCTATCGCTCTAGTGATACAATGATTTGGTCATCTCATTTCGCTCTAAAGAAATCCGTCTTTCCTCTTTCTTTCTTTCTTTCCTTGTGCCTGCGCCATTTTTCCGTCATGGCTCGGCCTAAACAGTAGGCCACCCATTAAATCCTCCGACTAAGTCCAACAGTCGTCGTGAAATTCGGTAGGGCGGGGGTATATCGTAGGTAGGTAGGCCGTTTTGTCCATATCTTCAGAAATCTGGCTTCGTATTTCGGCAGAACCTCCCCGTATTCTCGGCTCGGCTCTTCGAGGCGTAAGGTGGTATTGTTGTGAATGCGAGTAGTGGTAGAACAAGGAGAATATCGCGCGCGCTCTTAGGAGAAGGGTTGTGAAAAGTCGAACTACCACTAGAACCCGAGTTTGGGCATGCTCAAACCCACGATCCAGCGCAGCCCGACTTGGGAAGTGTGTGATGGTTTATGCCGGTGATTGCGGTAAGGACTGTGTTGTAAAATTACAATCTCTCCATGTATGGAAATCAACTCTCGTATCTTGACAAGGGAGCCCTTCCATGTTATCAAGCCCAGCCCAACGACGCCCTGGTCCCCTGCCACAGCTGCCACTCTCAATTATTTTTAAAATGCCCAATTAGATGCCTCGCTGTGATTCCCATCCCGAGCAAGCACTGCTCAATGCAACATTGTGATGCTGCCGTGGTATTCCGATCTAACATCATCGTTCCCCTTGGTCGATTTGTGGTTTTCATAAGATCGTTACCAACACACCTTTTAAGCGAAAGCACCGACGATAGACATGCCAGTAGCTATTTATTGTCAGCCAAATATACTCAAATAAAAAAGGACGTTGTAGCTTACCTCCGAGAAGAACGTAGAGGAAGGCAATCTTCTTGTCCTTCATTGTAAGAACCTTGTTGGATTCTTCTGAAAGGAAATCTTCGGCTAGCAAGTCTACCAAGGCAGCGTAGATCAAAAGACCAGAGGAGCTGTGAAATATCAGTCAATACTGTGATCCTGGTATAGTTGCGAATCAAATACGTACATTGAGTTGAAGATACCAACAATGATTAAACCGAAGGCACTGTTGGGGTCGTAGCTGTTACGGGCGGCCAAACCGATAGCCTGCCCAATGGGAGCAGTGGTACCGAAAGCGAACACCAACAGCCAGGGTCGGAGACTGCCCTTGGGGTAGGGAACAGCAGCGATACGGGAACCAAGACCGAGACCCTCGAACATTTGGTGGAAAAGAATGGCGACCAATAGGATAACGAATCCTTCGATGGTGATCGAAACGGTCATACCGACGAAGACGGAGTGGAAGAGTATACCACCTTCCAAGAGGGTGATGTTCATGGACATTCTCTTGTAAACCATGGGGTCGATGGGTTGGCCCTCCTCGTCAAACATGCTCTTCTCTGTTACGACAACTTCTTGCTTGGTCTCGGCGGCAGGTTGAATGGGGCCATTGGCGCGGATCATGTTGATGAGCTCAAGGCGTTGGCGGACGTACTGCTCGTAGAAAACGACGAACCAAGGAGGCATCTCGGATTGAGGGAGGTCAAGTTCGTTACCTTCGGGGTACGGGTATTGAGTCTGTTCATACATCTTCTGAGCCATCTTCTTCTCGTAGGAGACATCGTCGGCCTCGAAGGTGCTTACGGTTTCGGAACGCGCTGGGCGTGTTGGTGCCGGTGCGTGTTGCTCGAAACCTGTAGCACCACCGTGGGAGTGGCCACCCATCTTGTTGTTCATCCACATCTCAATCATGAATAGAATGAACAGGGACCCCATCATGATAACACCAGGAAGAGGTGGGTAGTCGTCGGTAAAGAGATCGGGAAGGCATGGATCCGAAAGACTGAACCAGGCTGTTGGAAGAAGCTAAAATATTCGTTAGAATAAAATGGTAGAGTATAATCAAGATAAGTGTATCACGTACATGGACGAAGGCAGTTGCTATTAGGACACCTGTTCCAAAGTGTTTGCAAGCGAAGAACACCTTCTCTGGTACCTTGAGCCAGCTGATCTTCTTTGCAGCGACGGGAAAGCCAGCTCCGCAAATCGAAGCAGCCAAGACAAGGACTAAAAGCTGCAATTAGCCAAGTTCGACTTGCAATTTCACGAATACTCGAAACTCACAAAGTCCAACAGTGTGTAGAGCAAGATCATACTCTCCGGCCTCCTTGCCACCGCCACAGACGGGCTTCGCGCTTCCAGTATCGTCCGACATGATGACTAGTTATTTCCTTTTATCAAAAAAGAGAGAAATAATAAGAAAAAAAAAGTTACAGTCGGGAATCCGGCGACTAGCAACGAAATCGGAAAGAATACAAAAAATGAAGGGATAATATGAAGCCGTCCGGCGACTCCTAGGTGTAGAATAGAAGAACAGACGAAAAGGCTTCAATCCTCACGCCAAGAGAAGGGAAGGTAAAATAAAAAAAGGAAGCGAAGAGAATGTATAAGGAAAGAAGACCCCTAACACTTGATCATGACACAGCACATAAGAAGAGAATATCAATCTCAAGTCTTGGAAGATCAGGCAGGCCCATTGCTTTAATACGCATTGTATGTCAAGACTCGCCCGGCGATCTTCGGTTAATCTTGAGACGAAGACCCATGATTGTCGATGTCGAAATCTAAAGTGCCTGTGTAGCCAGCGTCCAGAATAGATCCATCTCGACTAAACTTGTCGTTTCTTCCCGATTGAACGTATGATAGTACAGCAACTCGACGCTTGCGAGCCGGGAACCTTGTCTTAACCAAGTCGATAATCTGTAATGAACCAGAGATCAACCCAGTTAATGCTATCAGGGCTGTTTCACTGTGGCGTTCTGCATCGTGAAAAAAAGGAGCAGTACAGCAATCTCTACCGCTCTGGGCATCAGCGATGTCGAAGATCATGCTTGAGCTTGTGAGAGCTTGGCATGAGCCTCACCTGGGGGTTATCCACTCAGGTCAGCGAGGTCCATCTCTACTCGACAAATGACCGAAGACAAGGCTTCTAGTTACATTCTCTACTTGGACCCATTGTTAGTGTCATTGGTATAATCTATGAGAAAATTGCAGCGTTACGTGCTAAAGCCAAGCGGATGCCGAAAATACTGTAAACAATGACGGTCGTAGGGTTGAAACAAGTTCCACTCACCCCCAGACGGTTTACTCTTGATAGTAAACTTCGAAGCCTCCTACGATAGCCGTATATCCGGTGAAAACTCCACAGTGTCTAAATAATATCGTAATTAACTACGCTTCTTACTACTACAGCGAGTCGGGGATTTGTCTGATAGTCAATATTGCCTTGTTAGGAACAAGACGCTTGAATCGCACGGGGAAACAAGAGCATTCTTGGCAGTATCAATAATTGTGGGTTAAGATAATGCGGCTTTGGCGTCCCGTTGCGGTATTTTGGAAGTTGGGCGTTGCCCAAAACAGCAGACGGCTTGGCAAACAAGAGTCCGGGGTAGGACAGCTCGGTTTGACCAATCATCTTGACTCTCGGCGGTGGAGGAGGAGCTCGTGGTGCCAGTCTAGCTGTGACAAAGAGTACATGATAGGCACGGCAATGCTAAACTCCGCTTGAATCAAAACATTTTTGGGCCAATTGGACATACCCTATTTGATGACGATCGGCTCTATACCGATGCGAAGAATCCATTGCCAAGAGCGCTGTCGTTTGAGACGGGGCAAGAATTGCGGTCCAAGCGGAGTCATTGACGACCCGGACCCGGCATATTAACCCCCCTGTCCAAATTTTTTGTACGGGGGGTTGGGTAGCGAAGGGTAGGCGAGGGTTAGCAAGGTAGTAGCTGGGTAGTAAGCCATTGAGCCATTCCAGATGCAGTGAATCTGACGTGGGAGTACCGCTGCAATCCTACTTGGCGGAAGTGGAGCGGTCTGGAGCGCAATACAACCTTGGACAGCGGTTGGCTCCCTCACATTTCCCATCCGAGCCAGGTTTGGATATATTATGAATCTTGTGTGCAGCGATCGACCTTTTCCACTTTCATTCGGAAACATTTTTTGTATTGCACCCATAAGGCTTCCAGAGCATAAATCCCAAGATGGCGAATCAGGAATCGCAAAACACCGCTCAGCCATCAGGTCAGTCGTTTTCATCCTTCTCCCCTCGTCTGATCCTGTCATGAGGCTCTATGGAAACATCCACTCCCGGGACGCGCAAGTGTTTCGAATGCATTTATCCCATACCAGTGCTGCGGTGAAGCCTTCGAGACATGGTCCAACTAACCTCAGGTGAAGACAACACCAACGCCGCTCCAGCAGCTGCCAGTCCCGTCGTCTCCGCGCCGGCTGCTACTGTGCCAGGGGAAACAACGTCTTCATCCAAGAAAGAAGACGAGGGTCCTCCTTCCATTGCCATTGAGGAGTCTGCATCCCATGCGCCTGGAGCGACGACCACTGCGACCGAGGTCGACCCAAATGACCCGCTGAACTTCGGTCGCCATCGTCGTGAGAATGTCTCTCAGCGCCAGATGAAGATTGACCACCCGAATGGAGATAAGAAAAAACTGAAGAAGTTCTATTCTCGTCAAAATGAACTTATCGACCAATTTCTAGGTGCCGACGATGAGGAACGACTTCAGGTTGAGGAGGATGCTCGAGTGGCTCCCAAGATCAAGTTCGCCGTCAATGCATCGTTCACGGTGAACTTTTGCCTTTTCGTAATTCAGCTATACGCTGCCATCTCGACTGGGTCGCTATCGGTAAATGACCCTGGGTGCGAATATTCCTTTTTAGTGAACATAGTTGACCATTGCGTTCTTGACAGCTATTCGCAACTGCTGCTGATGCCTTTGTTCGTAAAACTCTTAATCTGCTGATGAAGTGCTGCCGGTTTATTAACCACGGAGACAGATGGATCTTGTCTCGTCTTTTGTAATGCTGATAACTTCGCGCATGGCCGCCCGAGCCAGCGTCTACAAATACCCAGTGGTGAGTACCCATTAATAGTGGTATATGGCCATCAAGGTCGTAGGCTCATTGCCGCGTAGGGTCGTACAAGGATTGAGACCATCGGTATTATCCTCTTCTGTGCACTGATGACTACCGTTGCCATTCAACTGCTTGTGAGTCTACTATTCCCCATGGCGTTTCAGCCTGTTGGGATCGATGGGCTCTAACTCTTGGCCTATAGGTCGAGTCTGCGCGTACCCTTGGTGGAGGGCCAACCCACTCAGATCAACTCCAAATCATTCCTATAGTCTTCGTAGGCGTTGCCAGTAAGTCATGTTGTTCTGGGGCCGCTACCCCGAGGTTAACAGGGGTATAGTCTTCGCAAAGGGCAGTCTTATGCTCTACTGCCTTACATACCGCAAGTATCCGTCAGTCCATGTCTTCTTCGTAAGTCACACCCCTGGACTTGTGGAGGTGGCAGTGCTAACATCCAGGAGGTTGACCACCGTAATGATATCGTTGTCAACATTTTCGGTCTGGTCATGTCGGTGGTAGGAGATCGATTTGTCTGGTATCTCGACCCTATTGGTGCTATTTGCATTGCACTCTTAATTCTCTTCTCTTGGGTTGCCAACGCCTTTGAACAAGTTTGGCTGTTAGTGGGCAAATCGGCACCGAAGGAATTCGTATCTAAGCTCATCTACATGAGCATGACCCACGATCCTCTGGTTCTAAAAGTGGATACGGTAAGTAATTCCCCGATCCAAATTTCGGTAGATGCGGTACTGATAGATCCTAGTGCCGAGCGTACCATGCTGGGCAGAAGTACTATGTCGAGGTTGACATTGTCATGGATCAGAACATCCCTTTGAAGATCTCACATGATGTGAGTCAGTCTCTTCAGAGGAAGCTCGAAGGTAATAAAACCCGACATTAGCCCCCCCATAGTCCGACAACTTACTGATTTTCTTTCTTCTCTAGGCTTAAGTGACGTGGAGAGGGCCTTCGTCCACGTTGACTACAACGACGATCACGATATCAACCAGGAACACAAACCTTTGTACGAAGAGAAGAAGCAAGGCCGAACCTTGAAGGACATTCTTCTATTCAGGAAGAAGGAAGGCGAAGCAATACTCCGAACAGAAGAGTCAACGAGATGAGCCCCTTTTCGTCAACCCACTAGACCCTAATCCTTGACGAGAGAATATGGCCTGGGAGTCATCGACGGTGAATGCGAGGCCTATGAGCTGAGGAAAACTTCTCCGCTCGTAGAAAAGCCAGAGCCAGAAGCCGTGGAACCCGCCACCAAGCAAAGGTGTGGTGAGGCCGGGGTATTCGAAACTCTGAAAAGTTGGATCGACAAAAAAAGCAAAAGTAAAAGCAAAACAGTATACGAATAATATGTGCGACGTGCGAATTCTTACAAATAGACCCGATGAGCGATTCATCTCCATATACATAATAATTGAGCGTCCGAAATCCTTTGCGCAAGAAATTTGCTTGTAAGGCTTCTTAAATACCACTTGTATTAGTGATGTTGTAGGAAAAAGAACCATCAAGGTTGAAAAAAAGTAAAGTTGACGTAAATATCGGAAATTATCTACTATGTGCTTATGTAAGATTTTACATCCAATCGCAACCTTGGAACTATCGGCATCGGAATTCCGACGAGGAAATAGCGGGATGGATGGTGTAACCCACCTTAATACTTTGGTACATGTACATACATCCCACTATCTTATCGAGCTATCCTATCGTATGATTAGAAACGAAAACCTTCCCATTCGCGTCCCGAGGTCCTCGAATTTCTTCCTTCAGAGGGAAGTTTTCCTCACTGCAGCGTCAACACAATGTCGCTTCTAATCCCGGGGCTGCGTAGAGCAGCGCCGAAATTGGCGAGCAGCCCGTTTATCTGCCGCCAATGCCTCCGCCAGCAACCACGAATAGCTTCCTCGCGGATACTCCGGTCGCTACAAGTGCGGTGTGCGAGCACCGAGTCGCAGACACAGACTCGCTTCGCTCGGTATTTCACATCCTCGGCCGTCGCGACCCCCGCCATAGCGGACGCAGCTTCGCAAGGCGCGAAAAAAAGGTCGTTCCCCGAGACGAGCCCCAAGTCAGTAGCATACTGGTTAATCGGCAGCGCCGCGAGTGTCTTCGGCATCGTGGTGTTCGGAGGACTTACACGGTTAACGGAGTCAGGGTAATACTACCAATTGCCTCAATACACCACTCCTACATGCCCACAAAGCTAACGCCAATTCTTCTCCTGCAAAACAGCCTCAGCATAACAGAATGGAAACCCGTAACCGGCTCCCTGCCTCCCCTCACACAAGCAGACTGGGAATCCGAATTCGAAAAATACCGCGCCTCCCCAGAATTCCACCTCCTAAACTCGCACATGGACCTCGACGAATTCAAAAAGATCTACTTCATGGAATGGACGCACCGTCTCTGGGGCCGAGTAATCGGTCTCTCCTTCGCCCTCCCAACCCTCTACCTCATCGCCCGCCGTCGAGTAACACCTCGCGTAGCCTTCCACCTCCTCGGTATATCCGCACTTATCGGTTTCCAGGGGTTTATCGGGTGGTGGATGGTGAAATCGGGGCTCCGCGATGATTTATTCGCGCCGGGCTCGCATCCAAGAGTCTCGCAGTACAGACTCGCGGCGCATTTGGCTACGGCGTTTGTGTGTTACTCCTGGATGCTACTCGCGGGTTTGGGAATTTTGCGCGATCGAAGATTACTAGCTGAACCCGAATCTGCGTCTAAACTCGCTGCCGCATTAAAGAACCCCGCCATTGCGCCGTTCCGACGCTCGGTGCTCGCGCTTACGATCCTGGTCTTTACTACCGTACTATCCGGCGCTTTAGTCGCGGGTCTCGATGCCGGGTTGATATACAATGAGTTCCCAAAGATGGGATTAGGTCTGACGCCCCCGCGCTCCGAGCTTTGGGATAAGTTTTACTCGCGAAAAGAAGATGGATCGGATTTGTGGTGGCGCAATATCCTAGAAAATCCGAGTTTGGTGCAGCTAGACCACCGGATCCTAGCTACGACTACGTTCTGCACTATACTGGGTTTATTCGCGTACTCGCGAACAGGTCGTGTGGCCGCTGCGCTACCTAAGAATGCTAGGAAAGGCATGTTAGGTGTTGTGCACCTAGTATGTCTACAGGTCGCGCTCGGCATTAGCACGCTTATCTACATGGTACCTATCTCGCTAGCTGCGGCGCATCAAGCGGGCAGTCTAGCATTACTGACGGGAGTTCTCGTACTTGGCCACCGCCTACGTGTGCCAAAGTCAACTCTTACCATGGTTCAAAAGAGGCTGTCCTCGACGACGAAGCCGCGGTAGTTATTGCTTATGCTACGTTATGTATGCCTCTTATGATGAGTATTCACTAGACATACCACTAGATACCATGTACTCTTATGTAAAACATAACCCTTCTCAATTGTTCCTTTTTTCGTTTACCCTGCTACAGTGCGAAGCGTGGCGTAAATCTACATAGCCAGCTTAATCTACTTTAAGTACCTAATCGTACGAAACACTGTAGACGGGATGTAACCTATGCAATCCTAAGCGGAACGAGGAATATCTCCTATATTTAAGATGGAAAGCATTCATTTGTGGGCTAGCGTAATAGTCAGTATGGTGATTTCATTGCCGGGAAGTATAAATTGAGACTTACGAATTCCCTCGACATGTACTTCAGGTTGCTCGGCAGCCTGTTCCGTAGCTTCAGTAGACGGCTTGTCCTTGGTCTGTTCCGGATTCATGAATGGGAACAGCAGGACTTCCTTGATCGAATAGTTATCAGTCAAGAACATGGTAAGTCGATCAATGCCCAAACCCCAACCAGCAGTTGGGGGTAGACCATACTCAAGAGCGTTGAGGAAGGTCTCATCGATCATCTGAGCCTCATCATCTCCCTGGGCCTTCTGGCGCGCTTGCTCCTCGAAACGTAGTCTCTGCTCGAACGGTTGGTTCAACTCGGTGTACGCGTTCGCAATTTCCTTCTTGCAAACAAAAGCTTCAAATCGCTCAGTAAGGCCAGCCTTGCTACGGTGGTCCTTGGCTAAAGGCGACATGATCTTGGGGTGTTCGGTGATGAAGGTCGGGTTGACGGCAGTCTCCTCGATGAACTCGCCAGTCAACTTGTCCAACATCCTGGCAGTAGTCTGGGGCTCGGAGCATTTGACGTTGACCTTCTTGAGGACTCCCTTGAGCCACTCCCTGGTCTCGTCTGTGTGTAGCTGGTCGGCAGGAGGGAATTTCTCGCCGGTTGCTTCCTCGAGAGCAGGAATCATCTCAACTCTTCGCCACGGTGCTTCCCAGTTGACTGTGTACGTCTCACCATGCTGCGTGGTGAAGTTAGTTGTGTAACCGCCCGTAAGCTGCTTGACTAGACCAGAGACAAGCTCTTCAGTTCTCGTCATGAGATCGTTGAAGTCAGCATATGCCTCGTAGAATTCACAGGTTGTGAACTCTGGGTTGTGAGTCAGATCGGCACCTTCATTTCTAAACAGGCGACCAATCTCGTAAACCTTGTCATACTCTCCAACGATCAACATCTTAAGAGGTAGCTCAGGTGCTATTCTCAGAAATACATCCATGTCGTAATCATTGAGATGGGACTGGAAAGGCTTGGCGGTAGCACCACCGGCGATTTGGTTGAGAATGGGGGTTTCGACTTCGTCGAATCCGGCGTTGTCGAGGTAGTTTCGGATATACTTGATGATCTTGGTACGTGTGCGGTATGTCTGGGCGGTCTTAGGGTTCATGATGAGATCGAGATAGCGCTTGCGGTGGCGCTGTTCTTGGTCCTTGAAGCCATAGTACTCGTCAGGCAATTGGTGAAGGCAGGGCGATAGGAGTATGACTTCGGTAGCGAAGATGGAGAGTTCACCCTCCTCGCCCTTCTCGATCTTGGTCTTGGGGTTAGTCCTTCCGGCATAACCAATGACACCAATGATATCACCACGTCTTATGTGATCATGCTGCTTCTCGAAAGCAGGGGCGCCTTCGCGGACTTCTTGGGCCTGACACATGATCTGAGCCTTAACGCCATTGTTGCCGCGGATATCGTAGAATAGCAGCTTGCTGCCGGAGGCACGCTTGTTGTATATTCTGCCAGCTACGCGCAATACCCTGGACTTATCGTCCTCTCCAGACTTGAGGTGGCCATACTCCTTGACAAGGTCGTTGAGGTTGTAATCGCGGTTGAACTTGTGTGGGTAGGGGTAAGGTTCCTTGGATTCGATGAGTTTGGTGATGGCACGAGATCGGATTTCGAAGTATTGCTAGATTTCGTTAATATTTAGCGAATCGCTGTAGTAGTCATAGTATAATCTAACTTACGTTGGGAGTCAATTCCTTCTCATCAGCTTCGGCATTCGTCTTCTTAGCAGGCTTGGGTGGCGCAGCAGCAGCCTTCTCCTGCTTCTTAGCGTCTCGCTCACGTTGCTTCTGTCTCTTCTTCAACTCGGACTTGGACACCTTTTCTCCAGTGACCTCATCGAGGTGCAGGTTAGCGACCTGCTCGGCGGGGGCTTCGTCCACCATGGCGATTGTATTGTTTGGAAATATGTGTGCGAAAATTTAAAAGTTGGCTAAGAATTTCGAGTCGCAATGTCGGCACACAAATAAAGTAAAAAGATTATCTTCCGTCCACCGATTTCGTCGATACTTTGTGACTCAATTCGATCGCGGGGTAATTTTTATTTTTTGCCAATTCTGTCACCAAATTTGGGCGCAAACTCAGGTCGCGTCCGCGGGGTAATTGTATCACGTGGGTATCATGTGATATATGCATTATCCGCTGATGTATATGTTTATGTAAGTTATGCTATTTGTATTATATAATCCAATCCAATCCCCTGTTTCTAGACCAGCATGTAACAAACGGCTAGCTTTCCGAACCAGACATTAGCTGCTTAGCCAATTTCTAAATTTACAACTCCCTCCACAACGCCAACACTGACATCTACATACCAATAAACATACCTACTAGCAACTAGTAACGTCCCTTTCTCACTTAGTTTAGGCTCACTAGGACTTGGTATTTTAATTCTGACTCTCTAGAGTTACATAGCTTATACTCATCGACAAATAACGTCAATCCCCCTTCATAGGGAGTGATTACTCTCAGCCCCATCGTCAGCACGCATTTATCCCCACTAAGCTGAGCATACCCCAGTCATCACTCAATGAACTAAAGGGCTTATGACAACAGGGATGATGGACAGGGAACATACGGAAAGTCCTTGTTAAAAGAACAAGGCTCATTATTAGTCCACCTGAATAAATATACCATTCCGGCAGCTTGGCTCTAGGACTCAATCACTTTTTACGCGTATTGGGGTTAAACCCATCCATTCAGATTGCTACTTAGTAATCTTACAGAGCACTTTAAGGGTGCCAAGTCTATTTGCATTGAGATTGATTATACTTGTCTCCTTAATGCAGTTAGACCTGAAATTATGTCCGCGGTCGCTGCGAAAAACTGCCTTTTTCGCAACTGGTCGATACGCGCCAAGCTTCTTCTATAGAGGCTCGGATATAATCCCTGTATTCAGACATCACAGCGGTGAGAACACTATCTAGATGGGCTTCGAATGTGGTAACTCCGAAAAGTATCACATTCTCTTCCTCACACGTCGAGGTTGACTGCCAACAATATCAAGGAATTATACAGAAATAAAACACTGCTCTACATGTTTGAAGACTATATCCTAACAGCTTGTAAAACATATTATCTTAAGCGAATCTTGAGCTCTCAAGATCATTGAAAATTGGGCGTGTACAATCAGAGAATCCGAGCATTACATCAGCGAAATCCTAGGAGTTAATTCTGATAACTCCCTAAGGAACCGTGCAACATTCTAGCTAATAAGGCGATAGAGGATCTGGGGAAATTGCTCTAGTCATCCGATCGCCTGGGAAAACAAGCCTAGGACCTACATCAGATAACCTTGGCTCAGAGAACTTCGGTAATATAGAGTTATGGTGAGTGAGTTATATGTCGCCCTTGGCTGCCTTTCATAGCCCAATTTCGGCTTTAATATAGCATATAGCACCATAGTGCCATGAATGGAAATAGCCATCGTGAACAGGAGTTCGAACTGGAGATGCAAGGGAGAAAAAAGAAAGGCAAGACGAACGGCCACCCGCGCTAGGCGATATTTTCAAGCCACTTACTCTCCACCCCACCACCCCATCTGCTCGGGAAGATCCTACCACGCAGCTCGGAAACTCTTCGTGAAGTAAGACACTTATTACTGATGTTGCCAACTTTGCCAAGTTGCCTAGGATCGTGTGCGACTTGAATGCAAGAGGTTGGTGAGCCCTGAGACGTTATCTGCGACATATGCTGACATTCACATGTTGTCGTTGGTCAGCCCTCAAATTGTCCTTACCTCGCTATCCCTCGACGACTTCTTGAGCAGGTCGCCAATTTGTATAATACAGATAGCAACTACAGATAGCTATCTTTTCCTTACTAAGGGCGAGCGGAAAGGGATCGCTTAGCTCGGGAACTACAGACTGGCTAGGCAGCGAAATAAGCGAAGCACTACTAAAACATCCGGTGGCGCTCGAGACTAGGGCTTATTTGTTCACGATCTATATGCAGGATTCGCCCGTGGCAGGGTAGCTTTAAAAAAATTCGCAACTATTTCTCGGACTGGACTATTTCTGCTGACACCATTCCGTCCTAGTTGGTTACACGATTCTATTCCAAAATCGTGCTATAATTTGGGGGTGTTTATGGGAGGAAGGGGAAAATTTTGATGTTATTACTAGCTCTGTTTTTCGACTGCGGCTTACCTGCTCCATTACGGCGTATAGGCCTGGTTTGAAGATCACACCTGATTCGACACGAGTCCGAACAGCTGTACCATAGGACTTAGACGATGGATCCATGTTTCATTTACCCACTTTCGACCTGACAAAGCGAAATATTTCCTCAAACGTGTTGGGAGCTAGAACAAAACGTCCCCTGTTCACCATAATAACCTTTGACGTATTACCCCCATTATACGGTCCACGGGCTCAGCTACGCCAAGCTATTGCAGAGTACCACTCCGGTACTTCAGCCGCAGGGGGGGCTACAGGCTAGTTGGTAGGGCTGATAGGCGGTCTGTACGTAGTGGTATGGGTCGTAAATTACATAGCGAGTACTTAGCCTCAGAATCCTTCGGCTCTTTTTTTCTCATCGCCATGCGCAGCCACGATAGGTTATTTCCTGATGAAGGAGATCCGTTGCAGGTCATGAAGACGCAGCACAGCACGGGCCATGACGGTCCTATTTGTCCTTACGTACACCAGCCCCTTATGTAGAGCGTCATGGCCGCCAATTTCCCGTCTCCAGACGTTCTTAGGATGTCTGACAGAAATAATATCCGATCGTATATGTATGTCGAGAAGGAGTAGGGAGTAGCCGCCGTCGAAAGGAAACCGTGCGTGTTCTAGTAGCACCCGAGAAAGATCATCGCCAAAATATGTCGGTGCCTGGGCTTACGCAGGCGGGCATGTCCCTACCTCAAGATCCTTTTTTACCACAAAGCAACTCATTAGGGCCAGCTTTCCTCGATGAGCAAGGATGTCTTTGCGCTTTACGAGGAACGAAGAGTATAAACAGTCAAGATGCATCATGGGAATGTATCGGAAACCAAACGCAAGGTGTATACGCCGTAACGACGGGAAAATGGTTCAACAATCAGGGCACCACTTCCTTGCAGGACAATCTTCCGATATGGGATGCGTCGAGCAAGCCGGATCTGAGCAAGGCCTTGATGTACAGCAATGACACGAATGCTCTAGTCGATCTTGATGCCAAAAAGCTCAGTGTTTGGGATCAAGCATGCACTGGTCGTAACCGTACTGGATTCTCGACGTCGTATTACAGAGCATCAGCGCAACTCCAAGCTAACAACACTCCCGTCGACGCCGCTCCATGCTGGCGACCCGGTGCGATTTCGATCGAAATCCAGAATGTGACAAACTGGAATATCAACGGATGTAACCCGGGTTTTCTATGTAAGCCGTAAGATTCGAGGACCTTGCGATAGACGTACTAATAAACGATTTAGGTGCTAATAACACAGTCAACTCGTTACCACAATTTTGTCCGCCCATCACAGAATGTCAAATCGCGAGATTAGCAGGTTTTACTTGCTCTTTGGGGGGCAGGAATATTGGTATGGGCCCATTCGAGCCCGTCGTCTGCCAGCAAGGGTATTACTGTCCCACCTCTTCCGGGGGCAGAGAAATGATCCCATGTCCGACTGGCACGTATTGCCAACCCGGCGCCCCCACACCGACACCGTGTAGTTTCGGAAGCCGATGCCCGGAAAAATCGTCATTCGAGACATTCCTAATACCTATAGCCGTCCTTATCTTTGCCGACGTTCTCATCCTGCTCGCATTAATATGGTACCACATCCGCAAGCGTTTTTGGAGGAGTCGGCAGCAGACGATCGCCGGTCTAAACAGAAAGAAGAATACCTTTATGGGGGGTAGTACTGGGTATAAGGAGCTGCGCGATGAGACTGAACACGACCATGAAATGGCGCCGATGCAGGCCACGTACATGCCGACCCGAGATGCGTGGACCGGTTTTGAAGCCGCGTTAGAAATGCCGACTCCGGAAAGCTCTCAGATGGATATTAGCGAAAGCACATTCTCGCCCCAGCTCCTAGCATTCGTCGAATCTATGCGAAGAGCAACCGATGGTGCGCGATTTGGTTTGTCGTTTGCGTATACCGATCTCAGTTTCCAGCCTAAGGGCAGCACGAAACCGATTCTGCAAAACGTCACAGGTTCTATTGATCGTGGATCTCTCACGGCTGTTATGGGTGGTTCCGGTGCTGGAAAGAGTACTTTCGTCAACGTTCTCATGGGCAAAATTACCAATACCGGCGGTAGTGTTATGATCAACAACGTTCCCGGGAAGATTAAGAAGTACAAGAAACTTATCGGTTACGTTCCGCAAGATGATATCGTCCTCCCAGAACTCACGGTCTACGAAAATATCCTACACTCAGCAAGGATACGACTTCCCCGCGCTTGGAAAGACGTCGATATAAAAGCCCACGTCGACTCCGTCATCGATTGTCTAGAACTCTCCCACGTCCGCGATTCATTAGTAGGCAGCGTCGGTAAACCGGTTATCAGCGGTGGTCAACGAAAACGAGTCAGCATCGGCATGGAACTCGCCGCCGCGCCCATGGCCATCTTCCTTGACGAACCGACCTCCGGCCTCGATGCCACTGCCGCATCCTCCATCATGCGCACCCTAAAAGCCATCGCGCGCCTCGGTATCTCCGTTATCGTCATTATCCACCAACCGCGTATGGAAATTTTCGAAATGCTAGACGACCTAATACTTCTCGCTAACGGACAAATTATCTACGAGGGCCCTGAAGCCGGGGTCCGGGATTTCTTTGGGGAAGTTGGGTTTCAGTTCCCGCCGCACGCGAATTTCGGCGATGTCGTGACGGATATTATTACGGGTAATGGACGGCAGTATAAACACGCGGGTGATATATCGAAGGAGGCGCTGATTGCAAGATGGGCGGCATCAAGACAGAATGCGTCGATACGTGATAAACATGCTTCGCTACGGTACTCACGGACTTCGATCGCGGAGAATAACTCAAAGGGTAGGGAATTACTAAGGAAACGAGGTGCACCCCGTCTAAAGCAGCTTTGGTTATGTTTCGTTCGCGCGATGCTACAACAGTGGCGTACAAGGTCCGCGTTCTGCTTCGAGATGGCGCTTGCGACAGTTGCAGGATTACTATTGGGATTGGCGGAGAACTCGAAGAAGGGAGTACTGTTCACGGGTATTTATAATGCACCGTATGACGTCCTGTCTCTTGCTACAGACATTAAGTCGGTCCCGGAACTGGCTCTTCTCACGGCTATCGCTATCGGTCTAGTTTCCGCGGCTCCAGGTGTCCGAGTGTTCTCCGAAGAAATGCTCCTATATCGACGAGAAGCGGAGGCGGGACACTCGCGCATTGCGTACTTCCTAGCTAAGAATATTTCAGTGATTCCGCGCATGGTATTCGCATGCATGCACTTCTCAACACTGATCTTGCTTCTTGCGACACCCATTATTGGATGGGGAATAGCATTCCTAGCAAACCTGGTTTATTTCTTCTGCATCTACGGATTGGCGAGTTGCGTAAGCATGGTTGTACGACGAGAAGATGCGCCATTATTTGCGACCATGATCAGTCTGATCGTGGGCATCTTATCTGGAGCCGCGCCACCGCTGGCTAGTGTCATGGAATGGCACATGGAGTGGTTATGGCGTGCATCGCCCGGCACCTGGCTCGCAGAGCTGTACTTTGGACGGATGATCGAACCTTTCCGATACTTGTACCAAGTTGACCTAACTGCTCAAGCTGTAGGGTTTCACTTGGACTGGCAATGGCGGAATATGTTGATTCTACTTGGTATCGGCTTCATATACAGAATCCTTGCCTACATAGGCTTGCTTGTGGGAAGTCGTCTGCGTATATAGACTGAGTGATTAGGGATTGTGCATACGGGTTTTTCTGCATTGGATGGTTATAGGAACTGGCATAATAATGGAATGGGCTAGAAAGGCTACGGAGAGTTGATTAGGAACATTTGTATCTACGTTACTTCCTTCTGTTGAATATAATGTCTGTAACGAAATGTTACGTCCAGCTTGCTAAGGTACCTAGGTACCTATTTGTGCAGTTTCAGCAGACTTCGGGTAACTATAGCAAGTAGCGTAAGGTGTGGGATTAACACTAGCCATCACATCAAACAACCATCAGCGATCGTGCTACTGCTCTAATAGCTTTAGGTACCTAATTAACTACCATATATGTAGGTGTGGCAATACAAATATCCCATAAGCGTGGGGGGTAGAACAGTCCAGTGTAGGTGCGTCCGGTAATCATTGCTTGAAAAGCCAAAAACACGCTTTTGTTTGTGTTACCAACGGCAACCCCCATCATAAAAGGCAGACAGTAATTACCGTTCTACTGTTTGCATGAAGCAGGCACATCATTGTCGCGTCGCTGCTAACACATGTAAACCTATTACTACTTCCTTCCAGCCAAAACACCAAGAACGTTCGGAATGGATAATCTCACGTTTGAGCAGAGAAAAGGGGGATATATTGATGAGCCGTGATGGTCGCTTTCAGGACCGATGAACCCGGGGAGGACGTCTACGGAAGCCCTATCGGCCAGAGGTAAAGGCAAAGCAGCTACTAATAGGTGGCTCGTTACCTACCTAGGTGATGTATAGATACCTACGGGAATACCCCACTCGTTTGTGTAACCGTTGGGAGAGGTTCGTAATAGCATCGTTGCACAGGACTGATGGGATTATAGGTCGGTATTTAGAGAGTTGTAACAAATCTGTACAACCAACACCAATCTGTCACCAACCGTACAGCTGAGAGTATACAGATACGTCTGTTGGTGAACTACCTGCATTTCTCGCAATTTATATACCCAATTGCCCTTGGTTCACTACATTTTGCCTCCCTTCAAGGTTGCGTGCCCGCCTAAATTGGGGCTTGATGTTGGTGTATATGTCGGTGCGTAAGGAATCGACAAGTGCGAAATCCAACCATGCAAATTCGATGAGTCTCTGACTGCTGATTTCAAAAGGGTTTCTTCTAGCATCATTGCCGATGCTTAATCCTATGGGGTTTTCAATTTAGTGTGGTTACTTCGACTCCCCATTACGGTTTAATACTTATCAAACAGATCGTGGCTTACATGGCCCCATTTCCAGTTACCGGAAAGTATGCCGTCGCAACGGGCGGTGGCTGCGGTAGGTATCTCGCACAGCTCGTCAATTCGGTGCTGACCTGGGGTCATAGGCATCACGCTCGCATTCGTCAAACTCCTCTTGACCAAGGGTTGTTCTGTCATTGTTGGAGATCTAGAATTGCAGCCAGAGGCAGAACAACTAGCTGCCAAGTACCCGTACCCACCAGTTGAACCAGGTAACCCCTCGTTTGTCTTCCACAAGACTGACGTGAGATCATGGCCTCAGCTCTCCCAGCTTTGGAATAAAGCGCTTTCTACTTTCCTTCTTGTAGACCTTGCCGTGCCCGGCGCCGGTATCTTCGAGCCGCCATCAAGCTCATTTTGGAATCCCCACGGGGTTGATGGGTCACCATCGGAGGACTCAGCCGAGTGTGATCCCGGGATTTACTCTACCTTCGCTACTAATCTAATCCACCCAATTCGGCTCTCGCAGCTAGCTATTGGGTATTGGACAACTAACAAGATGGAAGCGTGCCTTATCTTCATCGGTAGCATCGCGGGGTATACGGCTTCAGTCGGCACTCCGTTCTATTATTCCAGTAAAGCTGGGCTCCACGCTTTTGCCAGAAGCCTAAACTCGCTTCGAAAGCGATTGGGAATCCGCGTGGTATGCATTGCCCCCCATCATATTGATGTAAGTCTATCCTTTACATTAGGGCATATTACCTAGGTAGAGAATGCGGTCTTTTAGGCGTATTAATTCTAATTGCAACTGCAAGGCACCCCTTTGGCGGCAACCACACGCCAAGGCCCTACTCTCATCGGACGAGCCATTGCTTGAGCCCGAGTATAGCAGAGAAAATGTTAGAATTGTGCGAGAATGATGAATATGGTGATGGAAACGTTGAAGTGATGCCCGTAGGAACTATAGGGGCATCTGTGACTAGTGTTCGGCAAGTTCCACACGATTTATTGCTACCCGAGGCTATAAATGGATTACGTGGTGTCTTCAGAGAAGAGGAGAAATTATGGCAGAGGCTCCAATCTGAAGGGATGAAAACGTAAGCTCGTAAATGGGAAACGATACGAATGCGATTCTCGCTTAGGACTTGGATTCGAGTTCATGATATCTAGGCTGCGTAGATATCGCGCATACCGCGGAATCTGTGGGACACGGCTTAAAGCCATGGCTGTTGGCTTCTTATTCATGCATGTTAGTTTCAAAGGGTAGTTTGGGGATGACCACTACTACATCTCAAGCCGACAGAGTGGTGGTACAGTGTGCCTTTTATAGTATTTCTAGCAGTACTATACCTTGTCTCCTCTTTGGTTGGGTGTGATTCATAGTGCATTCTGCTGACGGTATTGATGGAAATGATGCACACTTGGTCAATACTCGACACATCAATAAAAAAAAGCATTGGTTACCTATCAGAGGTACGCCGAGCAAGAACCAGTAGGGTTTTGATATTACGTATGGTAGATAGCCTTCTTGGAAGTTTGATTAAGATTTATGGGAGTGTGTACCTACTTCGGGGAAGTCTGACGAGTTCAACTCAAGAAATCAAAAAAGCTTTCCGGAAGAACCGGTAGTCAATATACCTCATATCCCAATCGAAAGAAAAATGAATACAGCCCCTATTGCTGTTATTGGATTTTCGTTCAAGCTGCCTCAGAATGTCGAGGATGACAATAGTTTCTGGGATATGCTCGAAAAACGAAAGAACCTGATGACTGACTGGCCTAGGTCTCGAGTTTCTATCGATTCTATATATGATAGCGAGTCCACTGGGCCTAATGTTGTAAGTAAACGCTTAGACCCCAACCCTTTTGCTGAGGGGCTTAACATCATGACAGTTACGTTCCCGTGGAGGGCATTTCTTGGCTGAAGACCCGACAGCATTTGATGCCCCTTTCTTTGCCATTACACCGGCTGAAGCATCTGCCATGGACCCGCAGCAGAGACTAGTCTTAGAATCGTCTTATCATGCTCTTGAAAACGGTGAGTTGCTACAGCTAATATACCGGAAAGATATCACAATCTTTCGTTCTAACATCGGGTGAAAATAGCTGGTATTCCCATGGAAAATCTTAATGGGTCCCTCACAGCTGTCTTTGCTGCATCATTCACTACCGATTTCGCCCATCTACATGCTAAAGATCCGGACTCGGCACCACGTGCAATTGCCACCGGTACGGCTTCTACTATGTTGCCTAACCGGGTGAGCTGGTACTTCAACTTACAAGGCCCGAGTATTCATGTAGATACTGCCTGCTCCTCTAGCTTAACGGCGTTGGACATGGCTTGCCAATCACTACGCAGTGAAGACGCGTCTATGGTAAATATCTTTCTATTTCTCCTAGTATTATGTAACTGACGTCTAGGATAGGCATTTGTTATTGGCTCCAACCTATTATTGAGTCCTGAGCATTCATTACATTTTTCAAGTGTCAACCTTTTATCACCGGATAGCGTTTGTTACAGCTTCGACCATCGCGCAAATGGGTATGGCAGAGGCGAGGGTATTGTTGCTCTCCTCTTGAAGCCATTGTCGGCTGCCCTTAATGATGGCGACATGATCAGAGCCGTGATACGAGCAACCGGCTCGAACCAGGATGGGCGTACGCCAACTATCAATCACCCAAGTGCGGATGCCCAGGAAAGGTTAATTCGGAGGGTTTATAAGAAAGCCGGGCTAGGATTCGGAGCGACTCGCTATGTTGAAGCTCACGGTATGCCACTATACAAACCACATTCTGGTATCGCTGACAAGAACTAGGCACTGGTACCCCTACTGGAGACCCTATTGAGGTAGAAGCTATCAGTAGAGTCTTTAAAACCTACCAATCTAGACAACAGCCCCTCTTCATGTATGTTCCCTATAGAACCATCTAGGAGCCAACACCAATAGGTGGCTAACTTAGTTAAGGGTTCCGTCAAGTCGAATATGGGCCATTTAGAAGGAGCGAGCGGCCTTGTAGGTGCAGTCAAAGCCATCTTGGCCTTAGAAAAGGGCATGATTCCTGCGAACGCCCTATTTGAGAAATTGAATCCCCGCATAGAGGAATATTCTGATCATATCACGGTAGGTTGCTTTAATGGTGCGATATCTACGACCTAGCTGACATAGACAGATTCTCACTACAAATACTCTTTGGCCATCGCAGGGGGTCCGTCGAGCCTCAGTGAATTCTTTTGGTTTGGGGGGCTCCAATACCCATGTAAGTTGATTCATCCGTGCCATTTGAGGTTATGCCTCTCCGGTACAGTGTGTGAAAACTTTACTGTGCACTTTATAAAGTATCACGCACTGTATAGGGGGTTCTCAACGATGATTATTAGGTACTTACCTACACTTTCTAAGGTCATACTAGACGACGCAATGAGTTACTTCGAAGGCCATGGGATCCTAGGGGCTCACAATTGTACCTCACACCCCGAATTAGTGGGATCGCCTCGTTGGGGGCGTGAAGGAGAGGTTGCAACTTCACCTAAGATCTTCGTGTGGACCGCGGCGAGCGAAGATGCGATCAATCGGCTAGTTCAAAGTTATGGCCTATACTATCGCACGGATATTGCCAATGACTCCGAAAAGCTGGATAGACTGGCTTACACTTTGTCCAATCGTAGGAGTATAATGCCTTGGAGAACATTCGCCATTTTGGGTGGCGACTCAGTCGATAAGGCCTCCATACCTGAGCAACTACCTGTAGTAAAACCATGTCGGGCTTCAGCCTCTATCGGAGCCGCGTTTATTTTCACAGGCCAAGGCGCACAATATGCCCATATGGGATCTGGCCTGCTTCGGTATACAGTGTTTAGAGAAGCTCTGGAGCGGGCCGATGAAGCCTTTAAACAACTCGGATGCCCCTGGTCTGTATTTGGTAAAAATGACCTTCCATACAGTATCAATTTCTTCACTAATACATTTATCAATAGAGGTAATCGAAAACAAAGAGATTATCAACCTTCCGGAATATAGCCAGCCGATATGTACAGCTCTCCAGATTGCTCTTGTAGAGCTTTTGAAGAGTTTCGGGGTTACCCCGGTGGCCGTGGTTGGGCATTCTTCTGGTGAAATTGCGGCTGCGTAAGTGAACCCGAAAGTAACAACGAACGCCGAGCTAAGAGAAAAAAGCTATGTAATAGGGGCCTTGTCTTTACAATCAGCTTGCAAAGTTTCCTACTTCCGTGGGAAATTAGTTTCCGAGCTTTGTAGAAGCACTTCCAACCCAGGAGCAATGATGTCCGTTGGCTTGTCAAAGGACCACATACCAATTTACCTCGATAAGGTAAATCCGTCAATCCCGAAAGATGAGATCCATATATCATGCATAAACAGCCCGACGAATTGCACAGTATCAGCAACGGAGAGTTTGATCGACCAATTGAAAACAAAACTTGAGCTAGACGGCGTATTCGCTCAAAAGTTGAACACGGGTGTATCTTACCACTCACCAGCAATGGAGGAAATAGCCGACAGATATAAGGAATTGATGGGATCTCTCCAAATTAACGTCGGCTGTGATCCCGCTGCGATCATGGTGTCTTCCGTTACCGGTGAACTAATTTCTCCTGAAATACTCTCTAAAGCCCAATATTGGGTAGACAACTTGGTATCCCCAGTAAGATTCGCAGACGCAGTTATCACCCTCATGCAACAATGGGTCGAGCCCCTTACCAACATGATTGAGATAGGCCCACACTCCACGCTGCGTCGACCAGTACGGGACGCCGTAAACTCCATATCACAGTCTATCAGATACCACACAGTGCTTAATAGATCTAAGCCCTCAATCATAAGCACCCTAGAGCTTGCCGGCACGTTGTTCTGCCACGGCTATCCAATACCGATTTCGAAGGTGAATTGACAAACGACCAGCACGAAACCACCTAGGATATTAGTGGATTGCCCTAAGTATCCTTTTGATCATTCGCGGATATACTGGGAAGAGCCCCGTTTCGCTCGTGACTTCCGGTTACGCGGAGGAACTTCTGGGCGTATCTTGGGAAGACGGGTATACGATTGGAACCCTTTAGCACCGCGATGGAGGGTGCTTTTGAGCCTAGAATACTTCCCATGGCTAGAAGACCACACCGTACGTATTCTCCATTCGCACAGTTATAGACCCCACTAACTCCTGGGCAAGATTGGCAATATGACTCTCCTTCCCGGTGCAGCTATGCTAGTGATGGCGGTAGAAGCAGTACAAGAAATATCAGCGAAAAGCGAAGAAATCTCCGGGTTCTTTATCAAAGAAGCGCAGTTTCTCAGTCCTATAGTCATCGAAGAAGCTGCCAATGGTACAACGGAAGCAT
This sequence comes from Hypoxylon trugodes, assembly GCF_022578975.1. Classification (NCBI taxonomy): domain Eukaryota; kingdom Fungi; phylum Ascomycota; class Sordariomycetes; order Xylariales; family Hypoxylaceae; genus Hypoxylon; species Hypoxylon trugodes. Next base: position 536,367 of record NW_026250021.1, read on the forward strand.
CGCTCCACCTGCATCGATTGCAACAACCACATGAGAAGGACTCGAACTTGTTCGAGATCACCATATTCTCGTACCGGAAAAATATCTGGGATAAGTGCTTTAAGGCAATTATCGAGTCCCAATATCAGGTAGATGCCGATGAAAACCGCGAGGCACAATCAGAGAAAGATGCAATTCTCCAACGTTTTGACGTATCTGCCAATCCAAACGCTGCGACCATTGAGTTAAGTGCGTTTTACTCTTTCTTGGAGAAGACAGCGATCAAATACGGTCGATCGTTCAGGCTTCTGCAAGACATACGGTGGAATGGTCCCGGTTCTTCCACAGCTAGGATTGATGTATCAGCGCACAAAGGACGTGATATTGTTCAGCCCCCGGTTCTCGACGCCGCAATTCATATTGCTCTGCTTGACGCTTCAAAGGGGCTGTTTGAATCACCTCCTAGCCTTGTCCCTCAGAAGCTGTCCAACACATGGATCTCAGCAAAGGGCTGGGATTGCATTCAGGCCCCGTCAATTCGTGTATTGTCGGAGTCGAAAATGCAAGGCTCGAGTTTCGAGGCGATGATTCATGTCCTTGGAGACGATAATGCGCCGTTATGTTCCATGGAATGCCTAGTCATGGCTCCCGTAACATCACAGACTAACGCATCGGAAAACGAGCATCGAAAATTGCTCCATAATATCGAGTGGAAGCCGCAATTGAGCTCTTTGGACCCTCATCAGTTACAGGATTTCTGTGACTCTGCCTCTTCAGACACCATAAACGTAGATGCGGCTTCAGTCTCTGAGTTGTATCAAAACATCGAGCTTGCTATGGTCACAGCGGCGCATAAGGTGTTACAGGATTTGAAATGGCCAGAGGAACCTCTAGATAAGCCACGTCACTTGAGTAAACTAGTATCCACTATAAGATACCTCTACCGACTTCACTATAAATCTGAGGGTGCTGGGGAGATGAGCGACGAGGCCATAAACACAACATGGAAAAGTCTCGAAACCTTCAAGCCAGGATGGAAAATATTCCCCGCCATAATTGACAATCTCAAAGGTATTCTCTACGGAGAAATCGATCCGTTGCAAGTTCTCTTCACAGAAGGCTATGCCGAGACCTTCTACAGTTCAATCTTTTCCGATTTATGTAGCGAAAAATTCCGAAGATTCGTTGACGTACTGTCGCATGAGAACTCGGGCCTTCGAATCCTCGAAATTGGCGCCGGCACGGGTGGATTGACACAGCATGTTCTGTCGGCATTCCAAGCGCTAGAAGAACAAACCGGAACTTCTAGAATTTCCGAGTATGTGTATACCGACATATCCTCTGCTTTTTTCGAAAATGCTAGGTCCAAGTTCCAACACTTCGCGGGGAGGATTAGTTTTATGAAACTTGACATTGAACGTAACATTGAGGGGCAGGGGCTTGACTTGAGTGACGGTTACGACGTCATTATCGCCGGCAGTGTCCTCCATATCGCGACAGATTTATCCACTGCTCTGCAAAATATCTATCGTGCTCTTAGACCCGGGGGATACCTTATCAACGCCGAGAGCACAATCCCAGAAAGTGCTGCTGCAAATATTGGATTCGGTGTCTTACCAGGCTGGTGGCAAGCCAATGAAGACTGGCGTGCACATAGCCCCCTCTTAAAAGAATCGCAATGGGAGAAGATCTTGCGAGATACGGGGTTTTCCAAGAACCTTCTCACTCTCAGGGACAGTGGAAGTGATTTATACCATATATTCAGCCTCATGGTATCAACCAAACCATCGCCACGGGAGGGGATTTCAGGTCGACAACCCATAGTCGTTAGCAACAACTCGAAAGAGCAATATGCGTTGGCCACAACAATGCGCCATGCGCTTGGTGCTATTACCATGCCTCTTGACCGCTTGCATCCGGAGAGGATCACTACAGAAGACATTGTTGTTGTTAACCTCGATATTGGCAAACCGTTTCTTGCTAATATGTCGGATACCGAGTTCTACGCGATCCAAGAGCTCGTGAAAGCAGCCAAAAACTTGGTATGGATTACGGCAACAGGTATTGAAGAACCAAATTATCCTCATTACCAAGCCACGACAGGGTTCATAAGAACCCTGCGATCAGAATCTTTTGACAGGCGTTACGTGACGCTATTGATCGAGTCGACCCCTCCCCAAACGCCAGAACAGATCGTGGGCCACATCGAGAAGGTTTTCGAAGTCCTCTCTAGAGAAACTTCAAGTTCGGAGCTGGAGTTCATTGTCCGTGACTCATGCTTGAATATCGGGAGATTAGTGGAGGGACCCAGCTTGAACGAGGAATTACGATCCTTAGCTACTCCACGCCTGAGAGAAGAATCCTTCGGTTCAATACCTGCTGTAAAACTATCTACTAAGGCAAATGGCCCCCTAGAAACTTTTCAGTTTATGGAAGATCTCACTTACGACGCACCATTAAGTCCAAATGAAGTTAAGATCAAGGCAAATGCATGGGCTCTTAGTTTCCGGGATCTTTTCATAGCCTTAGGACGATTGCCAAAGGGAGGCATGGGCTATGAATGCAGCGGCGTTGTAACAAGAATCGGTACTGATGTCGCGTTGGCGGCAAGTCTACAAATCGGAGATAGGGTTGTCTTGTGTTCGACGGGAGGGATGCGTACCTATCCTCGGGCAGACGTGCAGGACGTATTCAAAATCCCGGAGGGAATCTCCTTTGAGGATTCCATCGCTGCTATAACGCCGGGCATAACAGCCTATCACTCCTTGATCAACGTCGCTCGGATTCAAGAAGGCGAAAGCATTCTAATACACTCAGGAGCGGGAAGTACAGGCCAGATAGCCATCTGGATTGCGAAAATGATTGGCGCTAACATCTTCGTTACTGTTGGCTCCGACCAAAAAAAGCAGTTACTTATAGACGGCTTCGACATCCCGGAGGGTCATATCTTCAATAGTAGGAGGCCATCTTCTTTTGCAAAGGGTATTCTGAGGGCTACGGCGGGGCGTGGTGTTGATGTCATTCTGAACTCGCTTTCGGGGGCTGGCCTTAGGGCGTCGTGGGAATGCATCGCGCCCCATGGTAGATTCGTTGAAATCGGGAAGACAGATATAATGGCAAATTCATCGCTGCCTATGTCAAATTTTGCTCGGAATGCCTCGTTCTTTGCCGTCGATATCTTCCATATTTCCCAGTCAAACCCAACGCTGATGCGTGCCTTAACCTCTCACGTGAGAAATCTTCTGGCCGGCGGGAATATTCGCAATCCCACGCCACTTCATTGTTATCCAGCCTCGGACGTGGAGGGGGCTTTCCGCTTCATGCAGAGCGGGGCAAACACAGGGCGAATCATTATCAAAGCAAATGAATCGGACGTTATACCGGTAAGATACACAACTATTCATTGCAACCGAATGGTGTTGAATAATTTAACTAATTGTTACTTGTAGACATTTCGCCGACGGCAAACAGCATGGACCTTTGATCCTAATGCTTCATACCTTGTTGCTGGTGGATTGGGAGGTTTGGGAAGAGTAATAATAAAATGGATGGCTAAAAAGGGGGCTAAGCATTTGATTCTGCCTTCACGATCAGGTATAAAAACTCAAGCCGCGCATGATGTCGTCGCTGAATTGAAGGAGAATGGCGTTTCCGTTATGACACCGAAATGTGACATATCAGTCAGTTCTTTGACGGCCGTCCTTGCTGAATGCGCTCACACCATGCCACCTATCAAGGGTTGTATAAATGCAGCCATGGCTCTCCAGGTACGTTGACCATTGCATCGAAATTGTTCATTATTGTTGATTTGTGACATAATCCGTAGGACTCCACCTTTGAAAATATGAGCTATGGGCAATGGAAACGCACGATTCAATCGAAGATCGACACATCCTGGAATCTGCATAAACTCCTGCCGCGGTCAATGGATTTCTTCGTCCTACTCTCGTCGTTGTCCGGCTTTTTGGGGAGTGCATCCCAGGCGAATTATGCAGCTGGGTGTACGTTTCAAGATTCTCTAGCACGGTATCGAACGTCTCATAGAGAAAAAGCAATCAGCATAGACGTTGGTTGGATGCGTACGATTGGGATAGTTGCTGAGACGAAAGAGTACCGTCGGGTAAGAAATGTCGCCCGAGATATGTGGCCTATTGAAGAAGAAGAGATCTTGTCATTACTTGATCTTTGTTGTGATCCTTCATTACCAGTCCTGTCCCCAGACAAGAGCCAGCGGCTGATCGGCACCAAAACTCCCTTGGATTTTATCGCACAAGGGGAGGACCCGATTCCAGCTGTCAGTACCCCAATGTTCGCAGCATTTAGATCAACTAGGAATGTTTCTCAGGCTGGATCGAAACGCGGGCTTAGCAACGATGGCGCTCTCTTCAAACAAGCGACGGACTCGCCCGAGCGAATAGCGATCGTTGTACGAGCGATTCGCTCAAGGCTATCCACAGCTTTATCCATCGCTCTAGATGATGTGGACACGGACAAGACACTCTTCGATTATGGAATAGACTCTCTCACGGCGGTCGAGTTTAGAAATTGGATTGGAAGAGAGTTCCATGCCAATCTGACTGTCTTGGATATTATGGGAAAGGCTAACATCTTGGAGATAGGTAGAGTGGTGGCGGAGAGGACGTCATTAGCGAGCTAAATACCCCAAATGCCCAGGTGCTTTACCCCGCTCTACCTATATAGGTAGGTACCTACCAACTATTTCAACAATGCCTACTATCACTGTGTTTCTAGGGCGTTACGGCGCATTGCTTGCGAATCTCCCTAGAATTTGGGTACCTAGGCGCCGAGTGCTGTCAACTTGCGATGGACAATCTCAACACGATGCCTGTGGATATGCTTGAAAATGGCTCAACTCACGTATTATTCGGCCAATTCTCATATAAATTAATTGATATCCATATATCTGTTGACTGTTCGAGTATGGCACAAACACTAGATATTTTTTGTAAAGTTGGGATGTTCGCTCGTTTTCCCCAAATTACTCTCGGTTGGCATCTCGTTTGATATTAGTTTGGTGTATATTTGGCTGTACGATGAGATATTTTGTATAACCTCTAATCTCTATTTCAGTGGAACTATCCTCCACTATTATGAGAGAAAAGAGGATCTTGAACTTGCGAGTTATTCGCATGTTTGATTGCTAGCGGTTGCCTGGACATCGGAATGGTATTTCAGAGTGATGGATAACCTTGTCGGATTCTAGCGAGAAATCCGGGGCTTAATTAAAACAGCCTCTATTTCGTGTGAAGGATTGATATCTACTGTATATAGGGGATTAGATAACCGTTCTTCGGCCAAAGTAAATTTCAACCCTTGAAAATCCGAGGGCTCTCAGTTATTACAATTCCCTCTTTAGTTTTTTGGGTTCTATTTCATTGCTTTGCAACTTGAGAGGTATGAGGTTCTGTAAGGGTGAACTTGGGGCTAGATCCTACCATGGTGAGATGTCGTAGGGAGTTTTACCTTCCTACCGAGGCCGTTTTCAGAAACGAAACAGCGCTGAATGCCCGACAAACATGCCTATTAGTGACTGTATGCAAAGGCTCCGGGCTTGTCGTTTCGGCCAGGATGTACCTCCCTACTTGGGTAGGTATTGTTCCTGTCTAGACGCACTTTGAGTATAGTCGTGAGTAGGGTTTCGTTTAGTTAGAGAAGATGGTTAAAGAGATTATTAACCTGTGAATAGCTAGGTAGGCAATGTTTTCGCTCAACTCGCTAATAAGACATTAGTGGCTCAAACACACTGTGCGGCGTTGACACACTTCCGTATGCAGGCCTAATGACTCAAAATTGTAGCAGCCACCCAAAATACTATATCGTTGGTCGAAAATAGGATCTCGTTGTCTCGCCAAGATTGTGTTTTGTTCCACTGGCATGCGAAATATCGAGGAAGAAACCGTTATTAGATTCATGGAGATTGTCATCGCCAATTATGAGACGTAGCCACGTGTAGGAGCTATTATTAGCGGTGGTATTGTTTGATTCGTAGACATTTTATGCCGCTAAACTCTGCCATGGCGTAATAACGAGTTAGATCGCTATCGTGTTCTAGATCTAGATTATGATATGTGTCAGTTATTTCCGAACGTGTCGTCGAGGAAGGTTAATAGTGGGGTTGAAATCCATGATGAACCCGCGGGACCCGACTTAGAAAGACAAAACAGAGCCCGATGCTATTCTCTTCTATTCTCGAATCGTTTGGATTTGGAAACGCAAAATAGGTTTAGCTCGCTGAAGGCGTATAGAAACAACGTGGTCACCAATAATTAGACGACGTATACTAAGAGTATAGCAAAGCTGTTGTAGTAAGTAGGGGAATAGTATGATACGAACAGCAGGATGAGGCGAAAAAAAAGTTATTTCCTTAGGCTATCTCCGATACGATTCTCGAATTACTGAAGCATGTTGTCGCATGTTGTAGAAAGAAAGAGCGGTATTATTGTTAGTGCATAATGTAAAGAATACCTAGAATGCGACGTCAAGTTAAATTTAGAGTTCTTGTCTACATGGGCTGTTACAATGACATGGCTCCCTTTCTCGTCTCACTACGGCTAGAACAAAGAGTCAAATTCAAACTCTAATTAATTAGGTAACTCGTGACAGTCGGAGCTAAAAGGGCGGGAACGAAAATTCGTGATGTCGGACCTTCCGAGACCGTGTTCAGGTAAAAGCCGGGTCATGAGGCCATTGTAATACGAACTTCCCCATCAGTGCTTACCAAATAGTAACCTAGCATCGTGAGACGTAAGAAGTTGGGCAACACGTTAGTGTGCTGCCCGGCGAACAATTTGCGAGTGAGCCCGAATTATTTGGTAAGACTAAGCAGGAAGAAAAAAAAAAAGTCGGCAGTTCATAAAAGCCGAGGACAAAAAGCGCGCCGGCTTTTGTTGGTTCTAGAATTTAGAGAAGTATACGGTATACCTAAGTTATAGTGATTGAATGCTAAGAGGCTGTGTTAAATGACTCCTACTTAGGTAGCAACTTAGTTTTAGAAGTAGGCCGACCGACCGACGCCCTTCCCTCTCTTTCTAACAGGAGTACTGAAGAAACCGGTGAATGGATTGGTGACGCCCGGGGTTTTGTTTCAACTATGGTGTTGGAGGAGGGTAGTACGAAAAAACCATCAAGTCATAGAATGCCATCAGGTAGTACGGTTGCTGGGCATCATGCATCATAGATGATGCACTACCGATAGGCTATGCTGTGGAACAAGGGACACTGTTTTCGGAGTTGAGGCTTGAGGGTTAAACTCCAATTGGACGTTAGTTATAGTGATCGGATGATACAATCGCATAGATTACTAACATCCCAAATTATTTCGCTTAGCCAATATGAAAATGGATACTACCTGATGTGTCTTCTATAGTAACTGCTTAGGTACAGTACCTAGTTAAAATTGATTGTAATAGCCTACAAAATAAACACGACAATACATGATGCAGTCAGACATACGAATAAAAGTAACAATAATTAGCGAGAATATTCTGTGACGCTAGGTATAATCAGTACTAGCCTAGGCGATACCCATGCTTTCGTTGACGCATTTCGTTCGTACCTGACAGAAATTACAGACCAAGACGGCGCTACTAGAAGCAAAGGACCCCTATGCGGGCAGGCGAGCTAACTCACTAGCAAGACCTAGTAGGCTGAGGTGGGAATGCAAGCCGAGCCTGTTAGCTGCCGCATATCCGTAACAAGATTCGTTTACCCACTTTGTACGACATAGTACATGTAGGCTCTGGAAGAAACTATCGTCCTACCTGTTCCGACTCCCTGGCTAAGCTGCCAAACCAAATCAAAACCAACGGATCTTGTACTCTGTGTAGAACCAGATTTGGAAAATACACTATTGATGCGACTCCAGTGGGAAAGAAAGAATAGGATACTTACACCGACAAGAATATTCTAAAGATGGAGTTGGTTTGTTGGTGTTGTAAAATTGAAATCGAATGGGAATGGGAATGCGCATTAGATTTCTTCTTGGCACCTACTGTATAGGCATGTCTTGGTCCGTTAAATTGAAATTGAACCAAAGATGACTCTTTCCTAACAGCCTTGGAATATTCGACTCCGTAGGTAGCTACTGAAAAACTGCGGCACGGTATTATTGCCTGTTACGCACTAACGGCTGAACTGAACAACTAAATCAGCTAAGCAGCTAAGCTAGTGCAGTATACTTAGGTACTTCCCCTTTATTTACAATTAACAATCAACACAACAGGACGAATGAATGAATTATGTCCCCGACAGAATGGTTTGCTCTAAAATAATGCCGTCACACAATGAAATACAAACTATGTTGTCATATATCATTTTATTCCTTATCTCCCTCTTATCATCATCTTCATCATCATAATAATAAATTCCACTTTATGTTTAAGAACCACTTGATCACGACAGTCACGATCATCGGATAATCATAGACATTATTGGAATTGCAACGTCACTTCTTTGGGGCTTCTTTGGGGCTTCTTTGGGGAGATGGGGTGATACGATCTACTTTTTTTTCTGCTATGACCATGATGGCCCCTGGGATACTTGGATACGAACAGGGGACTATCACGATATGAGATGACGGGGCGCAGCTCAGGATACCCCCTGTTACTTTCTAGGACATTCAGCCGGCCATTTGTCATTTGATTGGCCAGGACGGTTCAGCAGAGCCACAAATCTGGAGCATTCCCTGCTTGGCCGTCTCGGGTCTAACTACCTGCAGCTTAGCGGCTGGGTTCGAGTCTGGACTTCCCAGACAGGGGATGAAGGAGCCACCACCTACCCAAAGGAGTAGGCTCGGTCCAGTCTTGGTAGGTTTGGTAGGTTTTGGGAGGGACCCGTGGTAAGCAATTGGTAGGAACGAAGGTACGAAGGTAGGAACGAGTAAGGATATTCGATGTATTTGATTGTATTCGATTGTGGGAAGGCGCTTGTTACTCGGCGGTTGGCTCGTAAATAAAATCACATCTCTTCCCACTTCCCTGCAAAATCGTCTCCTTTCCTCCCTGATTATTCCCACACCTTCGTTTTTCCACAAAAACACGCGTTCCTCCCTTCACTGCTGTTTGTCTTACGTGTGCAGCGTGGTCCCGAACCCTTTCGTTTATCGTCCACCGCACGCAATTTCTGTCTCTCGTTTAAAGCAGAACCTTTTTAGTTTGATACCTTTTTAATAATCAACCCTCTTACTCGCTCTACCCTGCAGCCCTCGGCTCAGATCTTATAAGAAAACTACATAGCCACGATCGATCCCCTAGCTACCTAATCTCAATTTCCCTCATCTCAGCAAAGCACCGACAACAATGTTCTCCAAGCTCCTATCTGCCACCACGGTGGTCTTGGCAGCGGCCTCCTTGGTCTCTGCTCAAACCTCCACCGACTGCGATCCCACCAAGAAGAGTAAGCTCCTGTCGCATACCAATTACCAATTGGAATGCGATTTACTAACATGAAAGTGTAGAGTGCCCCGATGACGCTGCTCTTGGCAAGACTGTTACCGTCGACTTCAGCAAGGGCTCCAACGATCTCTTCAAGGTCGCTGACGGCACTAAGCTCACTTACGATGGTACTGGTGCGCTCTTCACCATTAACAAGGAGACGGATGCCCCGACCATCACCAGCAACAAGTACATTTTCTTCGGAAAGGTCGATGTGGAGGTCCAGGTCGCTCCCGGTACTGGTATAGTAACCAGTTTCGTGTTGCAATCCGATGATCTCGACGAGATTGACTGGGAATGGCTCGGTGGTGACAAGGCTCAGGCCCAAACCAACTACTTCGGAAAGGGCGACACCACCACCTACGACCGTGGTGCTTACCACCCTGTCGCTAACCCCCAGGACCAGGTCTACAAGTACTCTGTTGAGTGGACTAAGGACCACGTTGTTTGGCTCATCAACGACAAGCAGGTTCGAGAGTTGAAGTATGCCGATGCTAAGGGCGGTACCCGATTCCCTCAGACTCCTATGCAGATCAAGCTTGGTACCTGGGTTGCTGGCCGCTCCGACGCCCCCGAAGGCACCGTCCAGTGGGCTGGTGGCAAGACCGACTTCTCCCAGGCTCCTTTCGTCGCTCACTACAAGTCTATCACCATCCAGGACTACAGCAACGGTGTTAAGAACGCCGAGAAGTACTCGTGGAAGGATGGCTCCGACGGTTCTTACCAGAGCATCAACGTTATCACTGGTGACGGCAGCAGCGACGACTCTAGCTCCAGCTCTGCCTCCAGCACTGCTACCTCTACCAAGGCTTCTTCCGCTTCGTCCACTGCTAAGAGCACGGAGAGCGCTAAAAGCACCCTGACTACCTCGACTGTCTCTGCTTCCGCCAGCGCCTCTGCTACTAGCTCAGGCTCCAGCGCTTCCGAGACCGCTACCCCCAGCGGCACCGAGTCTCAGAGCGCTGGATCCAGCTCCAGCAGCGCCCCGGCTTCCCAGACCAGCTTGCCCACTACATCTGGTGCCTTCAAGGTTGGCTTCAGCAGTGCTGCCCTGAGCGCCTGCTTGTTGGCTGCTCTTATGCTGTAAAAAGTCATGGTTGTGTTTGATATTTTGTAACTAGCGCGCCCCTTTTCGGCACAAGCGAATCGGTGATCTGTGGTTCCTACTTCGATGAACCGGCTATTCAATTCTTCTTTACGATCTCTTGCACATACGCACCACTTGGCAGCCTTGTTTGCACGTCTTTGTAGAAGACGGCGAGGAAGTTGATATGCCCCCCCTTTCACATCCATAGTATTACTTATAATTACGGTTCACCTGCATCATCCGGTCGCTCAGGGGCTTGATGCCCGATTGCTTAGAAACGTTTAGTGCTCCGGCGAACGGGATGGGTTAGATATTGGAACGATTAATTGCATGTACATGGAGTGGAAGAGATGATACCTGAACAAAGGTGGTTTGAGGATGAGTGACATATATAGGATTGGGAGGGATTTTGTAAGCTCTGTAGCTTCACTGCCATCCAATGCATGATACCAACAGGTAGAGAAAAAATATACAGCGTTACATTTTTGTACCTACTACGTCTTTTTATCCTCATAATTGTGACACGTAGTTATTTAGACTTTCAGTTGAAACGCAATGCTCGAGCGGATATTCAAGATTCAACGTTAAACACAGTTTTCAAATGTGACGAAGAACTTTATCTATAAGGCGTCGGGTAGTCTTACCGAGGGTGATCCTCCACGTGTGGTGCTGTCAGTCATCAAGCATAAAAAAACCCAAATCTTCCTTCCCTCCCCACTCAGCTGGCTCTCAGCTTACTTTGCCCGATTCAGCTCAAACTCATTTTAAGCTCGCTTATTCGTTTCCCCGTATTATATGTCCGTGCCGCAAATAAAGGGGGTCGCTTACTCCCTGCCGAGAGCGGCTAGGTATTTAGCTGCGGAGAGGCGGCACGGGATCGCGGTGTGGTGACTTGGGGGTTTTTATGCGTTGTTTGGTTTACTTGGGAAGGGATACGGGTTGGGGTTTGTAAATAGGTAGACGAGTTTGCTTGGTGTTGGGAAACCTTCAATATTTTTTTTTAAATCTGAATAATATGGTACTGGGACTTCAATCGCGCAGATTTGTCTAGGCGCTTTGGTTCCAAAGTGTTGGATGCGACGAGGTTGTTAGGAGTTTGGATGTGGTATCCCTAAGGGATAGATGGTTAAGGCTGTTGAGGCTCGCGGGGACTTGTTGTTGGTTGGTGTAGGGCTTGTACGATGCGACCTGGTCGGCGCCTGTGGAACAAAAATAGGTCTCAAGGGAAAGACCACACAAGTACCCGAAAGGGATACTTAAATTGTAACGGGGGCTGAGAGCTGTGGACGCGGCCACCCTCCGCTTCTTAAGGCCCTTTTCGTCGGGCCATTTGAGATACGGGTCGCTGATGAGGTCTAACAAGTGTGTAAGCCTCGAAATATCCCCTTGCTGTTACTCTTGAAGTATTGACCTAAGAGCGATTTAGGCGCATATATCGCGTTGTTGGTTCTAGCGTCTGAGAGATTTGTATTAAGTGAGCGATATGGATGGGGCAGTATTCCCGAGATCCGCATGGGAGCAAAGAACATCGGAAGGCGAGGTAATGAGGTGACTATAGAACTTTTGATTTCATTATTCATGCCCAGCAAGCCCACCATTATGTCCAACGATATTCACTACCCGATGTCATACCAACCACCTGCAATAAGTGTAGCTAGGAACTGCAATCCTTGATCACTCATGTCATCCGAGTTTTCCTCAAATTTTGACCCCCTGAAACCGCATTTATACCCCCAAAGGTAGTTCTATGATAACTAGCCCCAGAAGACTTACACGTCTACTTAATTAGATACACCTGCGTACGACACCTAAGAACGGCGGCGGCGAGGACGACGCCGAAACGGTCAGGCGTTAAGGTGAGCCTAGTTAGAAGGCTGTGGCGTGCATTTAGGCTCTGTGAACCTGTCGTACCTTGGTTGGTAGTTTCGCCTACCTGACCCCAACGGGCTTGGTGGTTGAAAAGGGTAGGTAGGGAAATGGATGATATGTTGACGTTTAATTTTGACCGTGTGAAACTCAGATCTCCGTGAAACCCGTTATCCATTACCCACAAGATAAGAGAGGAACTAGACGGCGTTGCGAATCTCCAAATCAGAATCGCAAATAAATATCACTGTCGTATAGAGAACTCTCAGCCCCTAACGTTGAAGGCGAATTGAATAGCCCCCGAAGTAAATCACTTGAATTATCTTCTGTGCAGCCCTTGTCCTTTAGGGCATGTTGTCTTTCAGGCTTGCTATCCACACTATACCGAAGGATGCCGTCAATAGCATTGAGCAGGTTGAAAACACTCTGAGATAGTGCTGACTATCACCGGCGATGAATAGCGACGCGACAACGAAGATATTCAAAGGAATTCTTAAGATGCTGTAAACTTTTGCGCGGACATCATCTGGTACTATGCGGCCCTTGATGTAGCCAGTACAAGGCCAGTACATGCCGACACATGCTTCGAAAAGGCAGAAGAGCCAAAAAGTAGCGTCCTCCGTCTTGGGGCCAGCAAGCTTGACGAAGCAGAAGTTGGAGGCCAATAGGATACCCACTAGAAGGCGCGAGTATTTGAATGGTCTCTTCTGCATGACAATGTTGAAAATTAATGCAGCCGCCATCGAAGATGCCATGAAGCTAGAGAAGATATACCCATAAGGAAGCTCGGCGGTGGATTTTTGTACAGCCTTAATGGTTGGTGTCCAGTAAAATACGAAGAGATACATAGACCCCTCAAACATAGTAGACGCAAAGCCAATAGCTAAGATCGATGGCTGTTTTAGCGTCGACAAGAGACTTGGTGGCTTCGGAGCATCCTTAGACTCCGATTGTTTGGTGCCATAGTTTTCGACCTATTCACTCATCAGCTTCGAAACCTTGCAAAGGAATGTGGTTACACGCACCCAATTGGCCCAGATGATCTGGAGAGCCGTCCACAATAGGCCGATACTAAGCAGAAAAGGGGCCTTTTTGGTACCAGAGACCCTGACGAGCCATTCGCTGGCGAGACCACTGATTATGGCTGAAAGGCTATTGACAATGCTGGTGGTGGCGTAGGTTCTGGACAAATCGCATCCATTTTCGACAAGTTTACGCTCGCGAAAGTTGGTCACCATCCAACTATCGAAGACACTGAATAGGATACTTGTGCTGATACCGCCAAGGATCCTGCCTAAGAAAAGGAGGGGAATGGACGGGATGATGGTGAAAAAGCAAGACATGGCGTAAAGGAGACAAAAGACCATGCAGACAGCCTTCCGGCCATGTTTATCCGCCAATGATCCAATGAAGTAGGCGCTGATGGCGCCGGATAAGAAACCCGTGGCAAAGAGGGTAGAAACTAAGCGCTCGGAGATTCCATGCTCATCACGATATAGTGAGTACAAGTATGGACCCTAAGAAGGACCTGATTAGTTAAGAGTTCAACATAGTTAGATGACATCTCATCCTCATACAACCTACTTGAAGCCAATCAGCCCCCATAATAAGTGCGTAGACTTTGTACCAGTCAGCCTCAGGATGTGCGTCGTCTCTTGAAACCTGCTTTCGTGAGTCGGCTAGTTTCTTCAGCTCATTACGCCTCGTAGGCTGAGATGCAAGAAGGCCCGCACATAGGGCGAGTAGTCCGTAGAAACTATTTTCGTAATAACCCATGTTGATGATCCCTAGAGGGCCAGCTCGCCAAGACTTTGTTAATAGGTTAATTATGAGTTGACATTCACTCAAGACACTAGAATATGGAACACGATGTTGAGAAAAGATACTCAAATGGCGTATTTTATTTATTTATCTGAGAGGAAATGAAATATGAGATGAGATGAATACCGATGAAAGTGACACTTGTCGTTTCGTTTGAAATTATCCGGATGTGAGGGTCGAGCGCAACACGCTGCGACAAGACATGTTCGAGAGACTTGAAGGGGCCTGTTCCATATTGACGGGCATGCTGGTTCAGGTTTTTTTATAGGCAATATACGAAACTGTAGATCTTGTTTAAATAAACGTCCGGGGGGAGAATGAGATTTGATGCAGGTGTTTCGCAGATCGCATACAAAATGAGGCTCTATTCAGCCGGTTGTGTGTCATTGCATGTGAGTAGTAATAGAAAATAAGTTGTTTCTTGACAGAACGAATCCTGAAAAAGGGAAACACGAAACGGATGGACACTTGAGGCCTAAAAAGGAAATACGGGGTAAGGCCCAGGGTCTTGCCCCACATGCCAATGCCAATACGTCGGTACATCATCAAGAACTCTAATGCATTTAACTTTCAAGAACAAACTCAATTATGAATGTTATACAGCATAGTGTAAATACTTAGTTGCTTATATTGTTGCTTCATGTGCACTGAGTTTCTTCGTTGACCTCGGTCTTTTAATTACTACTCGGAGTAATCCGGACTTTACACCTATCACACGTGGGAATTCGGGTACAAAACCAATCGGTAGCCCGAAAAAGGAGTTTCACCGCTAGTTACCAGAGTCCTGCTGACTTTGGATTGACAGGTTGATTGCACATCATTCTGTCACTGCACAACTGTGACAGGTGGAATAGATTTGTGTACACAAGTATGTATTGTGAATGCACATGGATTACTCGATTAGGTTTCCTCCACGCATTACCTACTTTACCTAGCTAGAAGAGAGTTTGTGGACACTAATTCCGGATCCGATGATCGGTCCGGATAGGGAAATGGTCTAGGTACCCGTTCGAACTTTAACTTGTGTAGACTAGTCGGCGTTGCGTTGCGGACAGTGCGTTTCTTGGTCTTTTTTTATTTTATAGACATCAATCTTAGATAATTCGTTATCTTCTTTGTTATTTCCTCTCCAGCGGACCACCAAATCAAACTATTCAAACATCTAACCACCTCACCACAATTTTTATGCGTGACACTTAACATATCACATTAATCTACCTTCCTACCAAGTATCATTAATAACTTACGGTGGTAACGGACCTAAACAAAGCTACCTTAGAGGTAGCTAACTCTTCTAAAAACGCTGTATTGCATACTCTGCACGTTATTTGATCTTCCCATTCCACATATTAATACTACCATTTCGTAATAGCTACCTACCATCATCCATCCGAGCTGAGCTGGGATCATCAGTAGCCCAATCTGCCCAGTTAAAGGGAGATCTGAGACAGCTGTCAAGCCACTCAAACCACTCCCCCGCCGACATATCTTTTTTGGTCGGTCAGGTCATACAGTACCAGTACTTTTCTTGTGTAGTATTGTAAGTACAACACCTCCAGGATTCTACAGGACGATACCTACCTTTACATGCTACATACCACACATACTACGCATACCACGCCACAGTTATCCAACCTTTATTCACTCACTCGCCTGTCCGTCAAATCATCCTTCCCCAAAAATTCAGACCCCCGAGACCTTATCCCCGGGGACACCCCTCCCCTCACCCAGCCAGCCAGCCGTGTGGTTTGTACACCGACGCCCACGCCCACTCGGGCCAGCTGAATTGTTTTGGCTGACAGACGGATTCTTGTAATAGGTGTGAATAAGCAAATTATATGGTATTATGGCTAAGGAAGGCGACAATTCCACCGCAAATGCCGCCCAATCAAAACGACCGGCCGTGAACCGTCATGACAGCGACTCTCAAGTTAGCGACCACACATCCCACCAACAGTACCACCGAACCAAACCACAGAAACACGTTGTAGGGGCCACTGGACGTCACCACGCTCGCGTACCCTCCTCCAAAGGCTTACACAAACACCACGCTTCATCCACCACTAAGCTGGCACGACGACCTCCTTCACCTTCTCCCGAGCGCCAACCCACCGCTACTCAATCACACCGCCGCACTCCTTCCGATGCCAAGCTGCAACGCGATTCTTCCTCCTCTAACCTCAAGAAGAATTCTTCGCAGTCGAGTTTAAAGCGCAATCGATCACACGCCGAAATAGGAAAGCGACCGAAATCTGCAACAAATCTCAAGCGATCCTCCTCCAATAAAGAAGTAAGCAAATTAAAAGGCGCAAAAGGCCAAGTTCATTTCGATCTTGGTAGCGATCAAGAAGACGAGTGGGTTGACGCGAGCGCATCCGCTTCCCCGTATTTATCCAGGCGCGGCTCTGCCGTCAGCAGCGAACAATCTTCAGGAAAAGCGCATAGTCGCGAGAATTCGCGACCGCAGACTCCTCGCGAATCACCCTCACCTCGTAAACGAGAAACCTCGCCCAACCACAAAACGGCTCAACACAATCAATACATAACATCGCGATTACTCCAACGTACACCTTCCTCCAGCGCACCGCCCCAAATGTCCGCCGAGACCGTGTCGGTACGTCATCATTCGGGCTCGCCCGAGTCACAAGCGAGTCGAGGCCCGCCGAGCCTATATGGGACGCCCAAGAATGCTGCAATAGTTGGTAGTGGGCAGGAAGAGCTCACATCTCGCTTCATGAATGGTTCCGGCCCCGGCTCTGGTCCTAACGTCGAGAGTGGATCATTCTATACAGCAGTGCGAGCACCGGGGACCCGATCCGAGAGTATACGACGCCCCCAGTCGCTTAGTAACCTGAATCAAACCCACCGAACGTCGATAAGCGACGATGAGAGTGACAGCGCTCTCGCTCCCCGTACGAAAAAGTCTGTTTATAAAGCTGCGCCGGCGGAGAAGTCGCGGACACAACAGAAACTGAACCTCCAACGCGCAAGCTCAACCATCGAGCCAACTCAACCGGTCGGTGCCGTCGGCGTTGTGGGCGTGAGTCCGTTAGTCGGTGGTTATGACAATCGAGACCCTCGGATAGGGAAGCTTCTCGAGCGTACCGGTATGGAGTACCTTGTAGTTAGGCGATACCAAAACCCCATAGCCCGTTCAATAGCGAGACTATCGCATCTCCCCGGCGCAAACAAAAACCAGCACATACCTACCCAGAACGGAAGTAACGGAACGGCGAATGGAAAGAGGGCGTCCACCCTAGGTAGCGCAGGTCGTCTTGGACCAAACCAAGGTAATACAGACAAGGCGAAGTCAAGGCCTACGACGCCGCGGCAAGGGACATCGATACGATTAAACGGGGCAAATTCTAGTTTTGAAGGTGTCGAAGAGGAAAGGCTACATGATCGCATAAGTGGATCTAGCTACGCAGATGGAGCAGACGATGGTGTCGCCGCGATCCTACGAAATCTCTGGGATAAGAACATGGACCTTAGTGCGAGCCAGGACTAGGAATGATGAGGAATCATTGGGAGGCGTTTTGATCGGAGCATGGTTCGAGTCGGTTGGTAACCCGAGGGGGCTATTTACGCATATAAACGGTACTATACGGCCGAAGTGAGTTATAATTGGTAATGTTTTTTTACACGAAGTCCTTCGCATTAGACAAAATAAGTTGAGCACAGTCCTTGATGTCTCCAAGTCGGTTACATCACACGTGCCAATCATGGCCTTGCGGCCTCAGGGCGTATCTCAATGCCGAACACAGCGCTGTTAGCATAGAATTTCCATAGCGAGATTTACGATATTTTGGAATTTCTATTCCGCTAACTTAAAGTTGTCAACACTATTGGTATAAACAAGAATTAGGATTCGTGTCGCTACATGCTTGTCCCCTATTTTTCACCGAAGCAATATACCACGGGATCAAAGCCAAGCAAGGGGAAACCAAACGCTGGGATCCAAACTATCATGTACATGCATCTCTCTTCTGCCCGACTGCCCGATGACGTAGCGATAGACGCGGTGGTTACGGTACCGCGCTTACAAACGATGCGCCTCCGTTCCATCCTGTTCCGTCCCGAGCCGTTATGTCTTGTGATCGCATGGGGGAAGGGGGGGAAGCTCTGCGCCAATCGATCTGTACGTTGTCGTAACGTTTATCTCAGAAGACCGTATCGGTCGGCGTAGACGTAGTACGCAGTAGCCTCGGCAATTTTATAGCAATACCCCATCCTCCACTCGATTAAGAATCCAGTCCAAAACACGATGGCGGCCTTGGCCAATTTCACGGCAAAATTGACCCCATCTCTTCTCCGCCTCTCCCTGTGAGGTGTCTCCCGGTGAGGTGGACGCCGCGGCTTAAGGCCAATCCAGAGCACGAAGGCTATGAATCCGGCTAGCGGCCGGCATGTGTCCCGGGCTGTGCCGCCGAGTGTCACGATTACGTTTAGGACTAGCCCGGTGCTGACCATGAATATGAAATTGAATTCCTCTGGCATTTCGGAATAATCGTTGGGATATATTGGGCAGGTATAGAGGCGCCAGATGAGGATTAGGTGCAGGACTGCGAGGAAGAGACCCCAGACTACATGGCGGAGGTCCTGCTGGTCGATGGCTCGCGGCTGTACTTGGAGGCTGGTCATCTTTTGTTGATTGACTGATTGGGAGGAAAGGGCTTTATGCTGGTGATGTGGTGTTGTGGGGATGCTTGGTTGTCCTGCTGCAATATGAGAGGTGTTGGGTCGGCGGTTAAATAATGGTTCGGGTTTGACTCCTGATATGTCTGTCGTATGTCTTCTATTTACTGACCCATCTAAGATGGTTGATATAGAATATTAATGGTATTGAAGCTATTTTATTATTCTAATGGTGGAATGGTCCATCTCATGTAGGTAGAAAAGTTCCTACAAGGTTCTCTGGCAGTCCACCAGCAACGCGCTTGATGGGAGGGAACGATAGCTTGTTTACTAACATTACTGCATCTTACGTACCTTCTTGAACTCTACTGTTATGTGTCATTGAGATTGTTGAAGATAGAGTTCGATACTCTTCATGGCTAAACCCTACAAGTCCTCATCGCGCAGGACCGCTCGACTTTGGTAGTTGTACTTCCTTAGGTAGTATCAAATCATAGATTTATCTACAGGGCAGACAATGGTCCCCAACCATCCGAACTACCGTAGTAAGGGGCATGTCAACAATGGAACGAAATACCTTTAGAGTTACGAGTCTAGATCTGAACTCGGTATCAATTTAGGGCTCGCCTTCTGATGACGAAGTATGCGCCGATAGTAAATACCCCCTATCGTTCGGAGGAGAATGTCTAGACGTTGAAATAACCTAGACTAGGTAATATGTAGACGAACAAAGGAGAACATTGTAGCTGAGGGGACATAATTCACGGGTTAATCTAGGATACTGATAGAACTCTCGTTCGGAGTTTTGGATATACCCGATCCTCATAACAGTGCACAATCCCCCCACTGTGGTTATTCCAGAAACTCATCAAACCCAGGAAATACAAGAAAACCGTGGATACCCAGGTATGTTGAGAGAACTAGCTACCCGTGTTAGTAACGAGGGGCTTAAAATCGTATTATGAAACTAATTGCGAAGAATCTGCTGCAATGATGATGCTTTTCCAACTATTTGTTATCTCTTATTGAATTGGCTTGATACATAGGAACTCATTCCATGGGAAACATTGTCATTGGTTTTCCATGTTGCTATCAAGTTAATCAAGTAGGCTAGATGTGTTACTTGGACGACTTCATATATGAGGTATCGTCGATTAGGTATATTACGGAAGACAAAATCTAATAAACTTTCGAGCTGTCAAGTGTATAGGAATTCCTTAGCCCGTACCTGCCTACCTAAGGTAAATTATGAGGCTCTTTTCCGCTTCGATTTTCCTAGAGATGGTTGTGTCAATATGATTACATAAGCAATATATTTCCCATTCGGATTGACAATGATAATTTCGTGAATATAAGCACTAAAATGAAGTCTGAAGCGTTATTTTTTCAATTACCTACCGCGGAAAAGTGTGACCGGCCAAGGAAACATGCTTGTCGCAATTCATAATATTATATGTAGATGTGTGTAATTGCTTAGGGTTGTAAATGATCTCGTTGTGGTAACGTCTGATTGCCGAGGAAGATGAGTGGAAGCCAAGAAGCCCAAGAGATGGTTCCCGTCATCTCTTTGTAGACAACGGCATTAGTCGCTTCTGTTGAAGAGATTGGCGTGCTGATGTCCGATGACTTGGAGTTGGTTTGTTGGAATCTTATAGGTCGGCATCGACCGACGTTGATATGCACCCCACGAACATGACCACCAAAGTTCGGTCGTGGTTCGACGGTGGCCATATTGGTAATAAAGTGGTAAAAGGGTGTTGTAAGAACTTTACCTAACCTACCTAGACCTATGTAGCAGGTTGTCGTTATCCATGCGGCAACCTTGGACCGGTGGACGTTCCTATAGGGTCTTGGTCTTGTGCCAAGTTCGTAGCTTACGAGATGCGAGCCTCTTTTTTTTTTTTTGGTTCGATGTACTTGTCAGCCTGCACGGAATGATTCTTCGCTTCGTTCATCGGATGTGAGGCTTTTCTTAAGCCGACAACTCCACAAGCATCCGTACCTGAGCGCCAAGACGGTTTTCCCGGGCATGGGCTCAGGATAAAGTCCGAAGACAGGCGTCTTATTCACCAAGGTAAGTCATACCTACATACCTACCTAGGTAGTGTACATATGTACATCGTAACGGCGCATCACGAGACGGTGCAGCGCTGTCCGGTATTTTGAATGGCGATGCAAGGAAATGGAGCAGGCAGCTCTTTTGGGCATCAGTGTCGCATGTCAAGTTAACCCTACCCCGGCCGTCGAACCGGTTACGACAGGGATCAGAATTGAAGAAGCAAATCTGTGTTGGGTTTTTTTGTATGTCTTAAGCCACAGCGGGATCGCACGCTGGGCAGACCGGGTTGAACTGGGTTGGCAGGCGGGGAGAAAGATCATAGGCGGGAGATAGATGGTGGCTGATAGCGGATCGTGGGGGAACCAGAGAAAAAGGCAGAGGAATACTACGTATGTTTATGTGGTGTTACAGGGCTGCCGTGGTAGATCAGTACCTAGGATTCTCCTTTTTCTCTTTTACCGACGATGCGGTGACGTCCCAAGAAATGCCATGCCCTATTAGCCCGAGACGGTGACATAATTCATTCTGTTTGTGAGACGCTAACTATAGGTTCATTGGCTCTTCCGATAATGCAACCGAATCCTCCGGAACGATGCTTGCTGACTTGCAGCCGATAGAGGGCCTCTTTTTCTCGTGATGTGTTCGAAGGGAAGAAAAAAAGAAGAAAAAGCAAAAAAAAAAAGAGTGGAAGAGATAACTGTGAGGTACCATCTGATTTACCAACCTTACATCAAATGTACATGGTCACGATACATTGAATTCGGTACTACACATTTTATTGGAGAAGAGGATGATACATACCTAGGTACTATATTTGGTATTTTGATGATACCAACTATTGTCATCTGAAACTGACCACTGTCCATTTCTTCATTGTTAGGAAAAAGAACTGAAATTATTCGTCTGGGGAATTTAACATGTGTTATGGGGTAAAAAGGGGAGGAAAGATTGATATCTATGATATAAATCGATTAATAACCTTTATTAATCCTCTTTTTCCACTTAAGGTTCCTGGTCCCACAATTTAATCTTCTTTTATAACCAAACCTGGAAATAATAAAAGATAAGTAACCGATTTGATTTTTATTTTATACTACAAATGTATTCTATTCTTTAGCAAGGAATCTACCTGCATTTACACGTATTACAACATCTTGCGCATAAAGCACCAACTTTACTTACCATCGAGAAAGTATTTGCATCAAACGCTGACACTGACATCCATTGATTTGTAATATCTATGCAAAGACAATAGTAATAAAGTCGAACAAACTTAACAGTATAGACTAGTGTAGGAACGAAAATACGATGGACCGTACCAAGCCTCCGAACCGGACAAAGTCGGGTAAGCTTGTCGTCTTGTCGCACATGGTTTACTATGGACGTACATGGACATACATGGACTACTCTTCCTATACCCGAGACCAATTTTTTTTGTCCATTCCTAAATTCCCATTTCTTGTAACCTACTCCGTAATAATTGTCCCATCCCCGTCCTGGTAACCGTCCTGGTCCCGTCCTAAAGCCCCCCGTCCCACTT
This sequence comes from Hypoxylon trugodes, assembly GCF_022578975.1. NCBI lineage: Eukaryota > Fungi > Ascomycota > Sordariomycetes > Xylariales > Hypoxylaceae > Hypoxylon > Hypoxylon trugodes. Next base: position 558,806 of record NW_026250021.1, read on the forward strand.
CTTCTTAAGTACATATGCGTGCGTACTGGAGTCTTTCTCGCCCAAAAAGAACCCTAAGGAACCCTGCAACCACTCGGGATAGTCGAACGATTACGTTAAATGTATTCGCGCTACTAGCCAGATTCCACCAAAGGTATCTTTTCTATTTAGTAATGGCGGTGGTTTCAAGCAGGCTTTGGCCTGTCCCTGAGTCCCCTAATTTGTATCTTTTTGTATTTTTTTCAACCTAAACCCAGAGATTAGATCAGCCTGCATAAGTACTAGGTACAATGATGGTACGCGAGACACCGATCCTACCTGCGCTTTGTCGCAACGGTAGTTGGTTGTAGCTCGCTGTTTCCTCCGCAATCCGCCTCCAATCCGCCTCACCCCATTAGCCACTGCCCCGCTGCTAGTTGAGGCTGTCTCTACCGGTCAAAGTTCTTCCCATGTACCTGGAACTTGGCACGAGCCAACACGGGTAAGGTGCATACTCTGATCTAACTTCATGGAAGCGTTTCCCGAAACTTTGATTATTACAATTAATTTTCTGTCATTCTTTCTGATAGATAAGATTATCTTTGGGTTATCAATTGCTCCATTATAATTCGCTCATTTGGGTTTCCGTTCCCAAGCCAAATGACATGTCATTTGATTTCTTCAACCATAGTCTCAGGTTTCGTTCCTCTTTCTCCCCCCGGCTTTTACATATTAACCAGTTGAGAATAACATAACATATCCAATTACAATACATATAACCAAATCCACTTTGATATGTACATCTGTACATTGGTACCTTCATAACATCATTGCGGATATCTTTTTTTTTTATTCTTTTGTACAACTGTTGATTAATATAGTCGAATACTAGCGGTAAAGAAGTTGGACAAAAAATAGGCGATTCCTATTGGTGTCGTTCTATTAGAAGAAAATTAAAAATAGGAAGAAGGGAGAGAAAAAAAAAAGAAGAAAATACGAAGAAAACCAAGAACGAGAAAAAAAAAATCATTACTATTACACAATTAATCGAAGAAGTATTCTATTCGACACATTATACACCTACATATACATACAACATAACCTTGTCTGACCCGCCCTACCCAGCTTATCGTCATCACGCCTCGAATCCCAAGTCCCCCATACCCTTACCTTACTACCTTACCTAGTCACTTAACCTGAACTCGGCACCTATCTTATTGTATCTTACTTTATACATATGAGCTTTATTACTCTCCTCCAACATCTTTTGTAGATATCCCCTATCAGACATCGTTAACTGGTACTTCAATGACGAAGATAAGCCAGGCTTATCTTATACTCGCTTCGGTCATTACCTAGTACATATCTATCTACATACTTATTATTATTGACTTACATTACTTACTCACATTACATACGTACATACGCCTATCTTCTCGGCGTTGGAAACCGGAGAACAAATCATATCATATTATTAACATTAGCTTGGACCTATCGCGCGCCATCTTTATGCGATTCTAGGCCGCACACCCCCCCTTCGTCCCCTTGACCGGAAGAAATCACGAGCGCATGCGCCATTTGGTTTCTGCATGCGGCCTGTATCCAACGGTTATTTACCAGAAACCAGCGGGGACCCAGCATTGCGCTATCTCTGATCTCTGATTCCCCGGGTCGTCAATTTCGATAAAACAAGATCCCGCCAGACCGGACTGGTGAAAGGGCACGCGGGAACTCGCGTGGGTTTGACGCCTCCCCGCGCCACCTAACACCCTTTAATATTAAACAGCCTTATCTCCCCTACCCTTCCCTTATCGAAAGCACACGCACCCCCCCCCTTAGGGAGTGCCTAGAGGTAACGGAAGCTGCAGAGATCAGCGTCACTTGCTACGATTTGAGGTCGTACTGCGGCAGCGGACCCTGTCTCTTCAGGAGCTATCCTGGGCTTCCCATTCGGTTTACCCCATCGTCTCCTCTTGGATCCGGCAACACGCCATTACATCACCTTTGTAGCCCGGGTTCTAGGGTTGGCCCGTCATTTGACAACTAAGCGGGCCCCCGATAGGGATACGGCGTGAACCAACCTCAGCGCTTCGCAGGAAGAGAGATAGCGGTCTTGGGTGTAGGCCACCTAAGATCCCCGGGATAAGATTTTCAGTCATCATGTCCAGCTTTCACACCGTTCCTAGGACGGCTCCAATTGCTATTGCTCCGAAACCATCCCAAATATTTTCTAGTCGCCAGCATAGCCACAACGCCTCTTTCAATAATAGCATGAACAGTAATGATTCCACGGACTCAGACTCTGCTGTAAGTGGTGGCGGAACACCTTGTGAATCCTGCCAGAGAAGACGGATCAAGTGTATTATTGGAGAAGAAGACGAAAGTTGTATATCGTGCCAAGTCCGTGGGATTCCGTGTTCTTTAAATCAGAGCCCTCAGCCTCGTAAAAGAAAGTTAGCGCGTGACTCGACCGAAGAGAGCAACGGGAAGAGAGGGTGAGTGCTCACCGATACTTTTTTATTCGTTGACCCCCATCCTTACGTTATCACCTTGCAGCATGGTCAACCGACACTTGCAAAGAAAAAAATCGCTGACGTACCATTGGTCAATGTAGCTCGCCTGGCAGGTCTGATAACAGAATAAGGCGGCAACGTCAGGCCAGCTTGTCAAGTACAACTGCTAGCACTTCTTTAGTCGAGGAGATGGCTAATTTTGGCGGTCCAACTTTGCTCAAACGCACCCTCGGCCTTCAGGAAGATCGGTATAGTCAATACATCGGCCCTACCACTGACTTCGAACCATCCCTCATCAATCTTTCCCCCTTCGATCCGCAAGATGAAAGTTTACTCGCGCGAGGTACTTTAAGAAAAGTCAGCGACAATGATACGTTTTTGTTGCTGCCCGATAGCAACACTCCTGGCTACGATCATCAGTACAACGATGTCGACGAAATCCAACGGCTTGTAGCGCCTTTTGGCCGCCAATTAATCGATCTCTATTTCGAAGTTGTACACCCTGCCTTCCCAATTCTTCAAAAGAATGTCTTCTACGAAAAATACGATCGAAACTATCGGGAGTTTTCGCCGCCGCTATTGGCGGCCGTCTACATCCTCGCCATTAACTGGTGGGACTATTCTGAGGAATTATCCAAATCCCAGCGACCAAACGTCAGAGAACTGGAGAGATTAATACGATCGTCGCTAGCTGAGGCCATGTGGCGTCCGAAATTGTCTACCGTGCAGGCTGGACTTTTGCTTTCGCAAAGACCCGAAGGAGATCAATGGGCCCCGACTGCACAACTAGTAGCGATTGCGCAAGAGCTTGGTCTGCACCTAGACTGTACGCATTGGAAGATCCCGCCTTGGGAAAAGGGATTAAGGAAGAGGTTGGCTTGGGCTTTGTACATGCAAGATAAATGGGGGGCTCTTGTTCATGGGCGACCGTCACATATTTTTAGCTCTAACTGGGTTGTGCAGCCCTTAACACCTAATGATTTCCCGGAGACCGAATTAGATGAACAGAATCCAGAAGAGAAGATGGATATCGAACGGGGCCGGACATTGTTCGTACAAATGATCTATCTTACGCAGGTTCTAGCCGAGATTCTCGAAACTTTTTACACCCTCGAGGCCATGCAGAATGTTAGCAACGCTGGACAGCAAGGCACCCACATTGTATTGGGGATGGCTAAACCGATACAGCTTAAGTTGAAAGAATGGTACGCCGCACTTCCAGCTGTGATCCGTATGGATTCTTCCTTTCAATCCGGCGTCGTTACGTCTACCCGTTTGTCGAGTATTGGGTATTTGCACCTAGGTTACTTCGCGACCGAGATCACTTTACACCGCCGAATCATTCGATCCCTTGAGACCGAATCGCAGGCCGTTGACCCTTATATCCAACATATTTGTCGCAGCGCCGCAAAAGCCCGTTTGATATCCGCCATGGATTTTGTTAACCGTTTAACTCCTCAACACCTCCGATCCTTTTGGTACTTTGCCTCCAAGACCAATTTTGCTTTAATAGGCACCTTTGGATCTCTTTTGTGGGCTACCTCACCAGGCCGTGAAGAGGCTGACTGGTACCGACGAAGACTTGGAGAATACCGGTGGACTTTAAGTGTTAGTAGCAAGCCCGGTGAATCCAAAGGTCTGACCGATTTTGCAATGGGTATGCTCGATATATCAACCGGGCTATTGAAGCAACTCCCCGAAAAACCAGAACTAAGCCGTAGCGGAAGCGCCGTTGAGTTTGAGGCTGGCCGACGTTCGAGTATACTCTCTATGGGCCTGAATACTATAGGAGAGCCGCATAGTAGCGGTATGGGCAGCGCCGATATCAGCAACATCCAAAGTCCGGAGAGTCAAATCGACAGTAGCGACGAGGATTATGACACATTTGCTCCAATGGCCGGAATGGCTTCTATGGGCGACTGAGTTGAGCTGAGAAGGCTAGCATATGGCGGTTTCCTTCCCTTTTTCTTTTTTTGCTGTTTTAGGTGTAATGGTAGAAGGGGATTGGCGAATGAAGTAGGAATAGAAAAGACTGGGATGAGGCAAGGTCACGCCATAGGCACGAAATCTGACGACTAACCGGATCTATGAAAACACCATCTTATAGGTATATATATCCCTTGGACATGGACGACTACATAGTATATATGTAAGGGATGTCTTGGCGAGGATATTCGACATTTTTATGTTCAACGTTTCTTTTTGTATTCTCTTCTCATACTCTTTTCATACCCTCTCATCTCGGATACCCCCATCTAGAGGTCATCTCCTTTGCATTTGTTAGGGCGGCCCAAAAAAAGTCGTCGTTTCTGGATCTCTTGCATTGCGAATGGTTGCTGGGTTTGCTGGGCCGGGATACTGTCGTCGGAAAAGTAGGGGCATTTTGCGAGGCTGGGTGGTTGATGGATGGATGGATGGTATTGGGGAGAATGTGATGCGATGTAGTGAACAAGCAAGCAATTGAATCTGATTAATGTCATCCACCACTGTGTTTATCGCTGTGTGTGCGTAACTTGTAGTAAGAGGTATGGTGGCCTGTCTGCTATATGCTTTACTGACAATTCTCAGGATACCTAGGTACTCGAGTCTTCGAAGTCACGGTAGACCTGCGACCTTTTGTATTTGAGGTTGGCCCCGTTAAACCTGTGTTACCGGCCATCAAGGTTAAATGGTACTATCCACTCGATATGGTTGATTCCCCTCGACCCTGATGGAACACTTTCGAAGACCGGTGTGCTATGATTCGGTCTGCACCCCTCGAGTGATGGAATGAAATGTGCCTGTGCCTAAGTCTTCATGGGGGCCAATTCGCAAAGAATCAGGTCTCATCCCTTAATTTCCCCCTATTTGTTCACGAGTTTCCACCTCGAGCGCCCTTTCGTTCATCTCCTACTGGACGTTGATATCACTAACGAGCTTATCGGGATGAATATAGCAGATATGTTTATTACTTGTTTCATGCTAATGGGTGTATAGTACTGAACACTATTTACAAACGAAGATCAACTATGCTACATGAAGTACACAATTTTTTCCAACAATAATCAAACATGTGAGCAATAATACACCAAAAATATGTACTAGAATCTAGAACCAATCGAGTCTAGAGATGAAAAAGACGTTTAGATCCATCTACTCAGGGGCCAGAGCTAATCAGAACGGGCACACCGGGCTGGGAGCCGCGGTCGAAACTGCACACATTGGCGCAGTGGGCAAAGGCCGTGGGCTCGGCAGTGTTGTTGTAGATGAGTTCGATCCATTGGATTTGCATGACTGCGCTCTGTCCGCTCTTCATCACACCGCTCCAGCTCCCACCATCGGACCAAGTGTTGAATAGTACGGTAGCCGGGTCACGGGGTGTCTGGTATTGAATCGATCCAACATGGGCACCATCAACATACCAATCGCTAGAACCGGGGGTCCAGTCGTATCGGTGCGTGCGCCACGCCGACCAAGTACCGGGGATCGTGATTTGCTCCGTGGCGTTCGGCCGCGAGACACCGCCGACTGTGGACGGTTGGTTGGTGTAGTGGACCTGGTTATTCGCCTCTTTCGTGAGGATCTCCAGGTCAGCTTCCTGCACATCGGCGTCCGTGTTGCCGCCCCGATACGTAAACATAGCCGTCACAGCACCAGGCGAGCCTTGGGTTCGCGCGTACATGCGCATAGACAGGAACTGGTAATTCGGCGAGATACTCTGGATCTCAGCCGAGGACTGGAAGTTACCCGCTGGGTGTCTATACGTGCGCAGCGAGAGGTACGTCTTGGAACTCGGGTTCGCGTCTGTGTTCGATTGGATGTATACGTCGTTCTTCGAGTACGTCTGGTACACGGTGGCGTCATCGGATCCGCCGACCCAGTTCTGGATCGACCAAGTGTTGGTGAAGGCCGTGCTGTTGAAGTAGGCGTTTGTCACGGGTGCGTTTTGCGCGTTGGCCCGGTTGTCGATGGGTGCTGGGACCCGCGGGTTGGCGATGTTGCGGAAATCGAAGAATTTGGTGTGCGCGAAGTATTTGGGTGTTGAGGCGTTGGTTAGGTAGCAGTGGCAGTTTGGATTGGTGGTTTGCGCCATGGTGGTTTTGGGCATGAAGGAGGAGAATGCGGCTAGGATGGCCGTGGCCAGGGCGTGGGGTTGGAGGGCGACCATTGTGATGATGGTTAAGGTCCCGGAGGACTGATGTGAGGCTGAAGTACCTAAGTAGGTATGGGAATGCCCTCAATGGAAGATTTGCTCAAGGATGTGTGTGAAGTGGTGCTCGAGGCTGGTGATTAATCCTCAAGGGGGCCATCTTGAGGCTCTTTATATAACCCCTTGCCATTGTATAGAGCTCCATCGGCGGTGACGTCTCGCCGGACCTGCGCCGGCCACCCCAGCAGACGTTTCGAAACGGGGATACCACCCTAACCGGATTTGACATGAGTTGCCTACACTGGCAAGCAATTTTTTTCTTGGCAACGATCATCGCCCTCGATGTGCATCGTGGGAATACGTGCATTTTCGTGTAGAAAGCAAAGCATCATGCAAGACGCGAGTCAGTTACCGACAATCCTCGAGGGACTATCCATAGCTAACGCCGGCGCACTAAAGCTAGTTCGTAGGATAGCCCCTAAAGCGGCCGCAGCGCCGATTTGCTTTGTATTCGTCACAAACTACGGGCGAAATATTCAATCTTCTTGTTTAGTACCACCCCAATATCCCCTTCGTTCCTCCACGCTTATTTTCGGGGCGATTTTTTCATCCTATGGTGGGAAGCGTTGCTGGTGAAGGAAACGCCCGAAAACAGCAGCTCAGTACTAAAACATGTGGGCCATGGGTATCCTTCATGTTCTAAAATTCTATCTTGCGGTTTTACTATGCTTTGCCGCATGTGAACATGAGTTGGCTACTCTGTAAGAAGCTTGTTAGACCGGACCCTTCATTTACTCCCCGGTTCACACCCGTGCCACCTACCCCCTGCCCCTGTCTTCCGCTGCCTCCAATCCTAGACGCCTGAACATAAATTTGGCACGTCCATTTGCGCAGGGCTTGACAACGTTACGTCAGACAAAAACGACTGTCAAAAGGCCCCTAGGTTGTGACCTGCCGTACCGGGCAATACCAGGATATCGTAGTGGCTTCAACCCCTTGGACTACGCATACCTACATAAACTTCGAATTAATCTACACTTACACGAGATATAAGCTCTACTCCACGATCTTCTACTGGATTATCGCGCTTAATCAATGTTCCGCTTTGCCCAGCGGCTAACTTGTTCCTGACGATCATGTTTTTCTGCCACTATTGTCGTCCGGTGTGCTTGTCATACGTCAGCAACACCCTAACCTAGAGAAGCCCCTCAATTGAGGACTCTAACTAGAAGGGCCCAGCAGATAGAAAATCGTATCATTACCTACCTATGTAATTAAAATTTATGCCGAGAGGCTTGTATTGAGGCGTAATGGCTAGTTTTGAACCGATGCCGAGCTGCGAACCGAATGCAGTAACAACCATTGGGGGAAAGAAGACTATTCGAGTTATTTTAGAGCGCGGGCTCTAATGTAGGTAGCTCTTTAGCTTCGTGGATTAGCTCTAGTTGATATCGCCACTTGGCTAACTTGGGCAAGTCACCTGGTCCTGGTGATAGCCTCATGTGGCGGACCCTTTCATCCTTTAGCAAATCTGCTTGTCAGAATGCACAGATTATTACCATTTATGACGATCCGCACTAACTTTTGAGTTCAGTATGCATCTACTTTGGTGATATGTATTTCGAAAACTTCCTAAATAAGCTGGTGGCTTGGCAAGTGCTGCGAGGAGTAACTTAAGAGTGCATTTGAAAGCTAAGAATTCGGTCCCATGTAGCCGGATATACTGTAGAGTTCGTTATCAGAAGGTGCTATTCAAGCCCTGCTATATGCGAGTGCTATGTCCTATTCGATTCTCCCCCGAATTTCTTTGGTGGTGGGCGTGTTCTGGCCTACTACTACTCGATGCCTCACCTAGGTAGATATATCCTGAGCGATCTACCTCGCACAAATTGATTGGCATCTCAACCTTGCTTCAATTGGGAAGTAGGAATAAACTCAATAGAATTCCGAGAATACGAACTAGTAAGAAGATAACATCGAGATCTACCACACGAAGCTTCTGTCAATATTGAATCCCTGGAAAACCCTACATGGACCGATAACACCGAGACAAAAACCTAATTCGGACGCCCAGGCTAGTTTTACTACATTTTTACTTGATTACAATGCCGGATCGTGAATACACGAGATTTATTCTAGAAACTACATGGGTATTGTTAGATCGGTGGTTATTCCGATGCAGATCTTCGTTGTGTAACATAGGTTTCATCCCCCCCTTACTAAAAATGAAGTTACTTTCTACATGTAAATTCTGTCTATCTTCTGGAATATTTTAATCATATCGAATCTTGATACGGATATCCGTTATTGCCGCCGCAGATTTGCCCCGTAGCCCACAGGAACCCACATTCGGGTCGGCCCTGACGAAGTATTAACCGTATCAAGGCATACTCGCCGGTTCAAAATGAGTGATATTATGGAATGAACTTGTTCATTCCCGATGGATACCCGTATAACTCGTTGTTACTGTTTCTCCTTCCGGACTGTTCTGTGGCTTTCTGTAGATCTACGAAACAATTACAGGAGGAAAGTATAACCGCATTGACACGCGGCAGGCCGGAGGTGACGTTTCCTGATGAAGTGTGCCTATTCTTGCTATCTAGATAGACTATTCCTCAATAGGTCTCGGACCCGAGCGCGCGGCTCATTTTCAAGCCAACCAACGCCGGGTCGTACGCTATTTTCACTCTCCACCTTCTCCCCTATGCTCACCACAGCTAAATGTTGCTATAATAGTTAAGCGTGGAGCCGATGGTAGTTTAGATCTCTGTGTGGGGTGAATAGGTTGAACTTCATGACTCGCTTCTTGAGGCGATGAAAAACCTCACCCGAGTATCTGGCCAGAAAAGGGGAAAAGAGGCTCTAAATATCTACTAGCTAGAAGCGTGCGTCATCGCTTCACTCTCTGGGTAGGTACCTAGGTAGTTAATCAGTTCTCTGTCGTTCACAATTGTGGCGCTCTATAATATTATATACCTAAGAGATGAGATATAAAGACTTTGATTATGCTAATCATATCTTATATATATCTTGACTTCATTTTGTATTACCTCCTGTCCACCCGTGGGGGTACAGAGGTACGTACCCCCTTTTGAATTGAACGTAGACAACTTTGCTAATTCTTGAGTATAGCTGGGCTGTAATCATAGTATTTCATCAGTTAGGGTAATGGGTTGCATATAATGAACAAATCCCATTACCAATTAGAATCATATTGACCCTTGTGGTTGTAAAATCCATCGACTCAGGATCAATTACCCTTACCCAAAAGTATCAGCCAAGTCATATGATTATAAATTATTAAACCGAACGATAGGGAGCTCTTTATACTGATTGTATATGAATTTGGGGTTGATAATGGTAGAGTAATTGGCCGGCACCGGCCTAGAGCTATTGCGTGATTCTCGAGGGGTTGTCGCCATTGGGGGGTTACTATACCGGGACATCCGTATAAAACACTCCATCATGTACTTAGAAGCTTCTGAAACCGAAACATATAATCTAGAAACTGTAATAACTGGAAACGATCATCAAAATGCCTACTGAATTCATTAGTTTGACATTTCCGAATGCCTCTACGGAGCTCAACCCGATCCCGAACCCGGGGATTGACCCGGACTATCTTGCTCGGTATGCCCGGAACCTAGATGATTATGAATTCAATTATACCCTTGTGCCGTACGATTCATCGTACTTTGACCCCTTTACCGTTGGAGCTACTATCGCTGCAGCTACCAAGAAATTGAAGATTATCATTGCGCTTCGTCCGAACACATTATATCCCACAGTAGCAGCCAAGGCGCTCGCTACCTTAGACCAGCTCAGTCGGGGTCGCGCTGTAGTGCACTTCATCGCTGGTGGTAATGACGTCGAGCAAGCAAGGGAGGGCGATTTCCTAAACAAGGAAGAACGCTACGCCCGCCTCGAAGAATACATCAAAATTCTAAAGCGAGCCTGGCAATCCGCAGACCCCTTTGATTGGGACGGTAAATACTACCAATTCAAGCAATTCAGCAATCGCGTGCGACCGGTCAATGGAACCAGCATTCCAGTTTCAGTCGGTGGATCATCCGACGATGCATACAGGGTTGGCGGCAGTCTAGCCGATATTTTCGGCTTGTGGGGCGAGCCGCTCAAGGAGACCAAGGAGCAGATCAGCCGGATCTACGCCGAGGCCGAGAAGGCGGGACGAGCCCCCGGAGACCGTCCGCGTATTTGGGTTACGTTCCGACCGATTGTGGCCGAGACGGAAGAGTTGGCGTGGGCGAAGGCGCATCATATTCTCGATGTGCTAAAGGATAAGAAAACTGATAGCAGGGGCAGGTATCGGACTGATACCACCACGCCTCAGAATGTGGGGTCTCAGAGATTGCTTGAGATTGCGAAGAAGGGTGAGGTTCAGGATCGCGCGCTGTGGTATCCTACTGTGACGGCGACGAATGCGAGGGGCGCTTCGACTGCGTTGGTGGGATCCATTCAGACGATTGTTGATTCCCTGCTTGATTACGTTGATATTGGTGCTGAGTTGATCTCTATCCGTGGATACGATAACTTGAATGATGCGATTGATTATGGGCGATGGATCCTACCAAGGGTGCGCGAAGCGCTTAAGGAGAGGGAGGGCCAAACTAATGGTTCCAACTAAGCAAATCTGACGGGCGGCTTATTACCTACCTGGGTAGTTAGTATAGAGTGATTCTTATTTGGATTGGCGATTTTGTGTCGGCTTCGGCGGGTGGGGGGATAGGGGTTAGGGTCCTGGGTGGGTATAAGGAGGTGTACGGAAATCACTCTATTTATTATAAACCATCTCATAACGTCTCATGGATAAGGAATGAATCTAATTTCTTCCAGTGCTTAGGAAATAATAGTGATCGATTACGAAACAGGCGAACTTCCTTCTGGTTGTCGTAAATATCCCACGTATAGAGAGCATCCTAGCATCATGCCTTTCCTCCTTTCATTCAATACAGTACTTCATTATTCTAGTCTCTCGGGGCAACCCGAATCATACTTCTCTCTGGATGACTCTTAGGGTTGGGGTTCTGAATGCTTTCTGCCATTTGATTCCGATCAACTTTCGATAGAGGCAACTCCTTTCCGACGAGCTTCGCTTTTGCAAATTCTAGAAGCTCGGATTTCTTAGCTTGATCGGAAATTTGGCCCCAAAGGTAAGCGTAGGATTTCATTATCATGAGATCCCAAAGGTCCTTGTATTCTTGAAGGTCACGCTCAAATAGTAGCACAATAACGATTGTGCGGGCAAGGACATCGACTGGTCGAGTCGGAGCTAGTTCGTTCTTTGATATATGTGCCTCTATTTCTTGAGCCGCGTCCATAAGGAGAGGCCCTAATATTGAGCATACGTCAATCTCGAAACTCCCATCGAAGTTTTGATATGTGAGAATATCGGCTACGAATTTCTTTGACGAACGTGGTACCATAGGGGTCTGTCTAAGTTGAGTTGAATCCGATTGCGGTTCAACAAAAGTAGTCGGCGCAAACTCGGGCTCGAACATGGTCGTATCCTCTGAGATTGTATTATAGTAAGACCGTCGGGATGTCACATATTTAATGGTCTTGGTATGGGATAACGACTGACTGGTTTCTGGTGGTCTCTGAAGGGTTCGCTCTCTACCCGCCATCAATCGGTTGAAATCATCCATCGAACCGCCTGAAGCTAAAGATTCGTCCATAGGCGATTGACCCTGTTGCTTCGATGAGAAGCTGCTCGCTGAGCTCTGAAAAGAGTCTATTTCTCCCCTAGATAAATTTCGATATGGAGTCACGCTCGGGTTAGGGTTTTCGTCGCGCAGGGGCCGCGGCGGCATCACCGGAGTGGTGTCTTCACCCATAAAATCGAAGCATACGAATTGGTCCTTCACTGTCTCAGCGCTACTATTATTGTTTGGTTCGTTTATAATACGTTTCTTTTTTCTATCTCTCGTTGTACCGCGTGGTTGAAGCAAGTCTAGATCATCGACAGGATGTCGGACAGGAAGGCTGGCATATTTTGGCCAGCCATCTTCTTCGGACTCTGGCTCTTCCTTCTTTAAGAAGAAACTTGTCCATTTCGATGCTAGAGAGAATCGACAGGCAAGTTCCTCAGCTCGGGCTTCGGTAAGCTTGGGCGTCGTGTTGGAGCTGGAACCCACGCTACCCCTGGAAGGAAATTCGAAATCATCAAGAATAGCCCGAACGGCAAGACTGTGAATTGTGGAATCAGGGGTCTGTAAAGCCGTTATCGAAGTGGGAGTAGAATCCCATCCGCCATGAGCATTCAATGTTTCGACGGAAATTTCATTCAGCCTCTCCAGCGACGAATCTGTCCCGGAAAGCAGAAATATTCGGTCCCCCTGAAACAAATTAAGGGTCTGCATATTGGCTGGTGACGTTAAAAACTCATCTTGCACCTCGCAACCGTTTAAGTTGAGCCGCCAAGTGCCAATATGGCTTGCAAGGGCCGCTTTCAACATGGAAACAAGGCGATCTTCCCAGCCGCCCATACTCGCTTTTGGGATAATCTCGGAATAACCTCCACCCCGTGAAGCGATCCCTTGCACAAGAGCATGTGATACATGATCTCCGATTCCTAAAGAAAAGAACCTCATCGCGCCTTGTGAGACGGTCCTGGTTTTCTCAATGAGGGCAAGGGTCTTGTCAAGTCCCCAAACTTGCCCATCCGTCAATATAATCACGTCGCAAGGGCGTGAGAGATCTCTAGATCTTACTAATTCGCCGAGCGCCCTCAGCAGCTCGGTCCCTCCCATATCAGCTCTCAACATTTTGACATAATCTAGTGCCGTTGATAGAGACTCTGAACTATAGACCTGTGATTCTTCCCAAAGCTGCCTGTGGGTAGATCCGAATGACCAAATGTTGAACGTCCAGCCGACAGGGATCCCCTTAAGAAAGAAAAGGAGGGATGACTTCACAGAATCAATTTTATCGTGCATGGAGCCAGATCTGTCAACAAAGAAGACAACTTCTCCAACTGTAGAAGCTTCCCGATTTCTCAGCATGAGCGAAGGAGGTATCGCTAGCATCATGGCCTTCTGACCCTCGAGAGATGGATGCGTCTCAATCCATGCATGAGGATGGCTCATCTTTTTCAAGGGGCTAGTTTCGATGGTAAGTTTGAAGTCCCAGTCTAAGAATTCACCCCCGTGGTCCAACCTGACGGCGGTAACCTCCGGACTTGAGTCGCGACTACCCTCCGAAAGGTCTTTCCAACTCGAGGCTTTCCCCTTATTAGGACCGCGGTCAATTAGTATCTTATGGGTTTCACTCTTGATTTCAACTATTTCGGAAGCTTCTATGACGTCAAGCTGTAGAGTAAAAGTATCAGGCTCATCCTCAGTGATCAGCCCGCGGACACCAGCGGGAGAAGTCCCGTATCTATTCGCGATAGCGGTAGGAATTGTAAATGTCCATACGTCTTTCTCGTCCGAGAATTGCCGCTTCAATAGCGCAACGTATGTTATCTCAGCTTCAATCCTCGTATTTGAGGGAATATTACCAAGGGAGGCTGTGAAGACCTCGGGTGTATTGTGCTCCAGCAGCGCAGCGACTTGGTTCTTCTCGACTGCCTGCTGGAATGCTTCTTGAGCTTCTTTCCTAGGGTGGACCTTAGCTGTTAGAATACTATCCCGACCAACTCGACATTTGAAGCTGGTGACTGTGCAGCCGCTCGTCAATGGGAACACATAGGATGCTTGGCGTATTGGGGTATCGGCATGATTCCAAAATACTTGCGATACCGTTGTTTTCGCGGTATCGTCTAGAATACGTCCATTAATCGATATTGATGAAGGAGGCAATACATGTCGAATGGTCCTTTCTGGGGTATTTGGGGATTCTTGAGGGACTCTCTGAGGATCTGGATGTGTATAATTGTATAAGTAAGAACGTATATCTACGTCTTCTAGATCCGATGGTGGCGGCTCCCGTACATCCCAGACAATACCTGCGCCAAGAAGAGTCATGATGATACGAATAGCTATGGGTGGACGCTAAGGTGAAGAACCCTCAACGTAATAAATTGAAGTTGGTGGCTCGGAATAAATAACATCGCATACAGCATACGAGGCAGATTGGTTTCTGCCTTGATTTATCATGCTAGATCTTGGTAGGTGGAGGAGTAGGAGGCTGAGCCCTGCAATGCAACTGTAACGCGTCAAGATGACCCTATCTCGAAGAGGCACAGCTTCTAAAGGAATTTCCCCTCTTTAGCCGGGCGCAATGATAAATCGCATCAGTTTGAGTCCTACCAATTTGATTATTTTCTACCACCAATACCTGGGTACTGAAAATGTCGTTTTCGCCTTCTATCGGTGATGTGGTCCTGCTAGCTCAGATTGCTTGGAAGATAGCACAAGCATTCACTAAAGGTCGCAACTCTGCCCCCGCCGAGTTTTGCGAAGTGGAAAACCAACTCTACTCTCTCAGTGCCGCTTTAGAAGCGATTAGGAGGGCCCAAGATGAAGGACACCTCGGGCGGGGTTCGATTTCTAAATTGGAATCCTTAGGAAAAGAGGTCGAATTATACGGTCAGAACACAGCTGACCGCGTCATTCAGAATTGCCTTCGGACTTTAACACATCTTGATAAAGTCGTCCAGAAGTATAGCGTGATTCTTCATCCATCTACATCCCCATCACAGGGGTTAAGATGTTGGAACAAATATGTGGTAAAAAACTGGAAAAAGATCGAGTGGACAACAGAAAAGGGAGATCTGAATACGCTCCGAAGTCAAATAACGGTCCATACCAATAGTCTAAATCTATTGCTTGGAGTCGCCGTGAAGTAGGTAGACGATGCATCATCCCCAGTCTCTCGGCTTTTTGATACTGATAAATGCTAGTTCCCAAGCTTCCGAAATTAAAATGTCCGTCGAGAAGTCTTCGAAGATGATCAAGGAGTTATATGAATGGTACGAGAGTAACTTGAAGGGCTCCGAGTTAACTACGGACGTGACTTTAAGAGCCGAATCATCGGCTATCGTCGGATCGGATATTCACTACACATTCCAACTTGGCCTTCGAAAGGATCAAGGAGAAGAAATAATTTGTCGCCATGCTGGTTTCAATAATCACTGGAGCCAAGGCTTTTCGACCAACCCTGGTTGTATAGAAGTAGAACATATGCTTGTTTGTGCTTGTAAAGATCACGGAGAGCCTGGATTGCATCAGTCTGCTGTCAAAAGATATGATGGTGAGCAGGCGTACCTACGACATTGATGACGGGTTTACTTACTTACCTTCAGTGTCCTATTTGACATTCCCTGTTCGACTTGCAACTGCGAAGAGGTCTTGGCTACTCTACAAGACCAGCGACAAAGTTACAAATCAGCTTGTCACCATGTCTATTACCAACATTGATCCTGGTTGTCTGTAAGATGCCATCTATTGGCCTCCCAATTTCCATACTGATGCGGATGAAGATATCCAAATTTTAGAAGAAGCGATCCTCCAAGGTTTAGCGATTAAGCAGGCAGATATGATACTAAGCCAAGGAATCGGGAATAACCTCGCATATATATCCACCGATACGAATGAAGAGCGCATTATTGCTTCTATTGGGTAAAATACTCCAAGTTTAGTAACTTTGGTTATCGACTGACGTTTTGATTTATCATCGCAGGGAGCTTAGGATTGCGCGGAAGTCAGTCGAATCAATTACTTTTAGCCAAGCCGGGAGAATGTACTCACGTAAACATGTCGAAAACATCCAAATATTGCAGTATCAGACCATGAGTTCGAACACAGCGATAGAGAGAGGACAGCTTGAAGCGCTCCAGCCCTTAGATTATGCAGAGGTCTTGCTTGTTTACGGAGAACAAGATGACGACGAAGAAAGTGATATTACCAACAGCGCTCTACTCCGTAAGAACGAATTTGGAGGAACCACAGTGATTGTATTGACATTTGTGATAGTGAAGCGAAACACAGTATTGCGGCTCGATGGCCGTAATGCCATCGTGCAGGTGGATTCAATTCAAACTTTGGGCACTCTTGCAGATCAGGAGGTCATTATCGCCCATAACATGAATGTTACTATCCAGTTGACAAGCAAAGAAGGTACTTCCATATAGACATTGGCATTTTGATACTATATCGTCCTGTTGAGGTAACGGTGCTGACTAGAGTAGCTGCAAGGGAGCTATATGAGAAGCTTGAGGGCATGCGAATGGAATTATTTGTCGGAAGCCTCAGATATCCACGGTCGGACGAGACAATAGCGCTCCGCCTGTAAGTGCACTCCACACCCACGCAATCGATACTGTACTGATATGTACACCTTACTAGGCAGGTCGAGGCGGTTCAATGCGAAAACATGTATATATCCGATGCCGACGTGACGATAACAACCGATGCGCAGGGTAAACACAGACTCATTATCGAGAGCCGGAATAAGTGTACCTTGATAAGTCAAGTCCTTGCCGATGACTTCTTCAATTCACCATCGGGAACGTCCAAATTCTCTATGCCGACGTACGTGGTCCAAATCGAGGACCATGGGATTCGCAGCCTTTACAAATATGAGCATGGATTTAAACATCTAATTTTTGGCGGCACGCGGGGTAGGTGTACTCGTTGTCTTATGATAATTGATCCGTGGCTAATTATGTTGTGTGTAGATGGTGGGATGTTCAAGTTGGTGCGGGACCTTATGTCGACGAACCTAGGACCGTAATCTTGGGCGTTCGCGGTAGGCGATGATAGGGAATCTATTATTGTTGAGTCGCATATGTTCTTGGCGAACATTTGGCGTCTAAGCGTTATTAGGGGATATAAAGCGAGCCCATACCTCTCCATGGGATATCTCAATCGAATCATAATCATTACTCCCTCTGTCCAACAAAGATCCGTAAAGACCTCAATGTCTGGTTGTAATAGAACTCACTCGCATCCCAGAAGTCCTGTTTCCCCTTGACCTCATCGGCGTACTCTACACCGAATCGGAAGAAACTGTATCCATCTAATGAGTCGGACCACCTCCGACGGAATCCGTACACAAGTCCTAGTAGCGTACAGCTAAGAGCCCATACTCCGAAAACGACCGCTAGTGCAGATTGTGGTACTATTCCAGCTACCAATACCTTCCCGGGTGTCGACGCTGTTAGATTATCATTGCGCCAGGCGCCCTCGAAGCCGTATGTACCGTCGTACATGAGCTGTAGTGCGTCCATCGCGTGTGCTAACATGATTGATTTCTGTAACATGCGCGGTTGGATGTAGTTTTGGTAGAGGTACGAGTTCGAATCTGTGACTGGAGCGGGGGCATTGGCGGCGGTGAAGATCTCCCAGTAATGACCTAGCAGTGTCTGCGAGGCGATGTAGCCCATGCGAGGGGTAGGAGTATCTTCCGCGGAGGAATTGAAATGGGGGCTAGGCGTCTGTTGGAAGGAGTGGAAACTCGATCGCACGGGGTTGAGTTCTGCAGTACCGAGAGTCGAAACGACACGGCATCGGACGCCGATTGGCGGTGCAAGGGATAAAATCTGTTTGTATAGGTAATCATTTATAGTCACGTTATAGTGATCGCCGTAAATCTTTTCCGACTGCATTTTGAAGAAGCTGCTGTTCGGCATGAAGGTTCCGTTTGAGGCCTGCATGATGGGAAGACCCATTCCGGTGATGGCGGGATCGAGCGTATCGTTAAAGTTGGAATAATTGTCACCATACGACCCTTTAAGACGCGCTTGCCATAACGCGTACTCCAATACGTCCGCTTTAGCAATTCCGTCCTGATCAAAAGAACTCGGCTCACTTCCGTCGTATGTGGGCACGCTTGAGTTGCTGCTAACCCCCATTTCGGCGTATCCCCATATATTATTCACATGTATAAGGTCCGAGGAGCTGGTAAATGCGTAGATCATTTCGTTGGATGGTGTTTCGAGACGAACCCATTCTAGTTGGTCTGATGTTGCTTTTCGGTTGGTCGAGTACGTCGATGATGATTTCTGGTTGAGAATGGTAAACTCGGAGGCATCCTTTACCATTGAGCAATTGTACCCGGCGTGAAGACCCCAAACCTTCCCGGCGATAGGAGTGTCTGCTTGCGGAGTGAGGAGTATCTCTGGAATACCTTCATCTAGAGGAAGTGTATTGGGAACACTCTTAAGACCGCTGTATTGCTCGCGCTGAAGGTATTCGGGTGTATATATTATTCCGTATCCGGGCACCATCGTAGGTGATCCAATCTCCCACCCTTTCAATGCGCCGGAATAATAAAACGACTCTTGCCTGCTATGGTAATTCTCTAGAGTATGTCCTATCACTATCGGAGGAATCGATAAAGGAATGTACCCGTCTGACGTTTCGAAGGAAAGACCTGAAAGTGGGATTGCCACAAAGGCTAGGAAGCTCAAGGCAGCAAGGAAATACCATAGCCGGTGCATGACACGAAGCTTGAACCATCCGTCCGGACCACTCCAAGCAGCCTCGCTGTGCGTCAATAGCGCTGCAGCGTCGGGAACCCGCCAGAATGGAGTTTGGAGCATGGCGGCCTCCGCACCGACAAGACCGTACCTAAACCATTCCAATGCGAAAACACTAAGCACGAACCATGAGTAGAAGATCCAGATCTCCGAGGGACTTCCATATTTCACGGGGTCGTCCTTGTCTCGTTTGAAATAGAGCCAGATGAAAAAGTAGTATGCTGTGATGGCGAGAGGAAAAATAATTAAAATCAATGTTCGCCTCCAAAATCGATGGGAAGAATTCGTAGGGTGTTGGTTTGTGTGATTTTTTAGCGTGTTGCCTGGTCTTCCCCATGGGTCAGTTGGAGCAGGGCTCAGAGGAAGCAAATGCTCCTTAGCACTATTCGGTGATCTTCGCGGAGCCATCGAGGCGATAGGGCCAGAAATCTGAGGGGATGGAAAATTCGCTAGTTTTCGGAATTCTGGAGATATTTCGAGTTTAATACCCTCCCGACCTGTTTCATCTTGGTTCAAAAATCATCGGTCCCGATGCTTTGCTTGTGAAGCGCTGCGGCTGAGATCGCGCATATTAGATTCCTATTTTAGGGAGGGCCGTGGTATAGCCATGGTCCCATGCAGGGCTCGCTATTTTTGGCCCCCAATTCTCTATGCTACCTAGGAAATATCCGATATCGTATGAGAAGAGGTTCGGTACTTATTGATTCGAGTTAGTAGAAATAAGGATCTTCTATTCCTTCTTAAAAGAGACTCAAGGTTCTATATGCTTCATACCTGAATAGCGCTAGTAGTTGACTATCTGCTAACCAACCCAGGTAGGCAGGTACCTGGGTATGCAACTGTTTTTGACGGGGTAGACAAAATAGCCCGATAGATCATGATAATTGTCGACCAAGACGAAATCGAAGGAATACGGTTGCTGTGCTTCCAACCGCGAATCACCAAGAATATCCTAGCAGGTGTTGTTGCGGAAGTTTGTGGTGCGTAAATGTAACGACAAGCGGGCTCTATACTGCGGACGAAACAAGCACGACAGTGGCGTCTAGAAGGCTATGCGCGTTGGGCTCATATTAGGTAGTATTGGTCCTCAGCGAAAAAGCAGGCTAGCCTGGGCGCCGTGAGAAAAAGTGTAAAAATTCATCCTATTAGTAGCATAGCTGCCCAGGTGCCTAGGTGCTATAACTTTGCCAAGCTTCCTTACGATCCTTGACTTGCAGTTTTTATGATACCTACTAGGTACCTTAGGTAGGTACGCCGATTCCGCGAAGAACTGCCCCGGGATTCTGGAATATGAAAGCAATGAGCACAAGTAATTTCTTACTCAGTCCGCATGCCTCGAAAAATCGGCGGGGGGATAGTGGCATAGACGGCTATCCGTTACACGTAAGCTCGCGGGCCATGCCGTGCTGACTCCCGCTAAATGACCCATTTTGTCGGGTCATGGTGGCCGTGTCAGCGGGCTGGGATTGTTGAAGGAGTTGGAGTTAGAAAAACAGGCAAACTTTTCCACCTGAGTTTTCTTTCTATTGCTCCTCAACGACTTACCTAATCCTTTGTACGACGTTATACAACCCCCACGGACCGCTCTACGGGGCGCTAGGTATGCTATAAAATTAACAGGCCTGAGAGCCCCTAAAATAAATATCTCGTCATCGTGTGTAAGGATTGACGGCGTTCGAGATAGGCGATCGTATTGCGAATATATATCAGCTTATTAATCTAGTGATTATTAAACTATCAATTTAGGAGACATCGAAGCCCACATGAACATTCCCAAGCAAATCAGATGAATTATCAGATGCAATTGGGGTCCGCCTAAAGCAGCTTTTTCTTGGTCGGATGGGCCTAAATTGCTGTACATTCGAGCATAAGCCCGAAAGCATGGCCAAATGTGGTACGTCCCCAAAGCCGCTGCGAATAGGCGATCCGTATAAGTAAAGCCAGGCTCAGTGAGAATAACGAGGCAAATCAGGTTACTAGAGAGCAACAATCCTCCATACTGTCGTAGTATGAGTTTCGCAGCTTCAGTGCATCCGGGAAGCTGCTTATCTGGATTGAAGATGAATGATAGAGCTGCCGCTGTCTCGATCACAGCATGAAAAGCAAACGGTAACTTTGCCAGAATCATTTGGCATTACTTGTTAATAATCTTCAATGAAGATTGCGATGGCTGAGTAAAGCTTCGTGATAATGCGCTAAGACAACCAGCTAGTTCGATGAAGATACTAAATCGACGACGCGATGAAGCGTGGCATTGTGGATGTTTCCAAGCTGTGGGTTATCAGATTAGCGAGGGGGTTTAGGTGGTTAATTCCAGACGGTCCCAACGCTTCTCGAAGGAGTAACGATGCACGTGGAGCGCAGACACAAGAGGTACGTGCGAGCCTCTGCCCCTTGCATAAGCCTACTGCTAACCCGACTATCGGACGAACAGTCGGGTTAATAGGTTGATAAACGGAAGGTTAATGGGGATTTGGTTCTCTAAGGCGACAGGTTGAGTCTCGCCGGGTTGTTTGAGTTCGTGTAATGGGTAGAAGAGGGCTGTGAAAGCCTGTGATGAATCATGATTTTGGGAATTGCGCCACTTATTCGTCGTTTGTAGCTAGAATCCACCGTTCTACATTAGGTAGAGGAGTTGTCGATCTTACACGAGTATGATGATTTGAATTGTTGAAGTAGGACTCAATGAAACATACTTGTATATTCGAGGGAGGGAGAGTGTTACTATCCTGATAATCCCAAGTAATGCTTCGAGTTTTGATGTTTGATGGTACGAGCTTTACGTAAGGATAGATACTTGCCTATAGCTTAAGGGCGTTAAGGGTGCAGATGTAGGCAGATGGGACGAGGGGATAAGGAACCCTTCAGTTGGATAGGAAGCCTAGACCGCCTAAGAGCTCCAGCTGAGTGACGCTAATGCCTGTACCCCTGTAGGGGAGATAGGTACAGATATTAAGTACCTAGTAGCGACCTTGCTTCCTTCCTATCACCTGTAACATCATCGTTTCAAAGACTCGGACATGGTGACCCTGATCAACAACTACTACTGTGATTACACCGTCAACTATTGATAGGTTTATTATTCGAAACACCAAGCGCTTTGAACTTGCTAGCCTTATTTACTGACGAGCTGGTTGGCTCCCTCTCCTTCGACTTTCCTAACCTTATCTATATACATACATGGGGTTCCAGCATCCTCGGTACAGTGGCACTGTCTTGGCATTTCGCTTGCTATTATTCTCCTACTAGCATCGTACGAACTGTCCAACCACACACAACTCATTACCAGAGATTCGCCTTGTGTACAATTAGATCTTCATTACATAGATCGTCGTCTCGGACTGAAATTTGTTCCGTATAACTCACTATCCCGTATCTCTTCCGCTCCACTGTCATATCCCACGATCTTACCTTCACCATATCCACCTGACATAAACCCACGTAACTACTCGATTCTGATCGTGTGGTCTCTAATTAGAGTATCAAATCGAAGTACTACAAAGCACTATGGCGTCGTCGAACACTTTCGGGGAGCTGGGCCTCTCCATCATCGGATTGGGAGCACAATATCCACCAAATTCCCTTAGACCAGATGAGTTGAGTAAAATCGCCACAAAATACTATCCAGATTCTCTTGCGTAAGTTACCCTCAAAACTCGCGAGGAGTTTACATGCTGACGAATGCTGGCGTCAGCATGGGAAGAGTACTGTCAATAAATAAGTACACAGGCATAGATACACGGTCATCAATTGGTACTTCAGATCACCCGGTGGTGAACCAACCAGAGGCGCCGTCAATAGCAGAGCTTCATAAGCTGTTCATATCGGACGGTGTTCCGCTTGCTATTGAAGCCTCTAGGAAAGCTATCCTAGAGGCTGGAATTGATCTATCACAAATCACTCATATAGTCGCTACAACATGTACCGACAGCGCCAATCCCGGGTTTGATCATTTCGTCGCAAAGGGCCTGAGTATCACTCACCAAGTCGAAAAAGTTCTGTTGCACGGAGTCGGTTGTTCAGGGGGGTTAGCGGTACTACGCACCGCTGCAAATTTAGCACTAGGCCATGCTATGAGACGAAAACCCGCTAGAATATTGTGCGTTACCCTCGAAGTAAGCACAACGATGGCCCGAAGCGAACTAAACAGTATCAATGAGCTTCAAGAAACACGGATTGGAGCTTGTTTATTTTCTGATTGTGCGTCCGCTGTAATCCTCAGCAACGGAATAGGGCAAGCGACGGCCGAACCAGTTTACGAATTGCTTGGGTGGGAACATAAAATCCTTCCAGATACCGAGGCGGATCTCGGGTTTGATGTGGACCCTGTTGGGTGGAAAGTGGTTCTTTCACCTCGAGTACCGAAACTAGCGACAGAAGTACTGAGACCGAGTTTCGATGAGTTATTAGAAAGTGTTCCAGGAATTCCCGTTGGATATCGAGAAGCGGCGGATTTCGACTGGGCGATGCATCCGGGTGGTTTGACTATTTTGACGGGTGCTGAGAAGGTTATGAACATCTCATCGGAACATATGAGAGCTAGTTATGACCGATATATGAACCACGGAAATTCGAGCTCGGCGACTATCTTCAGCGTAATGGATCGATTACGAAGTAAAGATATGGACGCATTAGCTCCCGACGGTCGGGTTCGAGATTACGTGGTAGGATGCGCATTTGGCCCTGGAATCTCTGTCGAAATGTGCATGCTAAAACGCAATATGGGACGTCGTGAGATGCAGACCCCCCCAGAAACCGACAGCGAAGCAAGCAGGAGTGAGATTGGTGAGGAGGTCGATTGGGCAAGCATTGAAGCCAGAGAATCGATTCCGGGTACACCAGGATCGCAAGATGAGCAAAAACCGACGCTTGGTGACGAAATATTCATCACGGAGGCAATTGCAAATATCGAATTGGATTAAACTTGTATGAATATTAGATTAGTATATAAATTATACCCGTGTCGCGAATGCGGCCGTTCCGTTAAATATGTTTGGTATTGAGTCGTGATCTGAATCTATTGCGCGGTAAATTCGGATAGTTCCGATCTATCGCAGAGACATAACCTAACGCAAGTCAGGCCTCTTAGGTCCTTAGCTAGATGGATATCCATTTGAGATCACGGTAATGATGGGCGTTCAGCGTGTACGTGTATATGGTGTTTAGTCCTTGCCTTGCGATGAATAAGATTCTCGGCAGCTGGTATGCGGGGTAGAAGGAATTCCTAGGGCATATTTCCAGGCGGGTTAGTACGGCATAGAGTATAGAGGGCCGCCTATTACCGCCAAATGATAAGGGATTGGAGAAGGCTTGGCCGCTGGAACGTCGCTATCAATTCAAAATACAGCGATCAACATGCTTCAATGACGACAAATTCTTTCTTTAACGGGGCTGCGTCCCTTATTAGAATTCGACACTTCATACTATTAGGCTTGTTTCTTACTCTCATCATGGCGCGCTTTTATGAGTTAAGGATAAGTTCCCTGGTCCTCTGGCTGTCGGCGTCAAAAGCTATCAATTGCGCAAATGACACTGGAAATTCGCCTGGCCTACCTATGGTTATAAATACGTGGGGTGGCCCGTTTACAGCAGCTACAGATGCGGCGTATTTATCTCTATTGAAGCCGGAGACATCAGCGCTCGATGCCGTTGAAATCGGTTGCTCTACTTGTGAAACAAATCAATGCGATGGGAGTGTGGGCTACGGCGGCTCACCAGATGAGAATTGTGAGGTGAGAAATCATCCCCAACCACTGTTTCACATAAATATAACTTATTCTTCTAGACAACCCTCGACGCAATGATAATGGACGGCACAACCATGAAATCCGGCGCCGTGGCTGCCCTACGGCGCATCAAACAAGCTATTTCAGTTGCGCGGGCGGTGCTAGAACACACCACGCACACCCTACTCGCAGGAGACTTCGCAACAGATTTTGCCGTCGCCAACGGCTTCATCGCGCAGAACCTAACCACGGAATCATCAGCCGAGTCCTGCGCACAATGGAAAGCGGATAACTGCCAGCCAAACTACCGCATCAATGTGACACCCGACCCATCTAGTTCATGCGGACCCTATGCGCCCGTCGCTCTGAACTCGAGCTCAGCGGACTATACTTGGAAAATAGTACCCCGCAGTAGTAAACCAGAGGGCCACGACACAATCTCCATGATCGCACTCCACGCCTCCGGTACCATGGCAGCCGGGACATCAACCAACGGCGCCGGACGCAAGGTCCCGGGGCGCGTGGGTGATGGGCCGATCACAGGTTCTGGATCGTATGTTGACGGCGAAGTAGGCGGGTGCGGGGCCACCGGCGACGGGGATGTTATGATGCGGTTCCTGCCGTGTTACCAAGCAGTTGAGAATTTGCGGTTAGGCATGAGTCCTCAACTAGCGGCAGAAGATGCGGTAACGAGGATGTTGCGGAAGTATCCCGATGTGCAGAGTGGGATTGTGGTTGTGAATAGTAAAGGTGAACATGGTGGTGCTGGGTCGGGATGGACGTTTACGTATGCGTATCGTGGTGGCGGGATGAATGAGACGGTTGTGGTGAGCGTGCCGCCTATAAATGGGAGTGAGGCGGCGGGGGATTTGAAGAGGAAGTGACTATCTACATAATGTTTATGAGAGTTTAAATACCTGCTTTCTAATGATTATGAGATTGTGAAAGTGCGATGCGTTGATGGTAGAATATGGAGACTGGTTGAGGAAGGCGTGACAGGCCTCATTTAAACTTTTCTCGGCTAATACCACTCAATGAGTGGCATGATACAAGGTTTAACGCTAATCATTTCATCTCTTGAATCGCCAATGGTTTTACAAGATGCTCCCCGTCAACTTATTCCCTTTTCATATTTCAAGTCGTTTGCGTCGTGATCCCAGACCACATCCCCTCTATCATGTCCATTTTCTTCGTTACTGTACACTATTCTCATGCGACAACTTCTTTGATATCCCCATCAAGATATAACTTCTTCAATTCACCCTTCCACTCATCTAACGCAATCCATCTCTTCTCGTTCTCCTTGCTATCGGGTAAGGGTATATATCCTTTCGGCATGCCCTTAATCAGATTTGCATCCCAAATAGGCAATGGGATGAATGTGTGATCCGGCCTGCAGTCGAGTCCCTTTCGCTTCAGTTCGCCTTTCTTTAATAACGTGTAGCACTCTTCATCGAATTGTATCAAGTCAAGACAATCCGCACACGTATAAATAGGCACATCTGTGACGATATACTCCTTCTTACAGCCATCACAGTAGACGAAGTAGCTCGGTTGTCCAGGGCTGCCATGGGCCAACATATCGTTGGTCTCCTGCGGCTCTGTCTCCCTGCCCGCCTGCGCGGATCCGTTCGAACCATTGGTGGGGGCCTTCGGGCTCTTCAGACCAGCATCGCCATTAACGGCAAAATGCTCTTGAATAGGGGACGTTGTCACCCAACTTTCCCATTTAACTAGGGCTTCATATTTTTCCATGTTCAGCATTGTACAGGCAATCCGGGCATTATGTGTATCCTCAATGATCGTCATGAGAGCAGCAAGCAACCAAAACGCGGCGTTATCGTTCTCATCATCGTCATCCGAAAGGAGTTCAATCGTCGCGCGTACCATCATCCTTATCCATTCTTTAGCTAGCTTAGAGCCACTCTTGCGCTTGTGGTGGTAGCGTATATAGGAGAGGATCATGGTACTGTTCGCCCATAGGTCCGGTACTTCGCTTGTGTCGGGTAACAAATTCTCGATCAATGAGCCGTACAAATCAACCCTCTCGATAGGCAAGTTCGACTGAAATGCCTTGTTCAGATAGGTCTTGGCAAGTGAGTTGGCCATTTCTTCTATCGGATGTCGAGAGAAGCTGTCGCTGTGGTGGAGCTTTATATGCTCGAGGGCTGTTTCTTGGATGGAGATAACTTTATCTTGCTGATCATCTTCTGTACCGTTTGAAGCATTCGACAATGTCCTTGCGAAACCGTCCCTGAGAAGGAACAGGAGGTCGTGAGCTTCTTGCCGTATCCCCATGTCAATCGCCATGGTGAAGAAAGCCTCAATTACGTCCCAACGTTTGGTCGCATCCGCTGCCCGTGCCAACGCGTTGGAGCCGTCGTCGCTGGTCAAGCCGACAACGAATTCGTTAACTAACTCGTCAAAGTATGCTGCCCAAGTGTCGCTGGTATCATTTAAGGTCTCGATGAACGCGATAAGCTCAACCCATGCTTCGCGATTTTGGTATCGAGTGAGCACCTTGGTGTAGTCCTTGAAATGGACGTAATCGTATCGCAGACTTTCCCGGTGGGTTTCTGCGGCAAGTTTATGGTCTGCACCTAGGTCCCACAGACGGTCTCCAAGGTCTAGTGTAATCCGCGCTAGCAACGAGGAGTTGTTGTGATCATCGATCCACTCCTTATTATTAAGACGGATATCGTCAATATCCTTCTTGGCCTTGGAAAGCATCTCTACGGCTTGTTCATTGTTGGTGCTTGGTTGTTTAGCGATGAAGTGGCATGCATGCCAATTCTTGGGGTTTAGTTCTATAGCCCTCTTTGCACGCGCCTGGTAAATGTCGGCGGCACCGTCTTGGGTACGACAGAGTTGGAAGGTGATAAGTGAACCGTGGATTTCCCAACTTGATTCTTGTTCTATGGTGTCATTCGTTTTCTGGAGCACTTCGGCTGCCCAAGCTTCGATTTCCTTCACTTCATCCAGCTTAAATTGCCTCCCTTCAAACTCGTTGAAACCAGGTGAGTCTGTTTCTCTGTAGGCCGACGGATCGCTTGGCATTTGAGAAGACTTCTCGGGATTGAGCTAGGGGGAGCTATTAGTGAAAGACCTTCCCACAAGACATGAGAGACAAGGACTTACTCGTGATAGATACCCGCGAATAAGCCAGCACGCACACCAGAATTGGCGGGGAAGAAATTCCACGCGACGGAATAGATGGTCTGCCATTCGTTTGGCAGCGTGGGAAAGCACTGCTTTATGTAGATTTGCTGACGTTTTTACAGCTTCAACAAACGATGCACCGGGTTCATCCTTGATGTACTTTGTTACGGAAGAGTCATGCAGCCATTTAGAGATCTCCTGGACGCCGGACATAGAGTAGACCCATTCGCTTCGAGTTTCACGCAACTCTATATACTCATCCCAATCCCAGGTATTAATACTCACGTCCAGATTGAAAGGCCAGAACATTGAGTCAATTCCACACTCTTCTGTGAAGAGCTTGACGAGGAGCGGACCAACTTGCGCCTTCAACTCCCTATCGGCGGCCGAGAGGTCAACTGCATGTAGATGGTCTAGCAGCCAATACATCGCGTACTTGCGCAGGACCGTATTGCTTCTTAGATCTTTCTCCGTTAAGATGATTAAAGAAGTTAGTGCGATCTTGATGTTAGCGTTGTCGGGGTCGAGGCAGATGTAATCTCGGTGCTTCGCGCCGAGCTTTGCATCAAGGAATTGTTCAAACTCAAACCGCGAGTAAAGATCCGGCGGGCACACATTATTAAGGAAGTGGCGAACGATCGCTATTTCAGACTCTTGGATAACCCGCGGGCCAGACGTGGATACGTTAAGTCTGGCGTCTTGATCCAAGCCTTTGGACGGGAGTTGATCCTTGATTTCGGGGGACCGCCAATCGACGTAGCCTGAATCCGTAACGGCGAATATCGGATACTTCTCTGCGAGCTTCTGAGAAAAAGGAAGCAAGGATATGGTTGTAGACGTTGGCGCGGACTCCTGGGCGATGCTTTCGACATCTTCAGAGCCTGTTTTTCGCCTTGTTAGTGGCACGGCACGGGAAGATTGCGCCGCGGAGCTACTATAATGCTTCACAGATAGGAGCGATTCTATCATATCGACCGTGAACCAGCGCCGACCGACATCAATCCACCGTATGATCTCGTTTATCTCTTGTATCTCCTTAACTGTTCGAATATTGTTAAGTCGTCTAATCTCAGCGTCAATTTGATCGGTTCGAGTCTTGTCGGCGTCCGCGAGGACCTCGTTTATATCGTCGATAAGGTCAACTTTCGCAAGAGCGTTGAGACTTGTGTTCAACTTAAAATAGTCGCCGCGACATTTGTATTGCAACGTACTCAAGATCGTTTTTCGCCACTCGGAAATCCCGGAGCGATTAGAATCCTTGAGAATAGGCATATTATCCATCCTATGAGTGATATACTTCTCAATGTCATCCTCATTGTTTGGATGCATGGGAATGGCGATGAACTTGAGCCCCTGTGTCTGGTCAAGCAGTTCCGGCGACCGAGCAGTCAAAAATACGCGAGGGCTCTTGTCAGGTATAGATGTTAGCTTCTGGAGGAGTGGAAGAAGAGTCTTATCGAGACCATCAATGAAGAGAAAGAATGTCGTATCGGGATTCATCCGTTCCTTGTTGTTGATAAATAACTGTTCCCAGAGGTCGACCGAGTTGTTGAAATCGGAAGATCGCTCGAGAATTTGGAATACGGACTTGGTCATAGCTTCATATGCCGTCGAAATCTGCCAAAGCAAAGTCCGCGACACCAGTTCGAGTGTACTAGGAGCATCTTCGTCGTCCGGTTTTCTCTTCTCGCCCTCCATGAAGAAGTAAGCGGTGACAACCCGAGAAGTAGGCCCGACTTGATTCGACTTCCTAAGATACCTCACAGTGTTCGCCATCATCGATGTCTTCCCTGAACCGTTTTTACCTTCTAGAACCAGGATGGGCTTCGCTGGGGAGGCAGGTCCGGTCCATCCTGTAAAATCCTTATGACTATGGATCCATCTCCCGGTTTCATCAACCAGCATATTCTTCCTAACGTCGAAGGCCCTTTGCCAGCTCGCAATAGGCTCCCCATCATTATCTAGAGAGGTCACTGGGAATCCTAGCGCTTTGACGATTGCTGTACGCCACTTCTTTGCCTCCTGCTCCTTCTTCTGCTCCTTTTGGCCGTCGAGTATCAACTTGATGTCTCCAGCACTATCGCTCACTAGCTTATAGGTCTGTGCGTTCACCAAGAGGGACTCTTTAGCGTTGAGTCGGTCCATCATACCAAGCAAGTCCTTGATACCGTTATCGTTCAAGAATAGCTGCTTCGTAAAAGCAATGAACTTGGTGTGTTTCTTACGCAGTTTAATCGTGCGATCACATATCTCAACAAAAAGTCGGAGGTTTTGAACCGCAACACGGGTTAACCTCGCGTCCATGCGACCCTCGTAAGATTCGAGACGCTCGAGGAACTCAGTGCATTTCTCGAGAAGCTCGGCGAGGTTCTCGAAGATGCCTTCATAGCCTTGCCAGGCTTGAATGACGAAGGTGAGTGCATTGTAGCACATGCCCGCCGGAGCAAAGACCTACACCGATGTTTTAGCAATTTAAATTGGGTACATCCACGTTGACGAGTAGTTTTAGAGACCCGCCATTTCATTCAAATGACTTACAGTTGAAGCGCCATCGGCGACGATTCCACCAACAGTATTAATACATTGCAATGTCTTGCTCACGATGCTTTTGAACAAGCCGAACTTCTCCGATCTCTTTTTGTCTGAAGCTTGGACATTATCGATGTACTTGAGGACAGCATTAATATCTAGTGTTGTCTGGACTCTTCTTGGGTCTCCACCGGCTAGTTCGATGACTTTGTTATGGACTTCTCTCCAGATCGCCTCGATTTCCCTTTGTTCGGCTGTATCTGCTACTTTCTCGGCAGTGGAGCTTGTGCTCAAAACACTACTCGATGTCTGCAACAATGGCGGGGGCGCCATTTTCGCACGCGTTGTCTCACTTGGGGATTTTGCTTTTCAAACCATATAAAAATCTGTCATCGGCGGAATTTCAAAACGTCATATTCTCGACTATTGTCTCGCTCCATCTTGAGTAAGGGAGATGTCGAGCCTCTTAAAAGATCGGGTTCCCATTTGCGCCTATCCAAAGATGTCATTTCAGCTCGGCCAGACCCTAGTAGTATCACAGGAGGACCATATTTGGAGGGGTTAATGATTGGTAGCGCTTACATATTAAGCCCCTGTCTGAATGGAGGATTCAGCGCCCCGAAGCCCCACGACACCATAGCTTCGGTTAAGGTGCTTAGAAGACCAGGCAGCCTTGCTCAGCTTTGAGTCATCTCCTGTCTTAACACGGCCCCTGCATCAAGACTTTTAGGAGGAAAAAAGGGTCGAGCCGCTATTTCCCTTGCTTCCTACGTGGCCCATGATACTAATGATCCTTCCGAAGGATTGTGTCCACAGACACGGAAACATTTGGGGTTAGACGAGCATAATTGATGAAACATGTTTGTTTTGCCACCCCTACAAATCGGCTCACGGCAAAGGATCAGCTGGGACAATGGGCGCTGTGGGCGGTAAGGAAAGCCACTGCATGTGCAACAATTTAGGGAGGGTGAGGTAGATTACGTAAACGCCTTATAACATCCATTTTTTATCTCTTCGGGCTAACCAACAGTGCAATTATAGCGCCTATTCTACACCTCAACTCATCAATAGGTGTCCGTCAGCAACCACCCCAGCAGCCCGCCCGACAAATCCAACGAGGAAGATTGAGAGTTGACTGCCTGGGTTCAAAGCGAAGGACCTATATTTTTTCGTATTTACTCTCAACGTGGCGACAAACGAATTGGGCAGCTTTGGGCCTAGTTGTTTATCACCGATCCTGTCTTTAGTGCGTACCAATATGACCAATAGATCTCGAAATACCATGCCGTGTGGCTTAATATCGACCAATATCGCCGCTTCGAGACCAATAATTGCACTTCTTAGGGCAGTTTCAGCTGATGAGTATGCTCTTGGCCAGCTAGCCTTATAAATCTACGGACCTTCTTGATTGAGCCGTCTCTCCTGAAAATGCTGAAATTGGTGTTAATCGCGGGGTTCGCAGTACCGACCCTAACCCTGGGCTCTACTGGAGTTGGGCTTAGGGTTATTTTCTAACCCCTCTTCCTTACCCCACCTCTCATTATTCCTTGAGCAACAGAACGTAAACATCATATTAACATCAACGATGCTCCTAGCTGCACGACTTTTAAGTCTCAATTGAATTATTATGGACTCGGAAGTCTACCTAGGTAGATTATGTGGAAAGAGATACACCGATAGTTAACTCATATCTACTCCTCATACGCAGCCCCGACGTCTTCTTAGACAGGAAACTGGTCCCTCCCGGTTTACTTGATCTAGCACTGGATGACGGGAATGTTACCCGGGGCGCTGTAAGCCTTTCCACCGTTGTCGGGCTGGCCGGCAGCGCCGTAGATGTTGACGACGATGCTGGGGTCGTTCTTCTGGTAAGCACCGGGGAAGCTAACGGTTTGGCTGGGCGTGAACGTGCCGCTGCCGCTGACCTTGATCTGGGCGCACGACATGTAGAACTGGGCACCGTTGGCCATGCGGGCCGAGTGCAGAGCGAGAATCTCAACACGCATGAGGTAGTCGCCGGGGGCGATGCACTGGGGAAGGTTGAAGTTGACCCATCCCTGGTTGGAGACCATGTGGTCAACACCCCATTGCTTGCTCGACGTGTCGAAGGTGTCCTCCCAGATCTTGAACCACTTGAGTCCTGTCTTGCTCGCTGTCGCGGCGTTGTCGACCTTGGCTAGCCATGCCGTGACGGGGCCCTTGTGCGACTTGGCGATTGGGTCGTCGGGGTCGTTGGCGAATTGCTTGCCACCGATGACGTGACCCCAGTATGCGCCAATCTTGTCACCGGGAGCGACGCTGATGACCTTGTCGGAGGTGGTGCCCTGCTTTTGGCAGATGATGTCTATGATCGCGGATTAGTATTTCGGCTTGGGTTGACTCGAACACCTATTCTCACCCTGAGAGGTTACGTCGTAGACGGGGTTGTTGTCGCTCGGGGCACGGAGACCGACTAGCGAACCCTGCTTCTGGCCGTTGACTGAGACTTCCTAACGACGTTGAGATGAGTTTTTGTTCACCGACTTTGTTCTTAACAAGGCTTACTTGGAAGATGCAGTGAGCCTCAGCGGACAAGGCGAACGCCGCAGCGGCGAGCAGAGAGAACTTCATTTTGTCTGGCTGTATAGGATGGGATCCGTGAATTGACTATGCCTTAGAGGAGCGAGGTTCACCTTCAGCCTGGCAGAGTGCCATCGCGCATATATATAGATGATGTGGTATCACCCATGTCCATTTACATCCCATGATATGCCGAACGAAATAGAGTAGCGACAGGGGATGCCGATACTAGCGGGTCTCTCAACTCTATCTCCGTAGCATAGCGAAGCACCTGAGCCACTGTCAAGGTCGACAACCCGCCATTTGGAAATTCTCCGGGACAGATTAGACCAAGGTACGACTATGTTTTCCAGGTCGCTGTATGGCTGTAGGGCTCCCGGTGGACCTGGGGTAATATAGCCGGTAAAGCCAGAATTCATCTCTACACCACTCCTGATTGGCCACAAGTCTATTGACCTCTAAACGGTAACGCTCCGAGCCTTGAATCCTCGAAAAAAGAGGAACCGAGTGGAAAATGGGTACGGGGAAAATTCATTTATATGCACACAGAATCCGGGGCGCATGGGATTTGTACGGGAGAATAGCCCTACTTTCCGGGCGCCAAGCGAGCTCGGCTGGCCATATGACAGGGCAAAAAGGAGATATGACGACGTGGTGCATCATTTGAGGAACGACATTGACGCGGTAGACAGACGAAAGATAGTGGTTAGGTTAGGCGGTCGTCCCACAGCTGAAGATCTCTCCTAACAACACTCGCAGGAGTGAACCTATTCCATTCATATCGTATTTAGCTTTATGCATAAATACTCTGGAAAGGGCCGATTCAATTTGGAATTGCAGGCCTTATGGGCTCCCCTTAATATTCTTGTGTTTTCCCCAACTTAAAGACGAAGTCGTCTAAAAGGGGGTATTTCCGCAGGCTGACTAAGCGATATAGGTAACACATACCGATCTAGTCCCGACATAGAGCGATATCAATAAGCTCCTGATACACCTAGGTGACTAAAGGACGCCATGAAAAGGCCGAAGATTGATAATCAGTCGTTAGATTTATTCTAACAGCTAATTTCTCCGACTCAGCTAAAATATACCACCAATTATCGTGTCTTAAGTTGGGTAATACGAATACCGGACCTTTGTACCACCTAGGCGGCTTATCTAAACTTACCCCCTTTTCTATGAACCTATGAGGTGGCAGAGTAACCGACTTAAGAGCGTACTTTACATTTCACCACCCGAGAAAAATCAGCAAGGAGGTGTAAGGGAGCCTTCAGTAATTACGAGGACATGGTGAGAAATCATATACACGATCATACGCATACCGCCGATATAGTGGCTTACCACATTAGGTACCCCTAATTCGTAATATTAATGAAGCTCTCATGACCTGTTTCCTCGTCCCGGTGGGCGGTTTGAAGGCAAATCCGGGTTGGTAAACTATTGCAACTAATTGGCTGTGGCCCGACCCCTCAACAACATCTTATCAAGTCGGCTTTTTATAGTATACCTATGTAATCATGAGTTCTAGGCGATTATTACAGACGCGGCATCTGGGAAGGTGACGCCGTGGCTAGCTTGAGGATGAAACTTGGGAACGGACGAATATGGCTCAACACGAAGACCACAAGCCCCTTCTAAAGAAGATTAACACTGTATTCGGCGGCTCTACTACCGGGCACTACAGTAAGAAGCACGCCCAGCGAAGTAGTCCTTTCGCGGAATTATACTCGGCAAAAAGTTGCCGGTATCTTCGACACGTACGTCTAAGAGACGTATCTTTGCCGCGAAATCCTGTCTGCGCCTTTACGTACTCTGTGCACTTATCTACCTAGGTAGCCATGGCTGTTCTTCATCCCTTTCTTAGAGGAAGGCAACTCTCTAGAAGTAGGATTTACGCCATTGATATCACTTGCTGTACACTCCAAAGTTGCTTTTATCGGCCCCTAACTATCTAGACCATCTAGGACTTTGACCATTAGGGTATAGGGTGAATCCTCCACCAAATCGCCGATTGGGCACAGAGCAATATGTATGATTTGGCATCTCCATTATGTAGTGATGGAACCTATTGGCTCCTTCAGTGGAGTGCCCTTGTCGACCCCTTGTCACGCATACCGTTCCGCATTGAATAATCCTACCTCGCGGTGGCCGAGATCAGGCTACAATACTTCCACCATGTTCTCGATAGAAATGTCGAGATGTCTGTTTACGAGCCACTACAAACCAAAGATACAATCCGCCTCTTGCGCGTGCATAGGGACGCCAATGGTTCGATTGTCGGAGAGCTGAAGCCGTTCTTTCTAGACGCGCCCGGTAAACCTCAATACAAACCTATCTCATACGTCTGGGGTGATGACCACCAAAGCCAGCGGACCATTACTCTAAATGGGCGTGAGTATGGCACGCTGCGTACCGTGTATTCTATTCTCGAGCTATTCTGCGATCGGCCTGAATTCAAGAAATCGCAGCCATGGATTTGGATCGACTTCATCTGCATCAATCAAGAAGACCTGGCTGAGCGCGCGATGCAAGTCGCGCTAATGGTCCGCATCTACGGAGAATCATATGGCGCGACAATCTGGTTAGGCGAGGGGACGTCGTTTTCGGATCGGGGTATGGATATGATGAAGGCAATATCGGAGGGCGATTCGGACGAGGAGAAAAAGAAGGATCCGAAAATGCAGGATGTTGATGCCTGGAAGGATTATGAACAGGTCGCTCTCAACCCTTGGTTCAGACGTGGGTGGACGTTGCAGGAGAGTATCACGGGATACGACGACACGTCTGTATACTTCTTTGGCAATAAGATGTTGACGAGATGGGAGGTTATATGCGCTGCGCACGTTACTCGGTATCGGTTACCTGACGGTATACCGGTTGATATAGATAACTGGTTGCCGCTTTGGAATCGCAGACGTATTTACCATTGGTACCGGTTCCAAGGCCCAGGACGATGGGTTAGCTTGTTGGCGCTGATGGCGTATAATTGTCAGACGGTGGTCTCTGATGATAGGGATCACATCTACTCTCTGCTTGGAGTGATTAATCAGAAGGACCGTGAGACTGTGGGTCTTCCGAGATACGATCTAGATGTCGAGACGGTTTATACGAAGTTAGTCAAGGATTGGGTGCGATCTCATCAGAGTCTGGATATTATTTCCTTTGCGCACATGTGTCATAGGCGACACGGTAAATTTGATTCGACTTTGCCGTCGTGGGTTCCGGACTGGCGAAACAGAGATGTTAAGAGTGCTACGCATATCCCTGTGCTGGTTAGTCAGAGTGGGAAACAGCATATTGGCAATTTTCGTCCGTGGGCGGAATATGACACTCGAGGGGCGTTGAAGTATGACGCCTCTGGGGATAAGAAGCCTGCAGTCGAGTTTTCGGAGGATGGTCGGAGACTCGTATGTAAAGGCATCCTGATTGATGTGTTGGACGGCATCGCGGGCATGGTTGATGAGTCACAACCTGCTTCTGACCAGACTTCCGAGCCTTTAACTCAGTCTACGTCACCTGTTAATTCGCTCGACGTATCTAACCTAGAAGTTTCATCCGCGAATACCCCGACCGATCCTAAGAAGGAAGACGTGCCGACTACCGTCGGGAGGCAGGTAGTATCTAGTCTCGCACACGGACGGGGTGATGAATTCCTAAAACGGCCGGTACCATGGAGACGCTTCTTATCCGATTTTAAAGCGATCGCCCAGAGTGATGGCTACGGCAAGACTGACCAGGGAACCAAGGACTTCATCGCATGGTACAAGATCAACAAGACCCTTCGTATCCGCGGCCTGACTCTCGGAGACATCTGTAAAAATGCGCAGCCTGGCGACGAGAAAGCGTTAAACCAAGAGAAAAGCCGCGAGCCACAAGGGAATAACAGCTTCATCGAAAGGTTCACCCATTCCACTAGCACGGACGACCTTTGCAGACGTCTTTTTGTCACCGAGCAGGGACACCTCGGCACCGCACCGCAACGGGCGCAGAAGGGAGATAAGGTGTGTGTCCTATTTGGGTGCAGTGTGGCTTCTATCCTGCGCCCGGACCCGGTTGCCGCGGATTCTTATGAGTACATTGGCGAGGCATACTTGGATGGTTTCATGGAGGGGCAGGCGTTGAAGATGGGGAAGCCAGAGAGCACGTTCGTTCTTGTTTAAGGCATCAGTAATGAGCCTCCGGGACTAAATTTAAAAGCGATATATGGCATAGATTCGAGCTGATGGAATGATATAAGACTATAATCTTCGTGGATATGGTGAGTCTTTAGAACTAGAATGTTGGTGTGTTTGAGGAGGACATCTGATATTAGAATAAGAAATCTGGTTATTGGCATACGATGGGATATATGGATAGATGTACTTACCAAGAAACATTAGGTAATTTAAGAGTGCTTACGTCATCCATGGCGCTTTGGCTTATGTAATGCCTAGCGCTTATCTAATGAGTTATTACTAAGAATCCATCTGATGACATAAGCAGCTCTTAATCGTATGAGCCCCTCCAATTCAGAATTCTTCCCTCTTCCCTCTTCGTCACCAACATCTTATAACGAGACATTTTTTCAGGCATGTACCCCCAATTATGATTCTGACGATCCGCACTTCGTCATAAATATTTCTCGTAGAGCAGGGGTAACGTCAAATTCTTGTCGGGCGGAGTTCCGGACAAATGTGTGGTTCACATCCAACTTGGAAATAGATCTAGGGATGGTTCCGGAGCCCTGGGATGCTCTACCCCATACAGCCGCAGCGCTACTATATCCCGACCAATAGGAGTAAAGGCGATGCGACGTCGAGACCAACCTTCTATCACTTCGCATTAATAACGACCTCAATATCGAGCAGGGGATTTGAGTTCCTTTATTCGCAGTCCATCACTCCTCGCCATGTCAAGGTTGGGTGGTTGGTAGCCATCGGCCTATTGTTGATAATCTTGCTATCTTCAGACTTAGATTGGGCGACATGGTGAGCCCGACCGGCACCACAAGCCCCGTGCGGTGCGTGATAGTCTACGGCTCAGGCGGCGATGCTCTATTTAACAACTCCTCGGAGGACGAGAAACCGAAAGCGAACTTGGAATACCAAGGGATATGAAGAATAAAGATGTTGGTCCTTCGGGCTTTGCTACGATGATTTATAGTAGGAACTTGCGTCGTTCATGCACTTGCTCATCTAACAGGACCTATAGTGTGAGGCGAAGCAGAAGATCGTCAAGCAACCGACAATTGTTGGAACATAATGGTATGTATATCCTAGAAGTGCTGCTTTGACTAGGTTGAAGATTTACTTCTTTCAAAAGCGTAACTATCTAGGTACTCGTGGATGCGCCTAACTATGACGTTCGACCCTTAATTCGAGACACACGTTGTACAGATTTGATGGTCACCCGCGCGTTGGAACCCAATCGCCCAATAATGTCTTCCGATTTTTTTTTTTTTTTTGAAATTACAACCACACGCAAAATAGAAATGAACATGTCGAATAAAGTACTTCGAATTTAGGGAGAATTGGTAGCAAATCCGAATACGAATGCGGGTCACTGTGGGGGAAGTTGAACAACGATATACGCGCTCTCATACACAACACTCGAACACTTCTCGTCGACGCATCTAGATGGACGTGTCCATTGCTATAGATGTCTTCCAGAAGGTAGGACTACCTTGTCGGTGGTAATCATTTAGTTTACTGGGGTAAAAACACGAACTAGCACCGAATGCGAGCAGCATCGCTTGGAAAGGTGTTTCCATACCAGCCCCTGTCGGCCCTAACACATACTGATCCACATCAGTGATTATTGTTATTATGCATCATGCTATG
The DNA here is from genome assembly GCF_022578975.1 of Hypoxylon trugodes. Classification (NCBI taxonomy): domain Eukaryota; kingdom Fungi; phylum Ascomycota; class Sordariomycetes; order Xylariales; family Hypoxylaceae; genus Hypoxylon; species Hypoxylon trugodes. The sequence goes on from NW_026250021.1 coordinate 597,640, forward strand.
TTTCAAAACGGTCGAAACATGCCGAGAATGAGATTAGTATACACTCATAAGTGTGTAGAAGGATTCCTCATCATCTTTGATAGGTGTTGAAGAAACGACTAATTAGCTGTAGGTCTTTATAACCTTGCTAGCTGCTCACTGGGCACGTCGTATGGGGGCCACTCTTGGCTCTTTTAGTATCACATCAGGAGAGCTTCGTGCATCGGATGTAACGACAGCCGAGATGCCTTCTAGATTAAGAAGCTCTACTTTTTTAGTAATACCCTCTCTATAACAGGGTCGCACTTATTTAGATCGCGTCGGTTAAATGCGGGCGGTGCTAGGTAACTGCCTCTTCACACTAAGTAGTTTGTGTACAAGACTTCATTCAGTCAGGCTGTCAAGTAAGAGATAGGATGCTAGAGCCCAGGTAGTATTACAGATCATCCATGCAAGGATCTCTCTAGTTACCCAATTATTGGTAGGCCTTTACGAAAAATACGGCGATACGTCTATGGCTAGCATTCGTGTTCGCATTTACTTTTACTTTTATACTTGTCAATGACTAACACCGCCGCACATACCAATCTCCCTACTGCTCAGGCACTGTCGTACCTATATATATGGGGTACGGTACTATTCCGTCGGTCCACCGAGCTCTGTACATCCCCACTGACCGAGTAGGGTCTGTATTTTATTTTGTTTCCTCAGTAAAGTTACTACCTGAGCGCAACAAGATATGGATGTGATCACAAATGTCCTCGCGGACAGATCACCTGTTCTGGCCTCTGTCGCCATAATCCTCGTCACGGTGTTCATCGCATCTCGATTATTCGACAGGGAGAGCTTATCGCATTTACCCCTGGTGGGCGCGGAGTTTGGGGATGCCGAAAAGCGAAGGAAGGCGTACATCACGAACAGTTTGGATTTTTACAAGAAGGGGTACGAATTATATAAGTCGAAACCATTTCGAATAACCTCACTCGATGGTACGAAAAACGCTGCTCGGTCGATGGGTTTGGGCGACAAGGGAATGCTAATGGTATTATAGGCGATGTCATTGTCTTGCCTCGACATCTGATGGAAGAAGTGAGACAACTTCCGGATGAATGTATCGATATTCACAAGGCCTTCGATGTCGTATGTCTTGTCTATAACCTCGAATGGTGATCATATACGCTAACGCGATGAAGATGAATGAGCAGAAACACCTTGGCATGGGCGACACTCGACGAACGAAATTCCTCGTCCATATTGTTCAGCACGACTTAACTCGCGGCTTGGGTACGTCATATATAATATCGGGATAGCCTGGTTAGGCAACTAAATGAGAATGTAGTGCGTGTCAACCCCCGACTCTCGGCCGAGACAAACCGTGCGGTTCACTCGGAGCTGCCGCCTTGCGACGATTGGACCCCTGCTGTGGTATATTCAACACTGCTGCGAATAGTAGCTATTGTCTCGGGCGCCCTTTTCATCGGCGAGGAACTATGTCGCTCAGAAGAATACATTCAGGCTAGCATTGGGTATACGTTGGACTTCATCGGCGCTGTGGAGAATCTTAAGAAGTGGCACAGGCGATGGCGATGGTTCGGACGATATTTTACACCCGAAGTCGATAAGCTATTCTCGGACCGCAAGAAGGCGCACAACTTTTTGCGACCTATCATCGAACAAAGACGCGCCGCTATGAAGGCTGGCAGGGAAATGCCTGATGATGCTCTTCAATGGATGTTGAATAGCGTGGATAAGTTCGGTTTGACTGATGCTGATTTGGCTGAGACGCAGTTGGGTATGAGTTTGGCCGCGATTCACACCACGACTTTGACTTTAACTCTTATGTAAGACCCCATTTGAAGAACGAACCGGCTATTTCGGAATTCCCTTATACTGACATCATTTTCTTGGCAGAATATATGATCTCGTAATCAGGCCCGACGTGGTTAACGAGTTGCGCGAGGAGATCAGGACGGTTACCGCCGCACACAATGGCGTCATGACCACCCAAGCGCTCTTCGAGATGAAATTGTTAGACAGTGTTATGAAGGAATCGCAGCGCGTGAATCCAGGATCTACAGTCCGATTCCAGCGATTTGTCGCCAAGCCTGTGACTCTTAGTGATGGTACCTACTTGCCTGCCGGATACATGATCGAGACAGCACACGGCCTGACGGTCTCGGATCCGGAGCTATTCCCGAACCCTGAGGTAAGAAGCTAAACCAGTCCCCCTCTTCCCAAAAGGACTTCAATACTAACGTTACCAGGAATTCGACGCGCACCGCTTCCAAAACCTACGTAACGGCACAGCCGAGGATAAGTTAAACTATAAGAACAAGGAACAATACCAATTCGTAACCATGACGAAGGACTTCATGTCCTTTGGCTACGGCCGCCATTCTTGCCCTGGTCGCTATTTTGCCGCTCAGGAGATCAAGCTCATTATCGCGCGTCTGTTGCTTGACTTCGATATGAAGATGCCGGACGGTCTTACCGAGCGTTATGCCAATCTTTCGCAGGGTGCGAATGCTTTCCCGGATCCGACTAAGGAGGTGCTGTTTAGGCGGGTTAAGAATACGTAGGGGTTTATAGATGTTGGTCCTATGTATGTAGAGTTGTCTTACTGTATAGCGAGATGATATATATAATACGAGCGATTCGATCTTGAAATAGGTAGTGTTCGTCGGTTGAACTTGTTATGAATGGGAGCCCAAGCCGTCTTATAGGCAGACTCAGTATAATCAGTGCGCCGCTAATCTCCCGCCTCGACATAGAACCGTTCGCCGTCTCTGAGTAAACGATTAGGTTGTGCTTTACGAGAACCAAGAAATCGTATACGATTGGTTGCTGGGGCGGTACCTAGGTAATCTAGTAAGAAAATACGCACGCAAAATCGCATCTAGGTTTGTCGTATCAGTGCCTACGATGTCACTCGGCTCTCGGATTCGGTTCCCGTCGGAGCGTACCTAGGTACCGGGAAAGGCGTTATTCTACGGACTAAGCGGTGGGGTAGTCCGCAACCTCCAGTGTTTCCGCCGTTCGTACTGCAGCGGATTACGCCTTTCGGAAACACGTTAATACCCACACTATGTGAAGCGAAGCTATCCCGATACACGAGATCGAATGAACAGTCTCGCCGCGTTGGCCTTTTATCGGAATGTGCGGAAAACGTCGACGTTGCGCCGGATGAGTTTGCGTTAGTGTAGCGGATCGGAAGACTGGCCTTCCAAAGATTCGTCATGTACCATTCTACTTATGATCCAGGTGCCTACGTCACTCGAGGCTAATGGAGCTCTAGCGCCCGGTATAGAATATTCCTTCCAGGCGATCAATACCTTCAAATTTAATCGTTGTCCATGGGGGTGGTAAACAATTCTAGATGAGATTCCTGGTGTGATGAAGCACGCAAACACGAGATCAAACAATACCTAGGTACGATTCTCAAGATCGTAAAGCTAGTAGTAACATTTTAGTATATACCTAACTCAACCGGAACATATACTTCCATTCCGAACCCAATCCGAATCCCAAGCCAATAACCTATAACGCACACTATATACTCCCACCCTCTTAACACAATCAAGGCTTCCACCTCCAACCCGGATGTCTCCATTCCAAACTTTCAATCTGCTCCTGCGTCAACCCCTCCAGCGCCTTACTAACATCGATCTTATCACGCCTCTTATTATCGGCCTTCATCCAAAACAACGTAATCGTAGCAACGATAAGCTGCATACTCGAAGTAGCCAAATTCAATCCATTTCCAATATGGTAATCAGGTCCATCCCAACTGAGATACGACCAAGTAGCTACCAAACCACCGATGTTGCCGAACATCATGTTAGTCGCTAGACTCATGCTACGCGCTGAATCGGAGATAACCTGCGCGGATACTTGTGCGTTTGTCAAGGCGCCGGCGGCGAATGTGCTGATGGCGCAGAAGAACGTCGCTGCGTATCGCACTTTGGTGTCGGTGCTCGCGAGGAACATGATGTAGCCCATCATTGTGAGAGGCGAGATGATGATTAGGAAGATTTGCCGTTTGTCCATACGCCAGCTTAGCAATGGGAAGAGGACTTCGAAGAAGGCGCCGACTACGTATGGTGGGACTGTGTACAGTTGCTTTTGCACCGTTGAGTAGTTGGGGTATATGCTTGCTACGATAGTTGGCGCGAAGTATGCCAGACCTTGGACGGTGACGCTGTGGTGTTTGGTTAGTAATCGCGGTTTTCGGGCGTCTGTAGAAGGGACATACTTATTAAGTAGGAAGACAAAGGCAGTTGATAAGACGGCGGGATTCCAGAAGCCCAACCAGACCTTCTGTCGGCCGGTCTTATCAATAACTGTAGTCTGCGCGAGGAGCTCCGACTTAACTCGCGCAACAGCTAGAGTCTTTTGTTCCTCGGTAAGCCAACGCGCCGTTTCGGGCCGGTCCGTCAACGTAATAAAAGCGATCAGGCCGAGTCCCATCGTGATAATCCCTTCGACCAAGAAGACCATGCGCCAGGCACGGACATCGCCGATATGAGATAGACTTAGAATACTACAACACTTCAGAGTTAGCGGCTACTAACATAGAAAGACAATCCCGTTCATAAAAGCCTACGCACCCCGAAGCAAGTAATCCTCCAAAAGCGCCGGCCAGCGGAGCCATAACAACGAATAAAGATATCCGAAAGACCAGCTCGGAGCGACGATACCATCGCGAAAGGTAATACGAAATTCCGGGCATCATGCCGGCTTCCAAGATACCAAGCAGGAAACGGACACCACAAGCCGCCGGCAGCGTTTTAACAAATGCCATTCCCAGAGAACAGACCCCGAAACCAAATGACAGGAAAGGGAGAAACCAGCCAGGGCCAATCCACTTGCATGCCAAATTAGACGGGATCTCGAAGAGGATATAGCTGATGAAGAAAATGGAAAGAAGCATGTTATAATCATTTCCCTTCATGCCCAAATCGGCTTCAAGCCCGGCTAATCGTGCATTGCCTGCAGGTAGTTAGATACAAGCCGCGCCATCATAAACAACTGATGGCGATAACATACCGATATTCGCACGATCAATAAAGCAAAAGAGGTATAATATCGAGACCGTCGGGACAACCATCCAATCTATTTTAGTCCTCAGCTTTCTCTCAGCCTGCCGATCGAATTCAACTATAGCCACGCCATGGCTATGATATGATTAGTACGCATATTGCTGCGTTCCAAATTTGTCCGGTGGCTTGAGACATCTCACCTATCAGTAGCAGCCAATCCTTCTTCGGCAACAAGATCGACATCTTTTTCCACACGTTGTTCCTGCGGCGTGTAATCAGGAAGTGATTCTTTCGCGTCGGACGAAGTTTTAATCTCATCGGATGCCGCCATTTTAATAATTACTCATGCCTTTTCTTCTACGTTGAATTGACCGCGCGCGAGAAAAACATCGAAGAAGAATAAGCCTCGTAGCCCAATTCAGAAAAATTCACGTTGGCGGGTGACTGCAGGGTTATGTATTCGAGCACAGATAAGTTACGTATGCATGGTATCCCAGTAGGGGTCGGGATAGGGAAATTTTCATTGTACTATGTACAGCTGTACCTATATTCGACAAGTCGAAGCCAATCACCTGGGTTTCCGTTCTTTGTGGGCGTCAATGGCTTGCAATGATAGGATCAGCATAAGCATTACCCCAAGAAAGGAACGCGGGGAAGCTGGCAACTTGCCGGAGCTATCGCGCAGTTCGCGGCCTTGATTTTGGGGTAGCTTGTTGAATCATTGGAGGTGCACGGGGTTTGGCTGGTTAGCTATTACAACCAAGTGTGTACCTATTCAGGTATGTGGCGTCTCGATATGACCGAGGACACCGTCGCAGTGACCCGTTTAGAGTAACAATGGATACGGGATCATGTTCGAGCGTCACCACACACCACACATGTGTCGTGCATCACAGATTCGAGTTTGCTGCTACCAACACCGGAGATAGTTGATAGCAAACACGACGCGATACAACCTTGCGGCAAATTGATTACGCAGCTCAACGTTCCGCAATTAAAACAGCTGCAAGTCCATCCATCGGCGGGCCGCAAACGCCAAGCTTTCAGGGCTCAGGGGTTTGTCTGACTCGTCTAGAGCAAAATGAGACCTTGGATCCCTACTTTTTTGTAGCTTGGCGATGGATGCATCTCAGACTTCTGGAAACAAAAGCTTGGTCTGTGTTTCGAGGGTGCTATTGTTGTGTAATGTAGATGATAATCTCATTCCTCGTAAGGAAAGGAATCCCTAGGTAGGGTTCGGGTTGTTACATCAAACTCCAACTCTTCGGTAGTGATGGTCGGCAATAATTGTTCTCTATTGAAGCCAGAGGTGTACAGGCCGAAAACGGTACTAACCAAAGTCGACACCGTTTCAAAAATTAAACCGTGCTCATATCCCCGTCCCGATTCCACGTGGAGCTTCCGAGGTGTAAATATCGGACCTGTTCCTGATTGGATGATCGGGAGTTGGTGTTGGGGAATACCCCAAGCTAGAAATTTGGTGAACCAACAATAGCTCAGGCAGAGCTCATGTTCCTATGCGCCTGACCGGGAATATCGGTGTTAAGTTACTCTTAGAGTATGAGGAATAGTTTCAACATCGTGGGTAATGAGAATGGGTTTTACACTCTTGCGCCGCTCCCCGTAGTACCGTAGTAAATTTCATTCAGATCCATAACAGGTTCAAAACTGCTCGCGGAGAACGTCAGAGTGGAATCAGGTCTTCGTCCCCTCTTGACTTTAGTCTCATGGGTTTCCTTGGGCTCCTTCGTTTCTTTAGTCTCCTTAGGTTCCCATTCAAGAATTTCAATGTGAGGATATCTCCTCATCCAGTGAACAATCCACTGTTTTCCGAGCTTCTTGTCGGACCCTTGCTTTTTCAGCACTCGATCCGCGAGATTGAATAGCTCGTCCTTGGCTGGCGGACAACCTAATTGGCACTGAGCAGACGCCCACTCGGCGAGAAGACATTCTTGTCTCAGTGTCAATCGCGACAACTCGCTCCGTAGATCTTTAGGTGCTCTACCACGAGTCCGCGCATTGAGATGGCTGGGCGGCACACCGAAACGTCGTGCCGCTTCGTTAATCTTGTCGCCGTTTCGGACGGCCTCGACAGCGCCCTCCATGTCAGTTCCACTCCATTGGTATCGGGTCCGTAATCTGTCCCCGTCGTCTGATTTACGAGGCGGCGGTTTTGGTCTTTTATCTCCTAAGCGCTCTGCTAAGGTAGTCTTGGGAACCCGAAATCTCATAGATGCTTGACGTAACGATAGGCCATCTTCTGTGATGGCTTGTACGGCCCTTGCCATATCATCCTCTGAATAAGCACGATATTTGGCACCGCTGCGTGGATTACTTGGTGGGTTTGTTTGAGTGGAGTAAAGAGGGAGTTGCATGGCAGCTGTATTGGATAAATCCATGGTCGATTTTATACGTTCTAATTATACTTTGAATGGCATTAGTTAGAAGTTAAAGTCTTACGATATAAGAAGTGTCCCAATTTTGACCTTATGATGGTGGGGTGAACGAGGGAGCGGGGAGTGATTTGTTAGGCGGGATAATAAGTCCAGACACGTGAATCTGCCTGCATATACTAAGGTACATCATGAACTTTATCGCCCCTTTTCTTTTTTTATATACACAGGAGCAGATTATGGCTGGAGCAACGTCGCAATTGTTAGGTATCTTGTAGTATTTCATTCAACCGTTTGCTTGGGTAGAAGATGGGTCATCACTCCTATTAACACCATCCATCCGTACCCAGATATCTCCACCACCCTTCCCCAGAATTGCTACCTACCACTACAGGTAAACACACTGCAATGAGTTCATCGCCAAGCTTATGTAGAGTAGATTCTTCGTCAGTGGAAGGCAGGCCGAGGAACCTCTCTTCTCTATCATGGACCCTCAAGACAATTTTTAATTCGATATAATGTCTCCAACAATCCGACCAGTACTTCATGACACACCTGCTGCTTTGCCTAGGCTACCAGACCCTCGGCTGCTAAATATGCTCATGATTCCGAATCCAACGTAGAACAGCATTAGGGGGTACGCTACTAGAGCCCTCATCTGCATCATTCGTCCCACTGCGCAGAACATGCCACTCGCGCTCGTTGTACACCATACAATCGCCGCGCTTGTAAGGATATAGCCGAGAGGTCCATCCATCGGTACAACAATGCCTATTAAACTCGTTATAACAAGAGGTAAGAGGCAGTATCCTAGCACACTTGCGCTTCTCGCAAACGTAAGGTTATTGCTTAAATGTCCCTTGCCATCGTCTCTTCCACCCGCAGTAGGATCGCCGGGATAGCCTGGTGCAGAGGAATACGCTGCCGCTGCATGTCCAGGCGATGCGGTATTAGAGCCGTCGGGTGACATAAGCGAGAGGATCGTGTGTAGGGCGACCGAGCCCATAAGTGCCAGTCCGTAGATATATCCGAAATGCACCTTACCACTGAAAAGCAGAAATGTACCGAAGAGGAGGAAGAAAAGAATAGGACCGCCGAGGTCTGAGTCGTCCATTATATGTTGATCTATTCGGCCGAAGGGGTTGAGAACTGCTAATGTCTAAATAACGATTAGTAACGTCGCTAGATAAACTAAGAAGAATCCACGAAGCTGGCTGGGATGCTCACCTTCATTTGTATGTGTTCGAAGTTAACTCCCAATTCTTCCAGTAACGGCGGTTCGCCATCATATCCTTCCGTCGAGAAAGCAGCGAGCCAACCTGTCCGTAGACCACCTTGTTCACCCATCCGCCCACTTACACCCGGTGCAGCGCCAAACCCTCCATATGCGGCGGGCCCTGGCGTAGGCGCGCCATAGCCGTATGATTGCGCCGGGGCTCCTTGACCAGGGACGCCGGGGGAGTAGGATGACGGGTAGAATTGGAGGTTTTGCGCAGCTGCTGCACCGCCGACGTATTGGTTTGGAGGGGGCGCGCCGTAGTATTGCGACATATTTTCGTGGTATTAAGTACCTAGACGGATGGTGATCGGAGGAAGCTCGCTCGGTTTGTATTATTCGGGACCGCGTAGATTTGGGGATTAGAATACAAATTAATTTAGAATGAGCCGCCTTCTCTATATTCCCGAACAAAGAAGAGGAGGTTCGAAGGAGATGAGTGGCGGTCGGAAGGTTACGTGGCGTGGTGGATGTTGTGGAATGTTGTTCGGTGGGTTAGATGGCTGGTGGTGTTTTCGTGCTTCAAAAAAGTTGAAGGGATCGCTAAAAATGAATCTGTCTTCACCGATGTGGCACCCGCGAAGCTCGGTCGGGTACGAAATACGTAACCTCTTCCCATTGCAGCTTCTCCCCTGTACTGTGGCTCAATTCCAATCAATAAGTGGCTGGTGTGGCCAGAGTTTTTAGATCCACTTAGATCGATAAAGGCGGGCGAAAAAAATATCGGACCTGAGGGAGCGGCAATTCCGACATGGTCTTCTAATCGTCCGTTATCGCGACAATTTTCTAGCTGTGACGACTTATTTCTCTTCATAATTCCAAAAAGAAACTTCGTCGTCGCTTTCAATTGTAGTGATCGACACAGTCTTCTACACATTCTGGGCTTACCAACCCTAGCCGCCGTTCTTTGTCTTTCGGCAATCTTCACACAGCAAAGATGGTACGTTCTTGAGCAAGATTTTTTCTGGGCGTGAATAACTCTGCCGATGCGCCACACACATGTTTTACTAACAGTACGAGCAGGCACACCGCATTGTAACACAAATCGTCCTCGTAGGCAGCCGAGTACTCGGTCGTGCCTTTACCGAAGCCTACAAGCAAGCGCAAGCCTCATCCAACTACGCGCGAGCACAAGCGAAGCTCAACCCGAATGCGGCCTCCGCCCGAGCGAGTCTCTCAAGCGGCATGACCCTAGATGAAGCCTGCAAAATCCTCAATGTCAAGCCGCCGCAAGGAGGAAAGGCAAATATGGAGGAAGTCATGGAACGGTTTAAGAAACTTTTCGATCAGAACGATCCGCAAAAAGGAGGCAGTTTCTACCTACAGAGCAAGATATTAAGAGCGAGGGAACGTATAGAGGCCGAAGTCAGACCCGCTATGGAGAAAGCTGCGCAGGAGGCTGAAATAAAAGAAGGTTGGAAGCCAAAGATGTATAAAGACCGGTAGTGACTTTGGTCATGGGGGGAATTAAGGAAGTCCAGTTTCTGGTATGGGATGAATGTCACTGAGAGGGATTCAGAGACTCGTTACACCCAACAACATATTTAGGAAAAGCATCTTCACTCGAATGGCATGGCCCGGCGTTACTTGGGGAGTTCATTTTACGAATCCATAGTCCGATTCGTTTCCTGGTCGGGATTAGACGGAAAAAGACGTTTGTACCACCATATTTGTACACGCAAAAATTTATTATATAATGGTCATCATTCGTCGCCCCACACCTGGATCAGGAGTGGGAATTCTCGGAAAGCCTCCGACGAAACGAAGATAGATATACCCCGTTCACTTTTGACTAAACATGCCACGTTAGATACCTGCGCGCATTACCAAGTAACCAAGGTATGTGATACGTACGTCCACACGGTCAACAGGTATGTAGTTAGGCCCAGCAGTCAACTGTGAGACATGTTCAACAAAGAGCTTATTTTCCACGTTACAATAAAGAGAGACCTTGGGTACTATGAATACCTTTCATCCCATTCATCTGTATCGACGTCCGTCGTCGCGTCCGAATCCGAACCCCCCGAAACAAATGTATCCTATAAATTAGTTAATATGTGTTTCAACGCAGTAGCATATATACTACCTCAAAGGGAACCTCCTCAAGCCTTGAGGGGACACCGAACGACCGAAGGTGGATATCTGTCAATAACATGTCGTAAATTACTGGGATGACCATATGTAGCGTACCGTACTCGACCTCTTTCTTGACTGCCGAATGGCTCGCTTTGACTGAACTGAGAACGCAGCGTCCATCATGAAAGCACCCTACCGAACAGATTCCTTCAATGTCTATAGTCTGCTTCTCACGAGAGCGCCTATATCGTTCAAGGATTTGATATCCAAATACAGACCATGTTGCTACTTCGCTATATACGCAACCGAGAGACCAGAGGTCCCCAGCTTGGCCTAGTTCAGTATCTTTCACATTAGTAGTCGGCCTAGAACTGGCGTCTTCTGGAGATTCTGTGCACACTTGTCATTCCTAATTTCGTCCAGCGAGTTATATATACTTTCAACGTACCGTATATTCGAGTACGAGCACTGTCCCAATCTAATATGTCTTCGGCCTTTGGTTTTATACTTCTAAAATGGCTGAAGCCAAGATCCGCGAATTTAAAAGTGACACCGTAAATCGAAGGGTCGAAACTGCCCGTAACCATTATTATTCCTGGTCTGATATTTCGAAGCCATCTGTATCCACTTAGTTATCCGGTCGAATACCCGTTCGCCAGGAAACAAACCCGAATACAGAACTACCGTTTAGATCACGGTATGGAATTCTGTGGATATATAATAGTGCGCTCCCTAGCTGGAAGATCCGTTTCCAGAGATGCCTCATCTCGTTTTCTGAGGTTGGTGGTGTATTATTCTTCATATAGGATCCTAGGTCACCCATTTCTGTGTTTTCAAGTAGCAGACAGAACGTATTCCCAAATCGAACACCTCCAAAGTGGGCAACAATTTCTTCCGTGGCAAATCGTTCTGCCGATAGTCGATTAAGCGCACGTAGTTCTGCTTCGTAGTATTCCTTGGCATTGGAGGATTTAAAATTTTCAATGCGCACACAACGGGGTCTGTCGACCACGACGAAGTCGTATCCCTGACACCAGCTCGTAGGTTCCAATGACGAGCGGTATGATTCCCAATATATGATCCATGGATTACTGCCCTATCAATTATCGCACAACCACTGACTCCAAGATAATTTGTGGACTTGATCGGGAGGATTTCCTGAGGTGATCGACTCGTTTCTCGAAGGATAGACGAAGCACATTCATGAAGAAAGCCCAGGGCCCTTACACAGAACCTCCATTGCACTTGATCAAACCGTCTCCAAAGTGCAAAGTCATCAAATGGTGCCCAGCCCGGATTCGCAAGAAAGGGTAGATTAGAATCGTGAAGCTCCGGGTTCGATACAAAGATCGGAAGTAAATCCCATCGCCTTAATAATAGCAATATACACATCACCTTCCCACACGTCTCTCTGATAGCTTTACGCTTGATGTTCATCCGTGCTGTCCTCATAATAAGCTCTAGGATGGAGTCGAGCAGACTCCCATCTCTGAAAAGTATCTGAACTTCAATGTCGGGGATGAAATCGGCACGTACGGTAAGGTCATCGCCTGTCAGCCCGCTAACTCTGACCCGCTTGATCCAGGAATGGAATCTTTGCAGGGTGGTCGAACTCGTTTCTCCAAGTAGAGGATTGATGGCCAGAATGATATCCTCGGGGATTTGGAGCATGCACTGAAGGGTTTTAAACATCCAGAGTGAATTGATACACCGATCCTCCCTGAGCCGCCTCCAAGCCAGCCAAGGCAGTGGGGCGTATTTGTCTACTGATATCCCATAAACATTTAGTTGCTGCAAAGTCGCTAGAAGCTCAGAGAGGCACTCTAACCTTAGGAGATGATCTGCTGCCCCAAACTCTTTGAAAATGAATACCAGTGGACTTCTCGGCCCAATTGCTTCTGGGTATAGTTTCTCTTCCATCTTTCTCTTAGACTGATTCAATCTTAGCAAAACAAGAATTGTAAGGCGAGTTGAAACTCCATTGTCTCCAAGGATTGGTTCCAAAAGCTGTACCGCAGAGCGATAATTCCCGGTGCTTATGTACACATCTGCAAGAGTAATCCGAACAAGTGGCACGCCGGAAAGACTTGCCAATGGTTCAGGACTAATTTTCAGAATACTCTCGCCGAATTCGATTGCTTCCACTTCCTTGCCTGCGCCGTGGAAACACTTGATCAGCTCTGCAGCAATAGAAATACTTTTGAATTATTGGTATGAGACAGGAAATATATGCTTGGCCCCATTGCTCATCCTCTGTAACGTGTTGAATGACCTGGCAGATACGACCCAGGTAACGCTCGCGCTCCTGCAGTTCATTGTCAAGGACGCTCTTTGTGATCGCCCCGAGTAGATGGAGGAATTGGATAAATCTGCATATTTTCTGAGGGAGTCCAGTGGGAGGTGTTGAATTGGGTTCCTCTTTTAACGACACAGCGCACAGCAGCGTGTAAAAACATAGACGCTGCACACATATTCGGACTCTTGATCGAATATGCTTGATTAGAATACACCTTTTAGCTTTACTAAATTATAGGACTTACAGAGATTCAGACCCTATGTCACGAAAGATTGTTGCAGGCATATCCAGCAAATCATGGACAGTATTCAGGTAGTAGGGTAGGATTGTCGTCGTGAAAACTTCGCGGCAGTTCACAGCTAGGTGAAGTTGAAAGGGGTGAGTATAAGGCTCAGAGAGGCAAGCACCGAGGCTAATTGCCATACGCCATATGGCGGCTACTTGGTCAGCATCACAGCAATTTTGTCTTATCTTGCTTTACCACGATGGAGAAAGGGCAATATATGGTGTATATTCGTCTTCCTCAATCATTAGTACTCGTTCTTTTAGAAGAGAAGCGAAAAGCCTCTCGGAAACCACGGGATAAACGATTTTTGCTAAATATGGGGCCAAATTTTGTGACAGCGAAAATGTCCACGATATCCTTGTATGGTAAGAGGATAGGCATGATTCTCGTCTTGGAATCCGTATAGTATGGATATTGCAAATCCATAGAGAACATAAATGCAGGTAATCTGCTGGTGTGAACACCTGCAAGCCTTAAACATAGCTCCGTCGAAGTGGGACAGAGGTAGGTACCATCCCTCAAGCACAATCTCAAGGGTCTACCAGATACATCGGTAGGGTATAGTTGTAAACTCATAGCGATGACAATGGTGCTGCGATAGACGTGTAGCTCTTAGATTCGCGGCATTTTTCTAGGCATCTTAACCTTCTCGTACGCTTTCCTAAAAGCGGGGGACTATGCCTATGCACATTCACGTAGTACGCACCCTGTGCGAGGGTGATACGACAAGCCACACAACGAGTAACGCCGATATTGCGTTCGGGCAGCGAGCCCTGAGACTCGTATCTCCGTTGCGTGTATTATAAAACAAGATCGCCACACCCTGGACATGATGTCTATCCTCTCTCTCCCCACTTATTTAAATGCAAATACTTATTCTAATTACTTACACCCCGTAACATTTGACTGTTGTTGGTTTTTGTTGGTAGGGGAATATTTACCAATTTCACGTACGGAAATGCCTCTCTCTAGGTTCGCAATTCGTCTACGAAATCTGAGGAGAATAGATAGCCAGGAATCCGTTACGGTGCACGACGTACGCCAAATCGGGACGGTCTTAGCGGGTCACCATGTGAGCAAACCAAATGACGATGTAAATTCCTTCGAGTTTGTTGTTTATGACCTTTAAAATTAGCGATATAAAAGATAGCTGCCACATTTTCCCAACAAACTACGCATAGTAATATTGCTACTATTAGCTTTGATCGGAAAGGTAAAAAGAAAATCAACTTTTTGAAACGAGTCGATATCCCGAGCGAAGGCTCGATAGAGTGGGAGGACATCGATGATAACTTTTTAGGTGTGACAATTCTTCACGAGCCAAGTGATATTGATTCGGAGTAAGTTTCGTACTGAAACAGAGATATTTTATGGACCATTTTAAGTATATGCGCTATCCATGGATTGAATGGAAATGCGTTCGACACATGGTATTCGAAGGAGGAGGGGGAAATGTGGCTGAGGGATTTCCTGCCGAGGGCTCCCAAGTTTGATAAAAGCCGAATAATAGTATTTAGGTATACATCAGAATTACAAAGCAGAACAAAGATATACGACAGAATCGAGGACTATGCTGATACACTTCTGCGGGAGCTTAATCGAGCAAGGTGCTCTATTCAAGATCGAAATAGACCATTGATCATAATATCACATCCTATGGGTGGGCTGGTGTCACGACTTGCCATGCCCAAACTCCACGACCAACTAAGTGAGTTTTGCAACATATCGCTGGGCCAATGTGGTATGCTCTTCCTTAGTACACCTCATTATAGGTCTAAGTCTGCTGACTGGGGCAAATTTTGGGTTGAGATTGTCGAGATAACAACAGGCGTACGGCGTGCCATCATTCATACACTCCAAACCTTGAATTTATCAGTAGTGGATGTGATGGAATTGTGGAAAAGAATGGAAAAGAAGCCTGTGGTGAGATGTCTTTGCGAAGCCGAACCAGTCCGCTCATCCTGGTTCCGCAGTGGTACACTTGTAAGTGGCTACCTTAAAGATATCTACGTCTACCTACCTAGGAGGTAGGTATCTAACACGATAGATCGTAGAACCGTCTTCAGCTTCTTTCCTCGGTTACAAGGCAGATAAAGCCATTGGAACGGACCACCACACAATCTGCAAGTTTAAGACGCCGTTCGAGAATGCGTACAACATCGTTGTAGAGAATTTCATTTCTATTAGGCGAGAGCTACTTAGGAGGAAGCAAGAATCGCGGATAATCTCTGATGATATCGTAGGGCCGTCGATGATGTTATGGATTCAACCACTAACATTCTATTAGACCAGACCATTCGGGTATCCCCCAAATGTACCGAGTAGAACCCCTCTTCCGGCATGCGGAAGACATTTCTACTTAGGCTACCAAGGGCTGCGCAATCCGAATCAGCTTGTGGGCCAGTCCCAGGCCATGATAAAAGCAAATAATATTTTGGATGGATTGCCCGAACAATCGCAAGGGCAAGTTCGAAAACACGTTTGTCTTACAGGTATTGGAGGTATTGGGTATGATGGCGCCAGTTGATTCAATACCAGAGAGGGCGAAGACTAATTGGAGTGAAGGAAAACAGAAATAAGCTACGAGATCGCACGAGAGCACAAAGAGATTCGTAACGTCTTTAAGTAACGTCTTTATGTTCCCCGTCTCAACCTCGAAGCAATTAGAAGATGCTTATATTGGCTTGTCGTTTCTGATTGGTCACAATTCACTGTTAACCCGATATCCACGATATCAGGAAGCTCACAGTACATGGGAGTTACTCGGCCGGTCCGGTCTTATAGAAGCGATTAAGGAATGGCTTATCTCGGAAGAAATACGGATTGCATCATGATATTCGACGATCTGGATGGACTCGGGGATCTGAGAGTTATCCAACAGTCTCTTCCTCGCCAAAGCGACCGTTTCGTTTTTTCGTCTAGAGACCCAATACTATGCGATACTCCAGAACTTAAGGCGACCCCTATTGAAGTTCAACGATTAATGCCCGAAGAATCAAGGATACTTCTCCGGAGGGAAATTGGACCAGAAATTGCCGCGGCGGACGAGGAATTGTATCGTATTGCCGCCATCTCATGCTATCACCCCGCTATGATGCTAGCCTTGGTCCATTATATGCGACACATCCTTCGGCGAATATATCCAGCTAACAGCATTGTAGGGAAGCTAGTCCGCTTCTTAGATGAGTATAACTGGCAAATTCGTCGGGCAGTCTTCCGACAAGAGATTCCCGGGTCCCTATCGTTATTGGGCCTTTACGAACGGCCCTTGGAGCGATTGAAACCAGAAGTCCGAACTGACGTTTCATCACTCATGGATGTGGTTGCTTTCGTATCTGCCCCTATTGGGTCATCGACTAGAACTTCATTCCATGACTTCTTCCGCGAGCGTCCGTGGCTGGATAGTCGAATGGAAGATGTCGATTTTCCTAATCGCGAACTTCTTGCGACCCCTTTTTTGGAACACGCTACGACTTTATCAGAATTAGAACGAGTCTCTCTTCTTGATAGGAGTCCACTCAGTGTGAATCCTTCAGATATACACCCGATTTGGCTGGAATGTGCAAGGCATCGATGCGAAGTACCAATGAGGAAAGTTTGGCTTCGCCAGCTGTTACTCATATGCTTCCTCGACTCCACAAAGGACAAATATGAGGAGACATCCAATCTATTCCTGGAAAACATTTTAATGCATAGTGTGTAGTCCGGCTTAATTCTAGAGCACTTAGACCTGAACCCATCCGTCCATGCATGGCTTCAACGGAAGGCGGAGGCGGTCTGGGCTACTCAGATGGGCGCATAGATAAATTTGTGGTGGAAACTTGTATGGCCGGCAGTTGTATGTCGTCCTTTACTCCCGACGCTAGAATTAAGAGCTTAGATCTTCCTCTTCACCAACCCCCTAAAGAAATCAAAACTATTCTCATCACTCTGCAGCGCCCAAACTTTACCCGTCGGTTTATCGTCACTACCCAGTTCCTCCGCTCTTAACATACCCCAATCTCTCGTGATACCCACAATACGAGCCTTCACCCCACCCTGAGCCTCAAGATTCACGATCTGCCGTCCATGTAACCAATGCGCGTAGTACGCATCCTCCATATCCCTTGTGAAACCCCGACGCACAAACGTCTTATATAGCGCTTCTAGACGAGTCAGTATACCAGCGGTCAACTTCTCAATGCGGAACGGCGCGAGATGGGAGGGGAGTAAGGCGTCGAGGGATGTCGTGGGACGCCCGTTCGTGGCGTTTATGCCGATGCCAAGGACTATTTGGTATGATCCCGAGGAGTAAGAGCAATTCGATAAGATACCTCCTATTTTGACGTATGATGGTGGCGATGATGAGGGCTGGCGTGGATCAAGTGCGTAGATGTCATTCGGCCATTTTAGTTTCACGGGTACTTCGTCGTATCCCCGATCGTAGGATTTGACGGCTTGGACGATGGCGATGGCGGCGAGGTATTGGATGAAGACGATAGGTCGGCTGGGTGCGAGGTGGGCCGGGTGGTTGATAACGGTGGACATGATTAGTGAACCCGCTGGTGATACCCAGACGTTGTTACCGCGCCCGCGCCCTGCGACTTGGGTTGTCGCTGTGAGTGTAAATCCCGATGGTAACTTCGAAAGGAGTTTGAAGTTCTTCTCAAGTAGCGTGTTGGTACTTGTGACGACTTCGCCGTACATCAAGAAGTCGCCCCATTCTTCCGCCTCGGGATCTGATAGTCGATAATCCCGTAAAGCCGAGTAAAAAGCGTTGTGATTGAAATAGGGGGTCGCTTTAGCTTCTGGCCAGGCTGTCTCATGTGTTACAATGCGCTTGACGATAGTGGTGTAATCAACCATGCCTCCGCTGCTTAGCTCAGACGACTTCTGATCTGAACTGCCATCGGGAGTCAGCGCTTCTCTTAATCCGGTGACGGACCACATGGTTTCAGGTTTTTGTAAGTGGAATGTGTCGTTTTCTGCCCTGATGTATTCCTCGCCGTCTTCCTTGCTGATTATTTCTTCCCAAGAGTGTAACAGGTCATCGACGTCGTTACTAGAAATAGACGACAAATGAAGTCGTGAGAGGGATGGCACACCTGTTGTCTCCTGACTGACTTCTAGTCCCAATTTGGTTAAACCAGCTTTCAGGAAGCTTGTTCGAGCATCATCATCAGCTCGGAGTGCGGCGATCAGGTCATCATAGCCCAAAACATCGTGGTGCGGGCTCAGATTTGCGGCGGCAAACTCAGGATGAGGCCCTGTAAGAATTGCGGCACCTTGGCCAACCTTGCAGTAGACTAGGGCAGCTTTTTCGCGACCACCATCGACGTCGAGATCGCTAGCGTAGCTTGCCAATACCTCGATTTCGTTATTTTTATCCGATGGGTTGACGAAGACGCCCCCACCATTATAATAGGAGGTAAAAACTTCGGGGACCAAGCCTGCTCCCCTGAACGCATCCTTCACAACGTTCACCCGCACAGCACGGGCGCCATTTTCGCTGTGATACTGGAAACCCTTGAATGCGCCACCTCTGCATGTACCCGGGAAGAAAGCCAACTCCCTCGACCCGATAACTTCCATCGCCTTGTTTCCAACTTCGAATTCGCATCTTTTACACCCGTAATATCCACCGGCACAAAACCCCAAATATGCGCCACCACGTCGCACATATTCGGATATAATTGAATTTCCTTCACCATTCAGCACGCGACAATATCCAAGATCAGCACCACCTGGAAAAACTAGTAGCGCGCAAGTAGGTGCCCATGGTTCTTTTAGAAGGACTGTCTCCGTAATGGGAATAACTGCGTAGTTTGGTGATAGAAGTCGGCGTAAAGAATAAATCGCATGCTTAACTGATTCCACCGTCGACCCCGTACCGGTATAAACTAATACGTTAAGTTTTCGCGACGTCATATTGAATAATGTGACTTGATTTCAGTTCCCAGATTTAAGAGCTGACGGGTTCAGGGGTTTGCTTAGTGAGGCAATTCCAGCGCCCGAATTTCCACCTTTTACACCGCCCTCTAGCGGGATTTAGTGATTTAGCCCCCTGGAATTCGCAACGCCGGATCACGCCAGACTAGAGCTCAACACCTAATACTCCTACAAAATGACCAAGGAAGAAAATACGAACACCAGTCAGCAGCAAAGCAGTGGCGCTCCTCAAGATGATGAGCCGGATGAATGGTAAGGCCGATGTAATGAATCCCTGAAACGATTGTCAATCCTGTTAGGCTGACTCAACATCTCCTGATGCAAATAGGGATAAGAGGATTTTTAGTACGGGATGCGCAGGTAACGAATTCCTAACTAATAATAGATCAGCGCCACTCTCCCAGTAATGAGGCTAATTAATTCAACCAGATGAGAATGCCAAACTGACCGATTGCTACTTTGAGAAAAAAGATTGGAGAGCGTGTAAAAAAGAAGTGAGTTGATGGTTCTCAACAACTTTGCTTTTCCTTCAAGGTGCGCTGTTGATAATTTGCTGACGGACTTCACCAATGCTAGATGGAGATTTTCAGGGCGTGCTGGAAGAAACACAACAACGACCAGAGGACGTCCACCAAAGATGCATAACTGCAGAAGTCACTAATTAAGAGGGAATAAACACTATATGTAAGAATATGACGATGCGAAACTTAAGAAGTTGAGCTATTAATATTATAACAATCCCACTCAAAGATGCTAAGACGATGAGGTATTAGTTGATTATAGTGAAGATCCGTTGTAAGATTTAGGGCTGTTATTGTCCACTAACCGTTGCGGGCCTCCGCTATTTGTCGGGTGGGATGTCCTAGCTGGAAGCTAGGATACAGGGGGGTTAGATGAATCACTAGACCCTATCGATAAGTAGAATTCGGTAAAGATTCGGCCGTTAGTACCGGATCTAGCTGTAGGTGAAGCCGCTACCGATGACACCTAAATTTTTCCAACCCGTCAAAATCGATAGCCGCTATCGTGTTTCTACAACGTCAACAAACACCACGATATCAACCTACCCCTGACTAAACAATGGCCTCAAGGACGTTAACACCGCTGCGGGCGGTGTCTAGAAGACTTCGTGCGCCGATAAATTCTTCGGATCGAGTCCAATTCCCTAGCCGAACCCTCTTCAGCGCCTCAAAACCGAAAACAAGCAACGTACCCCCTCCACCAGCCTCCAAATCCGCGTCCGCATCTACAACAACCACTTCCTCCGCTTCCACCTCCAAACCCACGCCAGCCACAGCATCCAAACCAACCCCAACATCCGGCACCCGCACACCAATCCCCGCAGTCTCCGGCACGCCCCTCCCCAACGCCCCGGGAACAACCCAAGCCTACCCCTCCCCCTCTTCCTCCTCCCAAACCGACATCGACACCAACGGGAACGGACCGATAGACTGGACACAATCCTACCACGGCCTAGGAACCTCCGCCTTCCCCATTGAAACCTCCGCCATTCTCCAAGCGCGTCTCGACCCCGAAGATATAGAAGTAAAACCCGACGGCATAATCTACCTCCCCGAGATCAAGTACCGCCGAATCCTAAATGCGGCGTTTGGCCCGGGGGGTTGGGGTTTGGCTCCTAGGGGGCAGTTGACGGTGCAGGAGAAGTTGGTTACGCGGGAGTATGCGCTTGTGGTGCATGGACGGTAAGTTGTTTATTTGGTTACAAATTGGTGCTTTGGTATTGGATGGTGCTAATATATATGTTCTGGGATAGGTTTGTGGCACAAGCTCGAGGCGAACAACAATACTTCAGCGAAGACGGCGTGTCAACCGCGGCTGAGGGATGTAAATCCAATGCACTCATGCGATGCTGCAAAGATCTGGGTATTGCTTCGGAGTTATGGGACCCGCGATTTATTCGCAAGTTTATGAAGGAGTATGCTGTTCAGCAGTGGGTCGAGCACGTTACTACCAAGAAGAAGAAGCAGATCTGGTTGCGCAAGGATGACGAGATTCGTTACCCGTGGAAAAAGTCATAATAAGAGAATAAGGAGGCGGTGTATGATACGAAGAGGCGGGAGATACCCCGATGTTAGACCCCTAGCATGAGGTACGGGGTCAATCAGACTGCTCTAATACGAGTCCAGATCTGTGTATATACGTACGCACGCATCACTTCACTACATCACATACAACAGACTATAAAGCATAAATTTATGGTAAAGAATATAATGGTATAAGCCGTATACACGATACGGCCCCCCGTACTACTAGAATGCGAGAAGACGATAAGGTGGACAAGAGTAGAGTCCATTGTCTAAATCCTAGTGTCAAACCCCCTCTACCGGTTCCTTCATTAATAAAAAAACAAACCAAGCAACCAATAACTCCATGCGATTGAATTCAATATATCGTAGGCGTAGCGCGTAATCGACCTACTTCTGAACACCAGAGCTGTGTCCAGAATCCGGCGTCGACTGGTCGGGAGTACCAGTCCCTACAGTACCCCAACCCAGAAAACTCCAGCCACGAGCAGCACCCACGGGCCTATCCTCGACAGACGGTGCTCCAGCAGCTCTTCTTCGTAGGTTGTTGTCGTCCTCTTCAGTGCCGCTCTCGGCATCGATCTTTTCGAAGTCGACTTCACTCCGGCTCTTACTAAGACCACTCCACACACTATGTCCGCTCGGCGGTCGCGAACTACCACTACCTCCCTCTTGTCCGTCTAGGCTCATGCTTCCTGGACGTAACTCTTTTCGCGCTTGCTCTGTCTTGCGCTCCTGCTCCGACTTCTCGAGCTCCTTGTCGAGTGCGCCCATCATCT
Source organism: Hypoxylon trugodes (assembly GCF_022578975.1). Classification (NCBI taxonomy): domain Eukaryota; kingdom Fungi; phylum Ascomycota; class Sordariomycetes; order Xylariales; family Hypoxylaceae; genus Hypoxylon; species Hypoxylon trugodes. Next base: position 619,737 of record NW_026250021.1, read on the forward strand.
GAGCCAGTCTCTCGCGCTGCGCTACGATAAACGATGCCTTTTCGGCGGTGCTAATGTTATCGGGGACTAGAGTCGCCATGGATGAAGACGACATAGTTGTCGGGCCTTTACCCGTATCAGTAGTCGAGGAAGCAGCAAATGCGCCCGCGAATAGATTATAAATATCGCTGCCCGTGGTGCCAGCGTTATTAGCAGCCCATCGCGCAGCGGGTACGCTGAATCGGGCAAGAAGCGCCTGAGTGTAACCTTGTGGCGCAGCCGCCGCCCTAGTTTCCTCCTCGCGCTCATCTTCGCGCGGGGGCATGCCAAGGACCTGTGTGCGCAACACCTCTATAGCGCGCTTGAGGTACGCCATACCGGCGGCCTTGAGTCTATCATGGGCGCTAGCAATGAAGTCTTCGATGGCAGTTTCGTTCTCGGCGAGGTACGGATGGAGGTAGGTTTCGTAGAGCACGCGGGCGCCTTGGGTCTGGGGTAGCACGAGGTAGAGCAGGAAGAACAGGCGCATGTACGAGTAGAACGGGATCCACACGAGGATGAACTCGAGCCAGGATTCTACGAGCAGGGCGCAGGCGAGGACGGACCAGTACATTAGCCATGGTGTGAGCTGCGCGGGGTCGGAGGTCTTGACTGCCTTGTAGGATGCGAAAAGGGGGAAGAGGAAGGATGCTATGGAGCTGTTGTCGCATGAAGAGGCGGGGGTTAGTAAATGATGTTCTCGTCGGATAAACGTACAAAGAATAACGGGGATTGGGTGGTTCGACATACGAGAGTAGTTTCGGAATTAGATCAAACATGTTGATTGATTGTTAGTCTCAATTCAAGCGCAAGTGCGCAAAGTAGTATAGGCAATTTGATGAGTTCGTGATCTCCGTGGTAGTATTGATAGTTGTTGGGTTATGGAGACTCGTCTAGGTCTAAGTAAGGAGGGTCGTACTCAAAAACAGTAGGGGTATTGTTTTGGCGTTGCCTGACGATTAGAAGATCGAGTCAAGACCAAGAAACGCTGCCGGAAGGCCGGCAAAGAAGCGTGAAGGAAAAACAAAGTCGATTAGGTAAGATGGTAAGGTGAAGGGATATTTTGGTGAGTAAGTTATGTAGATCTTCGCAAATGTTAGCGACGTTCGCAGGTGATTCTTCCCACTAAGTTTCTTAAGGTTCGAAGCTAAAGCTGCTTAAAGTTCTAAATGACGACGGAAAGAGATCACGACCGGATGACCCCGCCAAACGTCACAAGAGCGGCACAGGATAAGCAATCACCTGCGCTACTGCTGCTTCCTAAGATAGTCCGGATAACCCCCCTAGAGGGCAGATAAGCATTGGTGCCTTACCTGGGTACCTAGGTATTTTAGTCGCGCGGGGCTTGCGGAATGCTAGGCTATCTTGGGCTTGCGGATCTGTGGGTCTTCGGGTCTCGGGCAGGACCCGAAAGATTTCAGTGTGACTTGCCTCAATTAGCATACTTGCAGCTGAACCGTGCGCTGCCATACAACCGGGACTGCCCAAGGTCACTTTCAGCTAGGAATAGTACAGAGAGGTACCTACCTATTTAAGGAACACGATGTTCTAGAATAGTATTAGTTCGATCTTGGTATTCAACAAATTTGAACTTGGATTGAATATGGAACAAATTTGGAAGAATATATCGGAATAAAGTAGTGAAAGTTCGATATATCGTCTGTTACGCGATGTTTAATATAATTCGCATCTTGATGAACACGTTGCAAATTAGTTCTAAAGTTCTCTTATATCTGCCTCATTAACTTGTACTGTGACGCGGCCTTAAAACTAATTCTGTCTGCCTAAAAATAAAAACACATGTTCTCATGTAAATGAGTCGTAGACCAAATAAATCCAACAATCTGTTCATTTATAATCAACTAGTTGTTAAATTTAATAATTAGGCTTCTCTGAGTTATGGATGCCTAAAGTTGTTATAGTCTTCTAATTCCGTGGTTAAACCTAAGCAGCGGTACATGATGTTATACATAAACCCCAGAGGTTACACATGTACTCTCTCGCCTAACTATACCCAAGTCCATGTTAGGCTTATAGGGAGGTTACACCGCAGCAGACTATACATATTGTAACACATAGTTCGTACCTAGGTATACTTTCTAGTTATTAAAAGTTCAACTTGATAGCCCAGTTCGAAGCACATACTAATTCCCATAAACAATATGGTGTGAAGACAGGGACTCTTTCAAAATGAACCATTCATCAACAGGGTGTAAGGATATTTGCGCTACTGAAGACTTCGTGAATTACGTGTAATGACCAGCGGAAAATAGGTCCAAAATGTTAGTGTACATTGCAATATAGAAGCATAACCTGTATCAACAGTAACTTTGTTTTTCACAACTGTAGCTGATAAATAAACTACCTAGCAAATATGAACGCATTGACTACCGGAAGATATTGCACAGGTCATGCTGCATAGCTATCTAGGTACCTATGTGGCGTAAGTGCAGATGGTATCACGTTGCACGACAGTTTTAAGGGGGAGGTGCAGAATAACACCTTAGAAAGTACTCAGGTATATATACCGTACACCTAGGTAAGCATTCCTTTTTCTAGTTATAAAAATATCAGTGCTAATAGTGATTCCCTTTTGACTTGGGTATTTACCTACGAGGCAGAGGCTTTCTGGCCTGTATATGCACTATTAAAGGCTCCTTGTCTTTTAGCAGTTTTCCATCTTCTGAACGCCAGATTTTGTAGTCCATAAAGGAGGGAAATTTGTTATTATGAAAGGTAATTATTGGCGTATAGCCAATTCTAAAAGGTTGATCATGAGCTGGTACATGATTTCCTAATAATACAAAGTGTAAAGGAGGGAGTGCTGATAGTACATAGTACTATATGGCGGTTCGAAGTGAAGATCTAAGCCGTCCCTTTTTTTGTTGTGATTTCTCCTTTTATCCAGAAAATAAGTTGTCGTAAGAAATAGCCTGTCATGAATCCCCTTCCCCTCATAACCGAACCCATTATTTTTGACCGATCATTCCCATACGAGCTGACTGATTTCAAGATCCGCTTGAAAACTCCCATGTACGCCGGAGAATAGCCTAATCCAACCCAAAATCATGTTCATCGTTTCTACTGTCCAGAATATCCAGAATTGGGATCGTTGAAGGAGAAAAAATCTGGTGGTGAGACGTGTGCGCCAGCATTGCCACCTTGACCTTGGCCTTGGCCTGATGAGCCCCCCTTGTCTTGACCCGATCCGTCCTGCACTCTGTTAGACCTCATTCCATACTCGACTTCATGAACAACTACCTTGGACTTCTTCTTGCCATCCTTCGACTTTTTCGAGCGGTTGTTCTTGTCTGTATTCTGGTTAGTCTCTCAACCTCAAGATATGTTGGGCTTCCTAGCTTATTGAATCTTACTTGAATTGTCTGAGGGCGACATGGTTCTGAATCTGTTCGAACTCTTTGCTGTTTGTCCTCGATGAACTGCTGTTGGATGGTGTTTCCATTCATCCTGGATAGTTGATTCCATGGTTTGTTTATATAGAATAGTTCTTATTACTCCTTTTCGGATGTTCAGGACTTGCTTTCATCTTCGGAGGTGCCTATTCGTCCCATCTCTAAAGTGCCTTGAGGTCTGGGTTTGGCCTCTTTCGTAATGATTGTGCATGCGCCTATCACTACACCGAGCGAGTTCCACACATTGGGGAAGAAATCATAGTGAGATCCCGTAGGGACTAAGGTTGACTAAAGCCTGTGCCATCGCGAATTCCGTTGATCTACTAGGGCCGAGGTATAGTATCCCTAGTCCTTATTCGGAATGTTGCTTGCGGGCCGCCCCCTTGCGTATCTAACTTACCAGAACGGATTCGCGATCGGGCTCGCAGATTGACAGCATTTGCAGCAAGTGCCGCAGCCACCGGCAGGTACCTGTGAGAAATCATTGCTGAGCCGCACCATATCGTGACAGATGTAGATTAGAGGGAGCGAAGCACCGAGATCCCTAAGCCGTTTTGGGTCGGATGGACCGAAAAAGGTGTGGTATCCAATGCTACCCCATAATCCTTAGGGCTGAAGCGTTGTTACCCTACCCACAGCTTGGCCCCTATTTAAATGTAGGTATGTCGCATTCCAGGAACGCTAGATAGACTATAAGAAGATCAATCCACGTACACATTCTGTTACACTGCAGCAGGACGGCCTAAACATAGCAACAGGTTTTCCCAAAGAAAGATTGCGTCAGATGCAAAAGTCTTAAGTACCTCGCTCTCGCTCCTCCAGATTCCATCGCGAGTTTCCCAAACGAAGAATCTTATCTCGGACCATTCTTCCGCGCGTGGCACCGTATCTAAGATATTAATTTAAGTACCGATTTAAGGCTTAGGTCTTAGGCGATACGCCGCATTACCAACTTGTCGGGAATTGCATCATATCCCGCATCCCGTATTTGATGAAACAACCATCGGGAAACACTCGGTAAGGCTTCATTTCATATTCTTCGAGATGTATTTCTTCAATTGTAAGCCACTTACTGTCGCACCTGAAATGCATTTTCTACCTAGTTACCTAAATTTGTAAGACGCGAGTCGCGAGAACGACCAGGTGGTCCCTAGACGGACCGATAGTCATAATCGCGAAAACCAAGAAATTCCAATTGCAAATCACTCTACCTATTGGGTCTCTCGGAAAGTCCTGCATATTTGACATACTCGAATTTGTAAGAGAAGCAAGAGAAATGAAGCAATTAAATGGATCGTCGAAATATCTTATGGTTGCATCTCAAGAGTCCTAAAACACGTTGTTATGCGGCTAGGTCCGAACGTGTGGTCGCCTAGATCTGCGGGTTCTTGGTCGCCATGTGTCTTGTGCCGCGTCAAGTGGGTTAACGGTATTGCCACAATGTAACCGTCGCAAGCATGGCAGATTCGTGCATATTCACTGTTCTGCCTAGGTACTACCTACCCAACCGGGTCAGTGGTAGGTGTGGATAGCCTACTACGCAATCTTCTTTGAATTATGTCAGAGGGCCGACTACATGCATATGAAGATCCATAGAATCTCGCGATGCCCGTTGTCTATAGGATTGCATCACTTGGTCGTATAGACGTAACAATTTCGGGCTTCATCTCTAGTATAAGTCATGCACTCCTATTAATCATCTCGCTGTTTACTAACTTTTTAGGAGACCGGGAAGCTTCTTACGTCTCTTCCCGAGGTATAGTCAAGGATATTACGTGTGACGCCTCGGCTGGATAGCCTCGCTGAGTATTTGCACGACGTGGCAATGACGCTTCATAATGAGTTACGATATTTGTAATACGTCTAGCCAATGCAAAGTGCCGTTAGAAACCCACTAGCAATCAGAGCCTCACTCGATGGATTGACTTTGAGATTACCCTTTTGAAATACCTACCTTTCCTGCCTTGCCTACCTTGAGGGAAGCGGTTTCTCGGTGACTCGGGTCACTTTGAATGGCTGGGAATGGGGCGCCAAGGTTTGAGAATGAAGATCGCCGTTCGATTCAATAAGTAATTCCAAGAAATGGAAAGTTTGGGAGCTGAAGAAAAGGGGCAAGTTTTTTATTGAGAATACGAAGGCAAACTCGATGATGATATGACTTTCCATCTGTAGATTACCTATTTTGAACTCGCCTCTATACGGTGTCTAACTGCGTCTTGCTCGGTACTTTTTGCCTTTCTCGTCTTGGTTTAAGCCAAAAGAACATTTGTAATAACTACTTATCTGTGATATATACCTAGATACATTAATATCGTCATGTTCATCAGCGATGATGACAAATGCTTCCCAGCCTACTAACTACTTACCTACCTAGGCAGGCAATTAAAGAGGTGCAACTGGAGGGCATATGGATGGAGTGAATCGAAAGAGACTCACTACCTGTTATTCTGGTATGTATTAAATCGAGAACCACTTCCTGAAGAAGTGTAAAAGGACAAGCCGACATGAACATGAACGGTCTGCTTTTACTTTCTGAGAAATGAGATGAAATCGTTACCTAAGGGATCGTGTAACAGTTGCGTTTGTTTAAATATGAAGATTCGCGAGTAAACTGTCTTGTCTACCTACTTTAGGTGATATGAACTGGATGTGTTCCAAGGTTTACAAGAGAGAATGCGTTGATTCCCCAATACTCAAATAGTTCTGTATCGGAGAATATAAACTCCAGTTATATTAAGAGGCAATAGGGGGCGGCTCACCCACATGTAGTGTAACCGAACTTTCCTGCAGCCACGCATGATGCAGCTAGTAAAGTGGCGTCAATGTCTCATATTAGTCATTGATCCCCGGACCGGCTCGTCATATGTCCGGTGCGGCCCGCTTTACTGCGCCATCATTCTTATGTACTATTTGGCGGCATCCTTTATGTTATTTCTAATCACTCCTAAATCGTCTTAAATCCCTCGCTTAAAGCTTGCGCTTCTTGATATCATATCGTATGATGGTATCTCAAGGAATGCGTAATAGTCATGAGTCGCTATATTTATAGCATTCATATAGGTAGGAGGAGCTAGTTGCCAAGGGTTTGTTTAATGTCTTCATCGTATCGTATACAATATTCCTCAGGCCTTAATCTATAATGGTTTACTGAGACACGAACTCTTGTTGGGGAGACAGGGATACGCTCTCCGAGAACGCCACAGCGCCATCCCCTGCTCCTCACCTACCTTAGTAATGAAATGGACCCCAAACTGAACCCATCACCAGGTCCATTGCAATTGATCCAGGGACAATATCATATAAATCGGGCTTGGTCATGTAAGATCGATATGGCCCTGAAGGACGCAATCCCTAGGAGTCGTGATATCTGTCTACTTGGGGGTACGTATGTTTTTGGCGGCTAGGACTAGCCCTCGGGAGATACTGTCTCTCACCGGTCAGCTCTTTGAAACAATGTATTGTCGGCCGTATTGACATGAAATTTCTTCTGTTATTTTGAAAGAGGAGGCTGCTTATGGAAATAAAACACACTAACTTTTTCGCGGACCCCGAGCTGAAATAGCTCTTTGTCTTACTTCCGAGTATCTATACGGTGAGGATCTGCTCTGCTATACGGGAGGTATGAAATAATTCCGATATGGTTGTAAGGCTTTTACTACCTATTATGCTTTCCTGTTCTATCTTACACCCTTCAATCGCTCAGATTATCTTTACCATATGCCTTTCCGAACTACTCATGGATCTAGGGGCCTAGGTGGACATGATTGCGTACCATAGAGGTCTTTCGCTAGATATAATCACGATATTGTCGCTTATCCTGGTAATCATTCTTATCATTTACATCCATTGTGCGTCACCTATACTAGCTGTGGGGGGATTGACCCCCATCAAATCGCGGATTTTGCTAATAAGCGTCACCACTGCTGCTACTGTATATACCGCATTGGTTGGATCCTAAATATAACATGGCTTGATACGAGGCCTTGAAGATCGAGTTAGGGAACTTGGTGAACTGGATCTGGTACAAGACCCGAGGGAATCGACGCCGAATAATGGCCACCGCAATGCCGTAAAAGAAATCGAAGGTGACTGGCGAGCCGTACTGAACATAAACACCTCTTGGGAGAAGCTTTTGCACCTCCGAGTCTTCTTGATCTTCCTCCTGAGTGCTCTGATCACTACATCCATAGTCACGTCGCTTACGCCTACCATGACTACGAAAAGAATTCCGTACCGCGCTGTCACACCTGACACTAGCTTTGGCATGTACTCTGACGCATTTGATCGGCCGTGCCTTGGTATGTGCGAGGCACCTTGTAACATGAGTCTTCGCTCTGCTTATGGCTGGCCGCTCAGTAATGGCAGTCAGTTCTATGCTAGCCAGTTTTACGCTGCTGGCAATAAAAAATGTCCGGAATCGTTCATGATGCAACTTGCACCCGGGATCAGCACCGCAAATGTTACCGACCATGTTTATGCATATTCGGGAATTGCCGTGGATCGGACTGCGATCGGGGCTCCGACCACGATCTTCTCGGGGGAAGTCTTCCAGAGTCTTTCATCACACTATGGGGGCACGTTGGTCAGCACAACTCAATGCGTGCCTGTCATGGTATCTAACCCCGTGAGGTGCGAAGTGGGAGGGAATGTGACCGTCGAGCTTCCTAATAATTTGACGATCACTCGAGGTGAAATGAGGGCATTCGGCGAGACATGGCCTGGGGGCGCCACGATCACAAAGACCTTGAATAAAACACCTTTCCGTTGATGGCGGTATGGCTAACTCCGTATTTAGCCCTTCATTGGTCGGCGAAGAACATGTAGGCAAGATGCTGCTTGGGTTTGGCGCGGTGAATGGGCCGGTTAATCAAGTACCGTATGCATCTTACCTAGCTGGTACGATCAGTAACCGGTATGAGCCAGAATATCGTGCAGGTGGCTCTAAATATGCGGTAACATGCGTCGTCAACCCGCGAAATGTGTTTGAATATCGCTTGGTGACGTTGGATTTGCGAGCTTTGGGAAAGGGATCAAATTTGGCTCAGTATCTCACGGGGGGCGAAACTTGCACGCCTACCGAACCAACAATCAGCAACAAACTATTCGCGATGGCCGGGATTGCGAGTAAAGATTTAGTTCAGGAGCATCAAGGGGTAGACGGCTATGTCGAGACGCTTGTGGAATTTTCTGGGCAGTATAGAAAGCCACCGTACGCATTTCAAGATAGTAGGAATGCTCTGGAGGATGTTTTGGGCCTTGTATCGGCTCTGGCAGTCTCAAAGATGGTAGTTATAGGGTATATTGTTCTAGCCTCGGCATTGAATGATCGTGGAGGCGATTCGTCCGCGCTTATTAAAGTAACAAGACTTGGTACTGATAGTAGCGAGGCGCTCTGGTTGCTCATTCCACCCGCCGGTAGCCTTATAATTATTTGCGTCTTGTCATTTCTGAGTTTCCGACGCAACTGGGCGCCAGTGGGAAGAGGATTCGAAGGTATATCAAGGCAAAGACCAAATCGCTACGCGGCTGAAAGTCTTTACCAAATCATATCCCTAGGCATTTCTACTAAGAGGATTTCTCAAGAAGATTAGATCTGAGGTTTTATAAGACGGATACGCGTTTTACGCGATACCATAAAAACATTTAAGAGCGTTCCCATTCAGGGGCTTTTGTGTAATGAAATTAAAAGATGCGGGGAGGCACAAGGAATTGCGCGCTAGAGATAGTTGGGTTATGGCGTTTGTCTCGCTATAATTATAGTAGGTACCCTAGGCTGACCCAGATCCATGGATGTGCTTTGGTCATCAAGTCCCACTATAAATACGGGGGACTGCACACTGTAGCTTAGCGGGCTTAGCGCATGGCGGGTATTAGGTACCCAGGAGGCAGACGTTAGTAGCCCAAATTGACCAGTCGAATTACCACCCGCATGGAGCGTCTACCACTAAATTACAGCACACTGCGGCGACCGCATACGCCACAATTATAGCGAGATACTCCCTACCTACTTGGTAAAGTGCACTGGGTTACAGCGCTCTAGGCCTTATGCTCCTAGGGTGCACACCCAAAATAGGGATGATATTGCTAACCAGGTAAAGAACTTCAGTTCCGACACACGTAAATTTAGAGTGAATCAACTACCTGGATATTAACTGTCAAGGTATTCCAAGCGTGACCCAATATATTATAAAGTAGACTCCGCATCTACATCAAAATCATCCGGATTGAATTCGGTATCATCCCCGATTGTTTCGTTATCAAACTCCAGCGCCTCACCGTCCTTACCATCATCATCATCATTGTCCTCCTCTTTTTCAACCGCATCTCCCCCATTGTTCTCTGGGGTCTCCTCGTCCGACTGAGCCTTCTCCTCGGCATTCTCACTATCAGTCGCGGATTGACTATGCGCTGGCGATGATGTCTCAAGGTAGAGAGGCCCAATCTCTTCGAAATTATGCTCGGGATTGTGCATGGTTGACCTATGGCTGTAACACTTGAAGCAAAGCGAAACATCATCGGTACACTCGATACACTTCCATTGAATACCCCATATGTTCTATGGGTGATCGGTTGGTCAGCATCTCAGGTCTCACATGTTCGAATATGGTCAACATACCACGAGGCAACTCCAACAGGTTTTATACTTGTTAGATGCCGGACGAGTCTTGTGGAAATACTCGTCCCATTCTTCAATCTCTCCATCCGAACGCTTCCGTGTAAGATCCTTTGGCGCCAGTAGGTCTTCTATATCGATATATCTTGCAACAAAATTACCCAACTTCAATGCCGACCAGTCAGCATCATAACTATGTCCACGAGCCCATAGATCGGCGCCCTTATCCAGTAGCAGATGTATTGTAGTTACAGTACCAGACCTTGCGGCCCACTATAATGATGGGAGTCAGCAACCACTTCACAGAATAGAGAGGGGCAAAAGAACCACTGAAGCTACTCAGGCACTTACCATCAACGGTGTCCAGCCGTCTTGGTCCACTACATTTATATCTACATCTTTCGTGACGAGATAGTTGATGCAGTCGGAATATTCACATCCTGCAGCAAAGTGAAGTGGAGTACGTCCATATTTGTCTTTGGCAGTAAGATCTGCGTCAGCTTCAGCGAGAAGCTTCAGACCAGCATCCCAGTATGTGGTAGCGGCTAAATGTACAGCACGTCTTCCTTGATCATCGGACACGTCAAGGTAAGCTTTACGGCGAATGAGGAATTTGAAAGTTTTGGTTCTAATTTCGCCTTCATCCGAGCACTCAGACGCAGCCAGGATGAGAGGATACCCGTATCGGCCACCCATAGCATTGATGTCAACCTTTACATCGTCAACAAGATACCGTATCATAGGCAAACGGTCATTTTCATTCCCGATATTGAGAGCAGTATATAGCAGTGACTGGCTGTATTCGGGATTCACCACGGATGGATCGGCGTTTGCTTCAATCAGCAACTTCACCATCTCCAAAGAGCCCTTGCTACAAGCTAAGTGTAGAATGCTGCCAAACTTGGAGCTGTAGACGTTGACATTGACGTTTTGTTCAATCAAGTACTTCGCGACCTCGATATTGTTCTCATTGATCGCGACTGCTAGAGGTGTATAACCTTCGTTATTTTCCACGTCTGTTGGTGCACCCTCTTCAACCAAAAGTTTCACGATAGATAAGAGCGTATTTTCGTGGATCTTATGTAGAAGAGTGTCGCCTTGGTCATCTATGTGACCCAAATCTGGATTATAAGGTAGCAAATGTTTGAGACATTCTTCGAATTCCGTCGAGTCGCCCTTCTGAACGCAGATATCCACGGCCCCATCGCCATTACTATGCCGGAATGTAGGGTCGGCACCTGCATCTAGAAGAAGTTTTACACACTCTGGAGCCTTGTTCCTACAGCCTATAAGAAGCGCCGTGTATCCAATATCTTCAGGTACTGTCCCGTCGTCCCCATAGACGATTTCTAGGTCTGGTTTAGAGTCTCCGTGTTCTAATAGGGCTGCGATCGTTTTTGGTTCGTCACGTCTTGACGCCATCATAGTTATAGTCCCGAAACTGCAGATGGAATCAATGTTGACACCCCGTTTGAGCAGCTCGGGTATAAGGTGCGGCATATCGTACGCCGCGTGAAGGGGGGTCCATCCATCACTTGCACTCCAGTTAACATCACCACCTTTTTCGAGAAGTAATTTCGCGACTTCAGTTTCGCTTCGATAGAACGCCGAGAATAGGGGCGAATCCGTATCTCCGCCGCAAAAATTGACATCAGCCCCCTTTTCTAACAGAAGCTCCACCAGTTTAATATTTCCTAAATTAGCCGCTAGAGATAACGGCGTTTTGACGTTCGAAAAATTCTTTTCGGTTATGTTAACCTCCAAGCCATGCTCAATTAGTAGGGAAACGAGATCGAAATTTTCGGTCTGGATAGCCCGCATCAAATGCATGTTCTCGCTACCGTCCTCTTGCTTTATGCTGGCCTTATACTCGAGAAGCACTCGAACAGTATCGATAGAATTATTCAGAATAGCTTCAGACATTGGAGTGCTCGAACCGAACTTGACATCTGGTTTGGCGCCGCTTTTTAACAGCTCCCGGGCGCATTGGCTGTACCCAAAACTAGCCGCGCCGATTAACGGTGGCCTAGGGGCATCTTCAGCGGGTTCGAGTTTGTCTTCGCTGTCGATATCTGCGTTAGCTTTGTAGAGTAGCTCTATTGCCTTATGATTGCCAGATTCCGAAGCAAGTTGCATAACGCCCCTGTCAGTTGAGGTCTGGTGGTGGATGACGGCCTCATCTTGCAGTAAGAGACTGATCATACGTGGGTTACCTTCATTCACAGCTGTCAAGAAAGGCGTTGACTGTTCGTCGTCGCGGATATTTAAATTTGGCTTGACGTCAGAATCGAGTAGAGCCTTGACTGTATGTAGTTGGTCCCACCACACGGCAACCCCGAATGGGGTCGTCCCCAGGTAGTCCCTGGTCTCGTCAATATTGCAGCCGGACTTTTGCGCAGCAATGAGAAGCTTGTCTAGACCGGCGGCCGCAGCTCGGCATAGTATATTTTCCGACCACTGGATCGTTTTAGGGTCTATTTTCTCGAGAATACTGTCAACGGCCCCACTATCCCCTCGTGCGGCTGTCCAAAGCAAGGCTTCTTGAAGTTCTTGGTCATTCATAGCCACTTCTTTTATTAATTGCTGCGAAAGCTGTTCATTACCGATTCTGACAGCCTCCGTCGTGGCGTAACTGATGTTCTGTTTAAAAGAGGGTAGGGATTTCTCCCTGCTTATTTGTTCATCAACTAAGTCTTCCAGGCCTAGCATAGCATAAATCGGCAGTGGTGAGATATAACTTCTCTGTATCCGATTGAAAGGATTAGAGAGCTTATAGTAATAGAACTCCCAAGCCGCGCGACTCTTCCGATTAGAGAAAAACTCATGAACAAGCCTAGATAGTTTGAACTTTCCGCTAAGCTGGTAATGCGTTGGCCAGAATCTGACTGCGTACTCCATCATACTTAGTCCCTGCGTCGCCATTAGTGTTTCGTCGAGCTGTGTCGCGTATGTGCCCTCGACATATTTCTCGGGAAACAAGCTAGACAGCTTCTCTTGGACGGCTTCTAATCCTAGGTATTTCAGACATGTCTCCACGATTTCGCCGTTTATCTTAGCCGTGTAATCTCCAGGGTTTCCTGTAACATCGATGTCGGCCAGGCCACGGTACGAATTATGGCTGAATTTAACGTCACGGCCGTCCACGACGATCATGCCACCGAATATATGGTCGAGTTCTTCCGTTAACCTTGAAGAGTCGAGGTCGTCAAGAGAAAATTCCTCGGAGGACTCTCGGACGGCAAGTGCCTCAACTAGTGCTTCAGGGGACCAAGGCTCCGCGGCGTATTTGACCAAATGGAATACATCCTTCGCCCACGCCTTTTTCTCCGGGCTTAAAGATGATAAAAAAGCATTCATCAGGTTCTGTGGCGAAACATGCGCCATATCTTTCAGGACGCAACCTATCCAAGATTTGGAAATGCCCCGTCTGCCATGATCCAGCCATTTCAGGATGCTATACCCCAAATGAGGCGTGCCTTGGCACTGATCCAGTAAGTCCTGGATTTCATTTCGATAATGCTTGAATATTGGTCGCCTTTCGATAAGGTCGTCTAGGTCTGTTCTAAGCAGGTAGCGTGTCTCGCTATCAAGAGCCGGCTGATTGGGCTTTGGGGAATCCGCTAAATCAACGCGCGAATCCTCTGGGAACGAATCGACTGCCAAATCATCCCGATTCGCAGTGGATATAATCATTCGGCAGGACTTCTCCTTATAACTTTGTACGTCAAGAACGCGCTCTAAGAACCAATTCCGTTCCTTTTGTGGGCATTGGTCGAAACAGCCGATGAAGAACGTGATATGATTGACGGCCACAGGATACATGAAGATCTTGAATAGATGGTATAAATCATTGAGCGACCAAGATCGCGTATCATCCAAGAACTTCAAGTCACCTTGGATTACGTTTTCTCGGCCTTCCCAAAAGCGCCATATCAAGGCATTAATGAAATACAGTAACATAGTGGAGAGCGTACTATACCTGGAATCCTGTTGGTCAAACTCAAAGTAGATTGTAGAGGACTCGGGACGTCTTTGATATTCGCTTGTTGTCTTCGCGCAATCATAATCGAGCCAGAAACGTTGAGAGATATCGGCGATGTCTAGGGCCCTATCCGTACTGCCGTGTATATGCAGTATCCTTGGCCCAGGGGGAGGCTTGGTGAACTTCTTGAACGCAGGATGCTTACGGATCCAGGCCACTATAGGTGACCTTGGGGTCGCAGGGTCGAAGTCCACTTTCAAGGCTCGCGTTGGAGGCAGGAGTGATAGAATACGTGCCTGAAATTGGATAACATGGTAGTTCACCTTAATTACTAGACTATTCGTTAGATCTTCTGCCCGTTTCCTTGAGTTGTATGACTTGGACTTACTGGATCCGGGGATGTTTATGGCGTTCGTGACTAACGGAAGCCATCCATCGGAAGGGTCATCCTCCATTAGTTCCATGTGACTTATCGTGAGGCAAGCGATCCTGCCATATGCTTCGAACGAATGGCCAATAGCATGTGCATAACGTGGAAAGGGAGTTACTGGATTAGCTAGTTCGTCGTATGGGCCGGAAGGTTTCGCAATGTAGGACGCATTATCGTCGATAGGACACTTGTCCAAACTTGTACGAACATTGTGAGTAAAAACGTTGAAGACCACGGCACGGTCCAGTAACTTAGTCGCCAAGAAAGTCTCATTAGCCGCATTCACCTGTCTGGCGAGGTCCTTGACTTTTTGTGTCACCCGGTATTTTATATCAGGTCCAGGAAGCTGTATGAGCTGGTATATCTGATCCTCAAGGTCATCGATAGAATGAGCTCTATGAGGACAACCTAAGAATATCTTACTCCGTGAGCTATTTCAAACTGTATATACCCATTTAAGGTCCTACTTACGATGGCGGTTGTTAAGATGGCTATTTTCCCGTATTTCTCCGGATGCGCAACGGCCAGGGATAGGGCCTTGGGCTGTCAGTATAAATATTTCGAAAGGGGCTACTTAACGGAAAGCGATGCAGGAAATACCGACCTCCTTCACAATACTACCTCCAATGTCATGACATATCCATATTATTGGTCGGTCGGTTTCGGTCTGTTAGTTATTAGTGGATATCGCGCTCCCAAATTGATTCAAACCTGCCTCTTCAAGTGCTTCTCGTCTTCGCGCATACTCTGTAACTAATGCCTCTGCGTGGGAAAGGATTCCATTTGGCTCATAGATAGTCGAGTTTTCCGAGATCAAATAGGAATAATCGACTTGTCTGTTCGATAGATCCTTGAAGAGGTGATCTCTGACCCACCACTTGCCCTCATCGTTAATCCAGACCTTTTTGTAGTCATCCCGTATACCATGAACAGTGATTATGCTATTTCGCAATAATAAGGATCATATTATCAAAGTATTTTTTAGATAAAAACGCTCACTCATAGTCAATATAATCGGATCCATTCCAGCCCATAGGCTTATTGATGTCCAACCCAAGTTTTCTATTGTTAAGGATCTCTGGGGTTGGTTGAGGCAAAACATTCGGAAGGGTGAGTAGCTCTGTGGTTCTGGTTCCTGTGCTTCTCGCATCGTCATTTTCGTCATTTTTGGCGTCTCCGTCGTCTTGTGTTTTCACATCTTTTTCTAGAAATGAAGCGTCGCCTTTCGGTGATTCCGAAGCCTGCCCCGGAGCTGATGCTTCATTACTTTCGGAAGCGTCTTCAGACATAGCTTCGGGTTTGATGCCCTACTAGCAACACCTGAACCTTTTTGAATACGGAGGGCGCATAAGTAAGCTAGCCTTTGAGCTGTGAATGGAAAATAACATTCATGAAGGAGCCTAGATCATAGCTTCAGCCCACGTCGTATGGTATGGTTAACCCAAGCTAGCGGATCCTAATGGGGTCATCTATTGACCAGGGTACGTGTGAATATCGATATGATACTGTGAGCTATTTTCACGTTTTTGTACTTGCTGCCTAGGTAGATACCTAGTTACTTAATTAATAGCAATTTATTTTACTGGATTTTATAAAGTGGAGGGCTAGCGGACCTATGCGCCTGAGATGATCGCGTGCATAGCTGGGCGTACGTGTCGTAAGCCCTGCTCCTACCCTTGTTACCTCGGCGAAAGTGGAATCAATATTCACGCTATAGTTGTGTAGAGACTCTTCAACATTATCCGATGAAATTTTCAGGCAAATAAGTCGCAGAAAGGTTTTATTCCCTAGACTTCGTTGCGCGTGTAACTATGGTTGTAAAAGTTACATCACTCAACTTCTCAAGGTCAACGCTACCCAGCTCATCGTCACCATATAGGATGTTTCTATGTGGGCGTTTCCCTTTCTCCCGAGGATCCGGTTGAAATATGATAGGGTCATCTTTAGGGATTTTCTTGAAGAAGCTTTGGGCGGCTGTTTTTTTGTCCGTTTTACATGTAAATCCCAATCCGCAGTAGAATTTCTCTTGGTCTTCTCTCGAAACGAGTACTGCGACTGTGAGGGAAGCTGGAATTCCCGACTTCTGAGTTTCGTTCTCCAATAAGGTCCACTTTACTCTTCGATATGGTGGGATATTGTTGACGAGATGCATCCCACCGTTCACCGAGATCGCATCCGACGACACACTATCGACTGTTTTTTCCCATTTTCCTCCAATACTCAAATCTGCAAAATAGCTAGCTCCAAGGCTCACCTCAGCCCCTCTCGTGACACTTTCTGACTGCGTTGTTGGCATCAGGCTATATGAGCCATCGAATGATATGCGTTCGACTTCGACATCGCCACCATCTGCACTGGGTGTGAATTCAAGCTCAATAGTTGCTTCGGCGATACGGCGCGTATTGTGTTGAGGTTTGAATCCCCATTGTAAAACAAGTAAAGTAGCGTATCGATCGCTGTCGGGGGATATAGCGCCATGAACAACCTTCTTGAGATTGCAACTGATATCTATAGCGCCAGTGCGCTGTAAAGCTTCCGTTCGGTGATAATGATCATCGGAGATGTTGAAAACGTGAAAATCACTGCCTTCTTCGCCCCCAGCTTCGAACAATTCTAGATTAACCGTTTCTGCATTAGCTTCGGTCTCCATTGTTGCATCGATACCACCCGGGCTCTGCTTCGTCACGGTTATGGTTCGATTAACGCCACCAGCTTAGGTTTTACTGTATGATACTATATCGGATTTATAGCTTTTTTCTCTCTGCTTTTTCAGCTGATGGCTGACAAAGATATAATTTGACCGAGAGGCTTTTAGTAAGAGGAGAAGGATCGACTATTATAGAGCTATGCCGGGGTTGGCTACCCTGGCCGTCAGCTTGGCTGCCTATCAGGTATTAGATTAAGATGGGGGCGGGGGAGTAATTAATACCTTGTGATGTTTCATGGAGCTATACCCTGGTCTACACTGTGTGTCTTAGCTCCCGGTCAGCTTGGCTGGGAATAGCGGATGGAAGGGAGACACTAACCCCGAATGGACCACTACTCCGTACCTTTTCGTTACCCATAGCCAGCCTTCTCAGACGAGATGTCGTTCAACCTTCAACTCAAAACTCTCACGTATACCGAAGGGTTAAGAATGCGAATTAGTATTGATGTTTATTCGCCATGTCGTCCGAGTGGGAACACGATGAGGAAGTGGAGGCCAACGGGATATCCGAAGACGAGTTTGATTTTGATGAATTAGATGGAACCGAAGACCCCCAGTTAAAACGCGAGGATGGTTATGAGCAACGTTTCAGAGCAGCAAGTAAAGCGATTAAGAGAAAGAGGAGTTTTAAAGGAGAAGACGATGTCGATGAATTCCTTACTGAATATGGTGATGTCGCTCCCAAGTCGTCAACCAAGGAGTCTGGAAATCTTCTGCACGTGCTCGTAGAAGTCGTCAAGCATACAGAAGAGATAGAATCTCACGATGTCGAGCTTCTCGTGCGGCGATTGGTCCGGAAGTATCCAGACTTATTGCTATATGGCAATAAGGATGGTTATAACCCTTTATACATGGCCATTAGAGCGTCGAATTTCCAACTCGTTGAGTATATGGTCTCCACATGCGAAGAGTGCGCCCAAGAGAAGGAGACGGCTCCGGTGGCCTCAATTCATATGAGCTGCCTAGATGATGCGCTCCGCAAGCAGGCCCAGGAAGGAAAAACAAGTCTTCATGTTGCATTAGAGGAGAATTTGAACGCCAACACGATAAAAATGTTAATAAAAAACGCTAGCGACGAGGCACTCGCCATTCAAGACAACCTCGGCAAGACTCCAATGCACTATGCAGTTCAGTTTGCGCAATGTACTGATGTCAGAGCCGAAATTATTGACACTTTCATCCAGCGAGATCTGAATGCACTTCACAGCTCCCCGCGGCCACCGAAACTATTCCTGGACATGGTTGATAAGAGCGGGCGTTCGGTATACCGTGAACACCAAAGTACCAGAGCATCCACCAAGAAAAAGTTCGATGCGTGGGCAGCCAAAAAGGCAAGCGAATCGAGGACTGCGAACAAGACATCGGAGCAGAACCGAGGGTCCAAAGATGACGAAGAGCTTGCATCTAGAGATCCCAAGGAAGCCGCTCGAATGCAGGCTAACTCAAGGGATGTGTCGCACTCCGCTGCACTCAAATCCGAAGTGGATCGGCTTGCCGGGAGACCCACCCGCGAAAAGGAGGGGACTAGCAAAGTCGATGAACGCGAACGACTGCGACAGAAAAAGAAAGAGGAAGAAGCAGAGCGCGAAAGATCGCGTCAGGAGACGGGCAGACCGAGAGACGAGACACTGGATCGTGAGAGGTTGCGACAGCGGAAAAAGGAAGAGGAATTCGCTAGAGCGAGGGAAGAAGTCGCCGAACAGAACCGACTCCTGAAGTTAGCGGAAGCTAATAGGAGAGCCCAATCGGACAATCATCCAGATCAGCTAGGTGTTCAGACTGGACATCAGAGAGGGCCAACAGAGCCTTCTCCTAATACCCCTATCAAACGAACGGGAACTTCCCGGTTTGATAAGCCAGTCCAAGACAAGCCACCTTTGAGGCCACAACAAACCAGCAGAAAGAGCAACACTGGAGAAAGGGGTAACATGGGAGTTTGGAAGAAGAACTCCGATGAAATACTTGCGAAACTCAAACTACATTACATGCGAACGAGAGACGTTGAGATGGCCATCATATTCTTATACGGCACAAATATGGATGGTGAGCTGATGTGAACCTCAAGGCAAGTTCTAACGGTTGCTGACATAACCCCTAGATATACAAATCAGCTTCGATTACGACCGTATACCACGCGAAATAAAATGGAAAGTATTCGAGAATCGATTCGGTGCTAACAGCGCGACCGGCTTAAAATTCGATGAGGTCTTACAATATGTAAATTTCCCACAGGTCAACGTACAACTAACCGGTCGACAAGCCGACATGGAGCGGGATTCGGAACAGCGCCAAGGGGCGCGACAATTTGGAGCAAGCGGTCGCAAAGATATGCAACATTTCTTTAATTGGCTGTACCAAAAAGGAGTTAGGCATATCATCAGAGTATCCGTCAATGACTCGGGGCCAAAAGTCCACAGTGACAAGGCGATTCAAACGTCGCTCGAGAGGTTCGTCGTCGAGCAATTGGACTGGCAGAAGACGGATCTGGATCCACAGACTATTCTTCATGTTAGTAGTAAGGTACCGAAGAAGCCGACGAATGGAGACCAGAAGAATATCGAATTACTTCCTAATAGACAGCTAAAGGAATTAGTTTTAAGATGGAGTGGTAGCAACGCCGTTCTTCGGGCATGGAGTGAACCCGAAGGCTTACCACTACTACCCCAGCTCAAATCAATTCGTCTTTACATGCCACAACCTGCTGAAGTATTTCCCCCTCGCCCAACCCCCATCCCAGCACTAGGCTAACCATAAGGTAGACCTACGATGACGAGCAATGGATCACCCAAAAGGTCAAAGAGTTCCAAGCTAGAGTGAACAAGAACTTGAACACTGGTACTACACGTAGCTTAACATTCAGGAGCGAGGACAACTCCGAACCGACAAAAGATACCCGCCAGATTAAGGTTAAACCCGAATACGCCAACATAGACGAGGAGCGCAAACTAACGATGGACGATATGCCCCTCTTAATATCTTCGCTCCCCGCCAAAGGTGTTAACTCGCACCGATGGCTCGACTCCACATCCAGATTCGCCGGTCTAATGAGTAGATTCTGGAAAGACACCCTCGACGAATTCACAAGCTCGCGCAAACTGGGCGCCCAAGGAACAATCGAGAAAGCCGAGGAGGACGTCGTAGTCGCATTAATCGACGACGGCGTCGACGTATTCGATAGCGCGTTTTCGGGTCAAGTACTCGAGGGGAAGAGCTTCGACTTCCATAACGGTAAAGTCCGACCGCCGTTCTCGTCGGCGAAGAATCATGGAACGGTGATGGCGAGTATGATACTGCGTGTCTGTCCTATGGCTAAGATTTACCCGATCCGACTTAAGACGTATGAGGTCGGCGGAAAGAATCAGATTGTTATGAAATATGCGGCGCAGGTAAGATCCTAACCATCACCCTTTTAGTACCATGCTAACTCGTCGCCTTCCTCTCCAGGCCATCCAAGCGGCCCTAGATAAGAAGGCGACCATAATATCGATGTCGTGGACTATCCCGATGCCAGAAGGGAAGAGTAAGGAGAAAGATGAGATGAGCAAAGTCCTCCAGAAGGCTGTCGACAGGAACGTCTTAATGTTCTGCTCGTCCCCCGATAGAGGGAAGTTCACGGACCTAGACTATCCCAGCGGTTTCCAACGCGACAAGTTCTTTCGCATCGGCGCCGCCCGAAACGACGGCACTGTATTCAACTGGACGCCCGAAGATGGTATAAGTTTCGTATTACCGGGTGTAGATGTGGTTAAGAACCAACTCGGTAGCGGGACTTCGTCGAGGGAAGTCACGAAGAGGATAACGGATTTCGAGTACGAGACAGGCTCGAGCGTAGCGGCGGCATTGGCATCGGGTTTAGCGGCGATGATAATCTATTGTGTTAAAGTGAGTGTGTTAGCGCTGAAAACGGCGAATGCGAATAAGGGGCACATACTTGGTATGGGTATATCGTCTAACGACGCGACTCGTATCACGGAGTACGAAGCTATGAAGTTTGCCTTTACCCAACTCGGAGAGATGACAACGAATAACTTCATTCCGGTGTGGGAGAGGTTGGATCCTGTTAGCAAGATGTTAGAGGACGCCCAGGCAAGGCGTATGGGTCAGGAGGAGACTATCGAACAGTTCTCTCGGTTCGCGTCTTCCCTAATAAAGCGCGATCGGGTAGAGCCTGGGCCTACTGGAGGTCGTTGATGAGAAGGTGGCTTCTTGATATTTAGATGTTAGTTACCTAGGTAGGTAGGCACGATATACCATATTATAAAGCAACTGCTTTTTTTAAATTTCATCAATACGGCGCGGTATTTAGAAAAGTCAACGAAAACATCAAATCAAAAACTCCTCTGCCATGAACACCATTCTCCATGCCGTCCATTCCCTCCTAGCGGACTACCTCGGGATGGCCCTTAATCCGTCGGGGTAAGGTATAGCACTCCATCGGGGGCTCTCCGGGTCGCTTAAGGACGCTACTTAACTATTTTGATTGGCCTGCTTGCGCATTCCGCGCCTTCACCGTATGGCGACGTAGGTGTCGCGCCACCATCTCCTTGGTACTAAACGCCGTATTGCACTCCGGCCAGTTACACTTCATGTGGTCGCCGGCCGCCGTATTATGCTCTCGCAGGTGGATGTTGAGGCCCTGCTCGCTGGCCAGGGTGGCGCCGCATCCCTCCCAGAAGCACGTCGTTCCGATGTGCGATTCTCGGAGGTGCTGGAGAAGCACGGTTCTGGTCTTGAACAATTTTTGGCACTCGGGGCAGGTCTTGTTCTCCGGAGTGTCAGGCAGCGCGGTTGGACCCGCCAATCTAGGAGGTTGTGATGGCCGGGCAGGTTGCGCCGGCGAAGGGGGCGAGGAGGGCGAAGAAGTGGCCCTCGAGGCTTGAGAGGCCTGTTTCTGTGTCGGGGGAGTGACACTCTTCTTCGGTGAGGGGGTGCTCTTGGCCGGAGTAGGGGCTCTCGGAGGCTGAGAGACGAGTCTCTGGGCCAGCGCCGCGACACCCGGAATCACACCAGGAGCGACAACGCCGTCCCGCGCTGGTGATTTTGTTAGTATTTATTTTGTAATATAGACGCGAGGCGGAAAGGTTAGAGTGCCGTGGAGCTGTATCGGGATTCTGTCGTGTGCTTGTTGGCTACATACCTCTCTTATTTTCTCTTCGGCGTGCCTCGCCACCCCAGTAGGGGAGCGGCGTGCGTTTGCCCTTCTTCGAGTTGTCGTTGGTCATTGTAATAAGTTGATGGGTTTTTGTTTTCGTATTAAATCAAGCGAGAAAGGGTATGGAAGATGATTGTGAAGAAAAGCGAAGAAAATCGTGGTGAGTAGGAGGTAGGGGAAAAGAAGTTGTTTTGGGTTGAAGGAGAGTGAAGGGTTGGATAGGTAGGACCTTTAAATGTATTTCACTCCTGGTTCCTTCCTAGAATCAAGTCAACGGCAGGTGGATACGCGGCACTGTAGAATCGAATACGAAAAAAGAGTGGCTAGTAAATTCCATCTGTTTGCCATATATATAAAAGATTACGTTCGTCGATAGCTAGACAACTTTATGTAATCCGCGTTTTACACTGTGAACACCTTGACAGTGCCAATCAAATTAGTCCCGTCTTCGATTAATCACGGAATTACGGTGGTCAGGCCACAGTATAAGAACGACACAAGTGTGGATGATCAATCATTATTGGCTATCTGGGTACCTAAGGTTGTAAAGACAATTGACATTCTGGTCCTTGGGTGTCGTCCACAGGCCATCCCTAGCAAGTTCCCTCCATAGCAACACATACGTTACGCGTTTTTCCACCGAAGTCTACTCAGAAGGCATTGTTCCTAGCTAGTTGTTAGCGATGATTTAATTTAGATTGATAGGATTTATTACGAACAATACCAGTCGGCTTACTGAGATGCTTGACTCTTCAGGGCCTTCACCTGATGACGACGAAGGTGTCGTCTGACACCCTCCACAGTCGGAAAATCATGGTTACAATCGTGCCAATGGCAGATTAAATGGCCATTTGCGACGTTTAGGGCTTGTACACGATTATGCTCACGTATATGCAGGTTGAGTTCTTCCTCGGTAGTCGTTGTTGCGGTGCAGCCAACCCAAAAACACACTGTACCGATGTGTGCCTCTCCCTCGTGTTGGAGGAGGGTGGCTCGTGTCTTGAAGTGCTTGTTACACTGGGGACATACATGCTGCTCTACGAGCAGTATATTTGTTAGTATTTCCCTCCAGATACCTGTTTATAATTTACGTACCGGTGGCGGCTTGAGTAGCCGGGTTGGTAGACGAAGAAGCCATCGTGGCGGTAATTTCGAGTTAACAGTTGGGGTTATTCGTTGATGTTGTTTTGGGATGGAGAAAGAAAAACTACGTATTTGGGAAGCTTGAGAATTTCTTACGGCTGGAGGGATGTCTCGGATTCACCTAAATGGATAATTATTCTAGCACCCAGTTACCTTGGTTATGGTTCCTTCCTCTAATTACGTATACCTAGGTACGATAAATAGATAGTACGGCGTAAAGTCGGAGAATAATCGCCAGAAGGGCCTACGTAGGTACCTAGTTTCTCGCTAAATAAGAGAGATACATAGGCAGCGAAGGGTTCTAAAAGGTGCCCTGGTGGTTTAGTACATTGAAACCAGCTGTCACGGGCCAGGTGCCTACCCTACATGTACCGATCATACAATAACCGACTCATACACGCAATCGAGCGACTTGTAGAAGGCACCATAGGTATTTACATTATGAAGCAATTTTGGATCTGCTAAGGATGAGTCTACACTTCAGATGAAATACGACTTGCCGTCCGAACCGGTGCCTGGTGACTATGAGAAAGGGGTAGATGTGGAGCTCAAAGTTACACCGTTTGACGGGTTGACGCGATGATTGACTGTTAACCACTGCAGTTGCCCTTGGTATATCAACAAACTTCCTAGGTACAAGAGGGCAAATGACCCCGGAACTCCCCGATACTCGGTACACGGCGATTAAACTCTTAGAGCACATTAAATTGGTCTAGGTACACACCAGCTACACGCCAGAACGCGAGTGGACTAAAGCGCCAACGCTAATACCAGGTATATTACCTATTAATACATGTATCTGCATGTAGTTAGGAACATATCACCGTAAGTACTGCCTAGATAGCTTGTCCCTGCAGTGTTTATATAGGTAGATTGTGTACCTACCTAGGTAGGTACTTGGGTACAGATAGTGGTCACTGGTACTAGATTGCTACGATGACTATGAAAATAAGGATGAGTCAACAATGCTTTTATTTATTTACTTGTTTACTGCGAGAATTAGACTGTTTTATGAAGCATTATGAATTTGCGAGGTCCTTTCCCGTTTGCAGTAAAACCGGCAGCTTCCGGGCTTACGACGACTTCCGTAGATAGCCCCGGTTCCGGCTGCCGGTCTTCCGGGGCCCTACGGCGGATGGTAGCTTCGTTGTCATAAAACGTTTCATCGTCGAAAGGCAAGAACAGCTCAGTACCTACCCAACCCGTCATCATCAGGAACGCCGGAGCACTGCTATGTCTCGTACCTACTCAAACAGCTTGTACGACCTCCGTCGAGGTAGGCGGCGTAGTAGGGAAATCCTTTGGCCCTTTTCTGAAGTTCTTTGTAGCAGAGCAGGCGTCAACGACGACGAGATGACTGTCCCGTTTGCTGGTTTGCCCTAATCCCCCAGAATGTGTCTAATAGTTTTCCTTTGCAGCTCTTAGAACAATCAAGCCCCCATTGTATGTCAATTTCACAGATATGCCACAAAGCCATCAATCAACCCAGGCAGCTCTTAAATGCCATAATTAGTATTGCGGTCACATACGGAACTTCTATCGATTACAAAGAGAAGGGGGCCGATTGAAGTTGAGGGAATATTCACGTGATGTCATTGGTAAGTATCTACCATATGCTCAATATATTTGTGAAACCATACTGGATAGGGGGCTGACTAATATTGTACTACCAAGCGCCCCCTTTTCAAAGACGCGAGTGTTCTAGGTGACACCAAGAACCTATGGCGATTGGATCTGCCGAGGCTTAGATTATTAGCAATAACGTTGGAGATATAATATGTAGCGGTAATTTCTTAAAGAATTAACAAATACCGATTCATGTAATCCATAAAAGGAAGCCTTTTCGATACATGACGGTGTGTTAAAGTATACCCGAGGTTATAGCTGACATTTAGAGGATAGTTCCACAATTATCTTGTCGAAACCAATGTAACATAACGCTATTCAACTTGGTAATCGCCGAACTGTTACCCATGTTGTTTTTCGTATTCAACTTCGAACTACCCCAAGATATGATCTACCATCGGAATCCTCTGTGCGGAATGAACGACGCGGAGCCGAATAGTCGGGTTTAGTGTATGTAATCATGAGACTGCCAGGTTCTGCCGCCAGTGCATACCCCGCACGATTCCTTGCTGGCGATTGTTACCTGCCTTCGGCATGTATATGATTCGGCTGAAGCCGAAAATGCACATTTTATAAATGTAGAGGGATCCCAGTTGTGACGTCTCTTGTGGGAGATCTCAAAGTCTTGGAATTGGAGGAGGGAAAACAGTAACAATCTTAATAAGAAAAAAAACAACTAGTAGCAACATGCCCGGTCTCATCCAAGAATCGCCATTCAAGACCATCACGGTCCAGGAGCTACATCCAACCTTTGCGGCGGAAGTAAGCGGAGTTAACTTCCAAGATGTATCTGAGGAGCAGTTCAAGGAGATCATTGCGGCCATGGCCAAGGTACGCCGACACAACCAATTGGATTATATCAACCGCCCCAACATAGCTTCAAACCCCCTAAGAACCGCAACTAACAGTAAACCCATATAGTACGGCGTATGCGTCTTCCGCAACACAGGCCTCGACGACGAAGCACACGTGAAATTCTCCGAGCGACTCGGCGAACTCGACAACATAAAGCGGTATCTAGGCGCAGGCCGCAAAGCCCGCTACGACCTGTACGAACTCTTCGACGCCGGCAACATCGACAGCGAGACCGGCGGAGTCCTAGACCCGAACTCTGCACGCGCGCACTCGAACCGAGGGAACGGGTTATTCCACGCAGACTCGACCTTCAACCCACGGCGGGCCTCCTTCTCACTTCTACGCGCGTGTGAATTACCCCCTCCTGGAAACGGTGGAAATACCGATTTCGCCGATTCGCGAACGGCGTTCGATGAGTTGCCCCAGGAATTGAAGGAGGAGTTATTGGCGAATGATTATGTGGGCGCGCATTCGATGGCGCACTCGCGGAAACTGGGTTCTCCTGAGTTTTTCGCAGATGTGGATCCTACGACGGGCCCGATGCAGCGGCATCGCATAGCGCAGGTGCATGAGCCGAGTGGGCGGATGAATTTATATATCGGTGCGCATTTACACCACATCGAGGACGCTGACGGAAATGAGATCCCAAATTCTTGGGAGTTGGTGGAGAAGTTGAATAAACATGCTACGCAGAGGAAGTACACTACTACGGTGCAGTGGGACAGGCCGAGTGATATGATTATTTGGGATAATAGATGTGTGCTGCATCGCGCTGGGGGTGGTGTGTTTGAGGGCAAGTATAGGAGGGATTTGAGAAGGACGACGGTACATGATGATAGTCCGACGGCGTGGGGATTGAATTCGAAGGATCAGGTTTGGAAGGGATTTAATGCTCAGGCCGCGCCGAAACATGCTGGTGCTGTCGGGGTGTAATTTGTTCTTACTATGCTGGCGAGTAATCTCGTAGTTGATGTAGTTATAATTCTTTTCATATTTCCTGCAATGCCATGGTCTACTACAGTATCTATGTCAGTGTCTACCCAAGAAGTCTTGTATCATATTGTTCGCCTGGCTCGAATAGTATTAAATTTGGTATTTTATGGTGAAGCTACCTTTTGAGGGGCTTACTCTTGTAACGATTGAGTAGAGCACTTTTAGAGCCTGGGGTGGATTGATTAGGGGACAAGGATTCCGAATTACGGCGATGAGCTGCATATGCAGACACTATAAATCACGTGGCGAACCAATGCGGTGATTCATAGGTACATCTTGGTCGTCATTCTGCATCCATCTTAGTGACTAATAGGCAGTAGACTATATAGCGTATTAAACTCGTATCTGCCACTAGTCCCACCGTAAAACCGAGTACTTGAGGCGTCGGCATCGGATTACTGATATTCACAATGGTTCTCGAGGTGACTTCTAGAAATTGGTATCGTGATGAGTATCTGATTTCAACCGAACCACTACTTATTCAAGTCGATGCGGTGAATTCAGCTTTGAGTTCCGACCTGATGTGGTGGGCACAAGGACTACCGCGAGATGTGATGAAAAAGGCGCTTCATAACTCATTATGCCTCGGCCTATATATCCTTCCTAAGTCTACCTCACAAATCGCTGGTAAGTTTCTTCTTGGATTGCCGCCGTTGGGTCCCGACTCACGGGTTCAGGTCAAAGTAGTCCGACCCAAATCGGATTGGTGAGGGTCGTGACTGACGATGTCACATTCGCCTATCTCACCGACGTATACATCCTTCCAGAATATCAAGGGAAAGGCCTCGGCGGGTGGATGATGGAATGTCTAAATGAGGTCATCAAGGATTGGTCCCATCTGCGGCGATTTATGTTCTTGACTAGCGATAGGATGGACCTATATCGTAAACACCTCGGCGCAAAGGATTGGCGTGAGTGTAACACGGAGGGTATTTCAATCGGTTTGATTGAAGGACCTGCGGCACAACATCCAGATCATTAGCGATGCGGGGTTTGTTCACTCCTTGCTTGTCTTTCCGTACGCGCCACCATGTGTCTTTCTCATTTCCAATGCGCGCTTATAGGGAGGCGCGGTCGGAGGCTGGACCGGGTCGAGGGATACGTAATCTGGG
This sequence comes from Hypoxylon trugodes, assembly GCF_022578975.1. NCBI lineage: Eukaryota > Fungi > Ascomycota > Sordariomycetes > Xylariales > Hypoxylaceae > Hypoxylon > Hypoxylon trugodes. The sequence goes on from NW_026250021.1 coordinate 647,781, forward strand.
GGTAGACGATAGGAAGCGTCGGAATCGAAAGCGGACAGATCCCCACAAGCAATAAAGGGTGCGATCCACCTAATTTCGCTTTCACGCTTTGGACGGAGGTCTTCCACTTGCACTTCAGTGACTCCATCAGCATCTGTGATCGGGACAGAAGTGGGGACGGCGTTCCACGCCCCAGTTTCCGTATCTTGCAGGATCGTATTTGCAGTAATCGGTAGACTCTGGGCATTTCGCTCCGTCATATGTGATAAACGAAATCCGACACCTAAGGGCTCTTCCAGGCTTGCGGAGAATCCTTTCGGTGGTTGGAAATTTAAACAGACGATGAAAGCTTCCACGCTACTGGCACGCGAGGACCTCGGCTTCGCAACATGGACCTTTTCGAAGAATATTTTGAGCTGCGCATACAGTATATCTACGTTCTTGCCCCTGAAAATCTTGGCCACGAACTTGCCGCCTGGTTTCAAAACACATAGCGCTAAGTTTAATGCCGCGAAAAGAAGTTGTGATTGAACGTAGATATCCAGATCATGCAATCCAGTTACGTCGGGAGCACCATCACTGAGCACAAGGTCAACTGGATGCGCAGCTTGCTGGCTCTTCGTTTTCGAATCATATTCGGGATCTAATGCCTTCAATAGCAGCGGAACCGTAGCCGGATGAGTGATATCAGCTCGTAGAGTGACGATTCCCGGCAGTGGACTGATGGGTTGAAGGTCAATGGAAACAATCTTGACGTCCTGACGAGGTTTTAACCCCGCAGGTGGCTGCGTCGGTGCTGAAATCTCCGGTTTCTCAGTGGTGGCTTGCGCCCCAAACAACCCTAGCATTTGTTGTCGGAATTTGGCATCGCGATCTTGCCAAGCGGCTCGACCAAATTTCTCCCCCTTGATTAACACCCTGGATAAAACCTGAGACCAACTTCCGGGCGCAGCGCATAAATCTACTACCCGAGTAACATTGTTAAAGAGGTCAAATTCTAATCTTCTATTAGCATCGTGTCAGGCATCTTACCCTCATGGGCGGGGAGATAGGTGGGACAACCTTCATCAAGCTGTAATAGTTTGAAAGCACTCCTTGCTCGCCATCCTTGCTCTTTTGCAAGTCTGTAATAAGCATCACGCTTGTCCTTAGATGACTTTCCCATGGTGAATTATTGACTTGTACAGGATGATATGAGACTTTCGTGATTTTTACATGTTTAAGTTTCTTCTCGTTACAATTTTTGCGGCGATTAAGATGCTTAGCGACCGGCGGGTACTTAGGTACTTCCAATGGTAGGGCTGAATTAAGCTGTGGTCAATGCGCTTTGCAGAGGTCTTATCGATTAAAAAGTGGCTGCTGTAGATAAGCTGATAAGAAAATCAAAGTCCCAAAAATTTCCAGCAATTCGGCAGCATCGTCACATTTAACTATTGTAACCAATTCCCAAGACACGATGGACAGTCAAAAGAAACGCAAGGCGACCGGCCGACCAGCGAATACACCAGCAAAGAAGAAGTCGAAGGCCCATGCGCCACCCTCGAAAGCCGTTAAGAAAATGAAAGCAAGGAAAACAATAACCGCGGACTCGCTACAATGGCGCAAAGCGAAGCTCCCCGATATGTTCAACGACGCCGAAGGCTTTTATGGTCTAGAGGAGATTGACGACGTCGAGGTTGTCCGAAATAACAATACGATCAAATTTGTATGCTTCATTGCTCAAGGTATAATTTCAACTACTGACAGGAAATAGAGAGCACTTGCACCTTCAACCGACGACGAAGAGGAAAACGATAAAAATGAGGAACAAAGCGAGGATGAGTTCGAAGGTTTTGACGATGAGCCCCCGGCACAACCTACCTCGAAAATCAAGCCTGCAATCCTGTCCACGAATGACATTGAGGACCTGGACGCGGACGCACCGAAAGAAAGCAAAAAGAAGCAGAAGCAGAAGAAAAAGAAGGACCTTGGCGAAGTAGAAGATCCGGAACTTGAATCCAATGTCTTTACCGGGCTGGATGAATTGGAAGATGCACAGGATGACGCCGACCTATCTGCATGGGTATCGTTAGACCTATCTCCGCGTATTCTCGACTCGTTGGCGAAGCTGAAGTTCTCGAAACCCACACCCATACAAGAGGCGGCCATACCACAGGTATTAGCTGGTCACGATGTTATTGGTAAAGCTGCGACAGGTTCTGGTAAGACCCTGGCGTTCGGTATTCCAATTGTTGAGAAATGGCTAGAATTATCGGACCAGGACGATACACCACGGGACGCAGCAAAGATTCCGCTCGCTTTAGTCCTCTCGCCAACCCGAGAACTCGCTCATCAACTTACGGATCACATCAAGAACCTTTGCGCTGGCTTACCGAACTCACCTTACGTATGTTCCGTCACTGGTGGTCTATCAGTTCATAAACAACAACGCCAATTAGCTAAAGCAGACATCGTTATTGGAACGCCTGGGCGATTATGGGAGGTTCTAAGCTCTAGCTCCGAATTGACGAACAACTTCAAGAAAATCCAATACCTAGTGGTCGACGAAGCCGATAGACTTCTAACAGAAGGTCACTTTAAAGAAGCCGCTGAAATCTTCAATGCACTAGACCGATTTGAAACCGACGAGGATAAAGATGAAGACGGCGATGCGAAACCTTCACCTAGACAGACTCTCGTATTTTCGGCGACATTCCATAAAGGCTTACAGCAAAAGCTTGCAGGCAAAGGACGTTATGACTTAATGAGCCAGCAAGATTCAATGGAGTATTTACTCAAAAAGCTCAATTTCCGCGAAGAAAAGCCGAAATTCATTGATGTAAATCCAGTTTCACAAATGGCAGAGGGGCTTAAAGAGGGACTTGTTGAATGTGGTGCAATGGAAAAGGTATGATCCTGTTTAATTGCATGAAAACGCCACATGCACATTTACTGACAATATATGCAAAGGACCTTTACTTATATGCACTTTTGCTTTTATATCCTAATGTCCGAACATTGGTCTTTACCAATTCCATCAGCTCGGTTCGGAGATTAGCCCCTATGCTCCAAAATCTCAATCTCCAAACCCACTCACTTCATTCTCAGATGCCACAAAAAGCACGACTGCGCTCTGTTGAACGATTTACTGGGGCGAAACAAGGACAATCATCCATTCTTGTCGCTACAGATGTCGCAGCACGCGGTTTGGATATTCCGGGTGTAGATTTAGTAGTTCATTACCACGTACCCCGTGCTGCGGATGTTTATGTGCATAGATCCGGGCGTACAGCGCGTGCGGATAAAACAGGGTTGAGTATACTTCTTTGCGCACCAGATGAGGTGACGCCAACGCGAAGACTTATTGCGAAAGTACATTCAACTAGCAGTAAGAAATCGAAGAAGACCTTTTTCGTACAGACACTAGACATGGACCGGAAATTGGTTAATCGTCTAAAACCTCGCGTCACATTGGCGAAAAAGATTGCCGACGCTGGGCTTGCAAAAGAGAAGGGCAGTAAAGAAGACGACTGGATGCGCAATGCCGCCGAAGAACTCGGTGTCGAGTACGATAGCGATGAGATGCAGCAAGTTGGGAAATGGGGTGGACGAAAAGGGGGAAGGAAGGAGAAGCAGGAACAGGCTAGGGCTATGACGAAAGCTGAGTTAGGCGCTTTGCGCGCTGAACTTAGGGAGCTCTTGTCGAAGAGGGTCAATGCTGGTGTGAGCGAGAAGTATATCGCGACTGGCATGGTGGATATGGATGAGCTCCTGCGTGGTGCGAAGGGCGAGTTTTTGGGCAGAGTTCAGGGGCTTGATATTGAAACTTTGTAGTTTATACCCAAACATTGTGGTAGGAGCGTCATAGGATCCTATGGAAAGAACGTAATACCATTGGTACTATCCTACGTTTCATTCATTCCTGGCAGTCCATCGTTCTTGAGGTCACTTCTATCGCAATGTCTTCGACAACATCAGGTGACGATGTCGTAAGCTAGACCTGGCGTCGCTTCATCAACTCCAACCGCAATGACTACCGTTAACACAATGGCGTACAACATAGTGTTATGCTTTCAAGCGACGTCATGGTGTCTAATGGTCTTTCTCCCTCTAGATAACTCTTGTCATTATACTTCGATATAGCAGGTGGGGACATGTCAATGGTGAGCTGGAGTAATCTCACTACGCTAGAGTATAGGCAAACGGTGAAACTCTACTTAGCCTTCGTGAGATTAGAAAGCACAATTCGTGCAATGCTTATTTATGATCATTCGCTATACCGTGTCACTTAGGTACCTAAGTTGATATGAGGCGTCCGTGCCTTCAAAAAGGGGGTATTCTGCAGATTGGTAGATACATTTTGTAGTAGCCAGCAAACTGCAACCAATATTAATTCCTATACAAGGAACATAAGTTAAGCCTTAGGACTAAGCATAAAAGAAATGAGCTGAAATACTCCCTCCTAGTATCCGATATGGAAAGGGAGAATCTTATATTGGCTCCTGATCACCAATATGTACCTAGGTATCTAGCGCCCAATGCAATGATATACTCAAACTAACTGAACTGTAATTATAGGAACTGACCCTTCTTAAACTTTCATCGTGAAACGTGCTTTCCCACCTGACCTGGTCAAAGTATGAAACCGATATTGTAGGAACTTAACCTCTGGGGAAAAGTATATCGAGAGTCTATCCAAAGTCTATTAGACTGAAGCTTCCATTCTATCACATGTAGCTTCCCCGAGACATACTCTACACTTAGGCCTATGTCAGATATATTGAACTTAATGCCAATCGCACGTTCAATCCTTTCCCGCAAGGCTTTTCCTCTCATTGTTGTAGCTTCTAGATAGAATGAGGAGACAGGAAAATTATCATTATAAAAGGCCACCAAGCCCTCACGATTTTCCGCTCTCCGTTCTTCCTCATCAGCTCACATTACATTCACAAACACACACACACGCACACGCACCTACACAGATCAAGGACGACTACAAGACTTCGACTATCCTCAATCACATACCACAGTCGTCCTTATCTCCACACATTCAATACAGGCCGCGACCACATACCTCCCATATAATGGCAACCTCGCGGCCTGTATTCCAACCATTATCGGGTGTCCCTCTGACGGATCTTCAACAGAGACCTACGGAGGGGACACCGCAGGGTCGGGTTAAGCCACAACCCGAGATCGTCCTCACGCCCGCTGAGGACCCTACCGGCAATGACAATCTCACCCTACGCCACTCGGAAGGGGCCAAACCCAATAACCCCCCGGCGCTTGAGTTACCAGGACAAGACGCCCGTATTCTGATCAAGCCCTCCGACTGTGGTGATAGGTTGGGATTTGCATGGTCTATGCGAAAGAAGTGGTACTGCTTATGGGTGATATTCTTCGTGCAGGTATCCATGAACCTGAACACGACGATCTACTCCAATGCCATCGATGGCATATCACTCGAGTGGGAGCTAACCCCGTATCTAATACGGTGGGGTGGCGCAGCCTCATTCCTGCTTACCTACGCGTTCGGTTGCGAGCTTTGGGCACCGTGGTCCGAAGAGTTCGGTCGGAAAATCGTCCTACAACTGTCGCTGGGCTCGGTGAACGCGTTCGCATTCATCGTGGGCCTTGCCCCGAATTGGCCGGTACACATCTTTGGCCGATTCATGGGTGGCCTATCCAGCGCCGGAGGTAGTGTGACGCTTGCGGTTGTATCCGACATGTTCGATCATGACGATCCTATGTTCCAGTATGCGGTACTCTTCATAGTGTTCTCATCGGTCGGTGGCTCTATTGTCGGCCCTATTATAGGTGGTGCCATTGAGGGACATACCTCCTGGCGATGGTGCATCTGGATCCAACTCCTTGTTGGTGTCGCGGTGCAACTGTTACACCTCTGGGTCGTGCCGGAGACTCGAGCTACCGTCATAATGGACAAGGTCGCTAAGGAACACCGCAAGTCCGGCAAGAACCCGCACCTCTACGGGCCGAACGAGGTAGCTGGCAGGAAGCGCATAGACTGGGCCGAGGTAGGGCAGATCTGGATACGGCCGTTCAAGATGTTCTTTACAGAACCGATTGTGCTCGTATTCTCCCTATTGTCCGGTTTCTCCGATGCCCTCATCTTTAGTAGGTGTCTTCGCGAGCTACCTACCATTTCATTACTACCCCCCCTCTTTTGCGCCTCGGTGTTATGTATGCTAACATTTGATTCCCCTCAGTGATGATCCAGTCGTTTGGTTTCGTATACTGGCAATATGGCTTCACCCCTCTCCAAACCGGGTTATGCTTCATCCCTATCGGTCTTGGCTACGTGATCGGTGCTCTGTCGTTCCTCTTCGTCATCAACCGCAACATACAACTGCGGAAGAAGACGCCACAATCGGAGTATGCGATGTACGAGTCTCGGCTTTGGTGGCTATTGTACTTGGCACCTTTGTTGCCTATTGGCCTTCTGGAGTTCGCTTTTACAGCGGCATACTTCACGACGCCGATACACCCGATAGCCAGTATGATAGGGTCCTGCATGATCGGTATAGCCAATCTTGCCATTTATATGGCAACCATCGACTATGTCTTGAGGGCATACGGACCATACGCCGCGTCCGCGACGGGTGGCAATGGGTGGGCGAGAGACTTCCTCGCTGGAATACTAACTCCTTATGCGATCCCCATGGTAAGTGACCACTCAGTAATAAATGACAAGGGAAACTCACTAACATTTTAATAGTATGTCAAACCTCCCCATCGTATCGTCGATGTCGTCGCCTCCCTTCCTTATTCTACTTACCCCTGCCTGAAAGAAGAATGCTAACCATATGTTTCTAACCACAATAGGTATGAAAAGCTCTCCATCTTCATGGCGACCATCATACTGGTAATTATCGCAACCGTTCTCACGAGTGCCGTCTTCATCGTATATAAATACGGCCCGGTACTCCGTCGGTCTTCACGCTTCGCCCAGACAATCGCCAATGCCGAGGCAGACCAGGCGACCTCCTCCAGCTCGGACGGCGATAATGAGGCCGTGAACGGGGGTGCTGACAACGATGACCACGACGGCACTCGTGGCTCCCATGCTGCTCGCGATCCCGAACGCGTGGACAGGATAAACCATACCGTCCACGTAAATCGCGTACTCAACTTCCTGCCTCCGGATAGCTTACCAGGTAGTCGCTCCAACTCGCAACCGAACTCTGCAGTCAACTCGCCAGTCGTTTCGCCCCGCACTAGCGTTGAGGTGCCGAAGAGGAACCCACAGTTGCATGCTCGACGAAGTGGCCAGGCGTATTCGCGGACCCATTTGCGAGTGCCTGGGGCACCTTAAGTGGTTCCTAGTGAAAAATGACGCGGTGGACGAGAGTTCGGCGAGGAGTAGGGGCATTAACAAGAGCTATGTTCCGGAGCAGAGGGAGAGGCCAACGAGCAACCGGCCGAATCGAACGGTGAGAACGGCGAGAAGAGATAATGAGGAGAATGGCGTAAAGGGGAAGAAAGGTCGTAGGAAAGATTGTATAGTAATTGAATGTTTAATTTTTTTATCCTGTATCTGTTGGTTCCAGCTATAAAGCGGGCAGATTTTGTCGAGATACGGATTATGGGCAGCGAGGTGTCCCCCGACGAGCATACCTAGGTAGGTACAGCATGCAAGTGTGCGTCATTATATTACTTTATATGCGCACGATAGTACCTTGAAGGCGTCAAACTTGGTTCAGACTGCAACACCCCGCGTGTAGATAGGCAAGATGTACCCGAAGGATCTCTCATTTGGATTTGGAGTCGCCCACTTCCAGCTGAAAAGCGATCGTAAGCCAATATATATATCTGTCTAGCTTCTTTGCGATAATTTTCCCTTAACTACTTGAGTATCATTCACGGCAACTAAAAAAATCGCTACTATGTATGAATTTGGTTCATCAAGCTCTTCGCTTCTAAATTCGATCTATATACTCGGCATTTTATCCGTCTCCGTAAGGCGTTTGATCCAATATGGACTTTTATCGAGCGTTTACTGATTGTTGGTTTAGTGCTGGGTTGTTCGTCTAGTCTATAACCTTCATTTCCACCCTCTAGCACATATCCCTGGCCCAATATGGTGGCGTGCAAGCCGCTTGGGATACGTCCGCTCATTGCTGTCGGGGGATCTCGTTAAGAAATTCAAGATTTCCACAGACGTTATGGTGTTGTTGTTCGGACTGCCCCTGATGAAGTTTCGATCGCGCATGAGGATGCGTGGCAGACTATCGTGGGTGGTCAGAACCCATTTCCTAGAAATGCGACGTTTTTCAAAACACCTCCGGGTCAACCGGATAACTTGGTTATGACTGCGGATCCGGTTGCGAATGCCCGGATGCGCCAGGTTGTCATGCCGGCGTTTACGGAACGGGCGGTTATGAAGCAGGTATGCTATACTGCGCTGTATAGAGGTGTTGATGAGATTAGCTAAATGTTGCATAAGGAACCGGTCCTTAAGTCCTATGTGGATTTGCTTATTGAAAAGTTAAGTGAGTGGTCATGTCGGGTAAGGAAAAGCGAGAAACTATTGTTGATGTAGTCGATTGGTTTCACTGGTTCGCATTCGACCTCTCTGGGCAGCTTTGTTTTGGCGAGTCTTTTGAATGCCTCGAAAATGCGAGGAGTCATCCGTGGATACGCATGATTTTTAGCTTCATCAAGAGTAGGCGCATCCATACCTTCAAACGTGCTGTCCTCGCTACATCTTCCGATTAATTGGGTTCTAAGAATTGATCTAGTGACGGTCCTCGCCGCTATCACCAGATATTACGCTGGTCTCGAAACTCTTCTTATGCACTTCATTCCTTCGAGCCTGCGCAAAAAACAGACAGATCACTACGCGATGGGGTTGGAGAGAATCCACCGGCGTATGGCATCTTCTCATCGGGATGATTTCATGGCCCCTATGCTCGAAAATAATCCGGATTTTGAAAGAATGTCCGTATCTGAGATAGAATCTACCATGCCGATCATAGTTCTTGCAGGTGAGTTCTACCATTCCAACATTTAGCGGACTCTTCTCCTAATCTGTAAGAGTCTATCAGCTAGCGAAACGACCGCGACAACGCTTTGTGGGATAGTCTCTGCCCTTACTCGGAGTACAAAACAATTACACAGGCTGGAGCATGAGATCCGAGGTACCTTCGACAAAGAAGAGCAGATTACCCTTCGCGCCGTCCAAAACCTTCCCTTCCTCAATGCCGTGATATCAGAGGGCTTGAGGATGTACCATCCTGTAGCTGGCGGGCTCTTACGGAGCGCTCCGAAAGGTGGCGCGACCGTTTGTGGTTGTTTCCTTCCTGAAGATGTAGGTCTTAGTGATTCTTAGTATATCCGGCCATGAGCGGCGTCTTGGCTAATCGAGTCGTGCAGACACATGTAGTTGTTAACTCAACCGCTATGTCCCTCTCAGAGGACAATTTCCATCGCGCAAGCGAATTCCTGCCTGAGAGATTTCTCCCTGCGGATATGCAACCTGCCGAGTTCGAGAACGATTGCCGCGGCAGCCAGAAACCATTCGGATTTGGGGCGAGGAATTGCTTAGGTTGGTTACGCCGCGTCCATATCATCTTGATACTTCGGTTAGTAATATTGACTCATTGTGGCATAGGTAAATCATTTGCTTTGGCAGAGATGCGGCTTGTGCTTGCTCGCCTCGTCTGGAAGTTCGATATGTCTATAGCACCAGGAGGACATGTCGAATGGGGTCGATTGAAAACATATGTTGTGGTGCAAAAGGAGCCTATTAACGTTATCATCCGGGAAAGGTAAGTTAGGTAGGTAAGATGTATTGTTTCATAGGGGAAAGCGCCGGGTAACAATGTCAAGACTAGTCTCAGATTAATTTGGGTATCGTCTTAAAGGATGCGAACTAGTATAATGAGTGGCTGGATTCAAAGGCAATAGGTTTTTAGTAATACTTAATATAACCTTCATACTTCAAATCAAAGCTCCTCTCATACCGCTAATTGCTTGACCTCGCCCTCGGGTGAACAACTCACGAAGCGCCATCGGCCGGAATGCCACATAGGAACAGTCTTGGTCATAATTGTCTTGACTATCCCCTTTAGAGGCGGGAATACTTCGTGCCACATGCCACCCTCAAATTCAATGGTCTCCATATTCAGGAAGAAAACGGGAAGTGTGTTGAATAGGAAACCCAAGGTAACCTGCTTCTTGCCTAGACGCCAGAGATGAGAATCGATGAAGACCAACGTACGGGAAGCGAAGCGAACTTACCAGCAGCATCAGCAGTGCCTAGGATATCAATAGGGGTATCTGTAGTATCGTATTGAGCGAGCGCTGCGATAGCAGGTGGTTCAGACGTGAGATGGCTGTGCAGCGGTTCCTTAAATGAGTCCATAATACCAATCAACTCCGCCGGTAAGAAATCCCCACCCTTGTCCTGAAGATACTTCTTTATCTGATCCATTCCGCCGTAAAATTCTTCATGTTCATGGACTGCGCCGTCCATCAAACCTTTCCGACCAGCCGCCTTATCGATATTCGGGAAAAACTCCGTCTCCTCGTAATGATGGTGTTGTGCGACGCAATCAATCCAAGCCAGACAGTATCCGACGAATTCGGATTTGTTGATAGGATCCTGTATACGAGGCGCTTGCTGATATATGCTGTTGAAGCCGCGGATAAACGCGTTGTGGCTAAGAGCCATGTGCGATGCTTCGATTGTGAAAGGGTCATCTTGAAGAAAAATCTGTTAGTAATCTGTCGCGATCAAGCGATCGTCTGTATATTAATACGTGCCTTGCTAGTTTTGAATCTGGGCGTGTGGATTAAAGGCAACGGCGTATCTGTGTATATGGGAGTTGTGGTATTGGCCATGTTGACTTGCGAATATCCGGACGAAAAGTCTTTGGGGGGCACTCTTGATGATGTATAAACCGATAATATAACAGCTATTTCAAAGTACTGCAAGGGAGAGGCCTAAAAGGGGGTTATCCTACGATTTGTGTTCCAACACACATAGGTATGTTGGCGGAGGGCTAAACCTATACCCCTACCATGGCCGCGCGGGGCAAGCCGACATCCGAGACGGCCCGACCGGGGTACTTGGATGTTCGGAGTCGGTCGGCGGTTAGTTATTCTGAATTACTTATTATATAGAGGTACAAGAAAGATGATATATTGATTCATCAGTTTTTATTTCTTGAGGTTATATACGAGGTCGCGTATCAAGTATATACAACGAAACCAACCCAGCACTTAACCAAGTGTTGCCTGCATGCATATACGACTCATGTCCAACCCCCCTTTATACATCCACCACCATCTCGAATATCCATACCAAGCAAAGCTCCGCCGCTTGGTAATACCTAACTATATAACAGAGAACAGAATATTCCAGGTGATGATAGTCCTCTAAGACGGAGCGCCGGCCCCCGATCCAAATGACCACCATACGGTACGATCAGACCAGCCAGCTGAGCCGCGACCAAGACCCTTGTTTTTACGCGAGGTTGTTCTTGATGTTAGCGTACTGACTGTTAGGGTAGCTAAGCAAGTTCTGCGAGGACTCAAGCGAGCCCGAACCGCCCTGTGCGTTAAACGCAGCAGCGATCAAGCTACCACTGTCGGTACGATCACCAGAGGCCTCCCAGAACATGGATCCACCGAGACCCTTGCCTTGCGCGTATGTGATCTTCTTCTGCACCATGTCGACGTTGTCGTAGCTGATGAGCTCCTTGGCCGAGGCGTCGTAGCTGTAAACTGCGCCTGCGGTCGCGTCGTAGGTCTCGGTTGCGCCGGCCTTGGGGAGGACCTTGTAATCCCACACTCCGCTCTCCCAGGAGCCAGAGCCGACGCCGGAGTACGCTTGTCCGATACCGTTGGTGGACTCGAACGAGCGACCGTAGAGGGGTAGACCAAGAACGATCTTCGACGCGGGGACACCACCCTTAATGTAATCGGCGACAGCAGCATCAGTCGAGAAGGGCGTAGTGATGGGGTTCTGGGGGTTAGGGTACAAGTTGGCCTGGTGGCCGGAAGTAGTATCCCAAGAGCCGGCGTAGTCGTAGGCCATGAGGTTGAAGGTGTCTAGCACGGCTGCCAAGTCACTAAGGTGGAGCTTGTTGTAGTTGGTGGGACCAGCGGGAACAGCGGCCGTGAGAAGGAAGTGGTAATTGTTAGCGTACTGCGCGGAGTACGAGTCAAGCTCGGCGCGGATAGCCTTGAGAAGAAGGACATGGTTGGTGGCCTCGGTGTCATCGGCAGGGTACTCCCAATCGATATCGATACCACTGTGATAATGAATTAGTAAATACTTCTTCAAGTATAAGTTTTAACATGTTTGGTGTTTTCTGGGCAATCATCGACTGACTGGGGTGGTCTGGCTCATAATATGGGTCCGGAGGGGGAGAGGGATACTGATAACACTTACTCGAAACCCCAGTCCTTGACCAGAGTGACTGCCGATTTCGCGAAAGTCGATCTGGTCGCATCGGTGCTAGCTGCGCCAGCAAAGTTGCTCGAGTACGTCCAACCACCAATGGAAAGGAGAACCTTGAGCTGTCGGTTGGCCTGCTTCAACTTGTACAGTTGCTTGACACAGCCATAGGCGTTGGTGCCGGGCTCATCCCACGCTAGGGTGCATATGTTAGTGAAATTCGTTAATCATGAAATGAGCGGTAAATCACTTACAGTCGCCATCGTAGTGCTTCTCTAGATCGGCATACGAGTCCGACGTGTAGACGGTTCCGTCAGTTCGGAGATTGGCGAAAGAGTACAGCACGCGGGAGATTTGATTGGCAGGAAGTTGCGCGGGCTGGTAGTTTCTTCCATAGATACCCCTAATAACCCCGTTAATTCGTAGTCTGTGCATGGATTAGTGAAATAACATACCAATTGGTGAAGTAAACCGTGTTGGAAAATGAAGAAGCCCGCTTCTCGACTGCGGTGATTGGGCTAGAGAGGGCGACGGAGGCCTGCAGAAGCAGAGCCGCAAGCGACTTAAAAGATACCATGTTGTCGAATAAATTCAGAGTGATGACTAGAGAAGTCTAAAGGAATGAAACTCTGTATCGGTGAAGTTTGCTTTGGTGGGAGAGAAAATCAAAATGGAAGTTGATCTACCCGTGTATTTATACAAACTCGTAGACGAGGGAAGGTGCACATTTGGCACGCAGTAGGAGCTCACTTTGTCTCCCCCATGTGACACAAGGATGTGACTGTAGACGCTGAATCCCAGGTAATGGACTGTTGACTTCGGACTAAAGGGGCCATTGCTACACCAAATAACTTGACGGATAGCCCGTAGCGGCTCTGAACAAGGGCGGCAACGTTGCTAGTATCAACCCAGACATAATCCTAAATCGAGTTATTCTGGTGTATCCCCTGCTGCGGTGACATTTTGAAGGTGGTTACCCCGGTCATGAGTATACCGACGAGGCTCATGAGAGCTTCTCAGAACCAGAAAAAAAGCATATTAGAGTTTAGAAGCCCTCGTGCTCTATCCCTAACCCGTATCCGGAAGGTACACATTGGAATGTGTCTTGCATACTTGGACTCGGTAATAAAGGCTGCCTTTGCTCAGGGGAAGCTGTTCGGCACAACCAATCAGAAGCTAGAGAGCTTGGGGACTAGAACACCATAGACTAGACTTCGGATGAGATTAACACAAGGGTCGACCAGCTTATCACAGGGTAGTATGATCCCATCAACTTGTAGCTCATACCCCACCATCACTTGATCAAATGAGATCTTGGGACAGCCGTCACATCGGAGGCGTGTAAATCACGGCCAATCTTTAAAGAAAGTGATTTACAGTAGTAGATCAACTGATTCTCAATAACAGGAAAACGACAGCTAACGCACGTAAGTTAGGGTAATGTGGTAGATTATGTGAGACACACAGGGGAGAAGGGTTTGTCTTAACCTCACTCACACAAGTTTGGGGTATAATACGTCGGCGCTCTAATTCACTACCTCTGCCGACCCCGCAAGGCAAATGTCAAGCTTGGATTGTCTTTAGCGTCCTAAGCCCTAGCTGTCCGTCCCATAGGTATCCATTCCGTGGTGTGGAGAGATAAGGTATTTCCTATTTGGGACAGTTCTCCTAGTAGGCCGCATCGAAGCGTCCAGTCTTAGCCTAGATCGCGGCCATGGTGCCGAGGTCAGGCTCACGATGCTGACCAACCTAGTTAGCCCACCCCCACCTACGCCTAGACCTTTGGTTGCATTAAAAGAATCAATTATACTTGCAACGTTACTGAACCTAAAGGAAATTTGGCGCCCCGAATTGCTTCTTGATATCCGCGAAGTCATCCTCCGGACACGACATGAAGTGTAAATCTAGACGGTGGCATGCGCAAGACCTATCGGGCTGAAATAGGAGCCTGGGATGGAGGGACGAATATCCGCTACCGATTGCGCGTGTCCATCGCATCTACGGCGCGACAAAGAGATTATCAGTTATAACTTCGCCAAAATCAGGGGTGCAGATGCAGGTCAGTGTTTAGACAATTGATTGGACGTAGGCATATCCGATGTAGAATTTCGGTTGATTGAAAGGAGGTAATCGCATGGTATCCTTGAAGCGCCCTTGGTTCGCCTACTATATCCATGGGCACGTCCAGGTGGTCGGGCCGAACACTGACTCGACCAACTTGCTAGGCCAAGACATTAAGGAACAATTGCGATTCAGTTTATCGACCAACATGCCTTGCTTGTTGGATTTCCAGTTAGTTAGAACGTGAGAGTAGACCGTGCCACTTCGTTGCGTACTGCGCTAACATTGCGACATCTCGAGAGGCCTTCATGTGGAACGTTATGTGCCGGATTTATCTTCCCGCCCGCTAACTTGATTGATTGTAGGTAGTAGATGTTTAGTTGGGTAGGCCTTGGCTTCCAGGAACCCGCCAGGTGACCGACCTTGGCTATAGCGTCATCCCATTGGTAAGCCGGTAGTGCTACACAGACTCGCACCAACTTAAAGTGCCAAGAATTGAATGTCTTAACTTCCTCCTTATCTATTTAGGGCTCCCAAATTCTTACGCTGGATTCCAAGCCAACGGTAAGTTCCGAATCATCGCTGAGCTACCGGAACACAAGACAAGTTTATGATACGTCGTGGCGTGGCGATGAGGCTCTTCATTGATCGACATTATTCGAAACAAAAGCGCATATACAATACATTCGCGGTACACGGTGCCTGGCATGGGTTCGGAAGTTGAACGTGTTGGAGTGGTACTAGAAAGCAGAAGGATGGATGGATGGTGGGAGACACAATCCTGACAAGTCCAGCTCGTTCGACCAGGAGAGGAAGTTGGTTAATGGAAGGTTGCAGATGTTAGTTCAGGCGACTCCGGAGGATATTTGACGGGACCCTGGGAGACCCTAGGGGAACCCTAAGTAAGATAAAAAAGTAAAATTGGGCTAGACAGGTAGTACCTAACTGTAGGCAGGAGTACCTAGGAATAATCAAATGGAATAATCACGGATAGATTCTAGTGCCAGATCTAATGTAATCTTAATGTAATCTACTCCAGATCGTAAGGCCAAATTGAACCTAGTTCAAACCTAGTCCGCTCTTAGTCCGCTCTATCCGGGAAGGTGGACAGGGACAAGACCAAGGAAGGAATACAATACCGAAAAAAGCTCGGACCATTCCGTCTCGCTTATAATTACGCCATTATTCTTTCTACCCCTTTTATTTCCAGCTATGCCCGCTAAAGATTCAGCTAACGCGCGCCTTAATGATCCTAATCCTCAGCATCACGCGCCAGATTGTTGGATCCCAAATTCTAAATATGGCTCTTTTTAATCTTTACCACCAACATATCTACCCTTCCGGAGTTGATTAGCATTCATGCATAACCTTTCGAGTAGGTGCTTTTAATTCCGAATGGTCCCACGTTAAACACGTGGTAAATCTCACATCTCCACGTGCTATCTGTGAACAATCAAAAAGTATCAAATCCCGAAATTTAGGAATAGAAAGAAAATAATCGGAGCTTATCCGATAAAGAATTCGGATGCATCCGACGAGAAAATCTTGAGTGTGAATTTTATAAATTTCGGAGTTCAAATCTAGGTAATGTTTCGGACCTATCCGCTGACAGCCACTCGAAAAATAAGAAGGCGGGATAAATCCGAGGGGTTCATCGGCTCGGGTTCCGAAGTTTTCGGCGTTATATCCGAGACATGACATAATTTTGTACTGAAGTTGTTTCTATCGGCGCCTATCCGAAGGTATTGTTTTCGATCTTTACGCACAATTTGTATGAAAAATTAGTATTTCACTATTCATCACTTCGTCATACACATCTGTCTTATATCCTATGCGTCCTAGCCTAGTAGCCGTCCCCAATTCCTGGTATTATCTCCCATATCCCATCCGTAGCTAAAACAGAAAACCCGACAAGAAACCAGATTATGTAGGGGGCTGATGAGGGAAGTCCTCAAAAGACAATCCAGATACAAAGTCTTCCCATGTCCTCCAAGACACATCTCCAGCGCCACTACTACCCTCGGGGCTACTGCTCGCATCCCGACCCTGCGCGTATGCTCCCTGTGGCGTAAACCACTGCGGTAACGAAGATGGACTAGCGGTATGATCGAAAGGCATGAATGAGCCCATCGCATTAAAATTAAAGTCCAGATCCATAGAATGTTGAGGTTGTCGTTGCGTCGTTGGTAGACCTGCAGAACCTGCATGCGATGGCGCCATGGCGTCCAGGGATCTATTCGGTACAGGTGACGGATAGCCCGAAGGTGTCGCGCTATATGCGACCGACGGACTAGTTCCAAGCTGCGATGGCATCTGGGAAAGGTTCTGCCCAGTAAGCAATGGTATTATTCTCTTCCTCGCCTGTCCCATCAGTTTTTCAAGAGGCTTTTTGAGCATTCCTTGGCGATTGTCTTCTATGAGTGCTTTGTAGTCTTCATAGCATTCTTCAATCACTGGCCACGCAGCTCGGAGTATTCCGACCTCGGCACAGACGAAGCACTCGGTGATGGCGATCGCAAGTGCATGCCACTGCACCACGATATACCATCGAAACCCTTCCCCTCTAGGATCCGTCCGGATTAAATTCACTTTTTCCAAGACCTCAAGAGCGACATTTAATAGATTTGTAAGCTGAGCCCGCCGTGTCGGCTTGCTTCCGACGCGACGCAAGGGTCTCAAAGCTGAGAGACGCATGGACGCTACACGCGATTGAGCTCCATGAAACGCAAACCACGCATAATCACTCGTCTCCGGATCACAAAACTTCAATAAATTGAGGACGCTTTGCTCGAACCGATAGACTTGGTCTTCTCGCTCTGCCCAATTGAAGCCTTTGCCTTCTCTATCGTAGAAATTTAAAAGTCGACCGCTTCGCTGCGCGTAATACGTGACAAGGGCATAAGTCATGTCGGTCAGCCCAGCTCTATTTTGCAGCTCCTCGGATGTGTCGACGTCGAATTCGGAATCATTAATATTTAAAGGAAGGATCGAAGATATTGCATTGGGACCTATGAGAGGCTCGCTAGCTTGTTCGAATGATGACTGGAGATCCAAAACGCATATCGTATGCCATAACCGCCGCCGCATTTGTTGATTGAAAAAGGATTCGGTATGATTATCTATATGAAGCGAAAGGGCCCTTGCTATTCGGACGGTAAGGGCCACCATAGTCCACACAGCGCGACTCGGGTCTTCGGTCCGTCTCGCAACAAGATATAACATGAATGCTTGTAGGACGGTGATATCATTAGTAGTCAGCAGTTCTGATTGTTCCAGCGCCGCTTCACATGCTGCTCTATATTCAACTATTGCTGCCGACTTGCATATACCGAACATGTTCTGACATTGGTTTTCTGTCATACTCGCCAAAGCGGAGTAACAGACGACGGATCGGACACATCTCGAACATATGTGGTCGGGCTCGTATGTCAAATATCGTTGACCATTTAACATGAATCTGCTAAGCGACGGTCGATGAAGTAGTTTAAAGACAGGGTCTACTTGTCGTAGGAAAACTTCGCACTTAATCCAAACTGGGTTAGTAATTACTTAGATAAATTAGGCAAGGGGCTCTAGGCAACTACCGGGCACAAGGGACCCTAGTTACTAGCCTATCTGAAGAGAAGATAATAATAAAAAAAAAACTTCGAAAGTTACATACTAATTGGGCAGTAGTCGTGTGATTCGAAAACAAACTCTCGGTTGCCTGAATAGCTGCAGGACCAGAAGAACCGATGCCTAATATCCTCAGGCCGGCACCTGAAGCAGACCTCGGGGTTGACCCTATACTCTCTTCATCATCGGAAGAGTTACCGACAATATCGCGAAGGCCTTCTATCTTTTAGCAGTTAGTCTTGGGAAAAGCCGTCCTGAGGGGATAACTTGTTACCTCCTCAGCGATGTGAGCCCAAAATTGCCGCCCAACCTGCTTCCCTTCGCCTATATCAGTGGTAGACTCGTGGCTAATACGTATCTTCGGACCGGGTCTTGGAGGGGTTAAACTTGTGCTGGCTGGTGTATCTCTCAGGTCATTCATATCCGATATTAACGCTTCCAATCTTCGGATGCGGTCCCTTAACTCATCGGCCCCATCGTTCGATACCGCCGGCATCCGAGGAGTAACATAGCGGCCACGAGGTAACCGCTTGCGATAAATGGGTACGCATTGTACCCCCGACTTCACACAGTTAGAACATGGACTAGACTTGTCGCATTTAATCTTTCGTCTTCTGCATAATTCGCAATTTAGTTGTGGAACACCAGCTGTTAATTCAGTTGACCGGTGGTCACGCCAGGGTGTATCATCCGAAGCTCGGGAGGTTGGTGTTGTCATTGTCCCACAAGCAAAAAGAGTTGGCTTCCGTAAATTCCAAGAAAGATTATAAATCGGTTATATGTCGTTTTAGGCTCGAATTCCAACAGGCTGCAACTCTGTTGGTAAAAAAGGCCGTTGCGTAGGATCGCGTTCGCTAATCCACTTAGTTTAAGTGTTAGTGATTTTCTACCTACCAACGCTTTAATGACTAATAAGTCCACGGCGAAGCCTAACTGAATAATCGTTGCAGAAGGAAGGATTCGCGCATTTCAGACCGGTCACCAACGCTCATCCCGAATATGAAGCAATGTTGTGTTAGACTTTAGGGTGCTTATATCTAGGAAGTGAACAAGCCTCACCCAATCCTTCAGCAGGCTTCTAAGGTATGACTCTCGGAGGCTAAATACAGTTCTTCAGCGACTGTGCCGCAAAGAGATAGCCAATCAGAGTTAAGGCACCATACCATACCTGGAAAGCTTCATGCAGCTTCTAAAGTCGTGTTCTTATATTCGATCGGCTATTATACTGTGTTATAATTTCTAAATACTGTATATAGCTCTTGGGAAGCCTAAGAAGCAAGTGCAATAGTAAGTGTAAATATGGTACTCTCGTGGATACGATGATTAATCAAAGCCCTATACAGATTATGTGGTTTTGAGTCCCGATTGGTTCCATTTTCATGTAGGACTTTTTGCCCCTGAGTCCCTACAACGGTATAGTCACAGTACGAATGCAACGCCCCTGTGGCTCAGCAAACCCCGAAAACCAACATACATCTATACAATTCCTTCCTCACAACTACCTATCGTAGCTAAATCCCCATATAAGTGCAACTTATACCATGGGTTCTAATAGCCTATTTCAGCATAGAAATATCGACAATCGATTCCGCCATGTGTTTATTACCTCGGCACACGACTTCAGCTCAACATTCTATAATACTAAATAGCTACATGTGGTATATCTATACTACGTTATCCGGGGTATGGAAAACGAGCTAGCAAGGTCTCA
Source organism: Hypoxylon trugodes (assembly GCF_022578975.1). Taxonomy (NCBI): domain Eukaryota; kingdom Fungi; phylum Ascomycota; class Sordariomycetes; order Xylariales; family Hypoxylaceae; genus Hypoxylon; species Hypoxylon trugodes. The sequence continues at coordinate 667,550 of NW_026250021.1, forward strand.
ATGGGACGTCTTCCTAAGTATTCGCGGATCAGTAGGTAGCTTCAATTTCCCTGATACGAACTATCACGATATTCTATATTTACGTCATAGAGATGCTATATTCTCTAGGCGAGCTACGAAAATATGGATACAACTTCCCACATTATATGGGATAAACTAACTAATTGGGCCACGGGGGCCAAAATTCGGTTCCACTGTAGATGAAAGAGATAATCGTTTCTACGTCGTGGCATACTCGGTAAAAACTCTTGGAAATGATATGTCAACATACGATGTGAGGAAGCCTAAGAGCTGAATACGGGAAAAAAGTATCCCCAATAACGCCGAAGCGATCGACCCGAGCTGAATATACGAAGTTTCTAGTTGGTATGCGAATTGGCGCCCTCGTCCGGAGTTGCACTCATCCGTGGGTTGATTGCGCCTAGTCCGGCCGATCCGGATCCTCCTCTTGCCGGCCCACACACATCGGCGACTATCAATTGATCGGGTTGATGACTTGTCATTTCACCAAATATCACAAGATAGCTTCTAATTACTTAGGTATTCTTGGTAAGCCTTACCGCGACTTGATGGAACGCGCCTAGGTAAACCGTGGCGGTTGCTCGTAGCAATTGTCTAGGTACCTATCGAAACACATTCGGGTTGGGGAAGGACATATTTTGAGCAGGGTAGGCACCCGGACACTTAGAGAATAATTATTTCGGAAATCGGAAAGGCTATCGAGTTTCGTTTGATCTTTCGGTTTAGATAAGTAATGCAACTGGCATTTTTATGTGTATCGTACTCGTCTTCTTGTGTTGTCGAAATCCTCTTTTATGATTCCTGGAAACCCCGACGAACACCTGGTTATATAAAAAGATAACACCTTATTCGCATAAACTGTTGAGAGTTTACCTATATGGTATCGCAACGAAATATCCGTCACATTCGCAAAGGGGCGACACATAATACTGGCGCGAGATCAAAACCCGAGGAGATAAGCGATGGGCATGAAGTAAAGCGCCACAGTCCAGAGGCACCACGATTTCCACGTTTTGCAATCTTCCGCTGGGCCTTGTTTCCGCGTTACTCTCCACGCAACCCAAGCCCCGGGTGTACCAACAATCAAGTATCCTAAGGGCCCGGTGCTCCAGAATATCGGGCATACCAAGGACCAAAAGCTGACGAAGAGCGCGATAGACGTACGTGATGCTCGCTCGCCGAAGAAGACAACGATAGTCTTTCTGCCCCTGGTTCGATCGCCGGCTTGATCCTTGAGGTCTTGGACCTGCATCGTGGTCAAAATAACCATACTGATAATAGCAGTCCAGATTATTCCCCTCCGGCTAATTTGGCCGGCTTGTCCCGACCCTAACGCGATTTCGAGAGATGCGCTATTGAACATGCCGTAAGCGATAGAAATAATTAGGTCCCGAATTATCTCGTCGCCACCCTCGAGATCGTTATACATCCACGTCAAAATTTGGATAGAAGCTCCCTGTTTCCAGACACCTAAAGCATAGTTGAATAGCCAAGCCGCTGGAATCGTAGCAAGCATAGCCCTGCGAGTCTGGTCCACTGTCACTTTTCCGGCTACAATCGGGCGTCTAGGCTTGTTCAAACGATCTTCCTGAATAGATTTCGGAGACCTTTGATTCGCGAGGTCAAAGTTCAAGACATTGAACCAGTTGAAGAGTACGACAAGTGGAGCGCGCCATAAGAGATTTTTGGTTGAGGGCCTTGATCCTTCTGATAGAACGGATGATGCCAATGCACTTAGCAGACCGAAACTCGAATTTGGAATAACGAATGTGGTGAAATTACTTTCCGTATAATCCCAGAAAAAGCAAAGGAGGCGTATTATCCAGCCAAGAAGTTGCGGCGACTTATTAGTAATATTTAAGCTAAGAATTCTTGGCTGGCTGTTTATTGAGCGAGTGGGCCCTATTTCGGCGTTTTCCGTGACAAAAGTTTGCTCCAAGGCAGCCATGATGATATGTTTAGTATGGATGCGTAGATAAAGGCCTTCCTGAAGTCGTCCGTCGATGAGTACTTATATTAAGGCATTGAAACTGAATGTCAGCATATTAAACGTAAAATACGGTAGCCGGTGAAGTAAAAGACGCATTTGAGTGCTTAGTATAATATAATTTACCAGCCTATGAGCAGCATTGCCTACCTAGGTAGGAATAGTCACACCAGATGCGACCTATCGATTCCTACGGGAGAGTTACACAACCGAAGCCATCGTGATGTAAGAGTGCAGGCGTAGGACTCTTCTTCGCTTATCCTTCCAAACCAACAGATTCGGTATTTAACCTTAGGCATTAAAATATGCCTAATACATAACATTATTATTAACGAGATTTCGAACTATCCAATGAACGGCCCTTACATTAGGGTCGGAACGAGCAAATGACATCGAAGGCTCCAGGCGGGGCAGAATACTTCATTGATACCCCCGTAAAAGGTTGTTCGTTTGTGCGGATGCTTTAGGTACATCTACTTACTACTAGGTAGTATTAATGAGAGTGACTATATGACGCCAAATGAGTATCCTCCCTTCTTGGGATAATCGGGAGTAAGGTGGTTTTAGATATCTTCCATAGCAAATTCGGGTTAGTAATCACTCGTGTAAAGGTATATCCCAAACTGCTAAGAATACAGCCAAGAAACGATTCTCTTTCTGCTTTTTAAAGGAAGAAACGATGCTATTTCTACCTATATCACGTGACATCCCTGAAGGTCCCCCTTTAATTCCGCAGTCGGTGATGATTGGTTCTTGTTAGCCCACTTATTTTTGTACCTATGTTAAACACAAGAGATTATCATCATCTTTTGTCTTCATCTTACATGTTCCTTACATGGATTTAAATACGCAGAGGACTTGGCCTGGCTGCGCAGTAACACGATCTTTCATATCACGCCACATGGTTTCGGGATCGTATCCCGGCGTAAAACTAACATCGTAGCGTTGTAGTAAAATTGCCGTTGATAGTCGGACTTCAGTGTAGGCAAGTGCCTTGCCTACGCATTGACGGTTTCCTGAATAATTAGTTTCAGTATATAGGTAGATCTCTCGGGGCTCTCGATCGCGCCCTGATCTAAGGAGTCTCGTATAACCATGATGTTATCAATAGGGAGAAACATACCAACTGAAAATGGGGCAAAAGCTTGTTTATCGCGAATGAGTTCTGGTCTAGAATACCAACGCTCAGGTATAAATTGGTCTGGATATTTGAATGCCGATTCCACTGATATAGCATCGTTAGGCCTTGTCACTGGACTGCATACGAGATGAAGACTATAAAATACGCGAATCCAAAATAAGATTGACGTCTTACTTCTTTGAATAACGTATTTCGGCGCTGCAACCTTGGTGAATGGCGGGATGAATACACCATCAATTAACAAACCGTTAGGGCCGGTCATTCGGTTGTTACCGGTCATAGCGGGCGGTATTAAGCGGAGTACCTCGTTTATAACGCCATTTAAGTGTGGAAGAAGAGATAACGCATTCGCATCGTCGAAGCTGATGTTTTGGATCTCCAACCGAATCTTTTTAGCGTGTTCGGGGTATTTTGAAAGATACCACCAGATGGCGATCAATGAGGCGCGGACAGTATCACTGTTGAATGTTTAGAGTTCTTACACCAACGACGCAAAAGGTGATCTTACCTTCCAGCAACAACAGCTGTAACAACTGATCCGCTCAAGAGATTACGTCGAGCCTGGACGTCTTTGGTGCCTTTGAGAGATTCGTATTCGTCAAGGAACCAAGCCATCATATCCGTCTTCTCGCCATCCTCTCCTCGCTAAATAATTATCATTAGCCCGATAACCTCAATATTTTAGACACGATGCCCCTACCTTTAGACGCTCCTGCACATGTTCATCGCAAAATGCGACCATGCGAAACCAATCTTGTACCCTCCCATAGAAGGGTATCAACGAAAAGCCGAGTAGAGCAATCCAAATGGCATCATTCAGAGGGCCGACAAGGGCCAAGGCTCTGTCGCGATGGCCAATTGCTGGTAGCATGGCTTGTGAACTCATAAGACCGAAGTCCTTTCCGAAAACTGCCTCGGCCATTACATCGAAAGAAAACCAAGACATTATCTCGTTTACATCGACGGGGCCACCTTCATACTTTGCGATACATTGGGACAATGATAAGGCTTGCGCTGCTACACGAGGACGCAGTATGTCCATAGCTTGTGTGCATAGTGTAAGTATAGCTTCATATCAACTGTCAGGGCTACGAGAAGGATAGGGCCAATTCACCTTTTGTCGAGAGTGACTGCGACCACACCATCCGTCTCTCCTTATGTTCATTTGGGTCGCGGCTGAAGATAACAGAACTCCGCGGATGCATAAGATCATACCAACCGTCCTTGGTAGTCTCATTGTTCTGTCCGTCGAGTAATTGAATGGCGGCCGGGTGGAAGATGGAAATTTCGTTGGGTCCTGCAAATTTTAACATCAATATGCGGATAACGGCGTTAAGCGGTAGATTCGTACCCGTCCTTACAAAATTTCCATATTTCTTATGGAGTTTCTCCATGAAGAGGAAATTCCTAGAATCGCGAACGTGGAATACATGCCAAAGCTTGGTGACAGCGGCTAGTTTCGGGCCTGGGAAAGATCTCGTGGCGTGGAAGAAGACCCTATAGATTAATATGCTCGAGAATAACGATAAGAGGTACCAAGTGGTTAAGGTAGCCAAGGAGCGATAGACAGCGCCTGCTGAGTCTTCCATATGGATGAGAACATATGCAAGAGTTGAACAAAGCGCTAAATGGGCGACGATTATTTTGGCACCGCTCATATGCCACTCATTGCGTATGAAAAACCCAATATGGGCAATAAAACCGCCGAAGACACCAAGAAGAAGGCGAATCATTTCTGTGGGAATTGCGCATATATTGGAGAGCAGGTATTTATTTTTGTATTACTCGAACATGATTTTATGTTTGAGGACTGATAATTCTCTAAATGCTTTGTGATTAGATGTTATCAACCTAGCAAACCACCCATTATGTATTCTACGAAGCTGAGGCGGGTATTCCGGCACCAATAGTATTATAAGATGGTGGGTACTTCAGGTAGGCGCATATAAACTACACATCTCACTCCTCACGCTTCTTTTCGCTCACGAATGTATAAGAACCGAGAGCGACGAACCTAGTAAGTGACAATAGAAAAGTCCTATAACGGCCCGAAGTCATAAGATTCCTGGCGCCTTTTGGGTGGGTTCTTCTACTTATGAATTATATTTATTTTTCTTGTTAGAAGTTATGTCTCATCTCGGCTCCTTCTCGTGCAACACACCCATGCATACTCGCCAACCAGCGTTGTGAAAACGCTATGTGAAGTCATTATCTACGCCACATTACCACGGAACAGGCACAATTCTGTGGAAACTTCATGATACATAATCAATCGCAATGTAACACCGTAGTATCTAAGGTAGGCTGTGCCGCTCTTTGTCCCGCCCCCTTTCCCGCCGTTACACAACATAACGGCAGATAACAACGCAAAACTCACTGAACCGTTAATTTTATGCATACTTCATAATCTTCATAACACACATGTACAACGAAACATTTGGAGATTTAACATACCTACAATTTACTATATTTTCTGAAAATCATGTCAAGTGAGCTGTTCTATTCACTTTACTTCCGATTTAAATTAAAAAAAAGTCGAATGAGTTTGACGGCTCTAGCAACTTTTACGTTCTAGTCTATTTTTGTTACGGTAGAATTTTTATGGACTCTAAGACCTCCTTGCATCTCACCTGTTGGTGCCGCTTAAAATAATACTGGTTTCCCCTCATTGTCCTGCACACATCGGTAATCATTTCAGAATCCTCTTAATATCTATGATGTTACGTGAGTTTGCTTAAAGGATAAGAATTGCCTTAGCCACTTATTGTTTTAACGTTGACGTGAATATTTCGCTTTTTTATCTACGCCATGGCATCATCTAACGATATTGTGGCTGTCATTTGTCACGGTGGATTCCTTACGCCGCAACCCTACCAGCCTTTTATCCAGGCGCTGAAGGCGAAGGGAATAGAGACACACTGTCCCCAGCTTCCTTCCTCTGATCTCACCAAACTCAATGTTGGAGACATTCAAAACCCAGATTACAATAGAGAACCTCCGGAGGGGGGTTATCCTCAAGGTAGAGTAAGATGCAAGCCATCGAGGTGTCTGAACTAATTGTCTACGAGGCGAACACGACGCGAAACTCATTGTTGATATTCTGCGCCCTCTTATAGATGAGCAAGGCAAGAGGGTGCTTATGATCGGCCATTCAGCTGGCGGCTGGGTTGCTACAGAAGCATCTCGTCCAGAGCTACAAGAAAGGGTCCGAAAGGAGAAGGGGCTTCGTGGAGGCATCATTGGGATCTTTTATATAAGCGCAATTCTAGTCCCGGTCGGAGAATCGATCACTTCTTTCTCCCAGCCCAAGGATGGCCCAGTAGAGCCACCACCGGGGATGAAGTTCTATGTAACTCAAACTGTCACTCATTAGATGGCCGATGTGCTAATTATACGCTAGAAACATGGGCTCATTTCCACGGAGGGCGCTGATAAACTCCTTTTCAACGACCTAGAAGAGCCCGAAGCGCAGAAATGGGCAAAGACTCTCACCGCAGGCCCTGGCTTCAATTCCAAGCTGACTAACAATGCTTATGCGGCCTTGCCCCTTGCTTATCTTGTGACGGAACGGGACGTGGTTATGCCGAAAGAACACCAGGAGGGAATGGTGGCCCTTCAGAGTCAAAAGACGGGAGAGCTTACGATATACCGTTGCCAAACCGGCCACTTTCCTCAATTGAGCTGGACCGATGGTTTGGTTGGTGCCGTTCAGGATTTCATCATCAAGGTCAAAGATTGATGAGACATACTTCCTCTTTGGATGGGCTCAAGTAGGACTATTCTGCCTAGAATTTGTCGTTCTCGGCCTTACGCCGAGTCTACGTATTAAATATGTAAGTGTGAAATTGGCAATTTACTTACCGTAGCACTGCAAACCACGCATTGCAAGTCCCTGTGCATATTTGGAGACTTCATAAAACCCCACCCGGGCCGTGTTGGTAAGATCCTTCTTCTATCGAGTTACGCAACAGGTGTGTGGTGTGCCGTCGCATGTAGTTACGGCGAGCAGCCACAACTACGACTCTACTGCAGCCGCCCGTACACACCCTTTCCGCCCCCAATGGCACAGTATTTACCGTTATTATTAGAAACCCAAACGGTAACTCGCCACCGGAAGCCTTAAAATCCCAATTGCCCTCTATCTATTGCGACGGTTAGGTAACTTCCTCAGGCAGGCTACTACCCCAAATGCCAAAGAGTGATTTCTTGAGCATACAGACATTTTCTCAACCATGGTTAGTCAACCTAAAGCCGCTTGGATCGTCGCGGCCTGTATCCTTTTCCCGACTAGCACAATCTCTGTTGCTTTAAGGGTTCTGGCGATCCGGCTCCGTGGTACTGGGTTCAAGTTACGTGATTATCTGGTTTTCTTCGCCTACCTTTCGCAAATTGTGTATATGATACATATATCGATCGGTAAGTCGAACTGCAATTATATTACGTGGGGGCGTCAATTAACAAGCGCAGGTGTAACACTCGGGGGATATGGCTATCACATGGAGGACTTGCCTGATACGAAGGCTATTATTTCTTTGAAGGTGAGAAGTTTTCGCACTGGCATCGAGAGTTTCAATTGACATACGCCCAGACGTATTTCTCGCAAGAATTCATTTGGGCAACAGGGACACTTGCTTTTCGTATTTCGATTTTGCTGCTATACTTGGAGATCTTCCGGCTCACCAGCTTCCGATGGGCAGTCATAGGTACAGGTACAGTGGTGTTCTTTTGGTGGGTGGCTTGCATTATCACCATTTGCGCATTGTGCCGACCGACATCATTCAATTGGGACCGGACCATAGATGGAACCTGCGGCAATGTAGCATTCGTATATGTTTTTACGGCAGCCTTGAATATGGCTATTGATATTTGGGTCGTGTTTCTCCCACTTCCTATGATCTGGAAGCTTCAACTTTCAACAGCTAGAAAGTGGTCTCTCACTGCGTCGTTTGCACTGGGTTTATGGTTAGTTCAACGCACCGATCCAGTTTACTGTCATTCGCTAACATGAGGAAATAGCACCGCTGGAATCAACCTCGGTCGATTGATTTACGACACTTATTGTCCCGCCCTCGATGTCTCATATTGCGCACTCATCAGTTGTATTTTAGTCGTAGCGGAACTAGCCGGGGGCATACTCGTGGCTACAGTGCCTACATTAGGCCCACTTTTGCCGAAAAAGGAGAGAGAATGGTCGGATACACCCGACAAACCACAAGGTGTTCTGCGCACGATCGGATCGATCCCACTGAGAAATATCAAGAAGGGTTACACGTTAGGGGCGTCGTTGTTTTCTCAGACTGAGACCAAGGTCAATTCAGAGGAAGCTTCAATAGAACTAGCTACACAAGGCGCCGACATGGGGCGTGAAGCCGCGCCGGGGAGAGCATGGGCTAGAGTCGATTCTATTGACGATATTTCGACTCGGAAACCGACGTCTTCTGGTTTGAATGACAATTTGGGTTGATGTGATTGAAGGAATTGCATTGTATCAACTTAGTAGTGCTGGCCATACAGAGTACGGCTGGTTAATATGTAAATAAGACTATTTTATTGGTTTAAAGACTCTACTACATGATCTCTACAATGCAGCTGTCTTAAAAACACTAGCATGGTCCGCTCTAATTCAGCCCGACGCCATTCTGGGCGATCGCTTCTTCGATGTTCCGTTACACGATGGTGGCAGTGCTCGTTGCCAAGGTATAGATAGGTACTTAGTTAGGTCGCTAGAAGCCGCGCAACTTCATTCTGCCCCAACTTCCCAAGCCTAAATGTCATCCCCAGTCCTGTTCGAAGCATTCATACTATCTCAAATCCATGGCTAACGCCGCTGATCATGACTTCGGGAACCAGAGCCCGCCAGACTGGGTCAGCTTAGGCAGTGATGTTGAGTTAAGCCGTAGAGTCGGATGCACTCTGCGACAACACTCGACATTATGCGCCCTATGCCGAAACATGGTACATAGCTTTTATACCAATGGAACGCGATCATTTCCACCGCAGCAAGAGAACTTCAGAGACTTGAAGAGTTTGAGAGCGTCTGCGAAAGGCTGCGACATGTGTATTCAGTCACTCGAGTACATACATCGTACCAAGTCAAACCCGAAAGTTCACGGATATTCCGAAGAGGACGAGAACCAAGAGTGGCGGGCGGCTTTCCAAGATACCCAACCAAAAGCCGATATTTTCGGGTCGAGAACCGGAGACGCCCAGCAATTACGCGAGTACTTCGGAGTAGTCAAATTTCCGATCCGAATCACCAAAGACGATTTAGAAAATGATTCGATTCAATTCACCGACCCGATATGGGAACGAATTAAGGAATGGTGTATAAAAGAGAAGAAGGAAATAGACCTAGAAATTGTGCTAGAGTTAATTCCAACCGAGACTAGAGGTATGTCATGGTAAACAAGACAGTCGCATGAAGTGTCTAACGCAAGAAAATCGCTAGCTCTGGACTACGACACTTCCCGGCCAAGTACGAGAGACGCCTTACGGTTATGTAAAGTTTGGCTGCAAGAATGCCGTGATAAGCACAGTTGCTACTCGCCGTCCACTCGTAGACCTCCCTCGCGCCGCAGCTGCGCTAGCTGTATAGCATCACTATGTAGCTGCCTCGGACGAAAACAAGATCATCATTATCGCGGCTTCTTACCTACGCGCCTCATCACTACCAGCGGCGAGCCAAAGCTCATTTTATCTGAAGGCCTGCGAACAGACGAGGGGGAAGTTCGGTATGCGACACTAAGCCATTGCTGGGGCTCTCTTCCGTTCATGACCCTCAGAATGGGTAGCCTTGAACAATTTAAACAATGCATACCGTCGGAGGCTCTTATGACGACTTTCCAGCATGCGATTGAAGTATGTCGCTACTTAGACATCCCGTACCTTTGGATCGATTCCCTGTGTATCATTCAGGACAGTGGCGATGACTGGAAAAAAGAGGCATACCTGATGACTGATGTGTACGGGAGCAGCGAATTGACTATTTCGGCCGAATCTGCCTATAATGGGAGCGTCGGATGCTTCTTTGAGCGGGAGAAGACTTGGCGTTGTCAAATCGTCCCTGATCCCAGGAAGCCGAACAGACTATACAACTGTGTCCCCGACACACATTTTGAAGTTCAACATCCCCTGAGTCAACGCGCTTGGGTCCTCCAGGAAGGCGAATTATCACCTCGATCTCTACATTTCGCCAGAGACCAGGTTTTTTGGGAGTGCAAGGAAAATCGGGCCAATGAGACTTTTCCGACCGGATATCAAATCAATCGTGGCCATTATGTGATCATGAGTGGAGTCGAAGAGTACGCGGCAGCGTACGGTCGGATTAAGAAGATACGCTGGCCCTACTATGTAGAAGAATATACTCGGAGACTTCTAACGGAGTCGAGTGATAAGATGGTCGCTATCGCGGGTATCGCGCGAGTGATTTTCGAGAAAGAAGCGGGGTACGACTGGAAGGACGATCAGAACAGCGAACAGATCCGGTGGAGAGAAGGCGATCGCGATCGATATATCGCGGGTATGTGGCTAAGTCGCATCCCCTACGACTTATTTTGGGGACGCAAGGTGCGTGCGGCAGGACGTGAGGTATCCACAGAGTTCAAGTATCCTACTTGGTCGTGGATTTCTGCAGATGGCCCGATCTTCTGGATGGTGATGCCTAGCCAGAGTTCATCAGATTTCGTTCGGGTGCATGAAGCAGCAGTCACCTATGCCGATCGGAAAAATACCCTAGGCCCCGTTAAGAAAGCCACGTTGAGGATAGATTGTGGCGCTTTACGGCCCGTCACTATCGAGGAGAGACATATTTTCGCCAAAGACGAATTCCCCGGGTGCATGATAATTCGCCTAGAAGATATGTGGGTGAACTTTGTTCTCGATACTCTCGACTATAAGGACTCTGTGCCGGCTCAGGTCTACTTTCTCCCCTTGTATTCCTATGCAAGAACGCCTGGTGTGGTTCTCAGAGCCATGGACAACGCGAAAGGAGTATACGAACGAGTCGGTAGTTTTCAGAAACTTGCTTCAGGGGAAAGAGAAGAGCCAAGACAAAATCAAATCTGGCCCGAGTCCCGTAGCTTGGACGCCAACCTATTCTCAGAAGTTGTGACTGATGAGAATGGGAACCAAAAGTTCATATTAGATCTAGTCTAAAGCATTTCAAGTTTGACTTCAATCACATATTTCAGATTGTCGCAAGGAGGGGGGGTTACTCCGGGACTTCCCCGCCCGCATCACCGCCACGGAATGAAAAAGGGGGAGGGCCTACTTAGGTACTTAGGTAGTCATGTATTAAGGTACCATCTAAGGTTTTACTATTATGGCAATGTCACTCTGCATAGTATGGTGGGTTTACCTGGGATGCGAGGCTAAAGCTAAAATTGATGCCCAGCTCCCATCCAACATAGGAAGCATAATAGGAATGGGGCTATGTGTAGGGCTCTCAGGTCAGTACACTATACCTACCACGACCTAGGTATCGTTTCATTTTCGGCTTTTATGAAAAGGCCTAGACACCCAATTTTGAATCAGACCACGCCGCATTCTAAGGCTAGGTGGGTTCTTGGGTACACAAGTCCCTGACAACAGTCGCAGCATGTATAACCTAGGGGGTATAGATTACAGCCATCCAAGCGTGACGAACCAATTTCTTTAATTAGTACGAGGTAAGTCGTTTTCGTCTCACCAATAACCGAGGTAGCAGTTATAATGAAGCCCTGCCTCAGCCGCATTGTTACCTAAGCTATAGTGGATGCCCGCAACGATGCTGCATCGATTTCCCTTTTAGGAAATCGAAGGCGGTGCATAGTCATCCACGAAGCCCAAAACGTGAGTCCAATATCATTCCCTAAGCTTCATGTAAGTAATCCTCTAGATAATTCACCGTACTTTTCTATAATCCATGTAGCCTCTAATTGGATGATACGTCTTAACGACAGAATAGGCACGAATGTGCGTGCAGCTGAGGCATGTCAGCGACCCCTGTAGTGCGTAACTATTAGATAAAGAGCAGTAGATGAGAGGACGTAAAAATGTATATAACCAACTCGATCTTCCCTTGATATGGGAGGTTAACCAGAGCAGAACATCACATTCACCTATAACCACATATGTACAACATCAAGTCTTTCCTATAAGCACTCAACAACACTCATTCACATCTCAACTAAATTCATCCAAACTTTCGCTATAATATTTCTTCGATAACATTCATTCTAATAAAAATGGTCGCCATCTCAAGAATCATCTTCTTCGCCCTCGGCGCCTCCGCCGCCAACGTCGGTATCCGAGCCGTAAGTCACCGTACCAAACTCCACATCTACCTCTACTCCACCCCCAGACGCCTTCCACCCCACAAACAACAATACTAACCCCCCACGCAGTCCTGCGGGCCCAAAGAACAACAACTCATAAACGGAAAATGCTGCCAAGGCGTAGCCCTCGCCGATTCCAACGGTGGCACCGACTGCTGCGTGCAAAGCGCCGACAACCCCTTCGTGATCACCAGCAACATGAAGTGCATCGCGCGCATCAACGAGGACGACCCGGACTACGACACGAAGTACAAGGACGCGATTTCCGGTGCGTCTTCTTCTACTTCATCTTCCTCTCCGTCTTCTACTCCTACCGCTTCTGGCACTTCGTCGGATTCCTCCGCCTCCAGTTCTCCTACCTCTGACTCGGACTCAGGCTCCTCTGATTCGAAGACCAATGGCGCATTTGAGGGTAACAGGGCTACGCTTGGGATGGTGGTTGCTTTGGCTGCTGTTCCGGTCGTTTTCTACGGTCTTTAAGGTGGAAGATAGGGCGGCGACGGACGTGTCGGTATTAAGCGGTACATCTGTGAAGCCAAGTTTAAACGTGCGCTATTAGTCAATCTGCGGAAGGGATGCTGCTTGTTGATAATTTCTCTTCTCATATAATTCTTGGGATCCAAGCGGAGGAATGCGAATTAATAGAAACGGGGATTTTTGGGGGATTGTATTTTTAATTTTTCCTCTTAATGGCATTATAGGTGAATGTGCAGTATTTTCTCTCGCCGAAAACCTGAACGAAGTTGCCCCGTGCGTGAAATTAATTAGATAAAATATTAGATGAAATATTCCAATTAAATATATCGAAAATATCCTATCCCTCTGGGTATATGTTATTGAGCGGAATCGTAATATTATATAAGCCTCCCGTTAAAAAATGACCATTTGGTCGGATCACATGTGTATGAAATGTTCGGTATCCTGCTCTACCCACTCTCCTATCGTGGCGTAACAGTGATCCGTTGTCGACCAGACATAGCTTTTGCTAGACTGAGAACATGAGCTTCTAGAGTCTTTTTGTCTGCCGGAAAAGCCCTTGTGGAGTATACCGGCATTCCCATCAAATTATCTAGGATGTATTCTCTCTCGACTTCGTTGCCCCCCTCGTATGATATGATTATCGGTGTTCTGGAAAAGACATAAGGAACCTTGCCTAGGCTTCTTAAAAACGGAATGCACATCCATATTTGTTTGCTGAGTTCTCGGTTTTCCGCTTCCAAAAGGTCATTTGACTCTCCTAATAGCCCCGCAAGGTGATCCAGCATTCGATTTAACATGATACGCATCCATACATATGATAGGAAAAAGGACATGATATCTAAGCTCTTGAAATGTAGCTTTGTACCAATTGGAGATTCCGGGTCTGGCAGCTCGTTAATGCGACCAGCATTAAAGGCTCTTTGCGTGATGGGCTCGCAAGTATTCTGAACTTGTGTGTCGAAGTTCGTGACTAGGCGTTGAAGGGCTTCTGCCTGTGCTTGTCTTGTGTTGATATCGGGGTCTTCAGAAATATTTAGAAGGCTGTGGATTAGACCAGGCCAATATCCGAAGTAACGACCTATCGCATAACCGTCCAGTCGCTCATTCGATACAATTTTCTTTAATCGTACCCGCGCTTGCGTCATGACTTCCTTCCATGGCGAACGAAGATAGAAGTTGTCACCGCCGTTGAAAGCCAAATGGGATATCTTTTTAAGTTAGCTACGTTAGGAGAATAGGGGGGGCTTGCTTACTAATGCTGCATGATTCTCAGTCGCGAGGTGAATATCTAACTCGTCCTCAATATTTGGTGGCCCCCGCACCGCCATCAAGCCCGCGACTCCGACACCGTGCGTTGATACATTGTAGGGATATTTGGTGTCAAATACGCCATCTAGCCGTTCGAGGATTGTCACCGCAGCTAGAGTTTCAGCGGTAATTTGTTGCTTTTGATCGTCAAGAGCGCGTTGCAGGTTTCGCAAAGCCTTGCCATAGAGGCTAGGATCGATGAGCTGGTTAGTTGGGACATTCCGTCGGGCGTTGGCCCATGTAGAACACATCAGAGCGACGGCATCTCGTAATGCAGCACTTTCGCTTAAACGGCCCGGGATATATTTCATGTAGCCAGCGTAAGTCAGCATATCCCACGGCGCGTCCTCATGATCAACGAACCTCACTAGACGGGCTCCTACACGGTCAGCTACAGTAGTAAGATTTTTCCGTGGTTCATCGGAGGCTAAACGGAAATGACCGAATGAGGCGCCGCCGGGCAAGTTTCGATGTCGAAGACTTTCTAAATTACCGACCGGCATTTCCGCTGCCGAAAACCGGCCTTCGGTTTTATCTCCGACCAATGTTTCATCGGTTGATTTGTGGTGGACAAACTTGGTCAAAGTTGGGGGACCAGAACAAGGCACATTGGCTCGTACACAAGGAGTGCAGTTTGGCCAATTTTCGTCGCACTGGTGTATATGTTATGTTAATTCCTATGTTGCTTGTATTGGATGAGATATTGGTGGTTGAGTCTCACTTTGACTTTAATGCGCTTGCAGCGCTGGCACCGTTTAGATCTAGGCACGCCCACCATATTGAAATCGTGTTGAGTTGATGTTGAATTTGTGATGAAACGAGTTGCGAAATGCGACCAGTAGAACCCAGCTTATATTTTATGTGGAACTATTGGGCGTGACCAGGTTATTTCGAACACCTGAAATTGTACTAGGCAGCCGGGCTAGATAGGACGAGGTACCTAGGTAACGAGGTGAGATCGCGCCAACGCCCCCTAATTGGGTAAAGGACCAAGGCGGCTGAAAGGTTCTATTCGTGTTATGGTAATTATAGCTAGGTCGAATGACGGTTTCGAAGATTTCTTAGCAAAAGGGCGTATAGTCTAGCTTATTATCGGATTATATGGTGATTGGATTATAGTACCCCTCTACGTAACCAGCTGGGGTGGAAGACCCACTGCACCTGCGTTTTGTCGAGTAGAAAGCCATGGTCGCCTATGGCTATGTTGATAAATCAGACTACAAAGCTGACTTATACCGGGGAGCCTTGGAATGGAATTATATTGGGCGTTCGTGAGGCTTTGCCATGCCCGCAAAATGTCTATTTGCTTCGCTTTATAAAACCCCTGCCGTAAGATTGTAATGCTGTGTAACTGTATCTGCTCACGTATTGGATCAAATGTTGCAGCAATCGCATTCTCACCGACGATTCCATTCATTTGAGTTGTATCGAACCAGCTTCACTTATGATTGTATGGGTTGGTGTAACCGAGAACGAGCTGCAGTGGCATGGCCTACAGCTTATTGTGTTCAAGGTTCTCTCTGGGTAGTATTAAGGTGGTACCATGCGGCGACATGCGGAGCAAGCGGAATGCATCGGACCCCGTGAAAATGTCCGATTTCTGGCTTAGATGTATGTCCTAGGTCTCCCCATGGAATGACGGCTAAGAACCCGGGATTCATTGCAGCTCAAACCATTCCTTGTAAGATAGTCCTGCGTACGTAGGGCTGTTACGCACGTGTTGCCGAGTTATTGGTAGGGAAAACTATACCGATAAATCCACTTCATCTATCGAATATTTACCGGATAGGTATCCGGGATAGGTAGGATGGGAGGACCTAGATTGGCAAACTTATCGAAAACTTGTCGCGTGGTGCAGTCCTTTAAGTAGTAAGACAGCTTTATAGCTACAGCAGCTCGAGGGAATTGGGTGCTTGACAATGCTAGATTAATTCCTGTACGACGCGGTGGCGATTGGAAGAGATCCTCATGATCCATGCTGGATGAATGTGAGATCAATGGACGTTTTGCCTTGCTTAGCTGCTTAGATATCCGTAACAGCTTCAGACCTTCCTACTTTATTTGCATTGCATGGGTAGGTCAGTAGGTTCAAAGTTGCTTCTTTGAATGCAGGTGAAGGTTCAACTTTGAGATTAATTTCAATGGGTTAGTGGGTGGTACTTACTAATATAGTTAGCTCTAGGTAGATTTCGTGTACCATCAACCCCCACATTCCGAGATACATAACAAGGCTCATCCATGAATGCATAGAGTTCATCTTAATAACTCTATATATCATTGGTGAGCCTCACAATGAGAACTATAAATTGGAAACCGCGGAACCGACCGTGACGCAGCCTTAATCGTACGGAATCGATATTGTTTATCTCTCGTCTACGCCGTGCCATGATGTCACAGGGAGTTTTGATTTCTATATATCGAAAAACCAGCCAATCAAAACTTACTACCAGTCCATATGTCTTCTCAAGCTGACGCCCCACTTCTACGTGTATGGCTAGGCCGAACAGATTCTTCGAGAATGGATTTTCATTACTCGTTCGCAAAAAGGAAACATATCGAACAAATCGTAAAGGACCTAGGTATGCTCGATTCGCGTTGTATAAAATCGTGCAATGGGATTTTTATGCTTAGACAACTTTGAAATTTGACATTTGAAAACATAAAACTTTAAATGCCGGCACCAATGAATTCTAAGGCCGCTGAAGCAGTAAGCAGACATTGACTAATGCCAAGTCTCGGCCAATGAAATTGAGAGATGCTTGGTTTAGGCAGCTATTAAAATGCTGCTAGAGAACCCCAAAGTACGGATAACGGCTGCCTGCTTCTGTACCTGAAAAATATGTCCACTTTTAACCTTCACTGGGCACTAAAGAAAAGAGGTAGAAGGTACCTAATACGCCCACACTTTGGCTCGGGATTGACTAGTAGCAGCTACTTTACTCGCCAAGGACAGCGAAGCCTCTTCCCCACTACGTAATGCGGCGCAGCGCTTTTTCAGGCCATCCTTCCCTAATGCTAATGTTAAAGTTATTCAGCGCGCGACACTCTATTTCTCCTACTCCTGTTCCACTTCCCGCTTGACTCCTGAATCTAAGAAATAATTTCAACGTCCACAGTCCACGGACATCGCACAAACCACAACCAACTTGAAAACTTATTATATGAAATTATACCCCTTAGATTTCTCTTCTAATCAATTGTCTTCTTTCTAGTTGTAGATAATCGCTCCAGATTGTGATACCCGATTAATCTGTCCAACAATTTTCTCGCGTGCCGGTGAAATCCTTCGAATCGACTCCGAATCCCGATCGTGTTCGTTTCGTTCCAACGCCGATTAGTTACACTACCGCGCCCTTACAACTCGACATCTACATTCAATCATCGACTGTTACAGGACGGCTATATATGTGCTGTAGGCGTCTTTACGCGATCGAAACAGGAGGTGGTTCTTTATCTCTTAACAGAGACGAGAGTATGGTTCTTAGCGCTTAACAATCTTCTGCTCTCGTCATATTGGCGACGCGGTTTATTGTTATTTAAGGTCTGTTACGCCTTAGCTCGTTGAGCGGGTGTTACGACTTATATATTGGGGGCGTAGAGGCAACCATCGCCGTGCTACGCCCGCCCAGCATAACACAAGAAGCCACCTAATTACCTGCGTTCGTTCGCATTGATGTTCTGCCGCATTCAATGCCTAGCTCTACACCAGAGAAGCGGATAGGTATCCTAGAAGACGATGAGGCACCAATCTCAGCCTCTGCCGCTCTCCTCGGGGATGAGGCAGGTAAGGACGTGGAGGCTGTGCCACTGAATGAGTCCGAGCAGAGATGGGACGGCCGATTGTTTTCTTGGTGCCTAGCCCGGCCGAGGAGTTTACGACGAAAACTACGAAGACATCCATCGGGAGTTGCTATCGCCGTTATTAAGTACGCTATCATAATAATATTGGTACTATTCATAGGGACCCCGGTCTTTTTCCCATCGTATACTCGACTTCCTAAACACTATCGAGATCTCGAATCTAGGTGCCGAGGACCCACTCGCGAGGTTGGATGTGCAAATATCCACGGCGAACAAGTTTTCATCAGCGTCTCCTTATATGATAAGGGCGGTGACCTAGCGAACGGGTCGTGGGGAGAGAGTTTGTTGGAATTAATAGACCTGATTGGCGAGGAAAATGTCTTTTTAAGCATATACGAAAATGATAGCGGTCCGGATGGTGCAGCCGCTCTTGAGAATTTGAAACGGCGGTTGAAGTGTCGGAATTACATCGTCAACGAGCCCCATGTGCCCGTCACGGATTTTCCAACCGTGACACTACCCGACGACACTACCCGAGTGAAGCGTCTCGCATACCTCTCCGAAATGCGGAATAGGGCTTTACGGCCTCTCGATCGGTTCGATCCGGATGCCGGGACAGTGCATTATGACAAGATTTTATTCCTCAATGACATTATATTTAAACCCATCGATGCAGCTCACCTACTTTTTAGTACCAATGTCGAATCAGATGGACGGGCGCATTATTTGTCGGCTTGTGCCATGGATTATTGGGACGCATTCAAATTTTACGACCTTTATGTTACTCGCGATGCCGAAGGTCACTCCGCTGGACTGCCGTTCTGGCCGCTGTTCTTGAACGCTGGCGAAGGCGCATCCAGGGCTGCTATGCTTAACCAGCAAGACGCCGTCCCGGTTACCGCATGCTGGAGTGGGATGGTAGCAATGCAGGCAAAACATGTACAGAATTTGAACGAGTCATTGCCGAATCCTCATTTTCAAGAAATCAATAGTTATGTCGTCGATCCCGCGAAACCACATAATGTTACCGCCCCGGTCCGATTCCGTTACGAACCCGAAGTCTTCTTTGATGCTTGCGAGTGTTGCCTTTTCCACGCCGATGTAGCTCAGGTTGCAAGAAAATCACAAGATAAGGAATTAGGCGTATACATGAATCCATATGTACGCGTTGCGTACACACACGAAGTACTATACTGGCACTCGTGGGTACGGAGGTGGGAGCGGTTATTCAGTATTCCGCACGCCTTAATGTCATGGTCATACTCACTGCCAACTCGCAATCCGCATCGCACGGTCCAGGAAGGCGATACTTTTACGGAAGAAATATGGGTCGGGGAGGGTAACACCGGTCACTGGCAGCTAGTCCAACGAGAAGGTCGAAATGGAATGTTCTGTGGCGTTAGGGAGATGCAAGTCATCAGAGTCGGTAAGTTATATCTCCTATCGACATCATTACTTCTACTGACACAAAACGCGTAGACGAACGCGAGGACAAGAACTGGGAGAATATCAAGATTCCTGCTGGCCAAGTGATGCACTTCCCCACGTAACATGGAGAGGTGCAACAGCCAGGTGAGAAGTGGGACCCAATGGTGAGCTGGAGAATTAGAGAGGAAGCCGAGAAAGCACGCAAGAAGCAGCAACTCGAATCCTCTCAAACTTCCAGCACACGCGGACAAAATAACTAAAGCTTCCACCCCTTGGTGTTCGGGCCAGGGGAGCTTTCAGCCCACCTTTTACTGTTGCACCGCATAAGGTTAGCGATCAAGTAATACTTCGGATCAGGTACATATCTCTGGAAATGGCTATTGGCTATGGTTTAAGGACCCCGACATCGAAAATGTTCGGGCTCCTTTCGTAATGTTAAAATGTTAAACGGAATTATCAAGACGGACTTTTATTGCATTGAGCATTCTATCACCCATAATGGCGGATAGTTGGGTTCTCCTGGGATGAAATATTTGATACCAGCATTGTTGAATTCTTCCACAGCATGGAAGGATGAGACGGCATTGTTATGAAGATTATATCGTGTATTTGGTTTACACTTTTTGGAAGGAAGTGGTTGAGAATTTGTGTGCTGAAGATGGCCGTTTGAAGGGCCGAGTTGCACAGAATGATGTTATTCTAGGTCGGGATAGGAATAGGACATCAATTTTAATGACCAGTAATGTACAGAGATAGACTATTTTTCATTTGCGATTCTTCATGCAGTGAATGGTTCGTTGATTTTAATTTTGATTTTACGGGCATGCTTGGTATAGGCCAATTTTGATGGAGGTAGCTACAGATGAAGGCATTGAATGAGGTGCTGTTGAAATTTATGTGGAGCCTACCCCCTATTTCGATCTATGTTATCAAACCTAATCGCATCTCTAGCTAGAGTTGTAAATGCGTCCCTAATTTTCTAGATAGTTCCCTAGTCACTTTTCTAATCAAATAACAAGAACTTGCATATACTAGGTGAATGGTTAGGGGTGTTAGGCCAGGAAGGTCAATCGGTTAGAACGAGGAAATGACATGGCACGAGATATAAGTTCCTAGGTCACAGGGGTTTGGGAGGATAAACTAGATTATGTTATAGGCGCTCTTTCGGATTCGTGTAAAAGCTATATAACCATATGAATATTTCCGTGACTGTCCTGGTCCGATACACAATGTGCCTCTACGTCCATCTGAGTTGGGATGACCCGCGCTGGGAAGCCCTATTGGCATTGGCCCTGCCTCTTTGTTACAGATGAACTAAGAAAATTACCCATGTTCATTTCTGGGACCATGACTATATGGATTGCGCTCAAATGATTATACCATTAATGGAATGGAAATAAAAGATAGCAAGAGCAGGTGTGGAGGTCAGGCGTGGCCGATATTCCGGGACTAGGTGACATGGTAGTTTGACGTTGTTGCCGGAATAGAAGCCAGGAACAGATACGGGTCTGCGAGTCTTCCATCGGAAGACTACATTGCGTGGTGCTGGAAGCTAGGGGGAGGTGGTACACGGTGGTTAGATCATAAGCCACACCATCAATTCTCTCTAGTCCAGGCCAGTTGGTAAATTAGAGCCGAGACTGGTGATGAACGGTGGTGACGGATCTATTTTGCTGCAGTCTTAGGCTTGGCAGCAGCCTAGGGGATTTGTTAGCATTTATGGTTATAGGTGGAGTACTTTTGGTGGTAACATACCTTCTTAGGCTTTTCCTTCTCCTTCTCTTTTTCTTTCTCCTCTACCTTATCTGCCTTCTCGGATTTCTCAGCCTTGTCGGCCTTCTCAACCTTCTCTTCTGCTTTCTTGACAGCAGCCTTGACCTATTTTATGTGTTAGAAATTGGGTATATTATATCACGAATAGGGTAGTAACATAATTATTGTCTAAAATGGAGCGAAATGATTTCTGGGGTTTATGCGATGGGCGTGGAAAGTAATAACGAGATGAGGGGGGAATTGGGTCATGGGTACTGTCTGAAGGGAATGCGACGCGATTTGATGTGACAGCATAGCACAATGAAATATTATAAGCTTACCTTGTTTGCGACTCCTTCCTTCTTGGGAGCAGCAGACTTCTTCTTAGTCACACCAGTTGGCTTTGCAGCCTTGGCCTTGGGTGCAGGCTTGGTGGCAGTGGTGGTAGCAGTAGGAGACTTCTTTGCCTTAGGCTTAGTTGAGCGCTTGATAGCCGGCGCAGTGTCAATTGTCTGGAAGACGCGCGGCTTGGAGTTGCCGGTGGCAGATCGCGTTCCTTCGCGTGGCATTTTGTTGTATGTGTGTAAAATAAAATATGGTAAATTCTATATCAAATGTTAGAACGCGATGTAGTGTTGATGATAAAGCTTCGAGAATGAAGAAGCGACGCAGGGTGCTGGTGCAAAACAGAATGCGACCGAGGAGAATGGTGGATTGTTATTGCGCGAAAGGATTTGGATTGGGCGACTTACAAAATTGTATGCTGTAGATGGTGATCGTAGCGAAAATTTGTACGATGAATTACAGGTTGTTTCTAGTAAATTACTCGCAAGAATTGAATACGGAGTGATTTAGTTAAGTGTGAGAGAGGGAAGAAGAAATTACGAAGAGGGAGAAGGGAAAGAAAAAAAAAAGATTGTCAACGGGGGGGAAGGACGATGGAAGATTAAGAGGACGGAGGGCAGCAAGGTGATTAGGATAGGACGGGTCAGGTACAGTGCCTACTGTATCGATACCTATAATAGGCCTAGCCCCTACGGTGCGTGAGGTGTGTTATGGTTTTCTCTGCCGCGCTGAGGGCAGTGATTCGACGGCTAACTCATCGCAACATCACCCAACCCTACCCGAATAACATAGTGAATAAATAATACATAATACACAATACCCCGGGCATGTAATAATAGAAATTAAAAATGGAAGAAAAAAATAAATAAAAAGAAGTGACAACATGTCGCATAAACAGACCCGGCTAATCAGGTCTAGAATTGGTTGGAATTGCCTGGGTGCTAAGTGGTCCAGGTGCAGGTGGTCGATTGATTGAGAAGGAAAAGGGAATGATCGGATCATAAAAACGGTTGGGGCACATCCACGAGTTTGATAGCACAGCAGCGGGCGCCTATGATTGATGATTATAGAGTAAGGTGCGATGCGATGCGATTTACTAGGGGGGGTAAGAGAGAGGGGAACCCTTCTGCCGTCCTGATTTTTAATGCTAATTCCTTCCTCCTTCCTCTCAATCACAATCACAACCTTCCTTGCTTCGTCCTCTTCCTACTCTTCTCCTACTTTGTTATTTTTCTTTCTCACCTCTCTATTCCATCTTCATATGAGTATCCACATCGTATTGTGGTCGATTTTCTCCATTGTTGATGTCACATATTCCTTACTAGATCGAGTCAGGCGTGTTATATTCTCAGAGATCCCCTCTGGGTCCTGAACTGGATCGCGACCACGTTCATTAATTTCACTGGTTCTTGGACGCTGCCGCGCGCCTGAATATTTGCCGAGTGCGGCGAAATTATATCTAAATAAGATGATAATACGATGAATTGATCTGAATCGTTGTCAGTTCTATTATTACCCTCGTTGTTTTTTTACTACTTCTCGTGGGTTGCTGTATAGGTGCCCTTACATTGTTTTCCCCAATGCCTGCTAGGGTAAATAACGGCGATAGCGGGGAGTAGGCCTTGTCACCGTCATTTTCTTCTATTTACTACCATTTGCCATGTCAATTTCGCAACTTGTGAAAAGACATTCTCTTGACTCAATTATCAATTTTATGGTTCTCCTGAACAATGTCCAATGTCAAGCGCATTGCTCATAAGTTGCCATATTCTTCATAATTGTTTTGATGGTAGCTCGCGAACCCCTCGCTTTGAACCGGATGCAGTCACATCATGTCTCAGCCGTTTCACGACATACTTGGCGCAATTCGAATCACAATTCCCTGATTCTTATATTAAAACCTCAATTGAGTCATTCGGAAGAAAATCAGTGACAGTTGGGGGAAATAGCGAATTGAATAAGTCACAAAATATGTTATTTGAACATTCGAGTCGTTAGAATTCGTCCCTGAGTAGAGTGGACTCGGGAGTTTTTACCAACCAAAATTCATTGGAAAACTTCAGGCTGGTAATCCCGTTGCCACCAGCCTTTCGGATGTGACGCGCCAATATCTCTGCACTGTCCCTCCGGAGCTTCCCTCCAAAACAATGCGTCATTCCAATCACCATTCCCAACACGAAGTCTGAGAATGAAATCATTCCCTCTGTTCAAGATAGTCCTTGATTTTTCCCCCATATTTTGGCAGCGTAAAAACCCCAATTTCGCTCATTTCTTAGTGAATTTTTCAATGTTTGCCTCTGGGCACTCTTGTTGAAATAGTGCTATTGTTTCATCCCCTAACTTCTGCTCTGTTTCCTTGCCCTTGGCGGTATATAAGAATTTGGGAGCGCTAAGAAATATTGTCAGCCATAGACATAAACAACACAGTAGATTATAACTCGACTCACGGTCTAATTCTCTGTTCGGTCAAGTATGCCCCGTGGCTATCCGGATGTCGCACAGCAGCATCAGTCAAATGGTAACCACCTTGGGCGCTGTTCCAAGCGATATATTTGGAGAACATCTCTGCGTTCGGATCGACGCGGTGAAATGAATTTTGACAATACCCCGGATTGATAGTGTTAATGATAACCTCGGTGGGGTCGAGTCGAGCGGCGAGGATCCGGGTCCACATTATATCGAGTAGCTTGGACAGTTCATACCGAGTTTGTCCAGGGACGAATGAAGCTGGATCATCGAGCCAGGGGATAATACCTTTCCCTCCTTTAGGCTTTGCGACATCGCGTATAGGGGCATCAAATGCGACGCCAGATGCCGTAATGGTCATTCGGCCTGGTTTGCCGGTTTTTTGCGAGGTCCGTCGCAATGGCTCCACGAGAAGCAATGACAACAGTGCCGTTCCGAGATGATTAATTTGAACGTGCGCCTCGTGGCCTGTGGGCGATCGAGTGAACTCCAACCTCTTCAACCCTGCGTTCAATAATACGATATCAAGATGATCTAGTTCAGTGCGCGCGCGTTCCGCGAAAGCTACCATGCTTGTCCATGACTCTTGATCCAATTGCCACACCCGTATGTTACAATTAGGGGCCACTCGAGCAAATTCAGCCTTGGCTGTTTCGCCTTTGGTTGGGTCGCGAACACCAAGAATCAGTCTTGATATACCATGCGATGCTAGTTCTTTGGCCGCCTCGAATCCCAGACCCACATTGGAACCCGTCACAATGGCCGTCAGTCCTTCGAGCCGGATATCATCGGGGAGTGGTTGTGGCTTGAAGGTCGTTTGATACCATAACATATGGAGAAAGTTCCAGAGTCTCGACATGTTTAATATGATTTCGGTTGTTGTTTAGTGTTTTCTCCTTATTATAAATGATTAGTTAATGAGGTTTCTTGCTGCCAAGTTTGGTGATGACTGCTGAAGTCAACTTTTCGTATGGCAAAAAGTCTTATACTTGAGTAATTGATATAGCCACCCATAGCTGCTTCAAAGAGATGCTCTTTTTATACGAATCATGCAGGTACCAAAACTGGTTGCCTATCGTCATGGATCCCATCACAGGTCTCGATCAGATTGAGTATCTATTTTCGGTCCTAGGAGTGCTAGACTTACTTAATGGGGATTGATGGAGATAACATCGCTCCCGTTTGATATCCTGGGGTGATTTGAACCAATCAGCGTTCTTCTTTTCACACTAGAGTTCTGTACGCGGGTGAATTGTTTGTCCATGTGGGCCGGAAAAAAGACCCTTAAATCCGGGATAAGGGGTGCTACGAATTATGTAAGGATTAAAGCTTCATGATTGGCTGTGATGCTGTTGTCGGGTTAGAGCCGGCTTAAGAATCGGGTTAGAATATTGTAAATCCTTCTGGAAAGTCTAAAGACCCGTAACAACTTCAAATATTAATATGGATATATTGTGTTTTGAAGCATCATTATGCTCCTTTAGAATGTTCGTCTGAATGTTTTTTTATATCGTACTCGATTGTTATATTACTTAGGGCTGGGCACTCTACTCTGTTAAACCTTTCACTCGCTGATTGGTGAAGACATTAGAACCCCAAGCCCGCCAGATACCCCGCAATCAATCCGCTGTGCTCACGATAATCATGCCAGGCCAGTGTTTCTAAGAATGGCACGAGACATAGCCGTTGGATTAGAAGTAGAGCAAATATAACTTACTACTCCGACTTTACACTATCCGGAGGCGTCGTTCATTGATATCCCGTCCGATTAGGTTCACCCGACAGAGTGGCTATGTTGACTCCCAGCGAACAACTCCTGCGGTCACCAACAAAACTACATTGAACTCGTCGATCAATCTACAGCGCATTTAGGAACCAGGTACGCTATATATTGCAAGGCCTTCTCCACCAAATCACCATAGGTAGTATAGCATTATCACTTCTAAGTTCCGATTAGCTTCCAACTCGAAGCCAGAATCGCGTATTCGCCAAGAACTCTTGGCGCTTACCGTTTGAATCTTCGAAGATAATGATGCCGGTTTCAAGGTTACAATCAGAGTGAAGCTATCTAATTATTGTCGTCACAAGGCCGCCAAATGATACCATCGGTCCCCGATTATCGATCCGCGCTACCATCAACAAACATGACGACCTCATTATCGACCTGCTACTTTCGGCTCAGCCCTGCATTCGGCCCTTGTAAATATCTGATTATAAGCTTAATTCTGCATGATTGGCACATGGGTTAATTCCCGAACGCGGCGTGGTTGCATGCCGCGCAAGGCTCTTGTCGATGGACCTTGTTGACATCTAGATCAAAAAGACCCTGTTCTAATATAGGTAGTCATTGGCTCTCTCATTTGGGTTGCCTTCGTGACCTTGCTTGAGTCCCCCGGTTATAAAGCTAGAATGAGGTCGGAAGGTCCTAGGAACCTCACCGTCAGTTACGCCATGCTCGCGATGTCAAGGCTGGAAAGTTTTAACTGCTTACCGCTCCCGTTCACGGATCTTCGGGAACCATGACCGTCTTATCATACCTATAGGTCGTCATGTTCTCACAGATGCTCCCCACGACGAGAGTCGGGCCGGGGAGTGAGGATTAAGCGAGCCGTCTTCCCAGACATCTCAGAGGCGTGGAAGTTGTTTGCGCGGGTACCTGAATATAAATATGTTAAGTAGAATATGTCGGTCGCGGCCTTGCCGCCGCCACGACTCCTTCACCTTAGTCGTAGAGCTGTTTATCTACGCATCGAGCTAGTGAATCGTTACTGTAAGTAAAATGATGTGAGTTACATTCGGGATGATCCGCTGATATGCACAGTATAGAGCGTTCGCCTATGGTGGTAATATAGGGGTATAGGCTAAAGTGACTAGGACTATAAATCTATCTCACGCGCCACAACCACGGACCTACTATACTATCTACTCGAAATTCATAGACGGCGGTATGGGGTTAATTATGCTGCAATTTCTGATTTTCGCCACTCTCTTTTCTCTAGGTTTTGCGGCTAGAAGCCCTGAGCTCGTTGAAGGCGCATTTATCATTGAGCTGAATAGTAGCGAGGTGGAAGACGGCATTTATCCGGAGCCCCTAGATCGGCATGCTGAATTTCATAAGCATGCGGAGAATTTGCCTTTTGAATATGCGGTTGCGCACGAGTACCGGTCTCCGGGGACCTATGTCGGCTTGTCAATCCGAGTCACTGGGAACAGTGACTCTGAAGCCGTTTCTGCCCAGCTCAATGATATCCCCGGCGTGGTATCGGTGAGCCCTGTGTATGAAATGTTCTTGTCGGATCCTGGTCTCCCGGAGGGGTCGGTCAACTCAAAGAACCTAGATCTTCCTTACGCAGATACACCGGCAATGCCGGCAGTATCTCCGAAGTCCGATGGAGATCTCGCCTCGACTCATAAAATGGCAGGAGTTGCTAAGCTGCACCAGCTCGGAATTAAAGGCAAGGGTGTTAAAGTAGGGATTGTTGATACCGGAGTCGATTATCGGCACCCAGCCCTGGGAGGCGGTGTTGGCGCCGACTTCAAGATTGCTGGAGGTTGGTCCTGGCTAGCTGACAATGGTACCGCGGTCGAGGACGATAACTTTCTTACTACTTGTTACACGGCAGGCCATGGAACGCATGTTGCGGGTAAAATACCCTTCGAAAGACGCCCCATTCTTTCATTAATTAGGGAGCTAACCTGTGTGCTAGGAATCGTTGGCATGAACCCGCTTACAGATGGAAATAGAAAATTGAATATTTCTGGTGTGGCCCCGGAAGCGACACTGTACATTTATAAAGTGTTTGACTGCTCGACACATGGCGAGACAACTGATCGTGTCATGGCAGCGATGTTACGAGCGCAAGCGGACGGTGTTGATGTGATAAGCATGTCATTAAGCATTCAAGAGTCGTGGCAAGATCGAGATGATCCCTTGATGAATGTTGCTGCGCGTTTGGTCGACTCGGGAATCGCTGTTATTGTTGCCCAAGGAAATGAGGGCTCTGGCAGCAAGTATGCCCCTCAATTATACCGAACATCGACACCCGCGGAGCTTTCGTCTATAATATCCGTTGGGTCAATCGCCAACAAAAACTTCCCACTTGTTTATGCTCTTACTGACTCCCAAGGTGCCACAATACCTTACGCGTCTTTATGGCCCATCGAATTCCCAGATGGTCTTGAGGTCTACTTGCTCGAGAGTGGCTGTTCTGGATCTAGTACTTGGAATGATGCTATATCGTCTTTAGACACCCAGGGGAAACTCAATACGACGATAATCGCATTTCCAATAACAGACAGTTGTCGTTATACCGGTGCTGGGAGTTGCTGCTCAAATCGCAATTTACGATACATAATGGGACTGTACACTGATACATCAGACCCATATCACGTAGACTATGAGATGGCCTCCACCGGGTTCTTCGGTGACGGCTCTGTCCAATACATCGCGATAAACGCGAATGACAGCGCGACACTCTTGGCGAACCTGAATAGTACCGAATCCGACCAGTATAAACTGTTTTTCAACGACTCTTCTTTCTCTAGCCCCCAACAGCACGTTGGTGGCCAAATGGATTATTACTCGAGCTTTGGACCTAGTTACCTCACATACGACTTAAAACCCCAAATATCAGCTCCGGGGGGCCAAATCCTCTCGACTTGGCCATTAGGAGACCAAGGTTATTATACTATCCTTTCAGGGACGTCTATGGCAACGCCGTTCATTAGCGGCTGTTATGCTTTAGTTAAGTCCCAATTCCCGGATCTATCCGTTCGAGAAATCCTTTCACTTCTACAGTCGACGTCAACTCCGGTTAGGTGGGTCTGGAACGACACCATGACCGCGGGCACATTTCAGCAAGGCGCCGGCTTGGTTAATGCCTACAAAGCAATTACGTATAAAAGTCGCATATCGCCTGGTCAGCTTCTCGTAAGCGACACTTCTCGTACCGAGTATGGTGTAGTAAACATCACCATCGAAAACCGTTCCGACTCGCCTAAAACATACACGCTGTCTCATGAAGGTGCCTCTTACTCCGAACCAAATCCACCCAACAATCCTGTCTATTCGCAAGAGAATCAACTTCCTGTTTATGGATCTGCCGAATTTGAGTCGCCAACTGTCGAAATTGCGGCGGGCGAATCTGCAGTTGTCTCATTCAGGATCCTACCTCCCACCGTCGGCGTTAAACCCGAGCGGATCCCTGTATTTGGTGGTTTCGTCAAAGTAAACAGCGACGATGAAGAATTTAGTGTGCCATACTCTGGTCCACCCTATTCCTTATATAACGCGCGCTACTTCCACATCGTCAACGCGACTGCGAACACAGTCCCTCAGCCACAAGTATCCTACAAATATGGCGATGATTGGGTGGTCAACACCGGACTCCTCGAAGCCAACGCGACGCTATCATATCGCTCGCTAATCGGGCGCGACCAATTCACGCGCGGATATCGCATTGATCTCGTGCCCGCCAACATCAACGTGGTGCCGGATTTATACGGTTTCGATCCATCCAAGACATATGATTACATCCCACCTACCGCAACCCCGCCAACCAGGATTTTCAATTTTCCGTCTTACGGAACGCTGGTTAACTCAACGGAACTTCTATCGCCGTCGACGTTCAATTGGCCACTGGGTAAGGGTCTTACGGCTACTCTAGAAAATGGAACTGAGTACTCGCCTGGTCCGGGCGATTATAGGTGGTTCGCTACTGTGCTGCGGTGGGGTGGTGATCCTGGGTTGCTGGAAGACCATGAAACTTGGCTGTCAGCTGTGATTAGGTTTGTTGATGGGCCGGTGAGCGAACCATCGAGTACTTAGGGAAGAAGCTGGCAAATCGTGATGGGCCGTATAGAATATTATTTCTAACGATTGCTGTGGTTTGCTGTGATGTTTTCAGGAATTGGTGTTGCTCTTTTTATAGCATCAGCAATTTGAGTGGTTGACCCCCTGCATTTATAGTGTAGTTAGTGCATGCTGCCGATCAGTTCCGCCCTATAGGTTCTAGCTTGGGTGCTGAAATTGATCATGGCTACAGTGGCTTTTAGTGGCCCATCCCCATAAGTAGCGCCATAGAATAACCATCTCCTAGATGCCGCTCATTTCACATCAAGGCATCTTAGTATTACTGTCACTCGGGGATATTCCGATGAATAAAAGTTTCCTAAACTACGTGAGTGAGAGATTCTCATAAGAACTAAGCATATATATTTCTTTAGAGTATTAAATAGTCCTTATAATTGCAGTGGTTAAAATATTGTTTCTGATTGAATTACTTAGGCGTAAATTTTGAAGCTAAGTTCGTCGGCATCGCGCCGAAGAACCCACCTAAGACACTATTTGCCTTCGAAGGGAGGCGCAAAGAAACATCATTTCTAGGAATCCTTTTAATGGTCAATATATTTGCGTAATGGAGAGTTTATACGTCTCCGGATGCATATTAGAAGAAATTTATGGCAGCGTTTAACAATAAGCAGTGGTATTTGTTCGGCAATGGGTAGCATTCATAAAGTACATAGCTTCGTTACGCATCCCATACTTTCCCCCAGCCCCCTAGAAATGAGGACATATTTCATCGCATAAAGGCGACCTTAATGCCGTTTATTTTCACTTCTGCATTCGAAATAACCACATCTCGAATTGATCGGCGTCGAGACCTTTCGGAACCATTTCCTTCGTTGTTTTCCACCTCATAGATGATAGGCCATGGCTATGATGGTCCGTCGGCTTCCGGGCAAATGCCTTCATTTTCTTCGTATCGGGGTTATCTTCACCCTCACAGACAAGCCTAGCTTCATAGGCCCTTTGTGCGAATGTTCTTGCCCGGGCCTGATCCCCATTGGCGATACATACTTGAAAAGCATCATAGAATAATCGGGCGAGAATGGCTCCAGGATATCCCTCGTACTCTTCTTCTGCAAGGTGGAGTAATGTGCGGCAGCTCTCGAGAATTGTATTTGGGCTTCCTGCAAAAGTCACTGGATCGCCAATTTGGTCGTCAAGACTTTCGATTAGTATGCGACGACGGTCGCTGGCTTGTAGTTCGGCGGCCGGAAGGGAACACTGTTTGCACGTGCATTGGAAACCGAAGGACTTCATTAAGGATTTCTGACGGACAGCGGATGGTTTGCCTGGGTGGTATGAAATAGTGATCTCTTTCCCGCATTCAATTGGTCGGATGGCGTAGATGGTTTCATGTTTTGCATCGGTGTTCCAGCTGTGGTGCGTGTTGGGGAGGCAGCTGTGGTTGATGAGGCATATATTAGCGTAGACTCCGCCTACAGAGGAATCGCATCCACACGCTAAACCGTTCGTTTTGACAACACCACGGAAAGGATGCATCCTTGGAAAGTTGTTGTGGAGTGATAGGAATTGCCGCTGCTCGTTTTTAGATAATGCTTTGAGCTGTGTGGAAATGTATTCCTCTAATTCATCGTCTGGCATAGGTTTCACTGTGAGAAGTGGTTTCTCACAAAGAATCCTCGTGCCTAAAGGGATATTGGATCGGGCGATGAGACCTCTACCTCGTCCTGGGATGATCGCGACCTCAAGGAGAGGCGTACTAAGCTCTTTAATGGGATCGGTGATATGCGTAAGGTTGGTATGTGTCTCCATGTCGTCTCGCTGTGAATAGGATATTAGATATAGTGTTTTATTACGAATAAAAGAAGAAGACGGAGTAGACAAGGCATACTGTTTGATAGGATTTGAATGACTTATGAACTTCTGCCCAATCGTAGTAACCAAGCTGACCAGATAACTCGCTCCAAACATGAACACGAGGGCCGAAATGGAGTCTTGCAATATTGATAACGGTGTCGATATAATCCCTTACTCCTGTTTCTACCGCGATAGATCCTGCAGTATTTGAGCTGAAACGGAGGAACTTATGGCCTTCGAAAGGGAGTACGGGATGTTCTCCTGCATTAAACTCGATGTAATTCGCCTTCGTTTCGACCTTTACGTCGTCTTTGTAATGTTTTTGAACAGTGGCAATGAAGTGGTCCCAATTTTGTCTATCGGCCGCCCCCTTGGATAGGCGAGGGACCATGTCGAAGCCGACGTCAACTCCCATGGCTGATGTGACTATTTCGGTTGCCCGTTATCGCTAGGTTTCCAATATCGTGTAGGACTAAAAGAGGGGAAATTCGCTGTTGGGCGTTGTCGGTCGGATTGTTTGGTAATTGGCACTCCTGCTGCCCTGACCAACACACTTATGTACCTAGGTACATGCCCACCCTGAGTGATGTATTATAAATGAAGATATATACCTACCTAGGTACGTATGTAAGTACCCAGATACTTAACCAGTATAGGTTTATTCGCACAGATATTGCCACGGGTTCTTGCTTCGGAGACGTCTGCTTATATAATCAACGGCTAGGCACATTTGACGCCCGCGTCAGAACAGTGCTACCAATTAATATTCAATCTATACAACTCATTAAAACCCGAATTTCCTTGCATAAGTGCCTCCGGTGTACCAAATTCAAGTAATCCACCGGATTCAAGAAGCATAACCGCATGGTAACTGTGCATTACGTGGCGTAGACGATGCATGATAGATAGGACAGTGCAGTCTTTGAATTCGGTATCGATTATTTCCTGCATTATAGACTCTGTATCGGCATCCACACTATTCGAAGTGGTGTTTAAACCGCAATTAGCATCTCGTCCCGTTCATAATTGTGTTCTTGCTGTATATAGGGGAGAAATAGGAGAGATAGGGGTAAAAGTGGAGATATCAATGACTAAACACATACCTGCTCATTGCCTCATCAAGCACCAATATGCCGCCTTTGTTACCCTTCTTCCAATGCTTTACTATAGCTCTGGCAAGGCATAAAAGCTGTTTCTGGCCGGTAGAACAAGCCCCGGGATCCATTGGGGCGTCTAGACCCCCTTGCGTGTTGACGGAGTCCCAAAGCCCCACTCTCTTAAGTGCCTCGCGGATCATCGCATCACTATCTTGCTTTCCGCCGCTAGTACCAGAAGGAGTACTACCGCTACTAGAAGTAGCGGTGGGGGAGGTGGAACAGAAAGGATCCATGTTGAAGCGCAAAGTGCCCGGGACAAAAAACGAATCTTGTGGCACGACATTGATGTGTGCGCGCATATCCGTCCGTTTTATGGCGGTGATGTCGATGCCGTCGATTTTGATCTGGCCTTGTGACGACGTTTCATCGAGCATGCGCAGCAGCGCAAGCAGAAATGAGGTTTTGCCGCTTCCGGTGCGCCCGCAGATGGCTACGTGCTGTCCAGGTAGAATCGATACGGAGATGTTTTTCAACGCCGGCTCCGCTGTAGACCTATTTTCGTACGGGTTAATTAACTTCTGATCAAGGGTCTATTTCGTGCTAGGAAGCCCCAAGCAGCGTGGTCAAAGAAGTGAAAGGAAAAGGGCAACTTACCCATACGAGGCAAAGACGTTGGTAAACTGGACTGCCCCATCACTAGGCCAATTCGGTGGTAATTGAGGGACTTCCCCGCGTTTATCTCCCTCTTCTACTTCAGTATCTGCCACGAACCGCCTGATACGGGAAACAGCACCAACGCTCGATTCAAGTTTCGTCCAACTTTGGATTAAACGTGCGAGGGTCTCACTAAATTGTATCACAATTAACAAGCTTACACCAACGTTTCCTGCACTGAAGCGATCATGCCATGTGACGACGATAGTTACCAATACCACAGCTAATGCGGCTACCAGTAAATCTAGCACGAACGTGAGCCAGTGTTGAATACAGCTCTGCAGATAAACAGGCCGCTGTGAATCGTCGATAAGCTCATAATTTCGGCGTCGGTAGTGCGATTGCCAACCAAATGCGCGGATTGTTGTGCTTCCTGCGGTATTGTCGGTAGTTTCACCGAAATGTGTGTAGAGTGGAGCACGCGCTTCGATCCCCAAGAGACGAACCTGTCGGGAAGTTTTCAAGTAGAAGCGCTGCAGAAAATACACGACCACGGCTAGGAAGGGGATGGTTATGCCAAGATATCGCGAGAAGATGGCTAGGATCACAATCTTGATTATGATAGACACGGCAGCTGTTAGTTATTATTGTTGTCAGTCCCACTCTACTGTAGGCGCACTGGTAATAGCAGATACTACTGACTTGACGTATAGTTGATCATTGCTAGAGGTAGCTCCATATCCACGAGTTCCATGTCTTGGCTGAATCTACACAAGCAGGGATTAGTAAGCATGATTATATAATGAAAAGGGGCGACCTTGGCGATATTACTTGGAAAAGTTACTCACCGATTAAGAAGTTCGCCACTGTTCGTTGAAGCGAAGAAACTGAACGGCGCCCTAGTGAACTGGTTAACGCGTCATGATACGGTTAAAATTAGCTGCGAAGTGAGCTTACTTAACCACGGCATCGAGCAAGTCAGCATGAAGACCAGCTGCTGTATTTGATATGATGGAGATTATTGCAACCCTCCAGCATCTCATTAGCAGTCGCCTCTTTCTTTGACGGGGGTAGAAAGCGCTCACCATGCCGCTCCACAGGCACCGATAACTCCAAGGACACCAATCATCGCGTAGATTCCCATATACAACCCCACGTCCTTGTTCGGCTCAATGGCATTGGCCTCGGACCACCAATCTACAATAATAGCTAAGAGCCTAATTAGCTTTATAGTCCATTCAGAGCCATCTTGGTGCTGCTTACTTGAAAATTCCGTGCAAAACATCCAAAGAGTCACGAACGCGGCGTACCCACCGACCGCGAGATATCCCGCATTGGCGATGTAGTACTTATACACGGCTATATCTCCGTGCTTGCGTCGGAGGTCTGTCGGAGAGATATCTATCTCCTCGGCCGCATCCGTCGAAAATTGGGAAAATTCGCGGGCTAGCTCGGAGTTTCCGGTCTCAGCTGTCTCGATGACATCTTCGGCGTTAGACTCGGGCAGTGTAGTAATTCCAAACTTGCTGACGTAACCATCATCTTGAAGAAGGGCAGTGGGGTTCCCAGTCTCGATGATGCTGCCGTCCTTAAGTACAATAATATTGTCCGCAAGTGCCATGATGTTTTCTAGAATAGCTTTGTTAGCATTATGTTCTTAGTAACTATACGCTTTGGGGAGGAATACTATTATGCGTAGCTATAATAACTGTCGTTTGGTGCTTTCTCAATATGCCGTCTCGGCCTAGAAGACGCGATGTGATAAGATTCGCAGTGTTGGAATCCATTCCGCTGAATACATCATCAAGAATGATGACACTGGGCCTAGCGTAAATGGCACGAGCCAAAGCCTACAGAACCAACCAATTTCTAATCACCATACTATTCACCTCGAAAATATGTATTGGTAAAATGAACTTACGATGCGCTGTTTCTGACCACCACTCAAGTTCTGCCCTGCGCTTCCCACATTGGTCCGGTCGCCCTTATGCAAATGCCGCAGGTCGACATCGAGACTACACGCACATATGACATTGCTATACCACTTCCTATCATAAGGCGACGTGCCAATGATGTTTTGGCGTACCGTTTTATTCTCGAGCCATGGCTCTTGAGCGCAGTATGCTGCCGCCTCGCGGGGCTTGCTCCATTTAGACTTCTGTGTGGATGATGGGCTCGTGGCGACCGTTTCACCGAGGAGGCTATTTAAGAATGCCGACTTGCCGCATCCGACAGGTCCTACAACAATTGTGATTCCCCCACGCGGGATATCCACGTTGAGGTCCTTTAATATGGCTTCTTTGCCTCTAGTCCACGCGAAGCTTTGCCCTCTGAAGGAAATTGGTTGGATATCTAAAGTGGAATCGGCCTTCTCGTTCTGTTTGGGGACGTTACACGGCCCGTCATAGGCCACATCCTCGTTCACCTCGGAATCTGTCGCATCATGGCGGCAGTACTCTTGGATACGCTCAAAACTTCCGACGCACTGGAAAACCTGAGGGAGCGACTGTATGAACATGATCACCGGAGTCGTTAGTAGGGCTATCAAGGTAATTGAAGTGAAGGCCTGCGCAGCGAGGAGGGCTTCGTTCTTCCAGAAAACCGCTATGATGACGTAGACCGCGAAAGTCACAACAGGCGCGAGATTGATAGGAGTGAGAGCTGGATATTGCCGTTAGCACCTAGGTAGGTAGAAATGCTGATTTAAGCCGTTAGGAATGTTAGCCACCAACATACCTAGCAGTACTGTCCAAACTAGAAGTTTTCGGAAGTTCTTCGATATGTTGATCTCATCCTTGCGTAGCTTCTGGATTGTTGACGACATTATAGATGAGATCCCAAGCATCTTGACAGCTTTCATGTTGCCTAGAAAGCTGGATGTAACCTTCAGTCTCTCCTGGACTCTTTCGATCCATTGCACTTGGGCAATTCGACTTCCCATAGACACTTTGGATGTAGCTGCAATGAAAGCTAGTTTGTGGCACCCTTAATTAGTAACAATTCCTGGGATGGCTTCATGGGCATTTGAAATCTTACCGGCAACAAGGATTATAGGAGCAATACAAGCCACAGACATTTGATTACTGAGAAGCCAACTAGCAATGGCGATATCCAGTAACGAGGCCCAAGTCTGGTGAAATGATCGCATCCCAATGACTATTCGTTCTACGTCCGTACTCATCAGGGCCATCGCGGTGGTTTCGCCATTGTCGCAAGCTCGTCTAGATATTGATCGATCATAAACAAGAGCGATCAAGCCGCCTCGTATCCTAGTGATGAAGCGGAAGTTCTGGTAATTGTATATGGAACTGCTTACCTATACGAGATTGATAAATATCTTGAACCAAATGAAGACATGGGGGTACCTAGGTAATGGCGTCTCTAGTTGATCACTTACTGCTATGCCCATATACACAAGAGCCCAGGCACCAATCAGGCCCTTTCCGAAAGTGGAATCTGGATTTTCCAAGCCGACAAAAGTCACGGTCGCATTGACGAGGAAAGGTTGCGCGAAGGTAAATGCAGTCAAACAGAGTCTGGGGACGACGGCGGACAGCACGGAGAATAGATAAGCCCAGAAGCACGCACGAAGGAGACTGTGTTTAGCTGTTGGATTGTCTGGTGGCGAGAAGACTGGTTAACAATTGCAACTACGAAGCGGCATTGGATCAGTTATCACAGGTAATACGTACATTTAGCCCTAGCTATTGCTAGAGCCTTACCCAGTCGTCGGCTTTCGAGTGCGGTGTCGAGAGGTGGAAGGTCGTTGAGCGTGATTATTTTGGTGTAGCCAGCACGAAATGTAGCAGCAAGCCAGGCGAAACTGGTTCGGGTCCAGATTCCGCTCCTCTGCTCGGGCGCCAGCTTCCCGCCCTTGGCAGCAGAGTCTTGACGATGTATCGCTTCATCGTGTCTTTGAGACTGAGCTGTGGCTAAACCTGCATCTGTTGCATTGGCCTTCTTCTCTATGGATTCCAGGAGTAAAGCTAGGCCAGTAAACGCGAAGACAAGAGTAGCTATCGCAGGAACGGGTTGCCCCTCGTTACTGTCACCGCGGGGCAACAATAGCCAGAAAGTACGGAGTCGCGCGGTGCCGGCAACTACCAATACGGTGAGATAAAGGCTGAGCAAAGTAGAGGGTCGCGGGCTGCGTGTATGATCCACGAAAGAAAGCAACAGGGCCGCAGTAATCGCGACAATGCTTAGGACATCAGCAGCGAGAGAAGCGTTAGTAGCGAAAGCGGGGTACTTAACCCGAAGCGCTAGAAACGCCACCTGTGCCGCTAATAAGCCCAGAAATACAGCGAGTTTGACCCCCAAGAGCGCCGAACGAAGGAACGAGACGCTGGCGAAGGATTTCTGTCGCGGGTGAAAGAATGCCGCGACGCGGATAGGTAGAAGCAACAGGAAGATAGCTGCAGGTAAGCAAGCGAAGAATATATCCTCGAACTGAAGTGTGAAGTCGAAGGACCGACAGTTTGGATTGACTCGAGGCCCGAAGGCTTGGTCGCTGTCGGACAGACAGCCGCTACCCAACGTCGCCATCTATATTCCAAGATTCACATTATTGTACCGTATATATCAAGAAGAAAGATTAAGGAGGTCGGGAGGGAAGGAAAGGGAAAAAGGCTGCTAAATTGCGACATGCAGCTCGAACATACGCATTGTCTCTGGTGCCTGCTGCTGATCTACAGGGGTGTATGAGAAGTACACCGAAGCCTCCCCGCCATAACATTGAAAACTATGTACTTCGATAAGATAACCTATAGAAAATTGTTCGTGATAATCTGGGAATTTGGCTGTATTTGGTTATGATATCATCGTAACTTAACATGCACAGGCATTCCATCTTTGGGATGGACAATGCCTATCCCAGTTTCATATAAGCGCTGTCCATTCACTGTAGGCGCAGGCGTAGTTTCATTGCCACTGAAGATAGTGATTAGTCCTTTGATCAGAAGCCACAAAACCAGGATGTAGGGTGCTTACTGCATCTTATCCCACTCATCCCACGCCTCCTCTATGTCAAATGTCCGAGCTGTCAGAATTAACACAAGCTTCAACTCCATAAGAGCTAGCTCCATCCCGATACAATTGCGAGGACCAAGCGAAAAAGGTATCCAAGCATTATTAGCTGGACGCAGCGGTCCATCAGACACTAGCCAACGCTCGGGGACAAAGTCGTTAGGACGATGCCAGTAACGTGGGTGGCGCTGTATTCCAAGAGCCGATACCCACAGCCCAAACCCCTCCATCGGATACTCCGTGGTTCTGTCCGCAATATCATGCGCCGTCAAGGAGAAACCGGGGTAAGTCTCTCGGACGGTGGCAGCCAACGGATATAGTCTTAACGTTTCTTTTATGATGCCTAATGTATATGGGAGTTGGTGTAAGAGATGAGGGGATGATTTTAATACCTGCATTGCTCTGCCCGCATCCGAGCTAAGTACCTCATCATGTTCAGCTCGGAGTTTTTCAAGGCAACCATGATTATCTTGCAGCAGTTTGACCATGAAGCAAATCGTCGAAGCCGTCGTATCGTGGCCAGCAAAAAGGAAGATCTTTAAATTGGCAATAAGTCTATCGATGAATTCGGTATCGGCTTGAATCGAAACGCTCGATGTATCCTTCCTAGCCGATTTTATGGCGAGATCTATAACAGTTTTCCTCTGGAAGTCAAACGTATCCGACCTCGATTTTCTCAGTATTTGGGGGTATAGAATACTTCGCATGGTTCTGTTATTCCGGAGAACTGAGACATAGTGCCAAGGTAACCGTCCGACCGGACGGCCTTGTGCGACGTTGGGCACTATTCCCATCAATCTTAGTTGGTCAACCAAAGCGGCTTTCAGCTTGCTGTCTGAAGTTCCGGTTTGTTCATGAAGACGCATATCACTAAGGGAAAATATTTCCTGTCAATACATCTTCTTGTAGTAACACTAAGGGATTGTAACTTACAGTGTCGCCCTGCAAATAATATCGAATGTTAGATTTATCGTTCTCTTCTGAAGCTGAAAAGCGGCGCCCCAAGTCCCGCTTTCCCCGGCTAGTTTTTTTAGGCCATCGGCGAAGACGGTCGCTTCCTCAAGAATCTCCGGAAGCATCGCCGTCAGGTTTCGTTGACTAAACCCAGGGTTGAATGTAGAACGCCAAGTTTTCCATATTTGCCCTTCAGTGCAAAGGAGATCATTACATGAAGTAAGTGGCTCAATGAACTTTTTGAACCCGCCAAGTTTAGGTAAATTCTTAGTTAATGTGAACTGGGCCAAAACTTCTGGATTGTTCACTATGGCAAGTGAATCAGTGATTGGCCAGAGGTCTAAGTAAACCACTGAAGGCGGGTACTCGTAACCGGGGAAATACGTGCTGCAATTGTCGAATAACCAGGCATGGAAAATGGATGGATTTACATCTAAGGGATGAGATTTCCGAAATTCGGCAAATATGGGCAAATGGCCGAGCAACAGAGAGTGAGGTAAGATGGGCTATCGTAGAATATAGGCGAGTTAGTTTCTAGTTATTTAGGTGTCGCGCCATTCCAAGATACACTAACCAGTCCCTGGGCTTTTAGAGCCCTAATTCTTGATCGGTGTGTGTAGCCTTGGAAGAGGATCCTCAATACCACAACCGCGACAATAATCCAACCACCACGTAAGAAAAGCACGTTAACGTCGATGAATGCCATGGTGTGGCAAATGATTAGACGAGGGCCTAGAAGTTTTCGCTCCAAGCTCAGTGTCAGTATTTAAAGATCTAGAAATAATATATAGTTGGGACAGTTTGAACTGAGCGAGGGTTTAAGATTGTTGGTCCATCGTTTAGGTACTTGAAACCCCACTCACCCGCTCCGCCTAGGTACATGTACTTAGTTCGCATTGCAGCCAACAATGCACTATAAAAAGACGAAAATAGCAACCTCAGAAAATATACCTCGTTGATACTTTTACTTTATGTTGGTCATTGGCTCATTAGACCGCCGCACTTTTATATGTATATATCTTCAACTCCCTATAACCTTCCATCGACTTAGTCTAGGCGGCGGCGAACTCTTTTTGATAACGGGATACACTTGCGCCTTGCTATCTCGTCCTCAAATAACCTCAACATTCGCTTAAGCTCACCAGTCGTTGCCTCTGCAAGCAACTCCTCAGTCAAACCGAATGGAACATCCTCATCCTCCTCAATAGAACAGCTAGCAACTCTTTTCTTCCCTGCAAGACTCTTTCACTTTTCTATCTTGTAT
The DNA here is from genome assembly GCF_022578975.1 of Hypoxylon trugodes. Lineage (NCBI taxonomy): Eukaryota > Fungi > Ascomycota > Sordariomycetes > Xylariales > Hypoxylaceae > Hypoxylon > Hypoxylon trugodes. Next base: position 708,253 of record NW_026250021.1, read on the forward strand.
TAGTTTGTACGTGGTTGGTCGGTACTTCAGAGACTCACTAGCGTAGAAAGTGTACTTCGAAGCGTTAGACGAGTACTGGCAGTTGGTACAGGCGCCAGTAAACAGTTCCGGGCCACCAGCGATACATAAAGCACAAGGGCCGGACGAAGAACGGCTGTTACATTGCTGGCAGGGTTCTTTGTTGGTCGGTTCAGTTACAAGGTAAGCTGCTGAAGAAGAGAACCGCTGTTGGCGTGTCAATTGAATGGTCGCAGTTACTTTGTCACCCCTTTCCCGTCGTTCCTTAAGCTCAATCAATCTTACAAGGTCCTATACAAACTTATCAGTATTGAGCAAACCATACCCACTTTGTTATTACCTTTTTGCCCTCGATTATGTCCCGTACATCATTATACCGGCTGGTGCGCAATTGATTTACAACCCAACTAGTTAAGTCAATGGAGGAGAGAAGATGAGGCTCATCCGGTTGTTCTTCCAGCTTCGGAAGGGGTATACCTTCCCATTTCCAGGATGTTAGCGGGAAAATGCCATCAACCATCGCTGACAGTAGATTATGAGACTTGAATAAAACAAAGAGCTCGCTGAACGACTTTCTTTGTGCTGTGAAAAATAAGTACCCAATTAGGCCACTTAGTGAGTAAAAGAGCGGTGAAGAGCCAATCAAGTCAGCGCAGACTTGATCATGCATGTACTAGTTAAGGCCAACACCCCCGACGCGGAGACAACGCTAGCCGTTATTATAACCGTTGAAAAATACCGTAACTCGTTATATAACTTAAAAAAAAATTGTAATGTATTAAAGGTATATTATTGAAAAGGCATAAGATCACAAGATTAAAGAAAAGATTAAATTACTAAGATACAAGAACCCTTTTTAATAGTACCTAGGTGGGTAAGGCCCTCGCTTATGTAATTGACTATAACCTAATTAGGTAACTTCAGTCCTATGCTCTCCACTTTATCACTACCCAATGGGGAACTAATCGAATCTCTGAACATAAACTAGACTTTTGTCAACGCTGGAGTATAGCCAAGTGGCCCCCAATTGAAAGCATTATAGCTGATAAGCATCCAACAATGTATCTATACTGTATGATGAAACGCTGCTACTTTCCTTAGCAGGGCTAATATTGCTTCTTGATAGATCCTGGCTTAACGGGCACCCGACTTTCCAATGTGTATAACATCAATATCATCTCGGAAACCAAACAAGGTGCAGGGAATGAATGAGGAGACCTACTACTGCAATATTAATTAATAACAGATTAAAGTCATGGAAGATATGATTGTAGTACCTTCTACCTCGTCAAGGTTTACGAACTCCCTCGCCTGTTTGTGTACCTAGATACATTCTAGGACTTCAAAGTTAACCGCGTCCTACATCCACAAATGCGCCCCCAAATATAACCTCACTATACTGCTATTGGTAAGCCGAGATACCTACCTAGGTAGGTATGGTAGTCATAACCACCCGGGGACTTTTAAGCCAAGTTCACTTATTTATTTAGTTTTAACCCCCCCAAGAGGGGCATCATCACTTTTCTATAAGTGACTGACAATTTGGGTATGATCGTACATTATTTTTCAATATGAATGTGTTAAAAGGAATGGCTCGTGTAACCTTATTCGGGTCTAGAAATGACGGCAGTGGCGTTTCTTTCGAGCCTTCGCGCGATATCCCGTCCCTAGCCGGGAAAATCATCCTTATTACAGGCGCAGCCGGGGACTTAGGCCGGCAGACAACTATTGAGCTCGCGCGTTATGGGAAGCCCGCTCGTATTTACATTGCCGATTTACCCCTGGACGAGGATGGGAAGAAAGAACTTCTCAATCGGATTGATCGAGAAGTTCACGACGGGTCCGCTTTCAATGAGGAGCAGGACACCACCCCCACGGACCTTCGGTATATCGACTTAGATCTCACGTCGTTCGAAAGCGTACAGAAATGTGCAGCCGAGTTTATCGCCCAAGAGGAACGGCTTGACCTTCTCGTGCTTAATGCTGGTATTATACGTATTATGCCAGGGAAGACGAAGGAGGGCTATGAAATCCATTTTGGGCTCAATTACCTCGGCCACTCACTCTTAGCAAGACTATTGACGGCGACGATGAAGCGAACCGCGCAACAACCGGATGCTGACGTGCGCCTCGTAGTTGTTTCAAGCGAGGGACACGCTATGGCACCAAAAGGTGGGATTCAGTTCGAAAAGTTGAAGACGGATTGTGCTAAGATGGTATGTTAATATTGCGCTACGTTTCCAAGGCGCAGCTTTTGCTAATGGATGATCGTTTTCAAGTCGTATTCGCAACGCTACGGACAGAGCAAGATAGCTTTAATCGCCTTCATGCGCGAGTTTGGTCACCGCTCGCCGGAGATAAGGACGGTTGCGGTACACCCGGGCAGGATTATCACGGGAATGGCCGCCTCCCTCGGAAAGGAGAGTCGACTCGCCCGCGTTACGGCGCCGATAGCCCCACTCCTCTGCGTGCCGGTATCTGTCGGTATAAAAAACTATTTGTGGGCGGCGACAAGCCCTAATGTCATAAGCGGTAAGTACTATGAGCCCGTTGGTGTACCTGATAAAGAAACCAGCGCGGCGAAAGACGAAGAACTTTCTAGGAAGCTGTGGGATTGGACGGAAGCTGAGCTAAGGGGGGCTGGCATCCTTGAGTAAGCGGTACATATACGTAGAAAAGAGAGAATATATGAAATAGACATTGTCGGTACCTATCACCGCGGGCCAATGGCCTAAAGCCAACTTAGACCAGCACGTATAGTAGATGGTTGTACATGGCTGATCTATTGTTTCGGGACCAGCCGTAGCGGGGGTCTTTAGAGCCCCCCCTCCCCCCGTAGGTAGTGGTAATGATTTTCCATGTAAGCCTCTGTAGGTAGCGACTGGGACAGCTATACGGTAGTTTCGCCCTCAACTCTGCACGACGAAACGCCGCTCTTCGTCTAAGTGGTCTGTGGTTACACAGCAGATATGGATATATGGAGGTCGAATGAGCAAAAATCATTGATACTTAGGTACCTAGGTACTTCCCTAGCAGTCGTCGTTTGGCATACGTAACCTGTCAAAATAAAAAAAGTACCTAGTATAGTAGAAATTGGGCACTTTAGGAAGTATTTGGGATGCACTATGCGATGTACATATCTATGCAATTTAGACTGCTACATATAGTACATACATACCTTAGGTATCCAGGTACCTAGGTAGGTATGGACGTATTCTTTAATTGGCACCATGGTAGTAACATTTATAGAAAATTAGTGATTCAGAATGCTACTTAGATCAACGTCCAACCTACAACCCTATTAGAATTGAAAAAAAACAACCCGACTGCCACATTTAGGAGGCCTTGAAATACTGTTCGCGCTCGTGGAGAAGAATTTCATCAAGAGCAGACAAGTATGTATCCTTCCACTCGGTCCGACCGCCAATCAGATTCGAAATTTTTACCATGTCGAAATCTGTTGAATAGCGAAGACGGTGATTAGATAGCATAATCATCGAGTGTGCTAGTATCCGTGAAGATTTTAAGCGCTCGCATTCTTTAACAAGCGTGGTCCTATTCGAGTACATGGCGTCCCCGTCTCCAATTAATATGACAAGTTTCTGGCTGTCGGGAACAGGTTCGAAAAGTTCATTAGCTTTTTTAATGCAGTATGTATAATCCTCATTGCCTCCGATAATGACGAAGTCCAAGAATCGGAATGTCTCATCGGAAATCTTTCGGGCAGGGAGCCCGTCGTTCTGGGACCGGGCCCCGTGGATCACGACTGCAACTTCGGCTTCTTTGTTATTCGACACGACTTTGTGTAGGACATCTCTGTAGATTTGCTTCACCTCATGGATGTTTGAGGAGAGGCTTCCACTGACGTCGACGCATATAACCACCATCTGGGGAAAAGACTCGGTAGACTTCTGTAGTTTGCGCAAGTCCTCCCGTACTTTCGCGAGATCTGCTTGGGTCTCCTTGTGGTTCTCTTGTAACTCTTCCTCCCTTCTAACTTGGTCCTCAGCTCTCTCTCGAAGTTGGTATTCTGCAGCCTGTTTCTTCGACACAGCCTCCGCGCGGGCAGCCGTTAGACTACTGACTTCTCGCTTGAGGTCCTTAGCCTCATTACCTCTCGAAGTGAGACGTTGCTGTAGGTTGCGCTCACGTAACTCGTGTGAGTTCTGCAAGTTGGAATTGGCGACTTTCGCATCATCCAACTCAATCCGAATTTCTTCAAGGGCGATCTCACTGGCTTCGCTCTCTAACTTATGCTTTTCCTGCGCCTCTTCGTACGTAACTTGAAGATCATGGAGTTTATCTCGCATCGCCTCTAATTCCCTGTCTCTCTGGTCGGCTTGGGAGGTGGAGCTCTCGATAGCTTCGCGGTGAGCTTCCTTAAGTTCGTCTTGGCTTAGCTTCGACTGTTCAAGAGATTGTTCTGTTAACGCAAGCGTGATTTCTAATCGGACAATCTTTTTTTGCATAGTCAACACCGCCTCCCTCGCATGGGAAGTTCGAGCCTCTAGCTGCTTCGTTACGTCATTGAGCTGCGAACGAAGTGCTTCGCATTCGGCTTCAAGAACTTTGTTTTTGGACTTGAGGCTGGCTAGTTCGTTCACTAAGTCCGTGACGCGCTTGTCTAGAGCGATACACAAGTTGCGTTCGTTTCCAAGTTTTTCTGCCATCTGGATTCGTTCCATATTGAACGATATCTCCTTTCGACGGGTTGTGTCGCGCTGCATGTTCATCGCCGCCTGGCTTGCTGTTGAGGGTTTGCCATTTGGAGGGCTCTTGTACCCAGATGATTCGTTTTCTTTGCTTGATTGTGTTTCCGCGGCCTCATCCACTTTTTGCGATTTAATTGCGGTGGTTGACATGTTCATCGCCATGTTACTCGACGCCGCTCGTGGCATCGTAGGGGCGCCCTTGTTATTCATGATGTTTGTTGATAGTTGGATTTTGCAGTAGAAAGGTGGGTTTCTAACTTAGAAATCTACGCATTAATGATATGAGGGTGATACTCCTAGTTTTTAACATTGAATATCCAAACTTTCGCCAGCGAAAATAATGAGATGTGTTCGCCTACTAATAGCTGCTGGCCAGACTTAGAAGTTACAAACAGGTCACGCTCTATTGATGTTCTGCAACGGGATGTTTCTAGTCACTGTGGGTCTCGGATGTTCCAGGGATATGGGAGTTAATGGATCGAGGTAGCAGCTACTGCTCTTACCCGCAACGGAAATTATGAATGCGTAATATGATTCACCTTCTCGTTTACTCCATTGTATTTTGGAGACAAGCATGAGCTAGAAGTTCGTCGGCTACGAACGAATGCTATGTAGGCTACCGACACCAAAGTAGAATGGAAAAAGTACCTCTCTTGGTAGCGAGTTAGTTCTACAATACCCGTCAAAATAGGTAGCTGGTTATTATAAACGGGGCGATATGCGAGCTGCACTGGGAGGATTACTTGGATGGTGTCCAGGTGTTCTAGTATTTAATACACTTAAACCACCAAGTCTATTTCCCCTGCTCTAGGAGGTACCTAAGCTGCATTGCACTTTTCAATTCCAATATCTAGACATCGACGCTTATACATCATGGGTGACAAACCGTCGATCAACGACATACGCCGAGTCATGGCCCAGTGTCCTGGTTGTTCCAAAGATATGGCCTCAACTTGCTTACAGGTTGTCTTCTTTCGTAGTACCATATATGAAACAAAGACGCTAATATTCTGTAGCTTTGCGGAAATGATGTTGATAAGGCTGTGGAGAAATACAAGCGCGTTGAGGTTTGTTGGCGATTGCGAATTTGTGTAATTCATCTAATGTTGCTGTTTAGAAATTTCTTCCAGAAGAAGTGCCATCTAATGACGACAATGAAGATAATGGCAGCAATGACGACAACGAAGACAATAACGACGATGACGACAGAGTAAGTCAAGCAACAGATACCAGCCCCGATGAAACCGAAATGCGAGCAACTAGCCAAACGGATAGCGACGAGGAAGGTCCGTCGTGGATACTCAAGCTCCCGAAGCTCCCAGTTTCTCATGACTTCATCAATGATGGGCCTCCCGATCCGTCGAACTTTGAGCTTCATAAACTTCTCGCGGCAATCCAGGCTGGTCACTTTGATGCCGATAGGGTTCGGACCTATCTTCATTATTTCAACAAGGAAACCTTGACCACGAACCTCAACACCGAAGTGAGGGGGTTTCCAGCTATGTTTTATATCGTTTCGACTAACGACGTCGGTATAATCCGTCAATGGATCAAATATGGAGGGAATCCCAACGCGACTTGGGGGCCCGAAGCTTTCCCCTTGGTTGCCTTCTCCATTTTTCATGGAGCGAAGACAATGAAGAAAGCGTCAAGTACACTTGCGACGCTCCTGAGGTTTGACGCGAATCCTCGCCTAATACCAAAAGCATTTTATGATCCTTACTGTGTAGATCTGCCAGAGGGCGGACCCGCCGAAGAGATCCTTCACGATATTAATGATGGTAATAAGAGATGGTGCACGGAAGAAGTGCGCGCCTACTTGGCTAAAGCATTGAATCTGAGTCAAAGGTATTCCCTGTATAGATCCAGTAAACTCTCGCCACCCACCAAGCGTCAAAAGACGGTATTGGATCGACAGGAAGCCGATGAGGTTCTAGGACTCCACCAGATGATAGTTGGCCAATCGATTGCGACGCGCTGGCTCCAAAGAAAGCTTCTCATGTTAGTTCTGTATGCTTCACGTTGATCTTTTTTATAACTAACGCTTCCCAGCTACTTAGCTCAGCAGAAGAGAAGACCGTTCATATTGGTTTTCGCTGGGCCAAGCGGTCATGGCAAAACAGAACTTGCTCGAAGATTCGGAGAGCTCATGTCATTGGAACTGGAAAGGGTGGACTGTACCATTTTCAAACAAGACAATGAATTGTTCGGGCCACGTCCTCCATATTCTGGGCATGAAGACGGCTCGCTTCTTAATAACTTCTTAGCTCGGAAGTCGGGTGAGCGATGTATTGTGTTTATGGATGAGTTCGAGAAGACCAGCGAAGAGATCCATAATACACTCTTGCTTCCGTTTCAAGAAGGTACATAAAGTCAATCACTCCCACACCCGCCGAAGTATTGCGCACTGACATGTCTGACAGGGCGGTATGAGGATCGCCGTAAAGGAACGCTCGTCGATTGCTCTAGGACGATTTGGATCCTCGCCACCAATAAACTCGACGACAGCATTCATGCGTTCTGTAAAGCCAACGAACAGGTATTATTCTACTCAGAAGACGAGGACGTTCAAGATAGGCTAGTCGGAGAGCTTTGCAGCCAGCTCCGCAAAGAGGTCATCGGCCAATTCGGGGCACCTTTAGCCGGTCGCATAACGGAAATTCTGCCATTTCTCACCTTTTCGCCGCGAGAGGCGGCCGTCATTGTTCATAAGGGACTTATGGATATGGAGGCTGAAGTGGATCGGAAAGTGCGCCTCACTCTCAATAAGGAAGAAGATATTTATGTTGGCAACATCAACATTCGCGTTAACAAGGACGCGACGGTCTGCTCCACTATCGCGCAAGAGGAATATGATAGAAAAACTGGTGCACGTAGTATCAATCAAGGGTTAGAGAGGGTTGTCGAAGACCCGCTCATCGATAAATACCTGAAGATAGATGAAGAACTTGATGAGAATCAGCCTGTTGCTCGGTTTGTTGTCGATGTTAACGTCGATAAGGACGTTGAGGTTAGGCTGGTACGCTGAAGAAGGGTCGCATAAGGATGATAGAGAGGGCGGACTTACAAGACCGGGTCATTGACTTGTTAATGTGCAATTATTTCTATGCGATATTGAATACACCATTGAAAACATCCCCCATTGTAGTAGATAAAATGGATGTTGTATTGGGAAGAAAGAGGGGCAATTTGACCTAGTAGAGTGTAGTGCAGGTATTGTCCTAATCTGCCTATTTGATAGCGGTGGTTACTAGTGCGGCGTAATGATGAGAAAGTGAAGCCCTATCCCCCGCTGTAAATATACTGGCGATAGCGTATAGGTACTGTATTGTCATTGATGGTTAGGGATACGCTCGCTGTAAGTTAGCAACAATAGTGTGCTATTAGTCATACTGGTATTGTATTATGTAATCCATTCCTGGTGCAGCAGAAACAGGACTATGATGACGTAAGCATACTGGAACATTTTCGCGGTATTTTCCCCGCGTCTCGTCTTCGATTTAAGACTCACTCATTTAATTATCTCCCTATAGACCTAGGAAAATACAATCCGTGCCCAAAGACATACGCCCATTCTAGTTCGAATAATGGTCGATATAGTCGCTTCTAAACCTATGGATGCCAGACGATTGAGCCGGTATACTATGTCAGGCAGTAATGAAATTGACACGTCATGCAGGAGCTGAAAACTCAGCTGCATATTTCGCACCTTACCACAATCGTCAAGACGAGGCTCGGCTCTACAAACAACGGTGCTGATAAGAATGGATTACCCACGCGCGGGACACTCAAAAATGGCCTCTATAGAGATCTCTATACAGCGCCTACTTAATATACAACAGCGATGGGCTTCTGGCAACACGTTTTCCTCCCCGGCTTTTGGGTTGCGTTGGTTGTAGGCGAGGCGTTTCTGTTCTGGATTGAACCAGCATTTTTGGGATTCCTTCCCTTTGAAATATGGTTCTTGATTCTATCTACGGCTGCTTTTGGCAGTCTGAAGGCATCGTTACTATACCTCTTCTCATATCTGCTTTGGTGCATCTCAACCATCCTCTACGTTTTAGCTGTGATTGTAGTCTGCATACGATTCGCGCTTCTATTAACCCTGTCTAGTATTCTTTTCGTATCATTTCGTGTTTACTTGGGTGTTTATTTAGCGCTAGGACGCCTACTGCCTCTACCACGTTTGCTGTTCATATCACTACTGTCGCCACCACTGTCCTTGTTTTCCAAAGCCTGTGTCCTGCGCTGGCCGCGATTCAGAACCAAGTTACCCGAAAGCGAATTGTGCTCTACTTGCGAGCGTATGATTGATCGTTCCGCACTTCTTACTGGCACCTGGTCTCTACTCGCCAAACGTGTGGAATCTCATTCACACCATACAGCAAGAGACCTAGAAATATCCGCTAAGCAGTGCGCATTGTGCCATCTTTTACCAGGCCCTAAGTCGATGACTGGCCCCGCTACATCTAGCTCTAACTCGCTAAATGAAAATATTAGTTTAGAGGAGGGCAGGGAAGAAACCCTCGAGGTCAAAATATGGGAAGAAGGTCATGTTCTGGCGGGACAAGTACTGCGAATGCAACTCATCGGCGACCAATTCAAGTCGGAAGAGTTGGTGATTGGACGAGTAAAGAATGGTGATGATGCCCCACCACCGAACCCAGACGTGACACCGCTAACGTGCTATATAAGTATCCGAATATCGACCTCGCAGTCAGCTAGACGCGCATAGAGAGATGACTAACTCATCGGATGTCCTTTTATGGGCCCGGGAACAAATCCACGTTTGCGAAAGCGACCACGACAATTGTGGGACATATTTCATGAAGGAATCTCAACGTAGTTTCTGTCCGGCACGACTTATCGATACTGGCGAGATAGGCGATGCTACGGTACGCCTCATCACGGAATCTGAGTTGCCTGCCAACACCAATATCAAGTATGTCGCTTTAAGTCATCGTTGGAGTCCACGTGAGAAGATGAACACAGTTCTTTCGTACGAGAATCTGGAAGCTATGATGCAACCTACCTTCTTCCACGAATGGAATGTAAATTTTCAACATGCTATTTACATTACACGCCATCTGGGGATTCGTTATTTATGGATTGACGTTTTCTGTATTATTCAGGATAGCGATGATTGGAAAAAACAAGCACCTAAAATGGGCCTTATCTATGCTAACGCCACTTGCGTCCTCTCCGCAACAGCAGCTAAAGACTCGGACGGTGGTTGTATCTTCCCCAGAATTAATGCAGCGGGTGGCTGCCAATTACGTCGCCAGGGGAACACTTCACTCCATGTCAATCCTTCTGCACAGCTCGATACAATCATGACCAATCTCTTTAAGGCGAAGGTAGATGATGCGGAATTAACAAGCCGAGGATGGACATTCCAAGAGCGCGTGCTCGCAAGTCGGATCCTCCATTTTTGCGAAGGCACCGTTCTCTTCGAATGCAACCAAATACAAGCATCAAGTAGCCATGGCTTCGCTCAGCCGTACTCCAAAAGAAAGCAAATCTCCCTGGATGGCAGATTGCAGACATTTGTCGGCCCGACGCCGCCTTCGGAATCATTTCTGCCCCCAATTCACATTCCAACTTTTGAACTTCCATCGACTTCGGCAGATAGAATGTTTTCGTTATCGGAGGAAACGGTTCGGGAAGCTAGGGTCAGTACCCGGCCGCTTTCACGGCCAGCCCGCGGAACAGTAGAGACTACCAAGGTCAATATTAATTGGAACCTGGGTTCTAGCTTCTCAGACTGGTTTGGGTTTGAATATACCGACGATTTGATTGAGTCACTTGGAAATTTTCAGTCTTACCAGGAGTATTTATCGTGGAAAACCTGGAGAGGTGAGGTTGTGGAATCGGCTCGTCTGGGCATGCGCGGCGCTTTCGAGGCTCTTTCGCGTTTTAAAGGCACAGAACTTGCCGAGAGGTTTGAGTTCCATTGCTTATGGTACGAGATTGTCGAGAAATATTCGACCCGCGTCTTGACCAAAGACAATGATAAGCTTGCTGCTATTGAAGGCCTGTCAGAGTTCGTCCGTCCCGAGTTCGTCGCTGGGCTTTGGGAGGAAGTCCTTCCGTTTAATCTACTTTGGACCCTTAAAGGGACGAAACCCCTTCCGAGACCCCGCGATCGCGGGATTCCTACTTGGTCTTGGGCATCGGTTGATGGGTGCATTTCGCATCAACTACGTAAAGAGCCATCCTTCAATCCATTTGCCCAGGGCCGTGGGGAGCATCCTGACGTTTACATAACTAAGACAATTCCTTACGAAAAGGAAAGCCAGGATCTATGCACCCAGATTGTTGAAGTAAGATTTCGAATTCCCCTCTTCGATCTCAATCGTCTACGCCACCACTTCCTCTGCGATATTAGTCTCGCCAATGAGGAATATGAGGGCCTTTTCTGTCTCGCAGTCTTATTGTTTAAGAATACCGGTAATTCTTACGAAGCTAGCCGAGAACTACATGGCATCGTAGTTAGCCCGGTGGCAAACTCAGCGTGTAGGTTTGAGAGGGTGGGGTATTTCTGGGCAGGGGATGAGATCGTTATAAAGGAATCGCTCCAGGGGCTAACACAGGACGCGGTTCGCGCGATTGAGCTTGTTTAACGACTAAATCACTAAGCGGGATTCACAACATTGCATCGCCTGCAATCACCACTCCAGCTTATGGGTCAATTCAAGTATCCTGTGTCTTTACCAACTTTAACCGTTAGGTTTGGAAGAACCCCTAAACCTTGACATAACGATGAAGTCTACATAGATGTGCTTATACCGCGAAATCCGGTTACCGTTAGTTGCCTGCGCCCTTCCGATCATCCTCGGATTTCTTCGATACGTCCTCGACCCTATCCTTTCCCTCTTTATCGTTCTTCCCTTTATTGAGATCGATAGCACCAGAAAGCCGCTCTGAAATAGTTGATTGGGCGTGAAGGTATACTTGGAGCATGTAAGACAGTTGATGACCTTGTTGGCTAATACTAGGCTAGCTGACGGTGAGCATCTAGACTATGATACATACGAATTACTTCCTTCGTCCCCTTGGTGGTCTTCGGTCTTCGGAGACGATGACATGATTGAGGAGTTGAGACTGCGGCTGCTCTCTATTGTAGCTTGTTGATTTTGGACTGCTCGTGGATATGGACCTTGGTGATGCAATGAGGACCTACACTAGCTTTCCCTAATTCCATGGCGGTCGGCCGTTATTTATACGTTTTGGCTACGCCCTACTTCATTACTTATTTCTCATTTCTTTTTGGCATATCCTGATATTCCTGCTATATCCTAAGTCACTTCCTAGTTGAAATTCACTCACGGTTACCTAGGTACAATTACTTCGAATTTCGAGCCATGACGCATCGACGAATTGGAACAGATTTCTTGTCTTAGAACATAACCTGGGTAGGTACTCTCAGGATATGGCATCGATATTCAGCCACTGGCAGGCTACCGAAATCTACCAATCATACAGCAGATTCCCAAGTATATGTGCAACCACTCTGCTAGCCTTGTGTAGGCAATCGCCCTTACCAACGCCCTTAATAGGTTACGCGCTAGGTACCCCAAGTAGCGACAGGATGTGTCTGATTCGTACCTAGGTATCTTCTAACCCTTAAAACAGGTCATATGTTATGCTCGCGTAGTTCCACTGCAGGAAGCAGCAATTGTAGAGCCACTACATACTTCACCCAATCGTAGTCTGGGGCAAATCCTTGTGACATACCCTGAGCGGAAGACACAACCTGATGTGGCTGAAAATTTGGGCTAGAGCCTACCTTAGTACTTACGTGTACCCGCGGCGGCCCGAGACTAGAGAGTAACAAGCGCCTAGGTTCTAGTCGTAGCCTCCTATTATTAAAGGTGTTAAGTATCTACTTAGACACCGCTGCATTTATTCTTCGTCCACAAAGCTCCATGATCTATCCTTCATCCATTTCTCCCAAGTCCATTGTCACATTAGCACATTGTCATTGTCAACGTTTGCCCCAAATGTCACTATGGCCCCTACTCGGACAGCCAAGATTCCCGACAGCGACTGGTCGCGGTACAAAAGCGCTATACTAAGCCTATACTTGAGTGCCGACATCCCGCTGGAGGAGATCATTCATCGGTTGCGAATTGAGCATGCGTTCAGCATCACGTAAGAATGGTCCTGGCCCAACATGACTAAACAGTTTCTCACCTGAAGCATTCAAGCATCTCTCAGTTGGAGGCGCAGCTCAAAATTTGGAAGGCTCGGCGGAGATTAAAGTCAGAAGAATGGCAAGCAATCTTTAAGACTATAGACAGCCTCCCCGAAAACACCCACAGTCGCGTCGTATTGAACGGCAGGCCAATCCCAGAATCGAGAATTGAACGTGCAAGACGAAATTGTAGAGCCAAGCCGAGCTCCAATTCGGAACGCGCAAATACGACCAATGATATCCTTGATACTGTTGTCGAGGTTCGATGCGAAGATGGCACACGGATTCGACTCACGGAAATTAAGCCAGCTGACTTCACCCCAATCTCAGCCGAACCGAATATCCGTGGCCCCAAGGCTCCCGAAGCCAACATCATATACGACTCAGCTTCTGTCGTCGAGGCGCAGCAACATACCGGGCAAGACCACGTTTTAACTACTTCCCTCCCCGACCCTATCTACGATGACTCTGTGATCCTGGATGATCCTATGCCGGCAGAAATAGATACAGACGTAACCGGGGACTGGACAATCGATTCAAGCGATCTGACGGTAGTGGCTGAAGGTACACTACTCCCGCCTGGGGGCTTCTTTCTGTATAGCCACAGACCTGGAAGCCCCTTTTCTCTCGATAAGCCCTTTAAATGGCTCGGGGACTTGTCATTCAACCATCTATTCAAGAACTTAAGTTTAGCGCCAACCAGCCACGATAATTGCATTACGACCCATCAGGGAGTGCGTTTAGAGGCAAATGGACATCAAACTTCACAAGGCTGCATGCACTAAGTAGTCGCCTGGACATGCCTATTCATGTCTACCGAGGAAACCGTCCTACTCGGCATCTCCAACGAAGCTTGGTGCCATATCGTACATCAGCATATTATTCTTTGCGCAGGCTGAATGAGCTCATTCGCGAGTTGGTGTCCAGCATTCATGCTAAGTCCACGGAACGTCCAAGCAGGGGCGCCGTGCTGGTAGTGCGAAAACGTTGGATCGTGAAGTGAGACTTCAAGAAGGTAGGTGAAGCGCCCCGTTGCTTAAGAATAGCACGAAGGTGGTGTGCTACCCACATGCAAGAAACCTCGGCGCTACACTAAACAAAGCGAGACGTGAGTCGCAATTTTCGGCCCCTCATAGAGCGGACCATAGCGCACTAAATAGACTAACTAAGCCGCTGTATATATGGCCTGGGTGCGCTATAATAACAGCGTTAGTCGCTAAATCTATTAAGAAATAGTGATTTATTACCGTCCTATGCATACTATTTTTAATAAATATCAACAATGATGCTTTATATTTTAACAACTGTCCTCCACTGGAACGGGCTGGGCACCTACAAGTAGCCCTAACGTTTCCTCGGTCGAACCATTGGAGCCCCAGCAGGTTTCTCTAGGACGGCAGATACGTCTTGCACCACGTAACCATTCGCTTCATAAAGCGGTCTTCCCACCGGGCTGGCATCAAGATAACACTCGACGCCCATTCCGTCCGCGAGATTAGTTCCCCACTTAATCAATGCAGTCCCATATCCCTTTTTCTGGTGAGCTTCAATCGTACCCAACGCCTCGAGATCTAATTTAAGTATCATCATTAGTTACAGCTCTTATGAGCTTCCATCCCAATATCGTGGATGGAATGGAGCATCCAGAGTACGGACTGGGGATGGGCTTACGAATGTGAGCGCGATCTCCTAAAAGATATGTTTGCGTCTTCTCCATAGGGTCAAAAAAGTCCGCTAAAATGTCCTCGTGAATGCTGGGTAAATCCTCGAAACCGGACCACCGCACCCGCCAAGACCGACGCTCCGGATCACAGCCCGCTGGTATGATGCGATATACAGCTATTGCAACAGGAGCACCTTATGTAAAAGAATGTTAGTAAGAAATATAATGGATCTTTGACGTCCTAGTAGCCCCCAATCAGCTGATCCTTGCTTTGTGAATAAAGGTAACAGGAGATAACACTGGTACCTAGGTACGTACCATCTTCTGGATTGCGCACAATGACATATTTTGTCGTAGGGTCCCTAGGGCTAGGAACGGCATTCAGACTCCTCTTGAACGCACGCTGGAGCCAAAGCCGCCCTTCTACTGTTTGCGGGTAAATCCGTTGAATAAAGTCGCTGTTGAATGAACCCCACCACACGTCAATTAAGCTGGCAATCTGGACGGCGGTGGCTTCCTCTACAATCGGAACAGAACCGATCGGAGTGGGGCCGACGCCGGGATCCATAGTTTCCTTTTTAGGAAATAATTACAGACCCTTACTCGTACTACTTTTGGGGGAACACAGGTCGGAAAACGAAAGCAAATATTCAGTAGAATGAAAATCGTAGAATTCATATGAGGCCAGCCCTAAAGGTTGGTACTTATCAGAAGCGGGGATACCGAAGCGGCTATATCAACGTTCATGTACCTCGGTACCTATCCCTTCAGGGTCTGCCTGGTACGTAATCGTAACCGTTACCCCATCGCACCGCCAAGGCGCCATATATCATCACAACGCCCGCATCACAGGCAAATCTAGGCCAATATGACCATATTTCTGTACTCTAACATTATTTCCCTCCCTCCCTCCCTCCATGTATGGGTGAACTAATTTTGGTGAAATGGTAAACCGGACCAGATCATTAGCTCTCCCATAAAACTCGGAATCATTGCGACTGTGATTCGTCCGTAATACCTACGGGGCTTGATCAATTTTCATCCTTTTTGGCCTCGGAGGCAGTGCCTTCTCTCTGAGATCTGATGTCAGGTCGCCCGATTTTCAAGTATGAGGGGGAGTATAGCTGGGCTCGGTCGGTCTTAACTGGCTTGGCCTTGATCAAACCAAGTTCTCCACGCTTCATGTTGGGAGCGAGCCCGTCGATCGAGTCAAGGGTAAAGTTAACAAGGCTAACGGCGTCCTCGTTTCGAAGCATTCGTCTTCCGCGAAGGATATCCAGGATGTTCGACTCCTCCGGCGTAAGAGACTTCTCAATGTCATCAATGATACGGTCGTTCTTCTCGTCGTCATGCTCATTCTCTAGACTGAGGTTCTTCAACTTCGCGATAAGGATTTCCTGCGTGTCGGATGGGATGTAAGCGAGAGAGCGAAAACAGAATTCCACCGTCTGGGAGATCTCTGCCTGGGTCGGCTTTTCTGGAGCAACGGTATCGACCGTGCCATGAATAACTAAACATTTTATTGATTAGTAGGGGCCGCGGCTAAGGGTATTTCACCGGAGACGAGCTTGTTACCTGGTCTAAAGAGAGAGAAGGCTCTCTCGTAGCTTTCTTCATTGAAATCGTGGATCACTGGTTTGTTCTGGTCTCGAATCTGCGCTGTGGCACTCAGGATGACTAACCAGAAACGGGTGTAACTATCCGCTGTCTTCTTAGAGTGCCACGACGCTGCGGTATTCTCGTCACAATCGCCTCGTATAGCAGCTGCGATTGTTACAGCTGCCGTGAGACCCCCGTTCAAAGCCAGGTGGTAACCTGAAGAGAAGAACGGATCGATGAAGCAACCGGCGTCGCCGGCAATTCGCGCATAAGGAAACGCATAGCTCGAAGCGTTATAAGACCAATCGGATGCCGACTTGATGTCGGATACAAGCTCGCCCTTGGACAGGAGCTCTTTGATACCGGGGACAAAGTCGAGAGATTGTAGGTAGAACTCCTTAGAAGAAGGGACTGAATCCATGGATCGCTTCTTCTTAGTGGCCGAATCTTGATTCTGAACAATACCGACAGAATGGGTACCATCATGCAGAGGGATAAACCAGCACCAACCACTAGCATCTTGATAGGTCGTTAATAGTTAGTACGAATATTCTCATAGAATGGCTTCGCTTACATACCAGTCAATGCTTCAAAGAAAGGCGAACCTTCCTTGTAGGTACCAGCGCCGTAGATACCACCGTTCTTCCAGTAACCCCAGCTAGCAACATTCTTCAAGCCTTCATTAAACTTGCGGTTCTTCAAGTACTTAGTACTGAGGATACCCTGTCTTCCGCTAGCGTCAATGAGATATTCGTAAGAGATGCTTCCCGAACTACCATCCTTGTGTTTCCAGGTTGCTGACACAGGGCGTCCCGGATTCTGACCATCGAACTTTGGTGCTACGCTAGCTGCTGTGTCCGATTCAAATGTGATACCGGTGACCTTGACGGAGTCAAAGATCTTGGCACCGCAACTACCGGCATGCTTGAAGAGAAGCTCGTCAGCTTCGGAACGGATTACGTTCCACGCGTAGCCTTTAGGACCTCCTGAGGCAAGGAAGTCCGTGTCTTGAAAATTATTAGTAGATTGTGAATCAAGGGACCAAACTAGGAAGCACTTACAGGTATCGGGATGGTCAGGATCCAGCTTGAAGGCACTGCCGTTCTAGAAAGAAAAAAATTTCATTAGTATGGGGCGCATTATATTTTATATGTAGGATTTAATTACCTTGATACGAAATCCACACTTCTCCCACCTGTCATAGCAGTCGATGAACTTCAAGAAGTGTCGCACGGACGGGAGCATGCTTTCGCCGATATGGTATCTATACGCCACATAAATATCTAAGTAGAATCATCTCGAGCGCTATGTCGTGAATCATATTTCGGCGGAGTTACTCACCTAGGAAATTTATCGGCTTCAAGGACAACGACGTCAATACCCTCGCGGGCCAGCGCTGAGGCAGCGTAGGATCCAGCAGGACCACCACCTGCCACAAGGACAATGCACTTCTCCGGAATCGACATCTTGATGATGTTCGTAGCGTTTGTGTGTTCTGGAGGTGATAATAGGTTAAAAATGGTGATAAAGAGAAGAAACGGTGCCCACCCTGTCACTTGGTGATTGACGGGAAGGTTGCCTCGATAGCAAAAGCACAAATTACTCGATTAAATACCCGAGAAGCTTTTTCGATAAGGGTACCTGGTTGACTGTGGTACGCAGGTAATAGTGGACAGTGTAAGGCGCACCTGCCTATTTTTGAAAGCACTACCTACGGACTCAACTGATTATTTACACACACAAGGCAACTAAGTAGGTTTACAACAATTGCAAACTTATTGGATTGAATACAACAAGCAATCCACAATATGCTGCTAGTACGTCCTAGCGCGCGAAAACTGAGCATTTACCTACAGCATAATAGGCAGGTGCGCAGATACTTCCTCCCTGCGGTACGTTAGCAACCGGGTGCCTTAAGAAACTGTCTTACCGAAGCACAACATAAGAGTAATCCACGACTTCTAGATTGGTTGCTTCCGCGATTTACAATTTCATTATTAGCCACAGAGCCAATCAAACAACCTGTAATAAGCGATTATAAGCGTTTGTGGCCTAATCCTAATTAAATTTGGGCGTGGGTAGATTTTTCATCTCGAGCGGTATTATTACTAAGTGCCTAAGCCAAAGAGGTAAAGCAGAGAGAATAAGCTTCAACCTTTTCAATTCCAAGAGATCCATTTTACTAGTAATCTTTCAAGATATAGCATAAAAACGATGCCATGTCTTCTTGCCCATCCATCTAGCTAAGGAAGTACCGAACTCCAGTCCCAGAAATCCCTATCAGCAAAAGCAACCGGGTACGTATGTATTCATGGTGCTATTTGCTTAGGTGCAGTCCAGATGAAAGTAGAGCAATGTTTGCTTTTATCTGTTCGTGTGATGCTGAAAATTTCGAACCCCTACGTACGTAAAACAATGACCAGGTACTTGGCTCACTAATTGGATTAAATTTATGATGACAGAACTGCCGCTTTCTTGAGGGGAGGAAGCCTCAAGATTATGAGGTGAACTATGAAATTTCAGTATCCACTTCATTCACCTAGCTAGGTCTGTCGCTTGTCAATCTGACTCTTTCTTGATGTAGGTCCTTTTCGAATAGAATGCAGCACCAATAGCTAAAATACTACTCATTCATCCATACAATCAGGTTTGTACTTCATGAGGGCTTTCATATACTCGGGAAGAAGAGGTTTCGCCGCCAATTCGTACAGGTAGTACAACAATTCCCATCATGTAAGCATATCATCGATTATGTCAGCAGACGGTTCCCCTGAAACCTGCCGAGTCAGCATTGAGTCAGCCAGCTTCCCCTATTCGATACGCTTGATTACTAATCAACATAGCATTTTCCAAATCTTTTCTATGGACGTAGCGCGAGCAATGTATCTACTGCTAATACTGTATAGGATTGTTATGTTAGATGAAAGAACGCGCGATAGGGTATAAATGTAAGAAAAGTACCTTTTCGCAGAACCCAAGCTAGTTCCGCTTATTGTTACATTAGAGGCCAAGATGAATCGGTAAAATTGACTAATCCTTCCCGTAGTCCCTGCCCTGTCCGTGAGAGGGAATCTCATTGGGCGAATACAGTATTTCTCCTGATAGTCTTTCGGGTATTGATCTTCAGGATTTTACTAGGAACCTTAGAAAAAGGCACGTTCTTTGATACCCCACTCCATCGAAAAGGGGATTGTCCTACGTATCCAGTTGTAGAATGATTATGGTTATGATACTCTCCTTGCCGGATCCTGATCGTTGATTTGCTACATTTACGTTCTAACATACATGGACGTGCATACGCCGCAGAGCAGGGGTTAAGCTAACAGAGCGGAAATCGCTGACATCCCCGCCCAACTCCTCGCCGCCTGTCAGATGCTATTTAACAAGACATCACAACTCGCAACAGAATACGGTCAAAGACTCTGGTTCTTTCTAAAATATTAGTACTGTTGCGCAGCTGATATTAAGCTTGGAGATGGCTGTTACATCCGACCCGACTACCGCAGCGGTTGACGCCCGTGATCTTTTGACCTCAGCGTTTCCGGGGCGTGTAGCTGTCCCAGATGATGCACAATACCAATCCGAAAAGGATCAACCATGGTAAATTGGAACATTTGTCTACTTCCACCATTTACTCACAAATGCTGTGTAGGTGTCAAACCTGCTGGCTTCCCGCTGCTTGCTTTGTGCGGCCCTCGAGTATGAATGATGTCGCCGAGATACTCAAGATTGTTAGGCAGACTGGGACTAAATTTGCCGTCCGCTGTGGTGGGCACAATACAAACCCCGGTGGCAATAGTATTGATGGCAACGGTATCCTGGTAAACTTACTCAATCTCAAATCGCTCGAGTTAGCGGATGACGCAGTCTTGCGTGTAGGTGCGGGATGCATATGGGGGGACGTGTACGACTTCTTGGATAAAAAAGGCCTATCAGCAATTGGTGGGCGCCAACGTGATGTAGGCGTGTCGGGGTATCTTCTTGGAGGTTAATCTATCTAATTCCTTGCGCTGACCGCATAACGAGTTCTTTCTTTACTTTCATGCTGACATGTGCTAGGTGGGATGCCGGCATTTCCTAACCACCATGGTTTAGCTGCGGATAGCGTCAAGAATTTTGAGGTATGTATACCGTATTTAAATATCGTTATTAGGTCTTAACCAATGGTTTAGGTGGTCCTAGCCGATTCAACCATTGTCAACGCAAATGCCAATGAAAACCCCGACCTTTTCCGTGCGTTGAAGGGCGGTGGCTCGAACTTTGGTAAGCATCTCTTCAAACTCATCTAACAATTCATCTGTGGTTTAAATCACTTACGAAAACATGATAGGAATCGTCACAAGGTTTGATATTCAGACATACCCTCTCATTGAGGTCAAGTACACAGTCTTTATGTATGACCCATCTGGCTATGATGAGGTCCTTCGCGCTACTGCCGAAGCCCAAACGGCCATGGAAGTGGACTCCAAGATTGGCATGTTCACGGCTGTCAACCCCGCCTTCATCGCCGTCGGAGCTTTCTATTTAGATACAGAAGCGGCTCAACCAAAATTTATTGAGACATTCTTCAACCTAAAAAGTCTCCAAGCAACCGCAGTGCCAACCACAAAAGGTACCTTAAAAACACTAATCGAGGCCATTGGGATCCTAGGCCCCGCAGCCAGGTATGGAGTGGCTAGTCAAGTAGTCCTTGGATAAATAATGCTAATTGCCAATAGACGGCTCGCTTATACCACTACTACGAAAGTGTCATATGACCTTTATATCGATATACATAACCTTTGGCTCGAAGGGAAAACCAAGTACCCGGGGGTTAACCTATGGTACTCCATCCAACCCGCATCACCAGCTACAGCGCAGATCGGAGAAGACAGAGGCGGGAACTCTCTAGGACTTGAGAAGGTATCTCAGAGTTGTGAGTAGGGCCGAACATGTGCTTCTACGGCACGTTTAGCTAATAATGATAATTAGGGTGGGCCATAGTTGCCGAATGGCCGGATGAAACTGGGGATGCTGCTGCTGCGCAGGCACTCAAGGAGTTTACGGAAGATGTTATAAACCTTGCCAAGAAAAAGGGCAAACATCTGGATTTCATTTTTATGAATGATGCCCACACTTCGCAGAATGTTCTGGGTGGCTACGGTGCGGAGAACTTGAAGAGACTACGGGACGCTGCGGCGAAATACGATCCAGAGGGGGTCTTTCAGAAGCTACAAAACGACGGGTTTCTTTTAAGGAAGGTCTAGAGTAGGTTTCTGACTAGTTCTTGGTATATCTCATTGCCTGAGCTATTATCCTCGGTAAGTTCGGGTGAAAGGGTTCCCTTAGACACATTCAATGATGAGTGAGATTTTTCCTATAGCTCCCCTCGTAACATACCTAGGTAGTTTACGATGTGGCATCTATTATATTATGCTAGTCTTGAATAATCCCAGTAGCCTCGTTGTCGTACTCTAGTTATTTAGGTAGGTAGATAATAGGGGAAAACACAACACAGCATGATACCCTAAGGAGAAGTACCGCATAACAGTGTGAATAGTCGAGTTAGTCGGACATCATGAGTCCTATAATGTCACCTGGAAACTCAAGCCTGTAGCTAAGGCGTCGAAGCTGGGATTCTCGGAAATTGTATCGTACGATGGTTCTACTTTGCTTTTCTTTGGTATTCGTAAGTACCTCCCATCACCAAAGAGCGTTCAGTAACGGTGGTATTCAATCCCTTGTAGTAGGGATATTCTATCCCATAGTACTTCCCGTGGCCCCAACCGCTAAGATTTGCGTCACGATACCAGCCCGGTATTAGATAGTTCCGGTGTAATTTGGCTGTTTATGACCCCCATACCTAGGTAATCTAACAGACCCAATAGCTAACCCGTTGCCACGCTTTTTTCAGGCAATCATACAGACACCTGCATTCAGAAGCAAAGTGCCCACCTGCTGGCTACATCAAATTGCTTCCTTAGCTTCGACCTACCTATGTTAGTATAGTTGGCATGAATCTTCAGCTATCAATACTAAATGATACTCGCGGATGGCGCAGTCAAAGTTTTTCGGGGACGTGGCCTTCGCCATCACCACTAGTAAGCGACAGAACCATCCCTCCGGGACGGCGATAATGCGGCCCGTACGATATACGTCGATTCAGGGACCTAGATCTAAGCCCTACTTAGATTGCATTTTGAGTGACATGCCAACGGTCTCGCCGATGGTCGAACGAACTAGTCGCTAGGGAATTAGCGCGGACGAATTGGAAGCACCTGTAACCGGCCCCGTGGGAGTATTGAAGTGACTACTTTTCTATCTCAACAAATACACTTTTAGTTTGCGAAACTATGAGAACACTTTAACTATCGTCAAGTCGGATTTGTGATATTATATGGCTTAATGGCCCTAAAAAACACTAATCGGGATAGCGATGCCTCAAGGTTGGTGCTCCACAAGATTTTTAGTACTATGGATATTTGACTGTCATCTCCCAAGCCGCCGAATACCGCGGTAAGCGCCATCTTAGAGATTTGATCGATGCCAAAAAATAGATGATAGCGGAGGAGCTTACGCAGGACATGGCTTGGTATATATACACTACTACATGAAAGAATATAGTGTCTCCACATGCCACGAGGTCAACCGTTGATTAAGGTATTCGCCACTCGAATCGCATCCACTTTCCGTCGACCCCTGAATCTTAGCGTCGATTTGGTCCTGATAATGGTATTGGAATAGGTTGGCAGGCCAGATTCGACCATAGAGCGGAATCAATATTTTAAACACTAGTTTATGGACGCCACCTACTCAAATCATTCACAACGCCAAGGGAGAAATTGGGATACTAATGTCCTGAAAGATTGCGCCAAACGGTAGGTACCTAGGTAGGCTGGGCGGATATGAAATTCGTATAATGCTATGCTTCTCAATATCTACTAGTAGTCGTTCGGTACAATGTGTTAATACCTACTCTAGACACTAGATATTTCAGTAAATTCTTTGTGATTATAAGCGAGTATGGGGATTAGTGTAGCAGTAAAATTTGACGTAATGGGGCGCGTCATCTTGCTGACCTGGCGGAGTTTGGAGAGCTAAGACTAGCGCATCACTTAGTATACAACAGTCTCCTCACGCTATACCATATAGCGCCCTCGCGTGAGACGGTGTTACGTTTTTACAAGCATTCCGCCAAGGGGGTGTGCTAGATATTAAGGCTGCTGCATTAATAGGGGGTCCACCACCAAAGAAGCCAAGAGAGTAGGAATAATAAACGGGTTGTATCGCTCTACTCACGGCGAGAAAACAACTCACAATTAGTGGGAAACGAATATTGAGGTTAGGCAGGTATCAGTTCCGGATATTTTGACAGTGGAAAGATGGCATAGTATTCAATGTTTACCCTGATACACATAAAAATTGGCGATCGGATTGAATCGAAGCAACTGCAGTAAGATAATGCGTAGATATTATTTCGATATATTACTATGCCAACTGACTCCTCTTGGGGGCATATAGTTTTTGTGATTGCTTTTTTTGCCTTTAAAATATTTTGTTTCCTCGCTGTTGTGTATGCGACTCGGGTTCTATTGCCTCTGAAGTTATGGAAATATCCACCGTTTTTTGGATGCTAGTATCCATTGCGCTGGAAGATATTGGCATGGGTGAAGTAACCAGCGGTATGTCGTCGACGCTAGACGAAGTTCCTCCTCCAATGGAACGCTCAATCTCATCCGTAAGCCTTTGGTCCTTGGAAGCAGCAAAGCTTTTATGTAGGCTTTGTTCACTCAATCCAGCATTCGCACCTGATTTGCTGGCGCTAATATCGCGGCTCGTCAACTTCCCCTTCGCCGCCCGGAATAGAGGCCCGAGGGCAGGGAGCGAGGAGCATATTATTAAGATGTATCCCTCGGACATGCCTAAGATATCGAGGTATGGGACAGGATCTGAACATGTATCGTAAGCAATTGAATGGCCAAAACGTGGCTGACAAGATAACTTACAAGTCGGGTCTGTTTCTGATATAGCAAAGGATTGCCCAAGTGCAGATAATTTGATAACTGATGCAACAAACGCAAGGGAACTAAGGCTTAAAGCCGCCGCGACGGCGAGGCGGCTTCGTAACGGCATGTTCAATCGCATAATAAAAGGAATCGGATAGAAGGCGAAGAAAATATCGAGAAATGCGGAATAGGCCGAGGTGAAGTAAGCCAGGTTAGACATTACACTGATATCCGCGCAAGTTCCCCCCTTAATGCTCTTATCCCACCCAAATTCGACGGGATCGCATTGTTTAAACCACCAAACCGAAACTGCGAAGAAACATGCCTGCGAAGTGATTCCAAGCGTCCAGAATAACACCGCCGTCTTTGTACCGTAGTTGAGTATTCGTTTTAGAATGGCAATGATGGCAAATTTTGGTAGTGAAAATTGCCAGATTAAGACCGCATTTATTATGGCGTTGTATTTCAGTGCGTGTTTCTTCTGGTCGTCGCTCAATTCGCTCGCGTGTTTTCCAAGACCATACCCAGATGCTATTGTTACAAGTATGCAAACCACTAGACTGAGTATGAGGCAGAAGATGGTGATATAGTCGTCCAAGCCTAAACCCGCCCGTTGGTGTATTCCAAAACGCAAACGACATAGAATTCTAAGCCCAACGATAACTATACGAGAAAATACTGTAAGGATCGAAAGTCATCAGGGGAGTTGGTGGACATACTTGTTGTTATTCCGAGAACAGACCATAGGAATCTGTTGGCAAAGACATCGTAGTCATCTCGTCCAAGCTCAATCATTTTGACGGGTAGACTGGTAGTCGTGGCCGATGTCTGTCTCGCTAGGCAACCTTGTAAATTTCGAAATGACGCCCAGTTTGGTTATAAGGACTGTCGTCTATCGGAGGCAGAAGCGTCGAAGCAAGTTCTTGCCATAAACCCAGAAAACCACCGGATGCCCACGACACACCACCTCGTCAAGCCGGGAATTTAGAAGCGAGCCTGACTACTAATAAGAGAAAGAGGAAGAGTTGCCCCGACAAGTTAAGATAATACCTATGGTTCATTGGCCCACAAAACCTATACCTAACAGCATCATGCACTTCTTAGTGAGTGCCGGCTAGCTTAGGGACACAAGAGCCCCTTTTTTACCGTCAGTTCCACCACTCCAGATTTCGTTGCTATTGCGTATTTGGTCGTCTAACTCGCTGTCTAGAACTCGGGGTCTTTTTGAACTATCTTTCAGGGTCTGCAATAGTTATGCTGGATACTTCCTATGAACCACAAAGTCATATGGTAATTAAAATACCTGGCGAGCTTTTTACTTGATATAGTATAGAACGGGCGGATAGGAGTCTGTGCTACGATTAGCCTCCGGCATCCCGGACGACTAAGGCAAAATAGGCTTGATCCCGATTGGACCCAAGCGGTTTCGTCCACTCTAGTAAATCGGTTCCCCATCCCAATGCAGATTCAGACTTTGGCCAGAACCTGACGATTTCAAAATAAGCAAGAATCCCAAACCCGAGGCAAATCCCTCTTTTGTGGCAGTAGAAACTAAAAGAGACAGGTCATCGATAGCGTACTCTAGCAGCGACGTGAGCGGGTACGTCCACTGCACCGGTAGCACCAAACGGCACGCATTCTTATATATAGGACATTATCTTTTAACTAGCAACTCTGAAGCATACTTCCGTATGGGATTAGCGCTTGGCACTGATGTATGATGATTCCAAGGCTCCAAGTCCTTGGGTAACCGGCACGTGGCCCCGATGAACTTTCGTCCGTACCTTGTATCTTGATAGTTGATCCTCGTACTCCCTTTGAGGAAAGACAGGGCCAAGAAGGAGCCAACCCTAGAGCCTTAGCGGCCGAGTTATGTGCCAGGTATCCGCTGTTACGAGCTTGGCTACTGTTACAGACTGCATTATTCTTAAACAGTGCCGACGTAGACATGTGTCATCAATACCATCTGGCCACCCCTAACGCTTCGTATACCGTTTTATCGTTGTTTTCGGCGGTCATGATTGGCGCGGTTGTCGGAATCGTCGCACTACATAGAGGCTGAGTAACAAGTAACGGATATCGTGTAGCAGGTCACGCATAATACAAGCAATATTCCCGGGCACGAAGTAATCACCAACGAAGCGAAGAAATAGATGCTAAAGAATTATGCTCCATGTTCAATCTTGAGGCATATTCACGCCAATGAGTAATATTATGCATTCCTTGGCAATAAGAGGAGTTTTGATCACCAGATCGCAGCCAGGGTTTCCCCTGACCCACCCGGACATATCCTGAAATCAAGATCATAAGGCACATACCATAACCATCCTTTCAAGAAGTCGAATGGTACTTTTCCAACGATCATAGAAAATTATCAGCCATGATTTTACACCATATCCATGCTGATTCAGGAACGGCGTGATGGATGCACGCCTACAGAATTCCAAACCAAAAGCTCTACCCTGTCCACAGTTGCGCTCAGACGGGGAACCCCCCTTCGAGATAGCTGGAGACGGCGATAAGG
Source organism: Hypoxylon trugodes (assembly GCF_022578975.1). Lineage (NCBI taxonomy): Eukaryota > Fungi > Ascomycota > Sordariomycetes > Xylariales > Hypoxylaceae > Hypoxylon > Hypoxylon trugodes. Next base: position 734,951 of record NW_026250021.1, read on the forward strand.
TTACCTCCATACCCACCCGCTTCCTGGTTTTTCGGGTTGCAAATCAAGAAATGTATGCCAAGCCCACAAGTTTTTTCACGGAACATTCCTGTAGCCCAGGTACCGGGTTGTCGAGAAGGCATACAATTCAAGATAATATGAGTATTATATAATGCTTGAAGTATGGATGGAAGCGTTACCTTGACCTATACTGATTAAAATATGGACTTCAAGGATTAGCACAACCTTGCATATCTTTCTTCGGTCGACGGAATGGGTTAGATGAACTTCCCCATACTAATCGTGTGCCTGGGTATACCATGACTCGGTATTTTCAACAACAGTCTGCAGGGAAGAAGTAGTTGGTGAAATTAGTCCAAGAGCGAATTTCAAGTTTCATTGATTTTTGATATGGCTTGCATATAATAATATCCATCGAGAATGTGAGATTTCGTGTCGTAATAGCATTGAGCGGCGTCTTTCGTCCCCAGATATTCCGCAGCATTCGCTCTCACTTTCGGTGAGCCACTCGCTTACATATATACATCAGTTTTTAATGGAGGAACTGTTCACCATAACCGTTGTTCCCTCTCCGAGTAACATTCACCTCCGTAGCACGACCATATCCACATCCAGTGAAGAAATTGCCCTCCAACACAGGAGCAGGCCTTTCAATGACGGCTTTCTGTATTCTTTCCACACTAGCGAGGAATCGATCCTTTACAGATTCGTAGTTGGCATAAGTCAATTTGCCATCCTTCTTTACGAACTTGCCGCCGACTATGACATGTTCGATATCTCCGACACTTGCGTGTAGGATCACCGCCGCGACCGGGTCACGCCATCCTAGCAATGCCGGCGTGCGGCCGTCGAAAATGACGAGGTCTGCTTTGGCTCCGACTCGGATTACACCTAGGTCTGGACGTCGGAGCGCTAATCCGCCTTGTCGAGTAGCCATGAGGAAGGCTTGATTGACTGACATAGGGTTATTGACAGGAACCTCCCATTTATCGAGGACCTCATCAAAAAGGCGGGTGCGAGTTCTCTGGAGCCATAAGCGGGCTTGGGTTATCATATCCGTCGAGAAGGTCATAAATGTGTCGACGCCAATCGAGCCTTGATCTTGTATGAGATGCGAGGTAGGGTGTGAATGCCCATAGTGCATCTCTGATTCGGGCGTGATGGAGATAAACTGGTTGGTGGCACGAAGGATATTGGCGCCCGCGGCTGTAATTGCGGAGGCATGGGAGATCACGACAGCTGTGTCAGTGTTTAGGATGCCAGTGGGTTGAAGGATTTCCGGTGAGTTTTCGACTAAAGTAACAGTTAGTATATCCCCTTTAATCCCGTATAACTTGGCTAGGAGACTTACGCGCCCATGCACCGCCCACGTAATGGACTGTTAGAACTGGGATATTCAATTCCCTTTTCTCTATTAGCTCTTATTCAGCGCTATATTGGATCGCATTTTCGCTTACTTGACCACATTGACAATCGCCTCCTTATCTTCTTGCGAGGCGTGCGCCCATTGGTCGTACGCCGCACTCACAGTAGTTAGGTCGTCTGTGGGAGATTTTGTTTTTACTATCTCCTTAAAAGTAGTGATTTGATCTGAGAGCGGATACGTTTTGGTGCCCTGGAAATCATGACCCCAGAAAACCCTGGCACTGCTGTCAATTGATCCTTGTAGACCAGCCTTCGTCGTCTCGGGTGACCAGATGTGGTGAGCGTGGTCTAGAGTTGTTGTCACGCCGGCGTTGAGGGCCTCAAGCAAACCGGCGAGTTGTCCGATGTAAACATCTTCGGGTGTGAACAGGTATCCTGCGGCAGGGGAGCTATAGCGGAAAATGTAGTCGGCCAGGGTTGTGTTCGGAGCTAATGTCTTCAGTGCTGCTTGCCAGCCGTGCCTGTGTGTGTCTATGAAACCGGGCGAGATAATCTTATTCGTACAGTCGACGACCTCTGTACCCGCTGGCACGTCACTTGGATTGGGGGTATCGTATAGCGCCGCGATAGTGTCGCCCTTGATGAGTACCGCGCCGTAACGAATCACATCTAGTGATTGAGTCTCTTCTTTGTATGCTATAATGGTTCCCCCGGAGAGGAGAAGGGAGCTAGAAGGGGGTGCAGACGTCATGTTGATAGCGCCAAGGAATATCACCAAAAGAAATTATTGATTCAAGTTTGATTCAGTACAACCAAGAAGATTAGACAAGGGAAATATTCAAAGCACCAGCTTCTTTTACTAACATTATTTATATATCATACAGAGCTTCATGTTATGTTGGTTGAAGCTCCCCTTAAGAAAATATTTGTAAGCTGAATCTCGGCTTTCCATTCGTGGATAGAGGGCATTACTCACTAACAACCCGCTTCCTCGCGTCTGTCATCGCGATTATCTGCAAGCTGATTGTCCAGGATTAAATCCGCCCACACTATCCGACTGCACCCTAACTGACCGATTCAGCTCTACTAGCTCATCGATGTGACGACAAATGTTACGCTAATAGGTAATTCGCTGCCTCGCTCGCAAACGCGAAGCGCGACACCCACCTTAGATCGAGAGATGCAGTCATTCTCTGTTTGAGCTTCGTCCCACCCTGCCACCTTTTGATCTCGCGAGAGTAATGAGTAACAAGGCTCTGAGGGCCTCGCTACCAAAATAGCAATTACGAGATTGCTACGTGTTAATCCCAAACACATTTGCCAGATAAGGCATGGATGAGCGGTGTAGAAAAATGTTCGTAGGGAAGTTGAAGCTGGGATGGTCTAGCATTCCGAAGACCTGTCATTTCTATTGTGAAATTCTAGGACTTATGGCGGGGTCAGAGGAGCTAAATAGGGATTCACTGCTACCCCGCGGTGGGCATATCCCTTCCAAGGTTGTAAGGCTTAAGCCCACCTGTAAGGAAAGGCCTGTGCCACGTGCTTACAGCGGGCGTATAGCCGCTCCTCGCACCAATTAACTCGTTCAAGTAATTGATAGTCCTGTAATTCTTGAATAGCGGGTACAGTTCGCTCACTATTCCAGCACATAACCTGTTTTTTCGGCTTACTCTTATCGGTCGTAGCTCACTGAAGCTACCTCCCTAGAGCCTCTATATTATTGATTATAACACACTAGAGTATTGCCATACCTATCAAGATGGGGATATATCTCCATGGATTAACTTCATTAGATCGTTTCTTACTCGCCCACGTACGACTGCATTTAACTTCCATCTCATTTTTCTATATCATTTGTTCCTATAGTTGTAGAGTGTAGTCTGACTTATTCCACCGAGTTTCTGTTCTTTTCGACCTATGGCCTCCAACGTCCACAAGCCTAAAACGCCCGTAATCAAGACGGCCTCCAGCGCTAATAGGCCAATCCAGAATTCATCCAAAGTTGTCACCTTATAGCCCCCCAACAACCCTTCAAGATTCCACTTTAGCGACTCGTGTGGTATGAGTTGTGGCATCAGGAATTAAAATTGTGATCTCAATTCAGAGGTTGTGAATATCGAATAGGCCTATTGAGTCAATAATACACAGACATATACTTAAGCTTTCTATCGAGGAAAATTAGGGGGATAACTTACGTTTCGATATATGAGTGGGCATTGCTTTATAGGGCCGTACCGTAATAGCTTACGGGCGGAAATAGTGGTGTCTTATACGCTATGCAGCGTCCTAGATACACTATAGATATAGGTAAATCTCATGGCGCTTTATGACTCCACGCGAAGCAGCAAAACTGCAAGATTCGTCCTGCGATCTTTAAATACGCGGAATGTCTTATAGACAGCTACTACAATTATAAAATTGGACACGTTGGAAGATCATGTGCGAAGGATGTCTTAAGAATTAGGGTCTTAACACGTCATGCGGATTCCAAAATATGTGCACGGAATCTGCGGGGGTTATGGAAACCAACGTACCGGGAAGGCCATTTATAGCATCAAATATATTTTAATAACGGTTCGGTGGCTACATATCGGTACATCGTTGGCGCCCATGATGCCCGCATAAGCACCTTAACTATAAATTGTTACTATCGCACTTGTACTTCTCGTTTTACGGAAATGAATTTGCTTCTTCTTTATTTCGAAGGTAATAAGGGGAAAATAAGGGAGACGATAATGATTCCCTGGTGTTGTTCAGAACGGTACGGTATGTTGGATGAGCGCAATCCATTTTAACCGACTTATTAATGCGCTTGCACTTAACGGCGGGGTCGATCACTGATTTCTAGATTTTAATTAAGATCGGTTAGATTTAAACTAACAGCTATTCCCAATTTCAATATTGAGGTTGTAGCGTTCTTTGGGAAGATCCACGGAAATGTCGCAACACGTGGTCCGTTATCTCTATTCTGGGAGAAGAGGAGTTGGCAGAAGTTGCTAACTATGGTACAGAGTATCAAAGTTCGTGAATCCGAAATGTCATGATGCATCGCGAGGCGCCGTAAAAAAAGTTGAGCGTTCCCTTAATGATACATCCCGCAAACCAAATACCAAAACTCCACGCCCCATCAACGTTAATTGTGTTTATGGTCGTTTAAGACATAGTTATCATTCACGACTTTGGCCGATTTAGCTTTTCGCGTTCTCGTGTATCCCCTCCTATCGCTCTCCACCATACGTCGCATCCCCATCGCAACGCCCTCTCCGCTGCTCCGCTCGGTGTCATGGCTGGTCGGACATCGAGGTAGAAGACTGGCTCACCCGTCTCTTCAGGTGGTCCGGAATAGTAGTCGATAACGTAGCGAACTTCTTTGCGCTGGCCGTTGATATCTCGGGAAACGTACCAGTCGTGTCGATCAAAAGGTGGTTCAGTGCTACGATACTCATTAGCGCAGCTTCTTGTAAGAAATGCCAATTATATCTTACCCAAAGGCTCCGGGATATATCCAGCCCATGACTTGGAACATGGCCGCCTTGGGTGTCATATCCTGTGGTCGACCTTGAAATCTGACTAGGCTTGGACTTAAGTCTTCCACCTCTTTTTCGTATCCGTACTTCTTTACCTGGGTTTCGAAGTTCTGTTCGCCATGGCTGCACATGCGCCAACCCTTATATAAACCGCCGGAAAACCGTCTCTCCCAGTCCATAATCTCGGCCCAGGCTCCTTCGTTTAAAAAGTTGTGTACGCTCACCATACTCTCAACCGCGGTGACATCCGTGTCCGTGTAACCTTTGCGCAGGAGGGCATTATACATCTGTTGGGGAGATGGGTATTCCCAATTCCCATCGCCATCACCCCTCGGAATCGTTGAGGGCTCTCGTGAGGTGGGAAGCACGTGCGTTTGGTCTGGAGCGGGGGCTTGTGATATTTCTCGGAACATGTAGTTGAGAGGGTTCAACTTCGATAGTGTAGATGATGATTCGTAGTCTTTCTTAGATTCTCTTCTGCATTCTTTCTTCCACTCATTACGTTCTGTTGATGAACCATGGGGCACTGGACATGCTGAGGGGGGGTCGGCGGCGGACAGGGTATGCTTCACGGGACAATAGCCCGGGGAAGATGTTATCGCGTCGGCTGACTTTTGGTGTTTGTGCATTGGACATCCTGGCTGATTATATGAACGGTGGTTAGAAAACACCGCTGGTGTTCGGATTTCAAGACAACTTACAGGGGGTGATCGGCCTCCAAATCCATTTTGAGATTCAGTGAAGGAATGATGCGATAAAGAATGCGATTGGGTCTTTGCCTGAGGCCCATCTGCCCAGAACCAACCCATGACTAAAGTTCGTTTGGATAAGTCGAATGGAGAAAAAAATAATTAGGATACTATAGGACAGATATAAGGAATTAGAACTGAAATAGGATTATGGAAATACTATTTGTGATGGCGTTATCGTTGTCTTCAATTGATTCGACTTTTTTTTTTCATTTGCCGCGCTCGGTTTTCCGAGGCTGACTCTGACTTAATTATGGAAACATGGAACCGGCACGCGCCGAAAAATCCCAGATAGCTGTGTTACGTAATATTATAGTGCACTATCGATAGTCACATGGCGTCAAAGTTCTCGGTGTAGAACGACCGGGATTTTGCCGTCTTCGGTTTAAATTGAATGTACTACGTCACAACCATGGCTTGATTCTTCGCCCATGTTCCCAAACCAAATTTCACGATTCTCGTAGCATCACTAAGCTTTAATACCTGCACCAGCATTACTTGTACCGATGATATGATCAATTCCTTGTGACTAATATCATAGGGACTGCCCATCATGATAATTCATTCCTATCTTCCGTTATAATTGTAGGTTTCACACTCATGAGAGATGCGACCGGTCATCTTTTTTGGCCGGTTCTGCATTCGCCGGAGTTCTCCTCGGTCTACCAAATCTGCGACCAACCTTGGACGATGGCATTCGACATTTCGATCTCAATTCTTAGGACAATCACCATGGCGAAATCCTCGATTAAAAACAAGATTATTAGGAGCTTCAGCTAATATTGCCCTCGGGACTGTGGCCTTTGTCTCACTATCTGAGAAAGACAATGAAGATACGGAACAAACGGCTGAAGGTCGTATGCTCAAAGTATCACGAGAGGAACTAAGAAAAAAGGTCAGTGAAGATGAAGAAGGTATATACCGGCTCGGCCACAAATTGGTCCTCCTTTTCGACTTCTATTTTTGGGAACCTCTCTGTACCGGCGTCAGGTTCGTCGAACTTGTGTTCATATTCATACCTGTCATATTTGCTGTCCCAGCCGTATGGATTGGAAGTCGCCAGCCGGACCGCGATCACGAGAGATCTGGTACCCTCTGGTGGTATCATTTCTTGGTGAAAAGCATGGAAAGGGCTGGTCCGGCATTCATTAAGGTGCGCCAATATTAATGTGATTGTACTTTGTCAAGCAAACTGACAAAGGTACTCAATGAATAGCTCGGTCAATGGGCAGCCTCGAGAACCGATATTTTCCCTACCGAAATGTGCGATATAATGTCGAAACTTCATTCCCATGCGCCCGCCCACTCTTTAGAAGCGACGATGCGAATAGTCGAAAAGGCGTTCGACGGCCGGAGATTCCAAGAAATATTTGAAGAGTTCGAGGAGACACCTCTAGGCGTCGGCGCTATCGCGCAGGTATACAAAGCGAAATTGAAGCCAGATCTTGCAGCCCCAGGCGACGTTGATGTCTTGGAAAGTCGTAGTAATCTTCGGCGGAATGTACGGCGGAAAGTGGATACTGTGCTCAAGAGCATGCCCAAGAGGGTTCCATCGTCTTATGTTGCCGTCAAGGTTTTGCACCCACGAGTCGAGCGAACGGTTAGACGCGATCTTCGTATCATGGTATTTTTCGCTTCAGTACTCAATATTATACCTACTATCGAGTGGCTGTCACTCCCCGATGAGGTCACCCAGTTTGGGGAGATGATGAAATTACAGCTTGATCTGCGAATCGAGGCCGCCAACTTAGCCAAGTTTCGAAGAAATTTCAAAGACCGTACCACCGCATGGTTCCCATTCCCATATCTAGAGTTCACGACTCGGGAAGTCTTAATTGAGGAGTTTGCGCAGGGTATACCGCTAGCGGACTTCCTAGAGAATGGAGGTGGGGTTTTCCAACGAGACATCTCCCAGGAAGGTCTGGATGCATTCTTGCGCATGCTGCTTATCGACAATTTCGTGCATGCGGATTTACATCCAGGGAACATTATGGTGCGCTTTTATCAAGCGTATCAACCAGATTTGAGTCTACGCAACTCATCTAACGGCCAAAAACCGCACCCCAAGGACCAGGCCGATGTTACGGAGCAAGTGCTTGCGCGACTCCGTCCATTCCGCAAGAGGAAAGATCCCGCAGCTTGGGAGGCGGAATTGAAGAAGATTGACCAGGAAGGCTTCAGACCTCAGTTGATTTTTATTGATACTGGTCTGGTTACAGAGCTTAATGCCACAAACCGTCAAAACTTCCTAGATCTCTTCCGTGCTGTTGCTGAGTTCGACGGGTATAAGGCTGGTCATTTAATGTGCGAGCGCTGCCGACAGCCCGACGCTGTCATCGACAAAGAAGTATTTGCTTTAAAGATGCAACATCTCGTCCTAAATGTTAAGAGTTCTACACTCGCTTTGGGCAATGTCAAGATTGGGGACATTTTGCAGCGGGTCCTTGATATGGTTAGACAACACCACGTGAGGCTAGAGGGCGATTTTGTCAATGTCGTAATCAGCATTTTACTTCTCGAAGGTATCGGTCGCAGCCTTGATCCCAATGTGGATCTACTCAGCAGTTCGTTACCAATTCTCAGGCAATTGGGTGCACAAAGCGGAGCCGAGATGATGAAGGGCGGTGATTTCTCCATGTTCTTCGTTTGGGCAGGATTAGAAGCGAGGAGATTCATGAAAGCCAGCATTGAAGATGTAAGCTCAATCACCCCGACGCATGACCATAATCGCGTAGATACTAACCTCTTGTATAGGTGGAGAGATGTGTTAAATACGATTTGTTATCACCAAATGTCTAATTTATGTACACGGTTGGGAATAGATATGGAATTGCATATATCGGCGTTAACAGACGACATCGGACTTAGGAGCAATACCACTCTTCGGAAGGAATATTTCGTTATAGATGAACGTCAAATCATACTAGCTAGAACTGACAACTCGCTAATAGCAAAAGCAATCATCTACTACATTAACATACATCCCATTATACGTCTCTATTTCAACTGTGTCGCGAGCTGAGTGACCTGGTCGAGTAGGTCCTGGGACTCCTTGGGAGCATTCTTCAATACCTTGTCGCGAAGGTGATCGACCTGAAGACCAGCAGCCGTCGGCGGGTTGCCCTGTGCGGTTTGGATACGGCTGACCTGGAACTCGAGGAAGAACTTGGGCACCTTGATCGCCAAAGAACCTCCAACACTGCGAATGCCAGCCTCGGTCGCCTGGTACACATTCAATTGGTCTTGGAAGGTGGCCAGGTCTGAGTTGGCGAGAGGGCTAGCGGTCGCAAACTTAGATAGTGCGAACTCGAGAGGTGTCTGTTTCGATTGGCTGAAGTCGATAGACGAGAAAGTCGTCGACCCGGATGTCACATCCGGTACACCCGAAATAGTCGTTGCAGTCTTGTCGCATGTTACAGTCGACGCGAGATCGTCTACGATGTCGGCGGTCTCTTGAGGCAAGGTTGTGCTGCCGATGACGAAGCACGCATTTTGCGCACTTTGGCGCGCGCTGACGACGACACCATTGCGAAGGGGGATCACAGTACTCGACGTGACGAATGGGATCTTCGGCGCGGCCGCGGCGGTGCCGGCGAGGACTGCGGCAAGAGGGAGTGAGGCACGCATTGTGGTGGTTTGGGGGTATTGGTGATATTAAGGCGACGGTATGTATTTATAAAAAGACGAAACGATCGACAGAGAAACGAAGTCTAGTACCAGACGAGAACGAATGAATGGGTATGCGAAGAAACGAAAAACCCCTTCCCAGAAGGATGACGATATCGAGAACCAAAACAAAAAGTGAGAGATGACGGGAAGAACGTCGATCATGATGAAACGGGCGCCCTCGTGGTTTTTATCATCAACGGAACACGAGGGGAGATCTAAAGAATCAGATCACCAAGACCACATTTTGGTCTTTTCGTCTCATGTCTGATGGGTCTCGGTTTGAGACCCAGCTTGGAGGTTCCATTGCCTACCCCGGATGTCCTCTTGGAATACGACAGCTTTGTTATCTTATTGGTTAACTGTAGGGCGTTGACCCCAGACATCGCAAAGAGCCTCAATGGCGATCCCCTGGTTAGGGGGGACTGGGTTTCACTATAGCCATTGACCAATCAGAGGCTAAGGTTCTGTGTGATCTACAAGACCCCTGCTATGTCCGTAAGGGTGCACCCCCACTATCTCAACCCTTCCATCTTCACTTTCAATCATTAACCTCATTTTTATGTCAGCGAAATTCTTATATTTCGTTTCTCATTAATCTAAAGCGCATATGTCCAGCTTTCTAACTACCGGTAAAATCTTGTCTGCGCTAACTGAAGATAATCTGAGGGAGTTGATGGAAAAGAAGACAGCAACCATCTAAGACGCCAAGCATATATATCGACGCCAGCGACACTCATCTCATACCCCATCTACCACACCTCTTAAATGGGTAAATGATTGTGAACTCAAAATTTAGGGGAGGAGACCCAAAAGGCCAAGACCGACAGCCTTGAGAAGGTCGTCGACGATGAACTTAACAGCGATGAGTAGACCATCAACAACCTTGTCAAGAGCCTTAACAAGCTTGACGAGACCAAGGATGAGAGGAACTAGGTGGATCAAGACGGGCCCTACGTTTTCGCACATTAGTATAGTCCTCGAGCCTTAGATTGAAGTGGGGTAAACTTACCGAGGCCGAGCTTGATAAGGATGAACTTGACAGTGCCCAACAACTCGAAAAGGATGATGGAAACAGTCTTGAAGATGTCTTCCTTGACGAATCGACCCTCTAGAATGGCACGCTTGGCGATGCTTACGGACTTTTCCAAGAGATCCGAGATTGCGTCGAGTTGAGGAGCGATAGAGTCGGCAGCGACCTGGGCATCAGCCTCGGGAGCGCCATCCGCAACCGGAGTCAAAGTCGAGTCTACTTTTTGTTAGACACTGCGAAGATTAATGCTTCATAGGACTACTTACTGATCTTGCCGGTCTGCTCCTGGATTTGTGTGAACAGAGCCTCCAAGCTCGTCTCAATGGCGTCGATGTCCTGGCGCTTCTCAACGCTGGTCTTGACGGTGACGGGGCTAGCAATGGTGGTAGCAAGGAAGCCACCGAAGGCAAAGAGGGCAAGGATTGAGGTCTTCATTTTGAAGATAAGTCGAAGTCAAACTGAACTTTGAGATTCAAGAAAGATGAGAGAGCTGGGTTGTGCTGGAGACTGTTCCTATCGCTAGTGATGAACAAAAGTCGACATTTCTGGGAACCTACCGTTCTATTTATGCTTTTCACGGCGTATCCCATTTCACCCTATTTAATGATTGCTCTAGATTGCGTGCTTCGCCGGAGGCAGAATCACCTTACACCTTCATGCACCCCTTCAAGCAATCTCTCTGACGTTTCTCATATGAAGGCTAGGCGCATAATCCTGCGGTATGACGTCGAGATCCTAGGGCGAATCTCCCTACAAGCCACTGAGTATCGGCATCTTTAATGAAGCAATTCAATATAGATCAATAAAATCTATCAGCCAGAAATAACCTCCTTGCTAACATGATGGAGCTCGGATTTTTCATTGGATGACTAAGAAGATTCTGCTACTAATCAACGGATATTATGCCCGAAATCCGAACGACAATTCTATAATCTCGGGATACGTTCCACGTTACATAGACAACAACGTAGTAGATGATATTAAGTGCTCGTCACGGTGAAGGTGGTGTGACCTGTGACTTCATTGGTCATGGCTCCTTTTACCCCTGGCTTTGCGTGCTGGTACGCAATTTTGACAACGTCTTCGTCGGGAGTCAATTCTACCAGTAATTGACCTGAACATAGCCCCGTTTTCGTATTAGTCGAGATTTGATGTGGTATTAAGTATATTTATCGTATGCTTCGTGATGTCAATGATTTTACGAGGTAAATGACCTCAATTTCTAAGCCACTTTGACTCAACACAATAGACCTGGGACCTGACGATCGCAGCTGTCAATTTTAAGCTTCTTTCTTCTCCCCACCGACGATCCCATAAATGCCGGTCGATCAACTCACTAGTTGACTTGTGTAGGTTGGATACTATATTCTTATTTGAATGAACAACTCAACAACTCAAACAGAGACACTATTGATCAATTCAAGACTGCCTACTATCGAAGATACCAAACTTTATCGAAATTGGTTTTCGTTCATCCATATTATCTGTATTACCACGGTGGGAGGCGCTATTCCTTAAATTTGCCACTTATAGCGGCCATCTCCGGGCCGTCGATGGCGAGGGAGTTCAAAATCTTGAAATGTACCCAGCTTATCCATGTCAGCGAACCAACAGTGCAGATTCGCGCATTAAGGCAGCTTCTAGCTATTGTAACATAAAGCTGTATAAGGGCCTACATATCTCGTACGTAATGAAATCTAGGTACCCGGAGAGCCGCATATTAGATATCTGCAAGCTAATCAATTTATCCAGCCCCCTACGAATTGGAAATATGCGGGGTGCGTCAGACCTGAAGGTAAAAGCAACGTCAAAACAAGTTACAAGATCTGTTGGCTACAGACCGGGTCGAGTGAGTTCTTTGCCGTACCGATTTTGGTCGAATGCTGGTACTAAGCACGCCTTGCCTCGACATCATTACATCAATTCTACTACGAGAACGCCTGTATGACACATCAGGTGAGGGGAACACTGCGATGAGCGTCGTAGGGATCAGTTATTCAAGAAAATAACCTTTTTATTCCACCAATAACTTAAATTTGAGCTAAATGCGACTATTGGATAGTAAACGCCTATGTTTAACCATTCTGTTGTCGGCGAGGTTAGAAGTCATGAAAGACGGGGCATGGCACGGCTAATAACCGACTGAACGGCTAGCCTAGTAAAGTAGCCCACCACACCGATCGATCGAAGATTTCTGGGCTTGCAACCATGGTACTTGTATTATTGCCTACCAGGGTTTGGTGTGGCTGCAGGAAGTAGGATGAGTCTAGGGGTATCCCGATTATGAATTCAGCCATAAAATGGCGTCTCCCCGTGTCTATTAGCTAAGCTATCGCCGACAATGATAAAGCGGCATTCCATTGTTTACTAACTGGCGTCGACTCACCGGCTGAGCTCCCGGCTATAACTGCTCGCTAGCTGCATGGACGAGTAAACAAGGCCTTTCTTCTACCGCCTTTATCCGGTGAGAGCTGAAAATAGCTACAGAGCCTCGGTATCGCGAGTTTACAACCTAAGATCACATCAGGCCATCTTCCGTGATACAGAAATTGGAATGGGATAGTTCATGAGAGCGATTTTTCAGCATACGCCCCCTTGAACAAGACAGTTCCCTATTCTTCGAAAGGGCTTACTCAAAATGCGACGAATTCTAAAAATAATGAGACTTCGGAAGACAAGCACCTCTACCTGACACAAATAAGGATATACATCCCAACGATTCCAATAATATCATTACGGCTAACGCGAACAATTGTATTTTGTAACCTGATGGAGCTTTGAGTCTACTTCGGCCCTTTTATGCCAATGAGCATCAGACGACGAGACGTTGTATGGCAATGCTGTTCGGAACGGACCATCCTATCTAAATTAGTTGAATCGTTTGAAAGCGGTTATTTAGTCTCCACATACTGTCATATTCTGAGAACAATTAATAATTTTCAAGATCATAATCTGTAACAGAAACAGATTTTATTATTTATTGCTCTACAAACATCGAAACACGTCATGGCGAAAACAAAATTCGAAAAACTCCTATCCCCATACCCCATTCTATCCGTTTCACCTACCTTGGCGCCACTAATGCTCGAAATATACCTAGGTACCTAACTTATGCACTGTAGATTCTCTGGCCGTATCTTAACCCCGTTGAGCTCCCCGTACATATCCTCTTTTTCAGCCCATAGCCGCATCCACCATATGGGCACGAATCCTGATGAACATACAAAGCCATCTCCTCGACCCCAATTAAACATGCGAGATACCAATTCTTTCTGGTCAATGAGCCTCTTCTGCGCTTGCTCAACGTGGATCTCCGCTTGAACAAGTAAACGATCTCTCCAATTCCTCCACCGGTTGAGGTCCCTCCAAACTAAGAAGTGGGTCTTGGCCTCTTCTTCAAGTATGTAGATAGTCTCGCACTCTTGAAACAACACCTCTTCCCATTCATATAACCTTTCCCAGTCTTCCCGGTACCAATCATCCCAATTCCGGTCGATTTCATAAATGTCATTGCTCCATGTGGCAGGGCAGTAACTTACAGGGTAGTCCTCCGGACAGCCGAAGTACTCCAGACGCTCGTGCTTGTGCTCTAGCACAAAATAGTCGCATTCTTCTGGTTCGTGATCGTCGTCGTCGTACCTCAGCCCCGCATCGCAGCATGTGATTTCAACAATCGGCATGCAACAGCTATGATACTCGCATGTCGGATACCAAGTGTTCAGAAGCAATTGCCCAGGCGGCGGATGCGAAAGTTCGCATTGGTGGTACCTTGTGCGCCGTGGGTTGGCGTAAACTTCTTGCTGCTCCGCGAATACGTCACATATCATTGGTATACGCACATCGTGGTGCATCTGATGGATAATGATCTTCCGACACATCTTCGCTGAGGCTTTGCCTAGTAGCTACCTCAACTGGCTAGCTCAAGGTTGGGAGAAGGGGTCTTGGGCCTTAATATGCTTAACCCGACCTGGGCTCTATGTTATACCAAGGCCGGCTTGGTTGGCACCAGGTGGGAATTATAAAACTGAGTGGTGTCGTTGTCGTTGATTTAAACCCTTACTTGGTGTAAGGGTTATCTTCTATATACGGCCTGATAGATGCGGTGGTTTGGGCAAGCGGAGGAGTCACGAGTTCCTCGGGAATTTCAAAAGAAGCAATACGAGCGGACGACATATTTTAAATTGACATTAATACAAGCTAATAGTTTTGGATTGTTCGTGTCCAATTGTGTTCTTTCTAGTAGTTCTGCAACGATGGGCTTTATTATCGGTGTCTTTCATGATGTGTCTCGCTTCCAATGCAGGGTCCATTTTATTCCGGGACCCGATTCATCCAGAACAATCCATAAAGAATTGTCTGAAACTGTTTATTGTTGTTTAGGTAAGAAAGAAAAGGATGGTAATTTCCCAAGTATCGGCGAGGCCATCTGGAAATCTGGTTGTTAATGAGATCATACATATAGAAAAGCTACCTTCAATCAGACATCAACATCGTCAAGTTGTTGGATTGGATATTCGCGTTGAAGAATAATGTATGTAGGTGTCTCGCGAGGTTTACCACGTCATTTATTAAATAGAGGTCAAACATAGGAGGAAAACAAACTAGTAGTAACATGGTAATAACGGCATTCAATGTGTGCTCGTCTATACTGAATCGCTTTGTTTGGATAATAGTGTAGGGGTACGCTCAGGTGCGTACCTAGGGTACCTGCCATGGCTTATTGACAAATCACGTGAGATAATTGTGTCATAATGATGACGTAACATTGCATCGGCTCTACGATGTTCCGACGGAATTATGGAATCTCCGGTTTGTTTTTAAAAAAATGTGCGCAGTCCGGGTTTAACTTCGGATTTCCCCAATACATACAAAATATATAATCTAGACGACATAGGAAAACGCGTTTACGCAACGATACTATATACAAAAAAATTGTCTACCTTCCTGACTCATAATATACAACTAGCATGAATATCAGACTACCCGAAACCCTATAATACTAGGCGACTTTGAGGGTCCGACGAGAATTCGGACATCGCTTGACAAAACTGATCAATAACACGGTCGGCATCTTCAGGATGAAGCTTATTACTCGAGACAGCGAATTGAACCAAAAGCTTATCCTTCACTGGATACGTAATGATGTGGAAGTGGGGTTGAATCCCAAGATCAATTGTCTTCCATTGCGACTTCGTCCCTTCAATCGACCCTGATAAATCAATATTACCGTCCTGATGCGTGAGAACGCTGCCGAAGTCCGTGTCGGGTGACCATGTAGTGGCATTCTTCAGTATATCCTTGAAGTCCATGTTGGCAAATGGCATGGCACGTGTGTATTGGCTCTGTACGTGAGCTAGTAGGTCTTGCACGGCCCAATCATCTTCAATCGCCACTCTGAAGGGAGAAATGGTGATACAAGGGCCTGAAATGCTATCGATATCGTGTAGCGGTGCATCTCGTCCGTTGATGATATGGCCGAATACAACATCTTTTCTCTTGGCGGCTCTTGCCAGGACGACGGCCCAAGCAGCTTTGACCAGAGACGCCACAGTGATCCCCTCGGGGACGGAGGGACGTGGAACTTCTCTTAATGGCTTCACTAAGAATTCTTTCTGCGTATCGTTTCGTGGAATTTCGCATAATGTCTGGCTATTCGTCATTTCAGAATTATTTAGATATTCCTTCCAGAATTCGTGAGCTTTTCCGGACTTTTGATTCAAACGATAATGAAGGTAACGTGCGAAGGAGCTGGAGCCTGATTCCAATTGGTCACCATTATACGCCGAAGTCAGATCTTTCGAGAGCAAGGGGAAGGATCCTCCGTCATATTGCGCATGGGTCATCCTAATAATCAACATGTGCTCCGCCCTAGATCGCGAAAGCAAGTACGGCTGGAAATGCAAGGACCCGAGCTCGACTGGCGTGGCTGCAAATTGAGAACACAACTTTTCTGAGTAATCCCATAATTCCTCTTCACAGTTAAGCCGCTCCATTTGGAATGTCGCCTCACGCAAAACCACTTGGAGAATGTCATCGTGGTAAGGTACGAACGCCGTACGAAGAATAGCATGCTTGCGAACTAGAGCATGGCAAGCCGCCTCGAGTTGTTCTGGATCGACAGAAGTACCCATGTGAAGACGACTGTACGTAACATTCTTCCCTCGAATAAGGGAATTCTGGAGTTCGGTAGCAGGAAGGATGTCCTCAACATCCCCGGCCTTGTATTGTTGTGCTATATGCGCGAGGTGTTTATCGAAGAAGCTTTCGAGATCGCTGATACCCAATAACGATCCGGGTCGATATTCCCTAGAATTAGAAGATACTAAAGTCGTCACAACATTGGCTAGTTCGGAGAGGACTGGGTAACGGAAGACCTGTGATACTGGAAGATGTATCCCTCTTCGACGAGCAATGCCCGCCAATCTGATCGCCACAATAGAATCTCCGCCTAGATGAAAGAAATCGTCATCTGCGCCGATATTCTCCTGCGAAACTTTGAATACTTGCGCCCATAGAGACTGCAGCAAGGTCTCTTTTTCGGTGTTTGGCTTCCTCTTCGTACCATGACTACCAGAGAATGCTTGTATTTGGTCTTGGGAAAGCATCGTCGCTTCCTGTCGTAATCTCTTCCGATCTGTCTTCTCGCTACTATTGCGAGGAATCTCCGCTACTTGCAAGAAAACAGCGGGTACCATGTACTTAGGAACCACGGCACTAATCTTGCGGGTTGCTGCCTCGCATTGACCCAGGAATTCTTCATTCGGCACCTCAAATAGGGTGTCAGCGAAGTGGCCTTTTGAGCTAGTAACATTGGCAATAAATGCCATGAGTGTAGGAGGCCCTCCTTGTGGCACTACCACCTCGGCTACCACTTCAGTGACGTTTGGGAACGAATATCGTAAGTGGTGTTCTACTTCGCCCAATTCAATTCTTTGGCCCCTTAGCTTAACCTGTGTATCTCGTCGTCCAAGGAAACGGAGTGTTCCATCGGAATTATACTGAACCAAATCTCCACATCGGTACAGCCGCGAATCAGTATCACCCTGTCGGAATGGGCCGAGCCATGATGGATTTGTGAGATACGCTGCTGCGGTCTTCTCGGCATCACGAAGGTAGCCTCGTGTGATTATAGCACCTTCAACTACCAGCTCACCGGGCGCGCCGATGGGCGCGAGGCGTGACGGATCGGACGGCAAAGTCACCCATCCGACGCCTCCCGTCACGAAACCGAGATTTCCTAGCTTCCAGTCGGATTCGGTAATAGGACCGGCTGCACACATGCTAGACTCGGCGGGGCCATACGCCGAAACAAGGTGTACTTTCGACGCCCACGTGCGGACATTTTCTTGCGTAATCGCCTCGCCTCCAAGGTAGATAGTACGCATGCAAGGAACACTATCAGGCTCCAGCAGCGCTAGGAATGAGGGCGTCAGTAGAGCCCAATTCACCTTGTGTTTGTTGATGAAAGGTACGATATCATTCATGCGATCAAATTCGGATGGTATGCAAATACAGCCACCGTACAGCAGGGCGCTGAAGATTTCATAAATGCATGCGTCGAAAGCATATGACGCGAAATGGAGAACGCGAGTATCCTGGCCAAGACGTGTCTCTTCAGCGTAGCCACGAATACTAGTTGCGAGATTGACATGCTCCATGACAATTCCCTTCGGTTTTCCGGTGCTGCCCGACGTAAATACGATGAAAGCAACGTCATGGGGGCCTACTGGAGAAGTTGACAGATCTTCCGCTCGAGGCTGTTCGCCTTCTATGGGCACTGTTATGAGCGTAGTATTTTCGAAGACCATAGACTCTTTATGAGCTGGAGAAGCGAGAATGAATTTTGCCTCTGTCCGATCCAGAACGTCTTGGATTCGTCCTCTGGGATGCGTCGAGTCGACATTAACGCATGTTGCACCTAATCGAAGAAGCGCTATCATGGTGATGATGACGGATTTGGACCTGTCGAATAACAATGGGACTAACGATCCTGCTTCAATACCGCGGGATTGTAATTGCTGCGCTAAAACGGCGGATGCGGTATCGAGTTCCTTGAACGTCATGTCGCCATCCCAAGCTGAGATTGCGGTAGCATTGGGATGAGTGATAGCGTGTTGCAACACTACATCGTGCAAACAAACATCCCAAGCTGGTGGGACGACTGCGTTCCACTTCGCTAGCTGCTGTCGGTCTTGAGGGCTGACGAGGTCCAATTCGCCTAGTCGAAGGGATTGTGATTGACTCTGGGATAGCTGGCGCAACACATGCTCGAATTGTTGAACCATTCTCGTCGCTACCGCTGGCTCTACGATTTTGTTATCGTAGCTCACCGCGACGATTAAGTCGTTTTCACCTTTTGCCGGGAGATGGCATACAAGAACGAAAGCATAGTTGGAGAACGCTCCGTAATCTTCGTGCTTGGTCCGAGCACTTGCGAGAAGCTCGTTGCCAGCTGAGCTTGCCGGGGCTTGAACAGCTAGATGGCATTGGAAGTCGCAAGCTTTTGCTGCTTCTCGACTAAGGTGGCGCATGTTTTGCATTCCGAATTGTTGGTACGGCATCATGGCTACGGTCTTTTGTTGGATTGCACCTAAGGCTTCTCGGACCGTGTCATTTTCGCGGACATGAGTGCGCACTGGGAATGTGGCGAAGGTTGGACCCGTAATATCTTCGATCCCCGCGACAGGGGCACTACGTCCGTTCACAGTTAAACCATATATAACGTCCTCAGAATCAGTGTAACACGACATCACCACAGCCCAAGCTAGACGTATAGTTGTTGATGTTGTAAATTCGGTTGATTGGTGACCTATTCCGGAGATAACGTGTTCAAGCGAAGAACTTGGATTGGGGATGTATCGAGACGACGGTAGAACAGGGAAGATAGGCGCGTTGAGGCCCTCGAATTCGGATTTCCAGAAATTGTCAGCCCCTTTAGTTGTCAACATGTATTCGATGAACCGATTATACGGCTGTGGAGACGGAGATATGCCATCATACGCAACTTGGGCTTGACTCCATAGTTTTGGCAGCGACGCGCCGTCGTATAGTGAGTGGTGAAGGGTTAGATGGAACTTGAATGCTTTCTGGGAAACGTTCTCTGGTTTGATCAGCGCAAAATGCACCAGCTGATCTCCCATTCCCATGCTGGATGTTTTAATCTGCTCTCTGGATGCCTCTTCATTGTCGAAGGCCTGCCAGACAATTGGACTCCGGACCACGACTTGGAGGAAGTCGGATTCATCCGACTGGATAATTCGGGTGCGGAGAATGGTATTAGCGATTGCCGTGGCATCCCATGCGGCAACAAACCTATCCATATCGAGGTTGTCGGCGAGCTCATACTCAAATGTCGCAATGTAATGGCCTGGGAGTTTAGCGACCAACGCGACAAGGCCTGCCTGTAACGGCGTGCAAGGGTATAAATCCTCTACTTGGTCGGCTGAGATCCCACATTGCTCTGCTGCAAATTCAACTAGAGCATCTTTATCGGATTTATCGTCCACAAGCGTGAAAGGTGCGATTGTTATATCGGTTGATGCTGTGATTTGAACGGATGCAGCGGCTAAGTCACATAGCTTAGGATGATTAAAGATATCGGCCATATTGATGGTGTAGCCTGCCTCTCGGGCCTTGGGAATTAGCGTCATGGCTAGTAGGGAGTCACCTCCAAGACGGAAGAAATGGTCGTCAATGCCGACATCGCTAACATTAAGGCCAAAGACACCAGCGAAAAGCTTTTGGAATTGTTGCTCTGCTTTGGTGGATGGTGCTCTCTTGACTGAGTTCATCGAAGTGAAAAAGTTGATGTCCTCGCGCGTAAAACTAGCTGCAGCAATTCTCACTGCTCGCCTATCAGTTTTGCCAGTCTTTGTGAGAGGTATTTTCACGAGAGGGATGAATATTGTTGGAACCATGAACACGGGCAAGACGCCATCTAGTCGTGACATTGTCATAATTACAGCTTGTTTGAAAGGATCATCTGGGGCCCCAAAGATTTCCGATTTGGTTTCTTGCGGCACTTTCTCATCTTCGTCAAGATAAATGAATGCCATTAACGCTGGCGGTCTATCGTCATCGGTGGATTTGATCACCTCGGCGATGGCGTCTTTGGCATGCGGGAATATTTGTCGCAGATGATATTCAACCTCGCCGAGCTCAACTCTTTGACCCCGGAGTTTGACTTGCGTATCTTTACGGCCAATATATCGCATCGAGCCATCATCAAGATACTGGATTAAGTCGCCTGTCCTATAGAGGCGCCCTGTAGCATTCGGCCGTATTTCTCGCAACCAAGATGGATAATCTAGGAATGAGGCTGCCGTTTTGATCGGGTCGCCTATGTATTCACGACCAACAATGGGGCTTTCTACCAGCAACTCGCCGACTGTCCCCACTGGGACTAATTTTTCATGGTCTTGAGGATCGGCAATCCAACAAACAGCACTAGTTGGAAGACCGATATTATTAGGATCCCTTTCATTGTCCACAAACCGATTAAGAGTGGTTAAAATAGCGCATTCAGCCGGCCCGTAGAGGTTCAACAGATGAGCATGGGGCTTCCACTTCGTGATGTCTCCTGGCGCAATTGCCTCTCCACAAAGCACCAATTTCTTAATGGAGGGTACTGCTACGGGGTCGATGATTCGGGTAACCGAAGGCGTTAAGCAAGCCCAGTTGGCCTGAAGGGTGTTGATAGCTCCAATTAAATTAGACTGACGGTCCTCATCCGAAGGCACACAAATACAGCCACCGGCAAGCAGAGTAAGGAGCATATCCGCGATGCTAATATCGAATGCATATGAGGCGAATTGAAGGACCCTCGACGTGTTATCCATGAATAAACCGATTCGATTCGCCTCCGCGCTGGTACACCATGAAGCGTGAGACATGACGGCTCCTTTTGGTTTGCCGGTAGAACCTGAGGTAAACACGGCATATATCGGATTACTCGGCGCTACAGACGAAACGAACTGCGCTTTGGTCGTTTCCATGTCCCAATTGAACTGGGTATCACTAATGACGACAACTTTCGGCCCTAGTTGAGTAGCAATGGCAGCTTTAGCTTCTGAAGTAACGACTAAGGGGGCGTTGACGTCTTGGCATATATCCTTCAGTCGTTGAACTGGATGCGAAGGATCCATCAATACAAAAGCGCCGCCGGCCTTTATGATGGCAAGGATAGCTACGGTCGTCCACTTCGATTTCTCGAAATAGACAGGGACAAAAACCTCGGGACCAACTCCACAATTTTGAGCGAAATGTGCTGCCAATAGGGATGCCTTTTCGTTCAGTTCGCCGTAAGTGAAATTGCCATCCCATGCGCATACGGCAGGCGCATGTGGCCTTTCTGAATTGTGCTCTTGGATAAGTTCGTGCGCGCAACGATTGACGCGCTCGGGAACATGTTCATTCCACCGCAGCACCTGATCTCTGCTCCTGGGTCCGAATAGATCCAAATCAGCTACAGGCTGAGAGACCTTGGCTAGTATTTCAGAGACGGCTTGTGTTAAGGTATCTAATACGATAGTCGCCTGTGACTCGGTCATGAAGTTAGTCCAATAGTGTAAGGCGATCTCGACCTCGTCGCCCTCGGCCCACACGTTTAGCGTTACATCATACTGGCTGAAGTTAGCGCTCGTACTCAAAGAGAAACATTTTACCAATTCTTACCTCAGTCGGGTCCTCTCCCTTCACCGGCTCAATCCGAACAGACGCAGCCTCTGTGACTTCCATAGCCATTCCTCCCCTCTGCAGAGAAATAATAGTATTGAACAGCGGGATATCCGGAAGGTTAAGCGATCGCTTTATCTCTGCCAGTGAGAGGTGTTGGTGTTTAGTGTTCAGCAAATAATCCTCCTGAGTGCGTTCGAGTAACTGCACCAAGGCTAGATCATTGGAGAACCTGGTTCGGCACACGAGCATGTTGATGAACGGTCCAATTGCGTCCTCGATTCCGAAGAGTGGAATATCTCGACCGGAAGTAAGATAGCCGAAGCAAACATCATCTGAGCCCGTGTAAGCTCTCAGAACGAGACCCCATGCCAGCTGGAAAATGTTGGAGAGGGTTAGTCCATGAGCTTCACACAGTTTTCGCAGCTCTGCGCCCATTCCGAGTTTCGTGACAGCGGCTTGCATTTTTCGAGACTCGGGCTTCATGTTACCGGTAAATGAGGTAGGCAATAGACAGGGATCACTTCCATCTAAGTACTGTTTCCAGTGTTGTCTAGATGTCTCTAGTGGAAGGCCTTGGACATATTCGATATAATCCCGATATAGCAATCCAGATTGGGCCGGTAGAGCATCGTCATAAGCCCGGTGTAAATCTCGGACTAAGATCTGCAATGAAGTTCCATCCAGGAGAGAATGGTTAATCTCGAATAAACAGGACAATTCGCCACTCGGAGAGTTACATAATGTGAGATGGTACGGCGGCGAACCCTTTGATGGTATAGTCGAAGGATGCTCATTAAGCGTCTGTAGAGGGTCGACAGCCGGAGGCAAGACGGTAATCATACCATCTGGAGGGTTCCGTAAAACGACCTGATCCATGTAATTGCCTTGGGATTGGCTGGCCACGAAGAAGGTCCGAAGGATAGAATGTTTCTTGACTACACCATACCAAGCCCGAGCAAAGTCTTCCGTTCTAACCTCGGGAGGGGTTGACTTGGATGTGATTTTCAGGGTAAACCGATTATCATACACCAACGTCGATTTGGATTGGCTTAGAAGCATGCCGTTCTGGATTGGTGAGCATGGATATACATCTTCCACGTCGTCCATGGATATTCCACATCCGGATATAGTTGTCTTCGCAAACTCGTCGAGCGTCGCGTAGTTGAATGGCATAAGCGGGAAGTCGATAAGACTGTATGTGGCTGGTTGAAACGGTAACCTATGGGCCAAGTCACGAAGAGATTTTTCATAATTGGCAATCCACTGGTCAACAGGCCGAATTTCGCCAGCATGACGATTATAGAAGAAACTAAACCTTAGACGATTACCAAAGGAGGTTGCAGCCACGTCAAAGAGTGCGAAGCGCGGCGAATCATCAGCGACGTCCAAGATACCGTGGTCAAAGTCTTCAACGGTCGAAAATGGGTTATCAGCTCGCTCCAACTGCTGATACAAGCCCGTAAAATTGAAGAGAATCTCAACAGGCCCGTCATGCTGAAAAGCGACGCGGCCTTCAGGATTCAAGTAGCGCGACGTAAAGTACGCCCATCCGTTATTGCGAAGTTTTCGGCGTTGATCTTTAGTTCGACGCAGGATATCCAACACATCGTTCGACTCGATATACGTCGGGGATAGCGTGGTAAACCACCCTACAGTATTGGTTAAGTCGATACTCGAATCCCATACCTCGCGACCGTGGCCTTCGGAAAATATTGCTGGTGGGGCGCGGTCTTTGAATGTGTTCACGAATGAATGCAACAAAGCGGCTTGGAAGATTTCCACGGATTGGGTTTGGAATGCGGTATTGGCTGCTCCGAATAATGCTTGTGTCACATCTTCATCTAGGACGAACTCCTTGTCAATAGCGTCCTTGATGAGATTACTTTTACCAGCGACGTTCCAGTAATCCAAACCTGGTGCAGGGATTACGCCGCCGAATGAAGCGGCAGGATTGAGGTGACTAGCGGCGTACTCCGATTGAAGGCGGCACCAAGTCTGGAATGGCAAGGTGGGCTGGGATTTTATGGATCCCGACGTTATGATGTCCTCCAAATCTTTGAGGATAATTCTCCACGATACGAGATCAATGACCAAGTGGTGTGCCACCATGAACAAGAATTGGTCCCCAGAGGAAGTATTGACAAGGTCAACAGCGAATACGGGGCCATCTTCGAGATTTAAAGATGTGTGGCTATCCAGGACGACGTCCTTGGATTCCTGTAGGGAAGTAAACCGGTGCTCTTGGTACCTGAAACTATGGTCAATAGCACTGGAGACGAGTTGGTGCCAAGTATTAACATTTGCTGTCATGTCCCCCGTCTTACGGAATCGGGCCCTGAGCATATGATGGCGCGCCACAAGCTGCGCGATAGCCCCGAGTATCTGTTTCGAGTCTACCGGTTTGTTGACGCGGAAGAAGAAGCTCTGGTTGAAGTGATGAATCCCATTAGGTGCCGACTCAAAGAACAGTTGCTGAATGGGCGAGAGAGCGAATGTGCTCTCGGTCTGGATTTCTGTGCTGTGGACCGGTGTCTTCGCAGCGGCTATTCGCTGGCTGATCGAGGAGATCGTCTTGTGGCGGAAGATATCTGCTATCCTCACTTGTAGCTGTTGACTGGCACACTGAGATACTACTTGCATCGCGCTAATCGAGTCACCTCCAAGACGGAAAAAGTTATCCTCCACACCGATTTCTTCGGGGCTGATGTTTAGGATCCGCGCCCAGATGGCCTGGAGTTTCTGCTCCATTTCATTCGACGGCTGACTCTTGGTTGTTAGAGCACTATACTCCAACAATTCACTCTGCGATAACCCAGAAACGAGTTGTCGTAATAAACGGCGATCAGCTTTGCCATTGGTACTGAGCGGCAGGCGGTTTAAAGGAAGATATAGTGTGGGGACCATGTAACTCGGGAGCAGTCCATTAAGAGTGCTCTCCGCTTCTTGAGCTTCCGAACGGAATTCTGCAGATGGCTGCGCAAGTATGCCCCCAGGCTCGACAGATGAGTCACTTTCGGTGTATATGAATGCCACGAGAACGGGGCGGCGGGATTGGTCTTCGGACACCACGAGCTCAACGATAGCGTCAGTTGAACGAGGAAAACATTGTCGTGTACGGTGCTCAACCTCTCCTAATTCAAGACGTTGGCCCCTGAGTTTGACCTGGGTGTCCTTTCTTGAGATATAACGAAGAGTGCCATCGTAGGTATGCATGACTAGATCGCCAGTCTTGTATAGTGCGCTCGGCTCATCTCCGAGTTTCTTCAGCCACTGGGGTTGTTGAATGAACACAGCGGCCGTTTTCTCTGGTTCGTTCAGATAACCGCGGGCTACAATTGGACCTTCGAGGAGTAACTCGCCGACAGCACCGAAAGGAACTAACCTTTCGTGATTGTTCGGGTCGACCACCCAGGCCCGACAGCCGAATGTCTTGCCCAAGCTCCTCCCAGCAGTATAGGAGTGAACGCGTTCAGTCGCGCCACAAAACACGGCGCACTCGGTTGGGCCGTAGGCAAGATACAACTCGACCTTATTCCTCCACATAGTGAGCTCTTTATCAGAGACCAGCTCACCGCCACATATCATTGTCTTCACCGATGGGAAGTCCTCAGGATTAAGGATTCTAGCCATAGAGGGAGTGGTGAAAATCCAATTAGCCTGCATCCTGCCAACAGCTTCAGCGAGGGACTCCTTTCTTTCAACGTCTGAAACAACACAGATGCAACCACCATTCAAGAGGGTAGTGAGATTTTCGGCGATACTAGCGTCGAATGCATAGGATGCGAATTGTAACACACGAGAGTCTTGGTTGATTTTCAAGGCCACGCTATGTTCTCTAGCACTGGTAGCGAAAGCTTGGTGTTCAATCATCACACCTTTCGGTTTCCCAGTCGAACCGGAAGTGAAGACAGCGTAGAGGATGTTATTGGGCGATGGTGGATGTAATGGTCTGGATTCGATTTTAACCCATTCTCGATTCCGATCACCCACGGTCACCGTATATGCTGCCAAGCTACTCGCTATATCGGCTTGTTCCTCTGACACAACAACTACTGAGGCTTGCGCGCTCTGGCATATTTCTTGTAGACGCTGCACCGGTTGAGAGGGGTCCATAAGAACGAAAGCCGAACCAGTCTTCATGATTGCGAGCATAACAACCGTTGTCCATCTGGATTTTTCGAAACAAACGGGGATAAATTTATCTGGACCGACATCGTATTGCACAAGGTGGAACGCGAATTCGGAACTAAGTTCATCCACTTCACGATATGTAAAGTCTCCGTCCCAGGAGTTAACAGCAGACGCATCAGGCTGAGCCAAGCAGCGTTGATGAATCAACTCATGAACAAGATTCGCTTCTGGAACTGGCAATGCTCCGTTGATGTAGCGTAGGGTCTGGAGTTCTCGTTCCCCTACTGCCTCTATTCCGCTGACTGGAACGTCCGGCTTCGCGACTATCTCGTTAACAATCTGCCCAAGGGTTTCCGCGACGCTATTAGCTATCTCCCTCGGTATAAACGATTGCTTATATTCCAACGCTACATCTATGCGATCAGGTCCAACAATGATATGGACAGTAATGTCATACTATAATTCAATTTAAATTAGCCACGCCGTCCACCATGTAGGGCTGATAATGAGGGGGCTTGCCTCTGACGGGTCCTGCCCTCCAAATTCATTCAGTTTTAGAGAAGACTGCTCCTCGATGTCGACATGCCTCAGGTTTTGAAGAGACACGGCAGTGTTGAATAAAGACCCGCCTCCTGGTATTTGAGCTGTACGTAGGATATCAGTAAGAGGGTAATGCTGATTCTTCAAACTCTCCACGAAGGAATCTTGATTGCTTCTCAGTATTGTGGTCAGCGGTTCCGTGTTAGAAAATTCCATTCGACAGACAAGCATGTTGATAAATGGCCCCATGCATTCTTGAACCCCAGGAACAGGCACATCGCGACCGGCCGACAAGTAACCAAAACAGACTGCGTCGGAGGTAGTATAGTATCTTAATACTATACCCCACGCCACTTGGAAGACATTGGATATAGTCAACTCATTCATTTCGCAAAATCGACGGATACTTGAAGCGTTGCCGACCTCGACTGAAACCGACTGCACAGTATCATCCAAGTCCTTGATATCAGGGATATATGGAAATTGGCAAGGGACGACACCATCGAGATATTTGGTCCAGTACTCCCTCTGCGACGTTGTGGGTTGGTCCTTAAGGTACGATATATAGTCACGGTACATAGGACCGACAGCGGAAGGAAGTGTTCCATTGTAAGCCAGCTTGAACTCGTGTAGAAGGTTCTGCTTCGTTGTGCCATCGAATAGCGCATGGCTGATTGCAAGGCCACAAAAGACCCAACCTCCTGTGGCTTGGCTGATGGTTAGTCGATGTGGAAGTTTCCCGTTACCTGGAGCGAGGTGCGTTCCATCAGATAAGTTGACGAATGCTTCGTTGCTGTCGCCGACTAGACGCACGTTGACTTCGGCTGACACATCTTTCAGAACAACTTGATCAACGAAGTTATCTGGAGAAACACTCTCGATAAACACTGTCCTGAGAATTGAATGACGAGCGACTAGTTTCCGCCATGCGGCAATAACACGATCAATATCAATGGGAGAATCGTCGCTATTTTCCATCGTCCAAATAACGAAAGTTTGGTAATGCTCGGGTTCCTTAGCTTGACTGAGTAAAATACCTCGTTGGATCAGAGAGCAGGGATATACATCCTGCACATTGGAAACCTCGATGTCGCTTTCCGGCAGGGAGCGCGTAATAAATTTGTCTAATGTGCCATATGTGAAAGGCACGAGCGGGAAATCGGACAGTGTGTATGCGGGTGGCCTTGACGGCAGCTTTACCGCGATCTCTGCAAGCGACTGCTCGCACTTCTTGATCCATGTTAGAATAGGACGATGAGCAGCTGCGTGTTTGTTGAAATGAAATCCGAAATAAAGTTGGTTATTTCGCAACTCTGCCACAACATCGATGACAGAAAACCGACCCAATTTTTCGGAAACATCCGATACACGAACTTTGGGCATTGATTTCATATGGAAAAGCGAATCCGAACGTTCAAGTTGTTGGTAAAGCCCAAAGAAGTTGAAAGTTACCTCTTTGAGATCGGATGATTCTTGGGCCTTAGGATGCAAGGAAGACGCAAAATGTGCCCATCCGTTACTTGGTACCGTTCGACGCCTATCTTTCGTCCGGCGAATAATATCTGGTACATCACGGCCTTCAGCCTCGACGTACAGTGGCCACATGGTAGTAAACCAACCAACCGTTCTACTTAGATCAATTTGCGAAATCCAAGGTTCGCGGCCATGACCCTCATTCCACAACGCTGGCGCAGACCTATCTTTGAAGGTTTGACTGAAAGAATAGATCAACGCCGCTTGGAATAATTCAACAGGATGTGTCTGGAAGGCCTCATTCGCCGCTTCAAATAACCTTGCGGTTGTTTCTCGGTCTAAAGTGAAGCTGGCTTCGGTAGTATCCTGGACCAAGTTGGACTGTCCAGCAATCCCCCAATAATCAGTCGGCGGTGACGGAATATCTTTATCTAGCCTTGAATGTTCCGGGTCCAAATTCGCCGCAGCATAGTCTGCCTGCAAGTCGCACCAGGTCTGGAATGACAACGAGGGTTTGCTAGAAATAGAGCCTTCGGTCAGATGCTCCTCGAGGTCTCCTAATATTATACGCCATGAGACCAAGTCTGTTACAAGATGGTGCGCGGCGATGAAAAGGTACTGTTCCTTGCCAACGTTAATTAAATCAACGGCCAGAATAGGACCGTACCGTATATCTATTGCCAGTTCGCTGTCTGAAATCACTTCACCGGCGGCATCAACTGTCTGAACGACATGCTCTTCGGAACGATAGCTACCGGGAATATCGGTCACGATATACTGCATCCATTTCCCATCTTCATCTTGGGTAAATCTAGATCGAAGCATAGAATGTTGTTGCACCAGCTGGTGAATTGCGGCTTCCAGTTGCCCCGAAGAAACGGGCCGCGTTGACTTGAGGAAAAAGCTCTGGTTGAAATGGTGGTTTCCAAGAGGAGCTGCCTGGAAGTATACCTTCTGGATTGGCGAGAGCTCGAATGGTGCGTCGATCTTTTCGGGGGGATAATCAGAGGCGAAAGACTTCTGTAGAACAGCCCCGAGTTGTGAAATGGTTTTATAACGGAAAATGTCGGCGACCGTCACGTTCACTCCTGCTGCATTGCATCTCGATGCCACCTGCATCGCGCTAATAGAATCGCCACCAAGTCGGAAGAAGTTATTGTGAATTCCTATGGACGCGATGTCCTTATTCAGCACGTACGCCCAAACTTGTTGGAGCAGTATTTCGCCCTCGGTGCTAGGCATTTCGTTAGGCACCGCTGAAAAATTGTATTGTTCAAGTTCTTCGGGTGTAAGACGTTCCGCTGTCGCGCGAAGCTTCTTGCGATCCATTTTACTATTTCCGGTCAAGGGCATATATCGAAGTGGGAGGTAGACAACGGGAACCATATAAATGGGAAGAGTCTTGCTCATTTGTGCCTCCGCCAATTGGGCTTGTCGAGAAAATTCCCTATTCGGCTTGGTGAACAAGCTCTCAGTTGAGGGATCAATCTTCTCATTTTTCTTCGACCCGTTTTCACTCCAACAGACAAATGCGACGAGCATTGGTTGACGATCATCCCCTACCGGTTTGACGATTTCCACAACGGCATCACTTGCGTTATTGAAAGAGGCATGGAGGCGTGATTCGACTTCCCCTAATTCAATCCGCTGGCCGCGCAATTTGACCTGGAAATCTTTTCGGGCGACAAACTGGAATTCGCCATTATCGATATAACGAACCAAATCACCAGACTTATAAACGCGACCAGCATATTTGCCCCTAAACTTGCTTAACCATGAAGGAGGGTCGATAAAGGCTGCCGAGGTTTTCTCGGGGTCATTGAGGTATCCTCTTCCAACTATAGGACCTTCAAGTAATAATTCACCCACGGCGCCGATAGGGAGAAGTTGATTAGGATCATCCGGACTCACAACCCATCCGTTACTTCCAAAACAATGTCCTAAGTTACGGCTGTCATTTATCTCCTCGGTTACCAATTGCGTCGAACACATAATTGAGCATTCAGACGGACCGTATGCCAAGAAGAAATTCACATGGGAGCGCCACATGCTCAATTCCTTGGCAGTGATAGACTCTCCACCCGAGACTAGCGTACGCAATGTCTTGAAATCGGATGGATCGAGGACTCTAGCCACGGATGGCGTTAGGAAGGCCCAGTTTGTCCGGAAGGTTGCCGCAGATTTTGCGATATCTTGTCTTTGCACATCAGATGGAACACAAATACAACCCCCCATCAGCAGAGTAGTGATATGCTCCATAACGGCCACATCAAAAGCATACGAAGCAAATTGAAGGACCCTGGAATTGGTATCCATTAGGAGTGCTTTCCCGTGTGCTACGGCGCTAGTTGCGAGAGCACCATGTTGGATCACAACTCCCTTTGGTTTTCCTGTAGAACCAGAGGTAAAGACCGCGAACACAGCGTCGCCGACATCTCTTGTGATGTCGCTTGCCACTCCGTTTTGATTCTTCCAGGCGCGAATATTTTCACCAATTATGAGGACGTTCGATGCTAGATTAGCTGCCAGATCGTGTTTTTGTTCCGATATTACTATGATAGACACATTCGCGTCGCGACAAATGTCCCTTAATCTGTCGACGGGGTGAGATGGATCTAGTAGCATGAATGCAGCGCCGGCCTTAAGAATTCCAAGTAAGCCCACTGCAGTCCAACGCGATTTTTCGAAACAGAGAGGCACAAATTGGTTAGGTCCGACCCCGCGCTGCCTAAGTTCTGACGCCACGAGCGATGATAGTTCATTGATTTCGGCATACGTAAAATTTCCATCCCAAGCCTCAACAGCTAAAGCAGAAGGTTGGCTCAGGCAGCGCTTTTCAATGAGTTCGTCAACGTATTCATTTAATGGCGTCGCTTCATTCTCATTGTACTTGCCGACGCGATCTTTACTCAGAACGCCAAATAAGTTCACGTCCTTAACTGCTTGGTGTGGATCTGACATGATGCCGAGTAAAGCCTGCTGAAATGCGTCTGCAATATTTTCAATCTGCTCGGTCGACATGAACGCTTCGGTATACTCCCAAGTAATGTCAATTCCATTCTCAAGAATTCCGATATTTACGACAAGATCGTACTAGAAACAAAATCAGCATCGAGGATTCGTCAGAAGCAAAAGCGACAAAAAACTAGGCGGGTAGAATCACTACTAACCTCTGTGGGATCATCTCCCTTGAAATCTTCAAATATCAGATTGGAATCTTCTTGAGGATATTCAATCTCTTTTTGAACGGACATAACCGTGTTGAATAGCGGCGTCTCTGACTTGGCGGCTTTCATCTTATCCGCCATTGATAAATGTTGATGCTCTAAACCGTGAACAAATTCGGCGCTAGTTTTCCGAAGCAAATCCAGGACCGATTCGTCTTCACCCAGTGCAATTTGGCAAATCAGGAGGTTGATGAATGGACCAACCGTGTTGTCAACGTCGGGAATGGGAACATCTCTCCCCGAGGTCATGTATCCAAAGCATGCGGATCCCGCATTGAGGTAACGCCTAAGAACCAGCGCCCAGGCTAGTTGAAAAATGTTCGCCAATGTCAACTCATGCTGAGAGCAGAAGTCACGGAGCTCCTGGGCAAAGGAAAGTGTGAAGTTAAGATCTCGTTTGATATCCTTATCATGGTCGGAGAGACGACGAGGTGGCGACGCCGGGAGAATACACGGTTCTGCCGATGCAAGATAACCCTTCCAGTAATCAATAGCCTCGTCTAGAGGAAGACCTTTAAGGTATTCGACATAGTCCCTATATGCTTGTCGAGGTGTTATGTCTAGCCTGTTTTCATAAGCCAGCCGCAGATCACGCAAAAACAATTGCCTCGAGATACCATCGACCACCGTGTGGTTTATCTCTAGAAGACATACAATGTCGCCTCCAGTTGACGGGCATATCGCAAGACGGTGCGGTGGGGTCAACCCCGTAATTTCAAATCGATAGTGTTCTAGTTGCTGTAAAGGATTCCCGCAACTAGGCAGGACTAGACACAGTCTTTGTGGAGGCTCTTTAAGCACAACTTGGTCGTGATAACCATCGCGATGTGGGCTTCCGTAAAGGATCGTCCGAAGAAGAGGATGCTTCAATAAGACTTGGCTCCAGGCATTTTTAAGTCGTTCTGGGTCAATCGGCGAACCCCAACGCGACTTCACTGACCAGAACCACCTATTCACGTACTGTCCCGCAACCTTAGCTTGACTCAAAATCATACCTTCTTGTATCGGTGAGCATGGAAATGCGTCCTCGACTTCTAAAGAATTGTCCTTCAATGCTGTGACTACTTCTCCATTGAAATTCTCCAGATCGGGATACGAATAATCGAGCAGTGGAAAGTCGGATAACGTATAAGAAGCCTCTCTTTGCGCTAAAATGGCCGATGCAGACTTGAGACATCGCTTAGTATTTTGTATCCACTCTTGGATCGAAGCTTGTTGGTTTTTCATACGCCGGTTAAAGATGAAGTTGAACGATAATCTAGCACCGCGAACCTCAGCCAGGACGTCAATCAGCGCGAATCGCGACATCTTAGGTGACATTTGCGCTAGCTCTCCCCGAACGAACGAGTAGGGCTTGAGGACGGACTTAGGGTCATTAGTAAAGCCCGGATGGTAGTTGAACAGTATTTCGAAAGGGCCCTCATCCTGGAATTTAGAAACGCCCTCTAGATGAAGATAACGGGATGTGAAGTAGTCCCAACCATTGCTCTTGACTCTTCTACGCGAATCTTTCGTTTTTCGGACTATTTTGATCAAGTCATCTTCTGATGTAACGGAAACTTCAGTTGGCCACATTGTCGTAAACCATCCTACAGTGCGTGTCAAATCGATACTAGGATCCCACGCTTCTCGTCCGTGTCCTTCCGTAAAGATTGTGGGAGCATTTCTATCAGGGAACGTCTCAACGAACGCTCGTAGAATAGCTGCATGGAGTATTTCTACCGGTTGGGTTCGAAAGGCGTTGTTGGCAGCGCCAAGGAGAATTTCAGTATCCCGCTCAGCAAGGGCAAACCCATCTTCGACTGCATCTCCCCAACGATTCTCGTGCACATCAAATCCCCAATAGTTCGCAGCAGTGTAATCGGGGATTGCGTCGGATGGACGGAGGTTCTTCGCTGCATATGTGGCTTGCAGTTGGCACCACGTCTGGAAAGATAGAGACGGTGCGGGCGGTCTTTGACCTGCGAGCAATAATTCGATGTCCGAGAGAAGAATCTGCCAAGACACAATATCTATAACCAGATGATGGGCAGTGAGTGAGAGATAAAGCTGGCCAGACTCCCCCACTCGGAATACATGACAAATAAAAAGGGGACCGGCCCGGATGTCCAGCTCTTTTTGGTCGGCTAGGATTAAAGTGGCTGCTTCGTCGCGGAATGATACTCTATGCTCACGATACGAGTAGTTATGAGTGGTGTTGTCAGTAATCATCTGCCTCCATCGGCCACTAGAATCTTCGACGAATCTGGCACGAAACATGGAATGATTGACGACAACCCAGCGAACGGCTTCTTGGATCGCCTCAGACGACACAGGTCGAGCTAGTCGAAAGGAAAGACTCTGATTAAAGTAATCATATTCCTGCCCACTTATACCGAGGAACAATTGTTGCATCGGCGATAAGCCAAACTCCACGTTTAACTTTTCGGTCCCTGGTTTAGCTGTCGGGCGCATTTGTTTGGTCTTCAAGCTCATTTGAGCTATTGTTTTCCCTTGAAACAGGGCGGCTACTGATGTTTTAAGTCCGACAGCAGCGCACTGAGCAACTACTTGCATTGCATTAATTGAGTCTCCCCCGAGGCGAAAGAAATTGTCGTCTATACCAATGGAATCCTCATCAATGTTCAATATTCGGCCCCAGATAGTCCGTAACGTTTTCTCGGTGCTTGATGAGGGCGCCCGTTTAACAGTCTGTCCTTCGGGGGAGTATTCCCAGATCTGAGAAGTCGATAGCAAACTGCAGGCTTCCCGCAATTGACGGCGGTCTACCTTGCCACTTCGAGTAAGAGGAAGTCGTCGAAGGGGAAGAAACAGCTCAGGGACCATAAATGGTGGGATTAAGGTCGATAATTCGACATTTGCATGCTGAACCGTCTGACGTAAGAATTTAGTCGGTTCCAGGAACAACTCGTTGTCTCCTTCATTCGCCTGTTCATTAGAACCGATCCAGATGCATGCT
Organism: Hypoxylon trugodes; assembly: GCF_022578975.1. Lineage (NCBI taxonomy): Eukaryota > Fungi > Ascomycota > Sordariomycetes > Xylariales > Hypoxylaceae > Hypoxylon > Hypoxylon trugodes. Next base: position 769,297 of record NW_026250021.1, read on the forward strand.
ACTAAAAATGGTGCTCTCCCTTCGCCGCGAGGGACGATAACGTCGGCGATAACATCAGCTGCCGTGGGAAGACAATTTCGTACGTGATATTCCACCTCTCCAAGCTCTATACGCTGGCCGCGTAGCTTTACTTGGGTGTCCTTTCGTCCAATATAGCGGATCGTACCGTCCGCGTTGTATTGCACGAGGTCGCCAGTTTTGTAAAGTCGTCCTTCCGTACCCAGCGCACGGAAAGCTCGTAACCACGGCGGCGAATCAATATAAGCGGCGGCGGTCTTTTCTGGCTCGTTTAAATATCCTCTTGTCACAATCGGACCCTCGATGACAAGCTCGCCAATTGCCCCAATTGCGGCTAGTTTAGCATGACTGGAGACGTCTACAATCCACCCAACACTACCTACCATTTGTCCGATCGTACCAGACCTCCACCCGACCGGTGGTATAGGCCCGACGGTACAGAAAGTACCTTCTGCGGGACCGTATGCGTTAATAAGACTTACCTTGTCGGCCCATTTATCCACGGGATCACGAGTCACTGCTTCTCCAGCAAGCACAAGAGTCTTCAGAGAAGGTACATCTTCTGGCTGGAATAATGTGAGAGTTGACGGAGTTAAAAGGGCCCAGTTGACCCGTTTATCGGAAATAAACCCCGCCAAATTGTTCATCCGGTCGTGCTCAGATGGGACACAGACACAACCACCAAAGATGAGCGTGTTGAATATCTCGTATATGCTCACGTCAAATGCGTAAGATGCGAAGTGCAAAGAACGCGAGTCCGGACGAACTTCCATACCGCCGGCATGGGCGAGAATACTTGTGCTTAAGTTGACATGTTCCATAACGATACCCTTAGGTGTGCCGGTACTGCCTGATGTGAACAATATCACGGCGGCTTGTGTAGGTGTTACTGTGGGGAGACTGCCGCTGTGTCGTGGTAAAGCCTGTATCGAAGCCGAGGAGATTGAAATTGTTTTGTCAACAAGCCCCTGCACAAGTTGGTCATGAACTTCAGACACAATCATGATTTGTGGTGCTGTTTTCTTGACAATTTCCTCAATGCGACGACGCGGGTGGCCAGGGTCAATGAGCACACACGCACAGCCCGAGCGAAGTACGGTTAAAAGTGCCACAATCGACCAGCGAGACTTTTCCAAGCAGACAGCAATTTTGGACTCGGGCTCGACCCCTTGACTAAAAATGTTCCCGGCCAGCCGGGAGGACCAGTCGTCTAGCTCCTTATAGGTCAGGTCGCCATCCCAGGCACAAACAGCCTCCGCGTCCGGTTTCTCTGTGCTATGGCGAAGCACTAGATCGTGGAGGGTTTCTCGGGTTGCGGATGGAAGTCTACCATTCCACTGGGAGAGTTGCGCCATATCTTCTTTGCTGATGATTTGAACCTCACTAATAGCCTTGTTCCGCTTCGTAGAGAGCTGACGTAAGACGGCGTGGAATTGCTCTACTAATTTTCGTGCTTCGGCTTCTTGAAGCACGTGCGGATCATAATTGACGGAGATTTGGAGATCATTAGACCCTTCCTGCATATGGCAAAACATCACAAAAGCGTAGCTTGCGAAGCCTTCATATCCTTGGATATCCTCTTGCTCTGCTTTCGCGAGACCGCCAAGGTCCAATTCCGCAGTAATGTCGGCAGGTTGGATAACTAACTGCGTCTGGAAATCGCACGCCTTGGCGGTGTCGGCACTAATTCTCCGGATCCTATGCAGGCCGTGGTGGAGGAAAGGAATTGTCGCGATGGTCTGTTGCTGTAACTCCGATAACGACTCAGTCACCGTTCTCTCCCGACCAAGAGATACTCTTACGGGAACCGTTGCGATAGTCGGGCCCGTAATTTCCGCAATACCCTCAAGCGCCGTGCCTCTGCCGTTGGAGGTGAGCCCGAAAACCACATCTTCCGAGTCCGTGTAATGCGAGAGTACCAGAGCCCATGATAGTTGAATCAGGGTTGATAGGGTATGCTCCCTGTCCGAGCTTGGTAGGCTTGTGATAGAGTGGGTAAATGATTGATTCGGATCTGGGCCATAGTCGACATTTGGCAAGGCGGGGAACACTGCTGCGTTCAGGTGATCCATTCGCGATTTCCAGAACTCTTCGCTACCTTCAACACGAGCAATATGACGAATGAAGTGATTGAACGACTGAGATGGCAATTCGTCTCCATTATATGCTTTTTCTACCTGGCCCCAGAGCAATGGAAGTGACCATCCATCATAAAGCGAATGGTGAATGGTCAAGATGAATTGATAAGTCTTGATTCTATCGGATAGTGGCGCCAAACTCAGATGCATCAACGGTAAGCCCAAATCCATTACTTGGGCTTCCGACTGGCGTTTCTGTTCATCAATCGTATCGTAAACCTCCCACGAAGGCATTTCTTTTAGGACTACTTGGAAGATACCATCCTTTCCCGACTGGATAATGCGCGTACGAAGGATTGAATTCGCACTTGATACTGCATCCCAAGCTTTTCGGAAACGGGAAAGGTCTGTCTCCCGAGGGATTTCATATTTGAATCGCGCAATGTACATTCCAGGAGTCTTTGCCGCAAGAGCCATTAACCCCTCTTGAAGAGGTGTGCAAGGATAGATATCCTCGATCTCATCTCGCCCTACTTGACATTGGTCCATTGCGTCATTTTCGACTTGGCCATGGCTAATGCCATCTTGTAGGAGGGAGAACGGCTTGATATGATGATCAACTCCATTAGTATACCTGTGAGCGATCTTGGCGAGAGAAGATATAGAGGGGTTCTTAAAGATGTCGGCAGTGGTGAACGTCAATCCACGATCTCTCGCTAAAGATACTAGGTTCATTGCTATGATTGAATCGCCACCTAAACGGAAAAAGTGATCATCCATACTCAGGTCGCTAGCTGGTACCTTTAGAACCTGGACGAACAGCCCATGGATAATGCGTTCCTCGTTAGATGCCGGAGGGAGTACCTTCTTTGGGGAAGCAGGCCTGTTGTATTCATCCGGAGGAAGCTCTGCTGCAAGAGTGCGAAGCAACTTCCGATCGAGTTTCCCAGACTTACTAAATGGAAGACGATCAACAGGAATGAATACGGTAGGCACCATATACACTGGGAGTAGAAGCTCCAATTGCTCGAGGGCCTCTTCTACGAGACCCCTGAAGCGGCCATCAGAAATTTTGAATATGTCCTGTTCGAGTAGTATGAAAGCCGTTAAAGCCGACCGTTTGGTTCCTCGGCTTTGCGCTACGACTTCGGCGACGACCTCTTGCATTTTGGGGAAACATTTGCGTAATTGGTGCTCTACTTCTCCCAACTCGATGCGCTGTCCACGAAGTTTGATTTGAGTGTCTTTGCGACTAACGTAGCGTAAGGATCCATCTCCTGTGTATTGCACGAGATCTCCAGTGCGGTACAATCGCGAGGCTCCTTCGGGTCGGAAATTCGTAAGCCATTCAGGGTATTTTTCGCGAGGAGAAAAAGACGCCGCAGTCCTTTTCGGGTCATTGAGATAGCCATGTCCCACGATTGGACTTTCGACCAAGAGTTCACCTACAGTGCCAATTGGCGCCAGTCTTGCCTTGTTCTTCGCGTCAACTACCCAGCATACAGCGGATGTCGGGGTCGAAATATTATTGGGATCTCTATGATCGCGAACGTCCCGATGAAGAGTAGTAAGAATTGCACATTCAGCCGGACCGTACAGATTAAGAAGGTGGGCGTGAGGTGCCCAAAGCGAAATAACTTCACTAGCAATAGGTTCACCACATAAAACGAGCTTCTTCAAACCAGGAACCTTATTCGGATCAATAATCCGAGCCACTGACGGGGTCAAACACGCCCAATTTACGTGGAGGTCATTGATTGCTTTTACGATGTTCCCTTGTATGTCTTGTCCTGACGGGACGCATATGCACCCGCCCGCGACAAGGGTAAGCAAGTTATCAGCGATGCTGATGTCAAACGCGTAAGCGGCGAATTGAAGAACTCGCGATTCTGGTTCCAAATAGAGCCCAATACGATTAGCCTGGGCACTCGTGCACCAGGAGATATGAGAATGAACTGCACCTTTAGGTGTACCCGTTGACCCAGATGTAAAGACGGCGTAGATCGAATTTTCTGGGGTCACCAAGGGATTTGGCACGGACGATACATTTTGACGCTCAGGCCAAGGCTTGTGGTTATCGCCGACAATTATGGAGTGTGGCGCAAGGGTCCGGGCTATTTGTTCATTTCGTCCTGAAGAAATGACGAACGGCGCCTTTGCATCTCGACAAATTCCCTGCAAACGCTGAATCGGATGTGACGGGTCAAGGAGAATGAAAGCCCCTCCAGCTTTGATAACACCTAGCATGGCAATTGTGGTCCAGCGCGACTTTTCAAAGCATAGCGGGATGAATATCTCAGGGCCAACACCTTGGTCCATTAGGGAAGCAGCTAGATTCGACGAAAGTTCTTCTATCTCGCTGTAGGTAAACGACCCATCCCAGGCACAGACCGCTGGTGCGCTTGGTCGAAGTACTGAATGCTTCCGGATGAGATCGTGAGCACACACCTTGACTGGCTCTGGCAGAATTTTATTCCATCGCGTCAGCTCCAACCAATCTTCAGGACTGGTGGTGTGTATATCCCGAATGAGCATCGACTCTCGAGAGGGGTTTAACTGCTGGAATATATGTCGCAGCTGTCGTAACATACGATTGAATTGAACTTCATCCACAACATCGGGGTCAAAAGTCGCTTCTATCTCTACCAGGCCAGACGATTGCCGGCAGATCAAAGTAATCGCATATGTGCTAAACGCGTCCAGTGCTGCTAGATCACGAGCGGAGCGAAATAATTCCGGAAGACTTTCCTGTTCAGGCTGGATGACTAACAGGCTTTGAAATCGGCATGCCGATGCCGCTTCCGATCCCATACGGCTAATATGTTGCAGACCAGCTTGCTCAAACGGCATTGTGGCTACGGAATCCCTTTGAAGCTCATATAGTGCGTCGCTTATGGTGCATTCTGGAGGCACGCGCACTCGGCACGGGATTGATGCGATTGTCGGTCCAGTCATCTCACTGATCCCCAGGACAGGCGCCCCACGTCCAGCGACGGTAACGCCGAATATGGTGTCCGGGCTATCGGTATAAAGGGAAATAAGGATGCTCCACGCCAATTTCAGCCTGTTAGGCACATTGAACTCATAATTACTTAAAGACTCAGTTGGAATTACCAAAGTCTCCTTGACAGAAGGGTTAAGGACATGCGCAGCCGATGGAAGAGCAGGGAATACAGCAGCTTCCAAGTCAGCGAAATGATTCTTCCAGAAGTTTTCGCATTCTTGCTTCGTCTGCGTAATGTATTCGATAAAGGGTTGAAACGGCCGCGGCAAAAGGGTCGTCCCATCGTATGCAGCCTGGACTTGCTGAAGAAGCAGTGGCATAGCCCAGCCGTCGCTTAAAGCGTGGTGGAGGGCTAGGGTGAACTTGTATCTACCATCATCTGGTTCAGGGTTGCGAAGACGTATTTGAACCAGTGGCGAGCCTAATCTCCAGTCATCCCAAGTCGCTTTTTGTTCTGATCCAGAATCAATGTGTACCCCTGAATTCCATTGGAGCAACCCACGAATGACAACTTGGTACATAGAACCATCACCAGCCTGTACGATGCGCGTTCGAAGAATTGGGTTTGCATCAACGACAGAATCCCAGGCCTGCTGGAATCTACGGGCGTCCACATCAAACGGAAGTTCGTACTCAAAGGCGACAGTGTATGCTCCTGGTCTCCTTGCCGTAAGCGACATGAGACCCTCTTGAAGAGGGGTACAAGGATAGACGTCCTCAATTTCGGATTCGTCATGAAGTTGACACTGGCGCATGGCGCTTTCAAGTATAGCCGCGCGATTTTCTGATTCCGGAATGAGAGAAAAAGGCGAGATGGAAACCGTGGTGTTGTCGAAGGCGTGTCCGACGGAAGCTGCTAGAACGGCGAGGGTTTCGTTGCCATATACGTGCTTCATCGTCAGCTCTAGTCCTTGCTGCCTAGCAGCTCCAGCAAGTCTCATTGCGCTGATGGAGTTCCCTCCGAGGCCAAAGAAACTATCGTCTAACCCGATTTCAGTGACATCAATTTGCAAAACACTCACCCAGAGCTGTTGAATCGCCTTTTCCATGGCAGTGGACGGTTGTCTCTTAGCTTCAGAATACATGGAGCCGGCGTACTCTTGAACTTGCCACCGAGTCAAACTCGTGGCTAAAGAGCGCAATTGTCTTCTATCGCTCTTACCACTTGGCATCAGGGGCATAGATTTCAAAGGCAGAAAAATGCTCGGAATCATCCATTGGGGTACCGATCCTTGAAGCTCCTGCCGAGTCAATTGTGTTTGATATCTGAATCCATCATTCGGCCCGCTAAGCCAGGAAGTGTGCCCATTTATACGCCCATTAGCATGTTGTTCAACCGGAGTAGATTCCGGTAATACAAAAGCGACTAAAGTCTCCGCGCCGTCGACTTTAGCAATGTCCACAACAATGTCGCGGGCAGCTGAAAGTAAGCGCCGGAGTTGATGCTCAACCTCAGCGACTTCTAATCTTTGCCCGTGAAACTTAATCTGGTCGTCCTTTCGTCCAGCGAACCGAACCGAACCATCCTCCGGGTTATATGCCGCTAAATCGCCCGTTTTGTAAAGTCTAACCTTATGGGGAATAGCATCCGGTCGGAGTCGGCGGTGCCAAGACGGCGGCTCGATAAAAGATTGGGCAGTTCGGACCGGGTCATTAATGTAACCTCGGCCGACCGCGGGACCGTCAAGAAGAAGCTCCCCAACATCACCAACCGATGCTAACCGGCCATGATCATCCGGGTCCACAATCCAACACATTACGCCAACACCAAAACCTAGGTTTGCGTGATCTTCATCCTTGGTGCTGCATGGCCGGACAATGTTGGCTACTGCACATTCGCTTAGCCCGTACGCAACGAACAGGTACGCCACGTACGGTGCCCACTTTCGCACATCGTCCTCACGAATTGCCTCTCCTCCGAATACCAGGGTCTTTATCATAGGGAAGTCGCGCACATCGAGTATGCGCGTCACCGAAGGGGTCAAAAGAGCCCAGTTTGGTTGTAGCCGCAGCGCTTCACCGGCGAGATCATGAGTCCGCCCCTCTTCTGACGGGATGCAAACACACGCACCCACGATTAATGCGGTTAACATCTCCGTCAAACAGGCATCGAAGGCATATGAAGCGAACTGCAACACGCGGGATGATGAATTCATGTTGGTTGCCTTGGCGTGCGCTACGGCGCTGCTGCAAAAAGCTCGGTGCTCAATAGCAGCGCCCTTGGGCTTGCCCGAAGTTCCTGACGTGAATATGGCGTACGCAACATTATTAGGGGTTACGTCCACTGGCACCGGCGTTTTCGGCCACCTCGCTGCATTTTCGTCACTAACAGTGACCACCTTGGTTGTAAGACCGCCTGCCTTCTCGGCAGTCTGTTTCGAAACAATAATGCTTGTCGCACCAACAGTCTTATGTATATCCTCCAATCGACTTGTCGGATGAGATGGGTCCAGTAGCACAAAGGCACCGCCGGCCTTTAAGACTGCAAGTATAGCTACTGGCACCCAACGCGACTTTTCCATCAGGATTGGCACGTACATCTCCGGTCTGACTCCATGTTGTACTAGATGCGCTGCAAACGATGATGAGAGCGTATCAAGCTCTGTATAGCTCAATTGCCCATCCCAGGCACATATTGCTAAGGCCCTAGGGTGAGTACGAACTCGCTCTTGAATCATGTGGTGAACACATTTGTCAAACGTTTGTGGAATAGGCGAAGCCCAGGTTTTGAGCTCTGCCATGTCGGCGCCCTCGCCAATGCCGTTTTCGCCTCCTGACTTCAAAGACGAGGCGGAGATTGTTTTACCATTAGTCCAAGATCCGTTAACGCCGGACTCGATCCGTTCTTCAAGGTGAGGCGCCATCTTGAGCCCTACTTAGATTCAGGAACAAGATATCGTCCGATTATTGGGGAAGAAACTTTTTTTTCTATCCGTCTAGCTTTTTTTCAAGATAAGTGTACAAATATTGTCGAACAAGTATGAAGTACAAGATTCTCGCTCGAGGAGTTCATGGTTATTCTTCTAGCATAGTAGAATCCATCAGTTCACGGCCTTCAACACACATTCTGTTAGGATATAAGGGAGAATAGTAACCGATCCCGAGCAATATCAGGTTCATGGTCGTATACCTAGGTAACGAACATCTATGACGATGTAACGTAAGCCTAGATTGCAATCGACCTTCCAACAGCAGCAAATACATCATTTGTCAAATATTTGACGCCAGATTTACCAGGATGTAAGCCCAGATGTAAGGGCGACTAACCTGGCGTTCCGGAGCGAGATTCGCTAAGGTAACGAGAATCAGCAGAAGCCATAAGAGGAAAGGTCACGCTTATTCTGCACGCAAATCACGAGTTTATTGCACAGTATTCAAAAAGCGCCCAGTGGTAACAAGAGATTATTTCCGGAAATTGATTATATTCTTTCAAATGAAAAGTACCTAGGTAAGTAGCGCCTTTATTGACCACCGGGATAATTACAAAGTAACTAACCATAACAACCCTACTAAATCGGACGTATCTTCACTCCCTAGGGTGTATACTCATTATTGAATTCCTGCTAGAGGAATAATCATGGCTTACTCATAGCTATGTATAGATGATTACGCATAGCGGAGATCGGAAAGGGGGGCAGCTCTTGCTGGCAAGTCGCTGCGATGTTTTGAACCGCATATGTACAACTTGCTAGGCCAGGATCAAATTCAAATCACATACATCCTACCCGATGAAGTTCTCACAAGACAGATTTGTTCATTAACTTCAATTCCTTTAATGATGTCTCAAACCGTGTTGCTCGATACAACACCCTCCCAAGCTGTCCAACTCCACAGCATACGTCAAGGGGGGTTGTTAGACTTGAAAGAATGTATCATTTCAGGCCTACAAGAAAGTCCCAAAACCATGCCTTCGCTACTACTTTGGGATGATCAAGGCCTAAGAAATTTTGATACTTGGACTAAATCCCCATCGTATTATCCAAAACGCTGCGAGTGGGAGATTTTGACCAACTATCGACATGATATTGCTCGCCAGTTCCCAGCAACATCTGTATTAATCGAGCTGGGTTGTGGGTAAGTTAGTCTAAGTTTACAGGCTCAACTTGATTTGCGTACTAATTTGACCGTAGAAACCTCATGAAGACTGCATGGCTTCTAGCCGCGATGGAGAAGGAGCGTCGACATGTGTACTATTATGCACTTGATGTTTCGGATGATGCCCTGTACAAGAACTTAAATAGTCTGAAGAAGCAGTTCATTGACTCGCAATTCATCAGTATTGCAGGATTAAGTGGCACGTACGATGACTGCGTTGAATGGCTTGCCAGCTCTGCAAGTCTACCAGCGTCAACTATAACATTCCTATGGTTGGGAAACAGCGTCGCCAACATGCCCCAACAGGACGTGAGCATTCTTCTAGGCCAGTTCCATCAGGCTTGCCGTAAGATGTCAGCAGACTGCAACTTTCTAATTTCTGCGGACTCTTGCGCAGATGAAAACCGTATCCTCAAGGCATACGATCCTACCAGTGGTTCATCGCGTGTGTTTCTATTCCATGGTCTACACCACGCGAATCGACTATTAGGACAGGCTGTGTTCAAGGAAGAGGAGTGGAACGCTATCCCTGAATGGGATAAGGTGTTGAACGAACTTCGATATAGCTATGTACCAAAGAAAGATGTCCACTTGGATGTTGGCAAACTACAAGTTACGTTGAAGAGAGGCGAACCAATTCACTATTTCATGTCAGGCAAATGGAACGAGTCACAAGTTGGCTCTATTGCTGAAGGGGCGGGGCTCGAAGTAGGCAAAACCTGGAGGGACACCCAGAAGGAGTATTGTAAGTGTCTAATCTCAATTGCAGGCGTCATATTGCTATACTAATATTTGCACGTAGGCTTCTATCTCTTACAGAGCACAACGTCTGCTTCGAGTGTTGTCGGACATAAGGAAATCGCAGAACGGAGCTTGATTTGACCCAGACAGAACAGTAGATCTCAGTGTCGTTAGTTTAGAGCGAGAAAAAATATAGACTTGTTACGTAAATCTCTTTAAAATGAATATGCTTGCTTTCTTCTCTCCCTCTTTCCCTCTAATCACACACCCTCTCGAAGTATCAATGGACGAAGTCCCCCTTAATGGAATATTCTATACGTTAGGGACTACAAAGCATCACCACTATCATCTATAAAATCTATAATAAGATTAGTTCCCAGGGGAGTTAAGGCCGGTTAGAATCCGATATTGGCTTAGTGAATTCTACGGCAGAGGATTGATGATCGACACTAAGGGGCCCTAAGATCGTCGCTTAAGGCTGAGCTGAGATGGGGAAAAGCGGCAGTTAGGTTAGTTAACACACGCGATGGGCAATCGGCGAGGCTAGAGGATTACGTACATCTAATATTGTGAGGTATATCAAGAATTAGAGGAGCTCTCGCTAAAGCAGCATCAGAGCGTCAGGATTGCGCCAGATCACACAAGGATGAAGCGAAGAGGGGATTGATGTGACAAGTCAATAGTTCCTAAGAAGGGAGTTCCCATATCCGGGGATGAAACTATAGTATACACCTGTATAGTGTCACTACAACGTTAAATCTCACACCGAAGACGCCACTATAGGCCAAGGCTGAGTAAGTAGGACTATTATAGTTCAAGTCCACAAAGTTCTTACGACATCACAATTTTGCCCATGGGGCGAGAACCGAAACTAGGGGATGATGATCCGGTAAGGGAAGAAGCTGACGTGATAATATCTTTGTCATGACTTCCACTCAACGTTGGGCCTCGCCATGTACAATAAGCAGATATTTTGCGCTGACATCTTCACGAGACCAGATAATTGACTAGGTAAACTAGTCGCGGATCCCAGTGCCGGTTGCTTACAACGAGCCCCATCCGCCTGCCGGAGCGGAAATGATAGCCGAGTCAGGGGAAACGGTATACTTGCTTCCAAGTAATGTCATCAATACTTGATGAGGAAATGAATGAATGACACAGTACGAGGTCCCAAGTCGGCAAGACTTTGTATACCTCTTAATGGAATATTGTTATACTATTCAATATCAATATAATCCAATTGTAACCTGAGCCTGGGCTTAAGTACCATTACTGTATTTTTAAGGCGTATTCATTTACATAAAATCAGGTTGAATCGTAGGCAACGCCCTTGTCTAGATACAACTAGACACACATCACCGTAGCCATGTCTCCCACAGTGCTAGACTTAGAGGACCAACCTCAGATCTTTGATATCCGACAAAATTATGACGGCCTTGATCTGAAAGGGGAGATCGTGAGAGGGCTTGGATCCCAACTCCCTACGTTGCCTTCTCTTTTGCTCTGGGACGATCAGGGGCAAGATCTCTTCGATAGATTCTCACAAACACCAACATATTATCCATTTCATGGTGAGATCGAAGTATTGAGCCGATATGGATCGGATATTGGAGCAAGTGTGCCCGCTGAAGGGGCGTTGCTTGAATTAGGCTGTGGGTGAGTCGTGCAGCCCCCCTTCCCTGCTGCCCCTTTCAGTGCCAAGCCGTGCGTGCTAACTTGCAAAGCGCCGTCCGCAAAACCAAATCAATCCTGTCCGGGTTTCGCCAACAGCAGAAACCAGTGAATTACTTCGCCTTGGATGTGTCACATCAAGGCCTCACAACTAGTTTAGTTGAGTTGAGAAAGTTGTTCAAGGATTCACCGTTCATAACCATTACTGGACTCCTTGGCACATACGACGACTGCGTGGCTTGGCTGACCGGCCTGAAGACCATGCGTGCCTTGGGATCGATGACTATACTGTGGTTAGGTAATAGCATCGCCAACTTAGATAGCCATGATCAAGCGAGCGCTTTTTTGGCACGCTTTGGCACAGCCTGTCAGCATGCGCGGCTAGCGTGCCGCTTTCTGGTGTCGACCGACATATGCCAGCGTGATGAGAAGGTGCTTGAAGCATACAACGTCGGTCGGCCAGAGTATCGCGATTTCTTGCTCAACGCGCTAGATGCCGCCAACCTAGAGCTAGGCTACGAGGCCTTTTCCGCGGATGACTGGACTCCGGCAAGTTGGCTGGATGAACGTGAACGCAACCTGCATTTCTACTTGACAGCCAAATATGACGTGCTGGTGCCACTGACGTCGGTGGCTGAAGGTACAGATGCGGTGACCATTCATAAGGGGCAACGAGTGAGAGTGGTGACAAGCGGGAAATGGAGTGAGGAGGTAATGGGGCAAATCTGCGGAAAGGCTGGGTTTCACATCCAACAGCGATGGAAAGATGACAGCGGGGATTATTGTAAGTGTAACTTACTGGCTGACGCGGTGACTCGTTGCTGGGAGGCTAACAGAAATCTAACCTAGGCATTTTCCTATTGAAGAATGTCACGGCAAATATTAGTGATCGTCGTGTCGTTCAGCCCACAGCAGGTGTTGGTGAGAAAATATTGGAATTAAAGAAAAGGAAGATCTAGCGGCTAAGAGAAATCGGCTCCTACGTAAAGGCCTTTCCAAATCGGGTAACTTACGATGCGTGCATATACGATCCCTGCTCTGATCTCAGTAGCCAGGTCTAATTGACCAATCAGAACACTAAGCTAGCAATAGAATTACCTGATCGCCATGATGATAAAGAACGCTATAAAAATAACGATAGAATTTCAAACGGCATTAAGATGGGAATTAGGTCCTTCATATAAAAAAAAAAGAGCACTTCCTTAACAACTACCGATATGACCGCATATATCTTTACGTAAAAAGAATGGATAAAACAACCTCTACTTAAGTAAAAGTCCTTCCGGAATACATTGACCCGCGTATACTAGTAATTGCTGAAGTACCAATGTACTCGGTGGTGTTCGTGATCAGTACATGGAGTTTTCTATACAAGATTAAGATTACTCTCATACACAAAGTTGATACCTATGACCACGATAAGAGAGAAGGACATCATGTTATAGCTAAAGCGTTATGAAATTGTAAATGATGACATTCAACGGAATAAGCGGTGATAACCTTTAACTGCCAGAAGTCTTTACACGTGTTTAGCGATGTCTATAAATGGCCAATTAAAAAGCTGGGTTACTCAACCTAAAACATGCATTTCACTATAACCCTATTTCCCATTTTCTAAAGAGACTTGTCATTCTATTACCTAACTTAATTGTATAATGCGTCGACTCGGCATTGACGCCTCGTGCCTGCCTGCTTTTAGATATTAACGGCAATACAAGGGTGTTACAAACCCGGGAGGCGCCGTGCCGTAGTGGGGCAGTCCCCTATCCGTGGTACCTGCAGTTCTCCAGAGTAGCTCCCGGCTATTGCTATTACTCACCACGGCCGTAGTAAGTCTCCCTAACCGTTCTGCATTTTGCGGCGCATTTCGCATGCAGTTGCCCTATACCCCTGTCGCTCTCGTTTAAGTTTAAATAAGCTGATTTGCTTACCATCTGGATACTTAGGTACCTAGGTACCTATAGGGTATCAACCATTTTCTTACTAAGGAGTATGGGTTCTCCACGTGAAAAATGATGGCAATGATTTGCAATTTTCTTCAATTTTTCCTCCTTACACTGTTCCTCTTCGTCACCAACCTTGCCATCCATCTTGCGCCTCACATCAATAAGGCTCGTGTTCAGACCTCGAACACCGGCGTGACTCATTCACGCTATAGCTTTATTGATGAAAAGCGCTACAAGGTGCGGTGCTGGGATAAGTTTCTATCTATAATTTCTAGAGACTTTTGCGTTTCCTACTTGTTTTTGGATAGATAGTTTAACTTGTCTTTCCACTGTACACGATGCGTCCCCCTGACGATACGACCGCTTCTACTGCCGCTGAGGTTTCGTTGTCGAACACTGTTCAGCACTCAGTGGCACTCGAGAAGGTTAGCAGTCAAGAAGCCGCTACGGAATCAAATCACCAAGAAGCTGGGGGGGCATCAAACGCGCAGCATACCCGAGATCCAGAAAAGAATGAGCCCACCGTCGATGCCGCCACCGCGGACTTGGAGCAGGAGTATCCTACCCCGTGGAAGTTGGTTCTCTTGACCATCGCTCTCTGCATGGCGATGCTGATTGTGTCTCTGGTTAGTTGCTATCACTCAATGCGATAATCGATAGCACTTGAAGTCTCTAACCTTCTCCCTTCTTAGGATGGAACCATTCTCGCTACCGCCATCCCCCATATTACCAACGAGTTCAACTCACTTGACGATGTGGCCTGGTACGGTAGCTCGTACCTCTTTGCCGTGTGCGCCTTACAGTTGATGTACGGAAAATTCTACATTATGTATCCCGTGAAATGGGTCTTCCTAGCAGGCGTCGTGATTTTCGAAATTGGTTCCCTCATTGCCGCCGTTTCTCCCTCTTCGGCTGTCCTCATCGCTGGACGAACGATTTCCGGCGCAGGAGCGGCTGGTATTTTCGCCGGGGCCATCATTATCCTCGCCACTTCCGTTCCTCTGCGACAGCGTCCATTGTATACTGGTATACTCTCAAGTTCCCATGCAATAGCGAGTGTCACCGGTCCGATCTTGGGTGGCGCTTTTACCGATCACGTAACATGGAGGTGGTGCTTCTACATCAATCTTCCTCTCGGCGGCGTCGCTATCTTTTTCCTAATTCTCTTCCTGCCTGCCAAGCCTCCGACACAACCTGGCTTGCCATGGAAAGAACAAATCAAACAATTCGATCTTCCTGGAACATTCTTCCTTATTCCTTCAGTTATATCTCTACTACTTGCCTTACAATGGGGCGGCGCGAAATATGCCTGGAGTGATGGTCGCATCATTGCTCTATTCGTTGTTTTTGGCGTTCTGGCGATCATTTTCTGGATTATTGAGCTTTGGCAGAAGGACCGCGCTACCGTCCCTTTGCGCATCCTCAAGAACAAGAATATCATAGGTGGCCTGTGGTATGGCGTATGCATGGGTGCTGCGCTCTTCGTCTTCTCATACTATCTACCTATTTGGTTCCAGGCAATTAAGGGCGTGTCTGCTACCCAATCTGGTATTGACAACCTGCCTAGCATCCTTGGATTGGTTATTTTCTCCATCATTGGTGGTGGTCTTGCGACTGCGCTTGGCCAATTCACCCCCTTGCTTATCGCTTCGTCGATTATCAGCGCTGTTGGCTCTGGCCTTCTCAGCACTTTGAAGGTCAATTCTAACATCGGACATTGGTTCGGTTACCAAGTGTTGCTTGCAGCCGGTGCTGGCTTGGGCGCCCAAAACGTCATGCTCGTCGCTCAAGTCGCCGTTCCATTGGCCGATATGGCCATGGCTACCTCGATCTTGACTTTCACCCAGACGCTTTCATCTTCCATCTTTCTCGCTGTGGCTCAGAATATTTTCCAGAACCAGTTAATCAAAAACCTGGCTGCGAAGGCTCCTGGTATTGATTCCGGCTCTGTCGTCAACGCCGGTGCCACCGCTCTTAGCGGCGATGTCCCCGCTGATCAGCGACCTGCTGTTTTGGAAGCGTATAACGAAGCGCTTATTCAAACCTTCTACGTCGCTGTTGCCACCAGCGCCCTGTCTATTTTCGGACCGATTTTCATGGATTGGATTTCTCTGAAGCAACCAGAAAAGAAAGATACCGAGAAAGTTCTTGAGGGTTCATCTGTGGATGGCAATTCCGCCGAGCCAGAGAACAAGGAAGAAGGCTCATAACATTGGTGAACGGGCATGCTCCTCATAGAGTTATGCTCCGTTGATTTCGGTTCGCGAATTTACCTATATATGTCATCTATTCACTTTCAATTTCTTTTTTAATTTTTACTATACTTACAAAAGTTTCAGAATAGCATATTTTTCTTTACTATAAAAATAATGTCACTAGATGTACATAGGCAAAATGGTTCCAATTTTTACAGGGGCCAATCTACAACTACAACGGCACAATTTGTTGCCATAGACTGGGAATTGGGAAGGAATTCGGCTGCATTATCAATATATATTCATTGAAAGCCGATAGTTTGGAAGGCGTCCGTAAACGGGTATGCCACGAAGTCATAAATTTCGTGAATGATCAATTCGCTACCTAGCCCGTAGTTGATTGAAAGAGCTGGTTGAATTCTAGCGTGCAATACCCAGAGGTATAGGGCATCATGCGCTACCATTCCAGGTAGTCATTCGCTAAACCCTCCAGTGTACAGTAATTATAGGGCCATGTGCTATAATATAGCGTCGCATGTCATGCGATTCTATTAGCGCATTGGTCGCTATGGATTCAGTGGGCTTTAGTGAGTGGCCCCTCCAGGCTATTATCGCGAAGTTTGCCCTACACTCACAGCAGTGATAGCGGTCCTCTAGGGCTAATTCTTTTCGCATCAACCACTATAATTGCGGGGGCGTATAGCGGAAGCCCACCTAAACCATGGCGAGCTTCTACCTGCAAACCCCCATAATTATAGTGGGTTATACATGTACATGCACTTTATATGATTCGTCTGACTACACGAGAATGGTACTATACGGGATGACTGACACACAATAATAATTCGCATTTATTTCAGAAAGCTCCTAATTTACACAGGTGTGTAACCTGCTTCTACGACCAAAGCACTAGACACGGAGGCTTCCCGTTCGATGCGGGAAGAAGGCCCACAAATGAACTCATTGTGTACCGGATGGTATCCTCAGGCGTATCGTGTCTCATGTCGCAAGGTTTGACTTCATGAAAATTCCTAGGAATAATAGATTAGCCTTGCGTAGAGAGAAGAGCATATATATGTACGTACCGAGAGTTGAAAAATGTCAAGTCGCCTTCAATAGCAGCAAGGGCTTTGGGAATCCGACCCTGTACGGTTAGGGGTTGGAATGCGTAGCTGGGGAACTTCTTGCGGAATTCAGCGTTATCGGCTGCGCCATTCCACTGGCGATCGTAGATTATAGTGTCCCCGCCGTGGACTTGTCTCAGAAGCACATTCCATGATAGTTGGCCGACAACACCTCCAATTTCCCAATCAGGACCATCCTAATCACTCATGTTAGTGGCTTCAAGACCAACAGCAGAGAAGAGATGACTTACAAATGGGCCATAGTCAGAATGAATTTGGATGTAGTTACTAACCACCCGCAGCATGCCAGCGAAGTATGGTCTACCATCTTCAAGCGCTACACGCGTTTCTAGGCCAGTGGCCTTTTGGAGAGCGGCAGCAACACGACCTACAACATCCACATTGGCTTCTTCCCTGAAGCGTTTCTGTAAGGAGCTGGCTCGCTCAACACCACTAAGGTATGTTTCCTTGTCTGAAAAAGATTCGTGAGTATGAGGTTAATTGATAAAACATAGAATCATCCTCACCATGGTCGAATTGTGACAACCCCACAGAACCAAGAGGGGGGAACACAACTTTCTGATTGTAGGTGCTCTATTGATTCAGTTAGTTTACTATTGGCACAGTTGCCATTGTCTTTTCACAGATGTGTGAAAACGCTTGATCTTACAATTCCGTGGTCCTGAATAATCCCTACAAGCTTGCTGCACTCTTCTTTTGACAACAAGCTTCGATGGCGTATGGATGGGATGGAATTTTGAAGAAGACTGTATACTGAGTTGTGAGTTAATGGCCGGTCCTCCAGCGTCGTCCAGTTCGAATTCACTAATAAGCCCTGGGCATTATTATGCCCTAGCGCAGTAAATTCCGGGGTATCGTTAGGCGTGCTCGCAACCGCCTGTGCGGATGAGTACAGGCGGGCGAAGGCCCTGGGCGGTTGTGTAGTAGTGACCCTAGCCAGGGAACGGCTGAGGCGGGGCAGCGGACTTAATCTTCTCAGGGACATGTTAAATGCGACGAATAACTAACTAGACTAGAGGCCTTGACCCATTGGATGACACATCTTTCTCTGAACATTTACAACAAAACTTGATATCTAAATACTCGTCAAGAGAACTCGATCTTGATTGACCGTTTACAATGACGACTGTGGATCTTACGATCTCCACATGCCGCTTATTCAGGCTTCAAAGCCGAGTCGGTTACCTATGTGAGAAGATTGCGTAATAATCTATATGTAGCGATCTGGGTGTTGTTCCCGACGTGAATAGAACGTTGTAATAATTAGATACATTAGGTAAGTAACTATTTTTATTTATCTCGAAGATGAATCAGTATTAGAAAATACACTGTGCCTCTTCTATGCAATACTTGGGTATTATTCCTTTACTACCTTGACAGGTGCTCCCAAGATGTTATTATAAACTTTTTATACCTCATTCTACCCCGTAACCCCGCTACAAGGGGGTCGCATTTAGTGACCTCCCAGCGTCTCTCTGCCCTACACCGACAGATCTTAGCCGATCCGATACTGATCCGCGGCTCCCTAGCTACCTACCTAGCGTAGCGTCAGTCATCACCATAAGCATCAGCAATATGCGGCTTATATGCAGGCTGGGTTGCCTCGCTAATTAGCACCCATTTTACGGGGAAGCATCCAGGATAGAAATGTGGCTTGATGCAAATGTGAATATTGAAGGCATTTCCTTCCATTTCCTTCATTTTCGCCTTCTCATCGACGTTTCTCCTCGGCGGGTATCGTGATATCGCGTCTTCGGTACTGGCAGAAGCCGAGAAAGTCCTACACCATCAGAAGCTCAATGGCTGACATCGTAAGATCGCGATTTTCATTACGTCTTCCTGAATCTAGAACTGACAAAGACTCCCTATTCAGGAATCTCTAAGCCCAACCAAGGCTGTCTATCAGTCTCAAGGGGATCTACGGTCATTGCATACGAAGATTATAGGCGTCACCCAAGTCAGTGCCCTGACTGAGGTCAGCCGAAGCCTATTCAAGCAGGCACTACCGGATGACCCTGTTGTCGTAACAGAAGAGACCATCTTCCACGTCCAAGGGGGTGGGCAGCCAAGCGACACGGGTCGCATGGTCGTTCAATCAGGCGGAAGTAACCATCCCTCTTTTCTAGTGCAGTCCGTGCGGCGTTCTGGCAATGGCACCATCTTCCATCAAGGTCAATTAGAGCCTACCGATCAGAACACCTCTCTACAAGCTGGACAGCTAGTCGAGCAGCTCATTGACGGTGAAAAGCGGGACCTGCACTCTCGCATCCACTCAGCCGGCCATCTTCTCGGGTTAGCTGTTCGTCAACTCTCATCTGAGATCCCAAACGTCAATGAGACGAAGGCACAACACTATCCCGATGCAGCTTTCGTCGAGTTCCAAGGCAAAATTGATCCGAAGCATCGCGATGCAATTCAGAAGGTGCTTGATGATCTCGTGCAGCAGGACCTACCTATCAATGTAACTTGGTTAGATCCTCAAGGCCTTAAGGAGAGGGGTATTTTTCTACCGGATGCTTTTCATGATCCAACACCTGGTGGGACGAGAGTTGTGGAGATAGGTGAATTAGGCGGGTATCCATGTGGTGGAACACATGTACATAGCACAGCGAAACTTGGGAGGGTGGTCGTGGGGAAGATATCTACTAAGAAGGGGAACACGAAGATAGCGTATACCGTTGGGTAGAAGGCAGATAATGTGGAATGTTTTTGGCGTTATTATTTACGAAATTGGAGGATGTAGTATAAGTCCCTGTAGTCCTCGGGAGTCCTCACTATGGTATATCAGAACTCCGGGGCCTGTAAGAGCGCTATAGCTTCCTAGTACTGCCACCGCCAACTGGCCACTTATAAGCACCTACTATAGTGAATACAGGACCAACGATAGTTGATTTGCAGTACCTATGGTGGGTAGCGAATTGCCCAGCCAAATAACAACCGTGTCAATTGAGCCAAAAACAAGACTCAAACAACAGTTCCCGGACTATAGGTACCTAGGGAATCACCAAGAGAATCCCATAGCTCGCGCGCCTCTTGGAATACGAATTCGATTTATTTTCTTTCTGATACCTAGGTAGCCATATCATCTAATCATCACGTAGGTTCGACCCTAAAACCTTGAACTTTATAGGGCCTGCGCGGTCGGAGCCAATCAGGTTCTTAGATTATCGTCTGCTGTTGCCGAATACGGTAATAAGCCAGGGTACACAGTCCCCTTCTTCTGGGGCTGTTTAGCGTGCTTAAATCAAGTCGACAACAACTATTACGAGTGATGCACATCGCAGTAAAATTACATAGTTTAGGTATTTCCTTGGTCCTATCTTTGAAAGTATCATGTATAATGATGTATTTTAGCGTTTCACCTACAGCATTTAAACCCCGGCTCCTGGGGCTAAAGTACCAAAAACGTTTCTAATACCCCTAAAACCCTAAGTCCACAGCACAATCCAGACCCTACGATTTCCTAGGACAGGGCATTGAATATATTGCTAGGCTCACTAACTAGGTACGTACGTACATTGAGCCTGTTTAAACCACTATGTTTTTAGGTAGCATGTTATCCAACCCAACCACTGGTATGCCTCTAGCAAGTGAGGACCGACGGGCCGGGAATCGTGTATGGTTTGCCACCCATGTACGGATTACCGCTGTTATCGTAGATGGAAACCAGAATACCGGGGTCGCTTGCCTTGTACGCTCCGGGGAAACTAACGAAGTTGGACCCGGCGTTCGTCCCAGAACCGGTGATCCGGATTCTAGATGGTGTCAGAAAACAGGAGTGCACGATAGGATATAGGGAGATTTTTCCTTACTGCGCGCATTCCATATAAAATTGAGCTTGTCCTTGATTCTGTGCACCGTGAAGAGCAATTAACTCAACACGCATAAGATAGTCGCCAGGCGCAACACACTTTGGCATGGTAAAGTAGTGCCAGCCTTTGTTGGCGATCATCTTGTCAACAGCCCATTGTCCGTTGCTTAGACCGTCCTCGGCGACCTTGAACCACTTAAGGCCGGTCGGCTGTGCTGTCGCGGCATTGTCTACCTTGGCGAGGTACACCATGATTGGGCCTAACTTCATTAGCAGTGATTTCTGCTCAAATATTCGGTAAGAAGCCCTTGTACATACCTTTATGGCTCTTAGCAATTGGGTTGTCGGCATCGTTCGCCGACTGCGCGCCTCCAATGACATGGCCCCACCATGCGCCTACCTTCGACCCAGCCGGGACTGAGATAACACTGCTGTCGAGATGTTTTAAGTCCTTGTTACATGCGAAAGCGGCATCGTTAACGTTCTGGATGGGGTAGTCGCTATCGGGAGCGCGAACACCTTTGAGCTGCCCTTGGTCGACGCCATCGACCGACATTTTCTGGAAGATGGTGTGGCTTGAGGCCAGGCTGGCCAGGGCTAGGATGATTGATTGCACCTTCATCTTGTTTGACTACACGCTTTGGAGGAGTGGGAAAGGTTCGCTGATGTGTAGTGATGCATTGCTGTCCACATGAGTTAGGGATCATGGATTCACTTATAGGCGGTTCGTCTCAAGACGAATTTGGGGGGGCGGCGCCTAGAGATCCGCGACAATATAGGGAAATTAATCAACCACTCAGGAAACAACACAACCCACTTGGATACGGGGTAACATATTGCCGTAGTTTTCTCCGCCCTCTGCTATTTTATTCATGATACGTCGATGACAATTGTTCCTCCGAAATGGCTTTTGTAGTGTGTATAGAGGTGAAGATAGTTCATCCTATGTAGGCGACCGTGGCTAGTCTTTCGGCCCCTCGTGTGGACATAAGCAGGTACCATAACCTTCGCTCACGTTGATTGATTGCTCAAAGCCGATGTTCATTTTCCTTATAAGAGTGAAATTGAATATTACTTGAAGACTACGGGCGGACGCATGGTCGCAAGAGAAGTCGTTTCAAAGCTGTACAATAACATTGATTATTGGAAAATGTGTGGTCTTTTCGAATGCATGGTTCGATTGACTTAACGAGAATGGTACCTTCTCTCCGCAGTTATAATTGCAATAAACTATCTAGTCACTAGGTGACTCGTTAAGCGATAATAGTCTTCTCTTTGAAGCAAACCGTGCAAGGAACTATTCAAGACGAATGTTTAAAGTCATTTCATCTTGAGCCTCCCCATTTACTCGTGTAACACGTTATCTCATCCACGCACAATTCACATGTTTGTAAACAGTAAATCCGAATCCCAGCAAACATAAATAAACTAAGGAGAGGGAATATTTACTTAGCGGCCTGGTCATGTGGGGAGAAACATTCATCCGTATAACATCTTGAGACTATTATCTCCATAATAGGAGTACATGTCGAACCTTCGTATCGTACTACAATGGACGGTGCCGCAAACATGCTGATTGGGGCACCATGCCGACTCCTTCTGCGCTCCAAAGTTACAGGTTAAAATGACAAGGCATGAGGGTATGCGCAAATATAAAATCAAGCAGTTCTTGAGCTCTCGAGCTTTTTGGACTCGAAATTACCCGGGCAAGCCGCAACAGCACCCAGAAGGCAAGTACGCCATCACCAACTACACCAACAACAAAAGCAAAGAGCTAACAGCCCTACAGTACCAATACGATCACTCTTTATACACTCACAAGTGGATCTCGCAGATAGCCCACCCTTTGTGATGCTATAACTGACAACGGATTGCTTTTAGTATAGCGAATGCTGGAGCTGACTGGTAGCGGTGTTTTTTATATGAGCATATTTTTATTATTTTCCACTGAAAAAAGTCTATAAAACGAAGAGGATGGTGAATAACTTCGATTGAATGTCAAATTACTAAGCCTTTTCTATTAATCATGAGGCCTGTTAACGTAGGTGGTTAAGTCGAGAGATAGGTGCTCTCTTCATTAGTTACCAGCACCTACCCAGGTAGACATATAAGTTATTGGTTTATTAATATCCTCGCTATGGACTTAATAGAGCTTAACGTATCACTTTTGATCTTCTACCTGTAACCTTTGCCGTAAATTGAGATGTTAGAAAGTAACACATTAATAATGGTCATTCCAAAGACCGAAGACGTGGTACAATGCCCCTAAGCGCTGGTCGATGAACCATTATTCACTGAAAACAGGACATCCTACCTGTAGCGAAAATCACAACCGAATATCTAGTCATTAGTTGACTCCACAGGCAATGGTAATTTTTAACCTGTTAGGGCAAGCGGTGGAAGGACTAGTTCAAGACGGACGTTGTAATTCGTTTGGTTTTTAACTCTTCCCATCTAATGATATAGCAGAACGGCACAATAGGTTTGCATGTTGTAGCTTCGAGACTCATCAAACACAAAGCGACTAAGAAGTAGAAGGTTTTACTACGTGACTCGACCATATTGGAGAAAACATCCATCATTATAGAGAGTCCTGGGGTTGTTGTCTCTATAGTAAGCATACACGTCGAAACTTCGTACGATAACATTATGGAACGACTCACTCTACGCTCGCAAGAAGATGACAGAACGAAAAGGCATGCGTAAATATAAAATCAAGCATTCCTTGGAGATCTCAAGCTTTTGAAATTGAATCCAAAAAGTACAACCAGCCCAAAACAAGAACATCAAGAACAACGACGGCAATAAAGACAATTGCAGCGACAACTACGGCAAAACAAAAGTTGCGTAACTACACCATCTATACAGCAGCCCTTTATATATTGACCAGTATCGACACCATCGTTGCTCAACTCCACCTACTCGATAGTTAACTGCGAGGATTAGGCATCGAGATACAACATGTGCCTGTGTGACGTGAACAAATACAAGTGTCCCTCCTGCGGAAAAAAATCAACATGGCCTGTTGGTTGGATAGTTTGTGCCCACCCAAGCGCGAAGACCGAATACTGTCCGAATCTCGACATCACTATATACAGAGAGGCCGAGGTTGAATGTGATAATTGCTACAGGGTCCGTTGTATACTAGAGGAGAGGGCGAGGGAAGCTAGGGAGAGGGAAAGACAGAGACGGGGGCGGGGACGGGGAAACCGCAGGTAGATCTGCCTTTGTGATGTCGACAAGACGATAGGTTGCTTTTCATGCCTATGATGAATAGCGTGATCGATTAATAGCGGTGTTTTTTTTTCCATCGAGAATATTATGATTGCCAGGTAACTTATGCACCTTCTTTTTTCAAAAAAAGATTCTAAAAAAACGGAGAACATTTTAACACGGCAAGCAACATCTACGACTGGTTGATTCTTAGGCACGCCCCTTTATTCAGAGCCTGTTCCACTAGTCATTGAATCCTCTAATGTATGTCTTAAGCAGGCTTATAGATATCTCTTAGTACTTTGGGAGTTAAGCTAATTATGGTCTTCAAAACAGCAATATCCCCCCAGCCTTTTTCGCGCAAAATTCCCTAGACAATCTCATTATTTCCTTGAGATAGCGGCGCCTGTAATTAATCCCTGTGGTATCTTAGCTTCTATCATTCTGTCAACGATTCTAATATATGATGCATGCCATCGTTATTTTAACGCTGTACCGCCTATTGCCAATCGCGTGCAACTCAACGATAGATACTCGGTAGGCAGACAACAGTTACTACATCATTTAAATGATGAAATACACATATTGGAAGCTATTTATATATCGATTCTCTGAATACCGAAATAGCGTTTGAAATAAACTGCTTAAATTCTAAGGGGACAAATCACATCATGATTTTTATCCCTGCTTTTGACTATGTTTTGACTGAGGCTTTTGAGTCGAGTAATGGATAACTTTGGCTTCTAGGATTTGCTATAGGCCTTAGGGAGTATATCTTAAGAACAAACACTATGTTATAGTAGAATGATTGGAGGAGTTATTGTCCCTCTACAAATTTAGAAGTCACTACGTCACCTCACCTTTTGTTTTAGTGATAATTGGCGAATCAGAACACTGTAATAGTACGCTTACTAAATCCGGTCGGGAAGTTGGGGACCTGAATAAGTACCGAAGTACCGACACGGTAAATGCCTTAATGTGCGGTTTGATAGTGGGGCTACACACGGACCAGGTGCCTTTTATATGTGACTTTACAGGGGAATAGACAGTAAATATTAGTGGGTGTTATCCGTGTGTGAGCTAATTTACGTTCTCGTTCTTTCATACGACGCGCGCACCAAAGAAAGTCTCGGTCGCAATTAGGCGCATCATTAAATTTTCTTTCCTTCATCACCATCATCTCCCAATCTCTTTATCCTACCAACCTCATCTCTCAACACCAAATTGCCCAAGATGTATGGTAATAACTACAACAATTTGCCTGCATCATCAGGCCCCTCGCTTCCGCCACCTCCACCGCCGTCTTATGGTTATGAGAGGTACGATCAACCGCCGCCGCCTCCATACCCACCGCCTCCGGCTAGTTCATCAAGATCGTGGAATGATCGCTATCCTCCGCAAGACCGTCGGGATGATTTTCATTTCCGAGGTCCCTTTTCCGACCTTCGTCGAAATCGCTCAGATGACCGTCGCCGCCCCGATCGAGATTATCGCGATACCGACCGCGATTCTTATCGTCCTCCACAAGGCGACTTCACTTTTCGCACAGAACCTCCTCCGGGTGTCAATTATCACGACTCGTATCGGCCCCGCGAAAGGGAGGGACGCGCACCAAGAACGTACGATTCGTACTACCCTCAACCCCCGACTAATCACACTGATGGTCATAGAAGTAACCACGACGATAATCGGAGCACATCCGACCGACCGCATCATGATGACAACGACGGGCTGACGGGTCGTGATAACCGGCCTCGCCGTAACGATGATCGTAGACGCCAGCAAAATTTCAAGCAGCGTACCGGATTCAAAGAAAGATGGAAGCCGCCAAAGCCAGCTGCAAGGCTACTTCTGCATAAGAAGCATGATGAGAACCCGGAGCTTATGCTGGGGGATACCGCTGCGCGAGCTACTTATAGAGACATTGATGAGCTCTCAGACAGCGACGAGACTGAAATGGATATCTCCGATGAATCCGGCTCTGATGTAGTTGAGCCCGCAAGCAAACGTGCGCGTACGTCGGCGACTGCAACAACCACCAAGCTAGAGGAAGATGTGCCTCGATGGTCGAACCCAGATCCATACACGGCTTTACCTCCGCCGGACGAAAGTACACGTAAGAAGAAAGATATGGTTCAGCTAATTCGCAAAGCACGCGTCGAAGCAGAAGCCAAGCAACCGGCCGCGCAGATAGAGGGGTTGGATTTTATTTCGTGCGATTTCGACGATGATAAGGAGTATGAACCTTCTACTTTTAACAGTAACAGCGCGCATCGTGCACCGGATAGTGGGGCAATAGCACCAGCAACAATTCAGTCCACACCACTTACCTCACACCCCGCGCACGACGCACACAATGCACGCACCGGCGCGCGTGACAAAAATTCTATTGATCTAACATCTTCTACATCTCTCGGCAATCGCAAGCGCACCTTTGATGATAAAATTAAACAGCCGCTTCAGCCATCTGCCCCCACGGGAAAAGGCGCGAAAATGAGTAGCTCCGGTTACATCTTGTCCGATTGGCGCCCAGTCGCGAATGAGAACCCTTGTCCCTGGCTCCAATCTGATTATTCGGATACTCCTAGTATAGGTACTCGGATGCAGAAAGAGATCACAGACTTCTACCTTTGGGTGAGCCCTCAACCATTCGAAGCATCTGTCCGTCAGAAGATAGTTGATCAACTCCGCAAAATTATCAAAATGAGATGGTCGGATGCAGACCTCTACCTCTTCGGCTCATTTGTGTCCGGTCTTTACCTACCAACAGCTGACATGGATATTGCAATTTGCTCAAACAACTTTATCAATCGGGGCATTCCTCGATACGACAAGAAAAATAATCTCTGGGCGTTGAAGCAACATCTTATCAACTACAATGTCACTTTCGACGAATATGTTGAAGTGATCTCGAGAGCAAAAGTTCCATTGGTCAAGTATACCGAAATGCGAAGCCGCCTTAAGTTCGATATTTCCTTCGAGAAGATAGATGGTCACCGAGCCATTCAGACATTCCTCGACTGGAAGGCAAAGTACCCCGTGTTGCCTAAGCTGGTAGCCGTGGTTAAGCAGTTTCTGCTCATGCGAGGACTCAATGAACCTGTTAACGGCGGTATCGGCGGATTTTCCGTTATTTGCATGGTTGTTCATCTTCTTGATATTATGCCTCAGGTGCAAAGTCGCTCTATGCCGGCCGACTCGCATGTTGGCGAAATTCTGATGGAGTTTTTCCAATATTACGGTCACCATTTCAAATATAAGACCGTAGCTATACGCATGAACCCTCCCGGACTAGTACCAAAGGTGAGTACCCCAAAACCACATTCAGGGTATATACTAATCGTATGGATTTAGAACGAGGTTAGCACATTCGTCTATCGCAACATGGATAGGCTGTCCATCCTAGATCCCAACAACCCTGAGAACGACATTGCCGGAGGTTCTAGTAATACCGAAACAATCATGCGCCACTTTGCGCAAGCCTATGATACGATGCTCAAACGCATCGTCAAGATTCAGTGCGGAGGTGACGGCGAAGAGGTGAAGGGCTCGCTGTTTGAGCCCATTCTAGGAGGAAACTATGAATCCTATACGAAGCAGAGATCTATCCTTAAATCTCTACATGATCAGGGTTTTGGTGAGTATAGTCGTCATCAAAGGCAACATCAAAGGTTTCCCCGCGATGACGAGTGGTAATTCGACCAGCGGACGTTACTCAGAACGCTAGGACTTAACCTGGTTGACTTTTATTGGCTTAGATCTAAAAATTCACGTCGATAAACCCCATGCTATCGGGAGCACCCTTGACGACTGTACAACACTCGGCCGGCTTTTCGGAACGATTATATGACGAAGTACGCATACGGAGGCGTTGATTTTAGATGGTTGACCGTACCTAAGGATGATTCGATGCTGGACCCGATACGGATCGTTGGGATTAATGAACACACGGCGTTCCGGAAAACATTCAGATACCATTTGCTTCTTTTTCTCACTTTGCTCATGGTTTTTCTATCATTACTTTTTCAGGGAGTCGACAGGCGTTACCCATCTGGACGATGAGGTCTAATGTATTTTAGTGGCCGGATGCCGGTGTTGGTACGCCCCATACCGCCTGGCTGTCTGGCTTCATCGGCTTAGCCTCCCCTTGCACAATTACGGCTGGCCAAATATGAGTGACTCGCGGCCTAGTGGCGAGGGTAAAATCAGAATTCGTATTTCCTACATTTCTTCGTTCGACATATTCTCCAGTGGAGAGGATTAAGTGACTGACTTGACTAGCATGCTTGCTGACCCTTTCTGCTACCTAGGGTCGAGAAGGGCTTTCGAGCTCAAAGTGACCGGACGATTGAACTTTTGTGGTGACAATATTAATATTATCTCGTGCTAATATATTCGCAGATTATGCACAGTTGATTCAAGGCGTTTTACTCTTTCTATTCAACAAAATAATCTCGACTCTTCACCGAGGCGATGATGTTCCTAATGGGACATCTTCGTCTTGTTCATTTTCCCACCGGATGCTGGGCTTTATGCCGAGCTTCGGAGGGGAATTAATTGGGTTATAACCTTTGGATTCCTCCATGTGTTTACATCGGCGGATCCGAATGAACTACACGGCATCAAGCATCTGTACGATGCTTCATGTCGTGGGATGATCGTTAGACGACGATAGCAGAATTATGCTCCAGGTGATTACTGTTATAATTTTTTTTCTCATTTCGAGGGCCGTTTATCGAGTACGTATTTTCCGATCGCCGATCTCTGCACCCTATGCACGATACATACTACATATCATTTCAACGTTCCTTCCTATGGTGGGGTACTTGGATAGCCAAGCGCCTAAATGTGATAAATGACAGCGATGTCGAGGACAAAAGAGTAGGCGATCCCCAGCTGCATGGACTGTGTAGCCTGCATGTCGCACACGCACTAAATTGTACAGGTACTGGTACAAACTCGAAGGCGTTGAGGCTTCCGATTGGGACTTGGGGGGACTTACAAGGATCCCCGGGGTACTGGACTGGCGCTTAAATACAGTGTTAGGTTCGACTCTTCCAGGGCTGTCGATGCCCTATTTCTTTCTCAATACCTCACCGCTACCCCCCGCAATCGAACACCTACGTACTAAAGCAGCTCGCGAGGAAAGTGCTTGGGGCGACAACATAAAAGAAAATAACTTTGTCAATTAAGCAAGTCCAAACCAGACATCTAGAGTCGCATAAGCCCCTTCCTTGGTCCCTCCAGGTATATTAGGCAAGCAGCACGGCGTTTTCGTCGTTACGTTCCACTACAGAAATTATTTAATGTCTAAACTTAAGCACACCCCCGCCTCGATGACACGAACAAGCACAAACATATACCGACATTGTTGCTACCAATTGTGTACCGCCAAAGGCATAGCCAATTTCCCATCGTCGTGTCGTGTTGAAGATCTTTGAACTGTATACCAGACTATTGAGTTGTTAGAACAACGGAAGCAAACGAGCTTACAACCTACCTTAGTAGTCGAATCGTACAAGACGCAGCGACCCAAATACCTAGCACTCAGAGATGTCCGTTTTCGCAATAATCGCCCTATATTCAGCAATTGAAATCTACTCGTCCTTGTTATCACTGCAAGGGCGACAACTGCCTTGATTACGGGGCTTTGGATTGAAGAAGTCCACCTCATTATTCAGAATTCTATAATTATTTCAATAGTATCAACCAATTGATGTTAGTACCCATTTTCAAACCGCATGCTTGGGGTTGGATCGCGACTTACCAACGCAGTCATTCTCGCTGGCCGTGTGCTTTAAAATCAGAAAATATTATCTCCACCGCTATTCAGATCCAAGACTGAGTACACTGCCTCGGCTCAGGGCTGACTAAGGGCATTTATGTAGGCCTTGCAGATGTCGTAACTTGGACGCGCAACATTCTGGATGGGAATTGGTTATATTGTCCTGCGGATTTTCTTGAAGGATTCGTAGAGTGCCAATTAACTGGTTTTTAATCTATCAATCTAGGACTCGGGAACACGATGACCATCCCCATTCTCAATCCCGCCCGGTCTCCCAACGCTCACCCATACAAGGGAGGGATACATCCCCACCGGGCCTCGAAAATCTTGCGATGCCAAATTTACCATGACTCGGGCATCAGTAACCCCGAACACTGGAGCGGCCTCCCGACAACTGAGACTAACTTATGACGAATATGCTGCGTGATCACAGGGTGTTACCGTCTGATGTGCTACAATGTCGTGTAGCAGAAGAACTCATTTATCACTATAGCCAAGATCAATCAACTCGAACCCTAGCAACGAACCTTTTTAATTGTCGAAATACAAATCCGATAACATCTACGCTTTTGACAGCCAAGGTTTCATCTAGTTCCTACCATATCATACCACAAAAACGCCAAAATAATCTATATCGGCCCCTGAAATGTATCAAGCAAGTAATGTGTACTTTATATGCGGTTTTGCCGCTATCGGTACGTTTCTGCCCCCGGTCCGGGCATTCTAAAATAATCCCCTCATGCTACTAATTCACTACTCCTGATATTAGGAGGCGGACTATTCGGCTTCGATATAAGTTCTATGAGTGGCGTTCTGGGAACCAGTGCATACAAGCGATATTTCGATAACCCAGTGTCATACCGCCAAGGTGGAATTACCGCTGCTATGCCCGCTGGGTCGCTTGTTGGTATGTAGCAGCCTAAGCGTACTACAATTAATAGCCCACTAACCACGAAACTCATGATGGAGGCTCTCTAGCAAGCTCCTTTATCGCAGACAAGTTTTCTCGCAAAGTCGCCCTTCAGGTGGCGTGTATTCTCTGGATCATTGGCTCAACGTGTGTCTCAACCCATTTATTCACTTAATTTCGTACCCCCTACGCTTAGCTTGTGATATCGGGCCTCAGAGCAACTCAATTGACCTAGTTAGCATTCAATGCGCCGCCCAAAATATCGGCATGCTCTGTACCGGGCGGGTCATCGCTGGTCTGTGTGTCGGTATCGCATCATCGATCGTGCCCGTATATCTCTCAGAAGTTGCTCCGAAGGAGATTCGTGGCCGTGTTGTATCCCTACAGCAGTGGGCGATTACTTGGGGTATCTTGATCCAATATTTCAGTATGCGCAATTGGTTCCCTTTTTCCGTTTTCTGCCAATTAGGATTCATTTTATCAAGAAAAATTGATATTTTTCTACTCGAATATCAGCCATATTATCATCCAATAGCCAGCACTGACTTCATTCAGTCCAGTACGGCGCAGCGCAGATTGATGGCGGACCAGACGCCCCGAACCAGTCGGAAGCAGCTTTCAGGATCCCGTGGGGCATCCAGATGATCCCTGCCTTCGTCCTTTTCATCGGCCTATTCTTCTTCCCTTACAGCCCAAGGTGGCTCGCGTCGCAAGATCTTTGGGAAGAGGCCATTTATGTAATGGCACGACTACACGGCGGTGGGGACATGAATCATCCCAAGGTCTTGGCAGAGTATAAGGAGATCGAAGAAGCCTTACGGATTGAACGTGAAGAGTCGCAAGGCAGTTTTAGAGCACTTGCTCAGCCTCGACTTCTTAAGCGCGTGATACTTGGTGCGAGTGTACAGATGTGGTCGCAGGTAAGCATATTTCCAGGTATGACAAGGAGAGGACCGTGTACTAATCCACAATTTGGTAACAGTTGAGTGGCATAAACATCATGATGTACTACATCGTCTATATCAGTTAGTACTCTTTGCCAATACTCGCCGACGCCTTTTCCCTTAATACATAATAATACATCGCTTAACGCATTTCGGGTGTCTCCGAAGACGTATGCTAATTATAGTCTGTGTAGTGGAAGCAGCGCGAATCGGTTCACCCCTCACGACCGCATCTATTCAGTATGTAATTAACGTCGCATTAACATTGCCTGCTATCATGTATCTGGATAAGGTCGGACGTCGGCCCTCGTTGATCTATGGCGCATTGATCATGATGGTGCTTTTCTTCATTTCCGGTATGTATTTGACGTATCCCCCCAAAACCAGTCTCCATTGGATTAACAGCGAAGACAGGGACTCTGCAAGCCATATACGGTCAGCCCAACGACGGCCGAGGCAGCAGCGACGTAACATGGATCATACCAGATAACGTTCCTGTGTCATCAGCCATTGTGGCCATCTCTTACCTATATGTAGCTACATTCGCGACGACGTGGGGCCCAACATCATGGACTTATACAGCAGAGATCTTCCCGTCGCGTATCCGCGCCACGGCCGTAAGTGTCAGCACCGCGTCGAATTGGTTCTGGAATATGGTGCTGGCTTTCTCAGCGCCCGCGCTGCTATGGAATATTAGTTGGAAGACGTATATGATATTCGCAGCCTTTAACGGCGCGGCTTGTATGCATATGGCCCTGTTCGCACACGAAACAAAGGGGAAGACACTTGAGGAAATGGATGATGTGTTTGACTCTGGACGGCCGGCTTGGCGGCCGCGTGAGAATATTAGTCGGCTTGATGAGTTACAGAAGGATATCGAGCGAGGGAATATTCGGATTGAGGCCCCACTTCCGGGTCCCGCGGAGCCGAAAGGGGGTGGAGAGAGGACGGTGACATGGGTTCATCTCAGGTCTCTCGGAAATGAATAGGATTCTATCCCTCGGTCCGCTTACTCGGTAGGTTATTAATAGAATACGGTCCGGGAGCTCCCGAGATTCACTGCGCGGTTTTGACGTTTGCAACTAGGCAAATTCTAGACGTAACTGAATTTACTACGCCTTTAAAACCGCTTCGATTCTAAACGACACCGTTCAATGATGTTAAATCTATTCATTATATACCATATAATCTAATCACATCCAGCGTGATTCCAGATTCCAATCTCCAATTCATTAATCCCATTACATGCGCCCCATTATGCGATCCATCCATCCCATACACAGCCTCACCCATCTATTCCCCTTGACCAATCGCCGCACACCCGTAATCATCATGCGCCAAAAGACTACACCAGCGTAAACACCGTATTCTGTCCGCAAATTTATTAGGTATGCTCGCGCACCCCGTCCACACGCGTCCTAGTACGTCCCCGGCACACCCTGTCTCGGATGTCTCGGAGAACGCGTACCACCGGTAGATGCCGTCGTTGACGGTTGATGCGTAGACGCTGTTGGATTCGTTGTTCGCTGTGAGGTTTATTGTTAATCGTGAATTCTCTCAAATTGAAAGGCTTCAAATATGTTGAATTGGTTTTAGGGAAGGAATTTAGGTGTCTGGTAGGGGTGATGGTGACTTACTTTTGATCTGCCAGTATTCCGGCTTCATGCCGATAGCTGCGTGCTTGATCCACCCGGTACAGTCCGTCGTTGTGAACTCGATCGCTTCGAATTCTTTCCACGCGCTTGTTCCGGTGATGGCTATTGATAATAGCGCAAGTATTGTCGTTAAGAACTTCATGTTGGATGCTTGTTCTTTTTGTTTTTCGGTTGTTGGTTGAGGGATTCGGTAGTTTAATATTCAACGATATGAAGAATGCTGCACTAAAATATAAAAATACAGTGACGTCGACTCGGAATCAATACGAGAAATCGAGATACAAGGAATTACTTTCGTAATGTCAGGCGAGAAAAATAAGCTGACCTCATCCGCGGGTGCTTTGCCGACCCGAGCGGTTGGGCTGTTCTAAAAAAGGGGGTTTCACAAAGATGAGGCTATACAAACGAACAATCAACACAAAGCAGCCACGACAAAAGATTGCGTAAATCTCGAGGCGCACTCTTTCAAAAAACGTATAAACATTGATGAGCTTAAAGAGACATCTATTATCGGGTCCATGGATTGGCTTGGTCAACACCAGAACAAGAGACGAGTCGAGATAATTGCGCTAGCGCCCCAACCGCGTGTAAAGAATTATATGGTGAGAAAAAACATCTTATTGGCGATAATATCAGTGAGAGCGCTATACTATCCCTATTATACTAAACGCGATTCAAACGTCACACAAGTGGTCCATCCCAAGCTTCGTCCTTCAATCGCTTATGAAAAGATTCGCTTTACACAATACAACAAACCATCTTTAAGACTTCTCTCACTAATCATCCTAGCGTAAAGGGTCTCGATAACCGAGATCGAATGAGCCTGGCCACATATCGTACTCCGCAGGGTTAAAAGGTGGAATGTAGTATAGAGGGACGAGAAGTATGATTTCGAGCTCTACACCCGCCTCTCTGGCCGCAGCTCTTAGTTCTGCTGTCATCCTCCATTTCACGGTTTTCCAAATCATTTGACTATGAATCGGCGCGGATTCGATAAGCGTGATCGACTTCAATATTGACGAAAATTCGTGATTGCGTTTTTGTTTAATAAGTTCAAATAACCAGGCTAGTATGATGTTATTCCGTGTTCTCCCCCACAGTGTATTAAAATCACCCAGTGTTTGATTCGGATCTGCAGTCGGTAGTATGCATCTCTTCATTTCTTTGTACGACCAGAATAAACCCAGGTTTTGGTCAAAGAGAATCCAGAGCCTTTCGAGACGTGGCGGAAGTAATTTCTAGGTATCCATTACGTCTGGGTTGCTTGATACTCGACTTGCAGGCCCAAAGAGGAAGTAACCGCCAATAAATAGGTGGGACAAGTTCGTGAAGTTCGATAAGTTGATCGTAGTTTTATCATGTTCGTCAAACCTGACGCAATCGCCTCCAAGAGATAGGCGCCGTAGATGATTAGCTACTGGAGCTAATATATGAGCATAGAATGACGGTTTCAAGGAGCCACAAAGTTTTTGAAACAGGCCCACTCCCTGAGCAAATGCCCACTCGTTGTAGCCAGGCATACTGAGATGTAGGGCAACCAAGTTCGGAGTTCGTAGGAGTAGCAACTCCAATGTATCCACATCGACAGGACGGCCGGGATAAAAATTCATGCATTTTAAGTTGGGGAATTTTGGTATCCGAGACGGTCGACGGGGCTCTATGTATCTAATTACTGATGCGTTGATATCTATCCTTTCCATGGATGGTAGTTCGCATAGCCTAAACAATATACAAACGATTATGTGCCCATCATCGTCGTTAGGGTCGTCTAATTCGGGGTCGTTTAAGAGATCATCATCGTCATCGTCTTGGTTGCCGCCACTATTGCCACCACCACCATTACCAAGACCCCACCCCAGATCCATACGTATAGTTTCAATTGTCAGGCGCCTTAGGTTAGGGAAACGACCGTAAATGGCGAGTAAACTGTCTTCTGTGGTACACGGTTTCATCCATGCGTGATCAATACAATGGCATGATAGCTTCGTTAAACTCCGCGATGTTGATACGTGGCAAATTAATTCGCCGAGGATGCTCATATAATTCGCAGGCTATAATGCCAAATCAGTAGGGACCGATGCAGATATGAATATTGCAGCATCTTGTCAAGTCCGCTATTTTAGCGAGCGAGAGGATTTGGAAAATACCTGATTTTGGGTCGCGTCAAAATGGAGATGGTGAACGCTATCGACTAGAGTTGGATCTTCGCGAAAGCTTCTATTTAGGAGCGGCACCCTCTGCATATCCATAGTTACTGGTGCGGTAAGATCAACTCTGATGTAGGAATATAACGAGTCATTGGCCACCCTTGATATACGACGACAAGTGAGGGCCAGAGCGCAAAGGTTAGGATGGCCATGATTACCTCCTAAATGAGAACGGATGGATTCGACATCGGCATAAGAGCAAATGTTGGCCAAAATCTCAACTGGTAACTGATCCAAACGCATCTTAATTGTTGACTCAAGCGTCTATTTACTCTGCCGCGTTGTCTTTATAGGGAAAGGAGAAACCGGAGCAGAAACATTCAATGATATATGTGCGTTTCTAGGAAATATTGATATGATTTTGGGTACAAACGAAGGCGTACATGATATGGCGTGCTATTTCGTATATTGGAGGATTTGTGTTGGACTTTACTCAGTTAGGAGACAATGAATAAGACGGCGATATTCCATTTCATAACAAGAGTTGGAATTTCGATAGTCGCTTCTCCTTTTAATTCACCCGATACGGAACATTGTAAAGAGCGTCCTAGATACAGGTACCTAATTACTATCTTTATAACTTAAAAATTAAATTCTTTGATATTTTATTAAGCAGAAATGGAAACAGCCATGCCAGGCCTTTTGCATCTAGGTACTATCTTCAGGTTACACCACTTTAAGCCACCTCCTATTTCTTTTACTTACCCCTATTTAACCCCTTAAGCTTATTTTGTATAGTAAAAAACCATGAAAAATAACCGTGTTTACTTTTACACCCTAATCCACATATAGTGTATATTGGCGTTATTATAAATATTAGTTATTTACCTACTAATAGCGAGTGTATGACTAGTGCAGTTCGAATATTGTGTCGCGTATTGAAAAACGACGGCCCCTCTTGGCGGTAATTTCAAGCCGTTATAAATTCACTATCGTGTCTTTCTTAGACCTTCTAGTCAAATGTAAAATAAGCACTGAGGATTAGATTATGTAGGTAAGCGATGCGGGAGTCATATGCCGAAGCGACCCGAATTCACACGTCATCGGACGTCCTATCAAACTCTCATCTCCAAATCCATTAAAATTCATTTTTTATTTAATATTTTAACTAGAATTCTTTCAGAACTGTCTATATCATTGAAACTTGCTGCCTTCAATTGAATTCTGAATATAGACACCGTGGTGGTGATGATGGCAATGGCTTCATCCGTTCTTGACTCGGTAGCGCAGATTCACGCTTTGGTAATGAATTCCGAATTAAGGCCGGGTCTACATCCCATACCCGGAAGTCAACCACTTACCTTCGGCGCCGCCGTTCTACCACCGCTAATCTATTACTTCGCTTTGCTTCTTCTGGCTCCACCACCTCCTCCCGCCATCGACTCTATATACGTCGTATCAATCCGTAATATTCTCGCTCTTACTGCTGGCATTCTCTTCTTCCGTTTGCCGCTCGCCTATCATATCCCTCAAAGCATTGGACTTACCTATCAACTCGGCCTCGTCGGTCTCTACGGCGGATGTCGAGTGATAGACGCTTTCTTCATAAGCCCCTATTGTTTCAAACATATCCCGCGACGAGTCACATACGTGCATAAACCACGAGTCGAGACGCCATCACCGGAAGAGATAGAACCAACGAGAGAATGGACCGACGGCGGAGTCAAAGAGCCATACTTCCACAGAGAAAAGGGAGATTCCAAATCCGGGCCCACTAGGACTTCGGGTCCTGAGCCTACGGTGATCAAGGAAAATAGGAGTCCTAGCTTCTCCGACGAAATCAGCCGCGTAGCTCGCCGCATGTCTACCTCGCTCCCGGACGCGGCCTGCGACTCCTATTTTGCAGTGCGCCGGACGTTACACGGACCGGATCCACAGCCAGTCCTTGAAACCGCAACCACCGAGTCCGGATGGCCCCGAACCCTGCGCGATCGTGTTTCTTGGGCTCTAGAGCTCGAACTAAGTATGCGCGGTGTCGGGTTCACATGGACTACCGCTGATGTCCGGCATACACGCAAGACCTGGCTACCCACCGTCGGAAACCGCGCTCACAGCATCCTAGTACATGCGTTGCCTGTTCTACTATCTAGTTGGTTCGTTATTCGCACTATTTACGTACGATATCTCGGTCCACCATCCGTGTCCGTCAGCGATAGCGACGAGCGTCAATCTCGCGAATTATTCGACGAGGACCTACCCCTTATAGCGCAAACCCTCCTAACAGGCGCGCTAGGCGCATTCCTCATGGCAGCATTTTCACTCGGACACTCGCTCTTCGCGATTGCATTAAGTCCTCTCGCGCCTAGTCCGTTGGCTTTCTTCCCGCCGTTATACAGCACCCGGATTTGGGATATCATCTCAGTGCGTGGATTCTGGTCCTACGGTTGGCATCGGCTATTCGCGCGATTGTTTTTGGTGTATGGTATCTGGCCTGGGGAATGGGTAGAGAGGAAATTGACGGGGAAGAGGAGCGATGAGCCTGCTGATGTGGGAAAGGTGCTTGGTGGTTTTCTTTCTAGTGCATTCGTGCATTCTTTTTCGGTCAGGGGTGTTTTAGGGGGTGATTGGAGTAGCGCTGCTGGTGAAGCGAAATTTTTTGCGCTTAATGGGCTTGCTGTTGTAATATAAGGGGCAGTATGGAGAACAGTGAGGAGTTGGAGGAAGAAAAGAGACTTCAATAAGATTATGTGGTATGATGGTTGGGTTGGCAGGTTATGGTGGATCACGGTTCTGTTGGGCTCAGGGAGGAACTTTGCAAGGGGTTGGGTTAAGTCGGGATTGGTTCGAGAGATTGCGGGCTATTGACACATGCCTAAAATAAATCGGGCTTGGAGTTTATTTATTGCCCTTACAATGGTCATATCGACGCTTTCTTAATATTATTTATTATTAAGCTACATTAGTTCATCGCATCGCGTACGTATATGAGCGCCTGAGTTAATGGGAGGACGGGTAGCTCATAACAATAGACAATAGAAAATTGCCGCGACCGGAGGCAGTATCCGATAGGTAAGTTGAGTTACCAGTTATCCATAACCCGACAGAGCTTTAGCTTTGAATCGTTGTTGAGAACATTCCAACACTCAATTCATAAGAGGTAATGTGCGCGCTCATCTTAGAACTCCACTCCGTTCTCTAATTTGAGCTCGTCCCATCCGAACATCGTAATGATCTCATCTCTCTTCAGGAAGTTTGGCTCATCCGTAGCCAAGTATTTTAGGTAGTCTTCGTGGTTGAATACCTAATGGTCAATCGTGTTAGCTAGAAATGAAGCAGGGGTAACTTAGAAAGCGACTCACCTCTATTAAGTCTTCTAAGCTCCTCGCCCATACGATCGCAGCTCCATCGTAACCCGGGTTTCCGATACCGATCTTCTTAAGATCGACAGAGCCATCCGAGTGGTATTGGGTATATCTCACAACCTTTTCGCGGAAAATAGGGGTTGAGACAGCAAGCTTGCGATGGTTCTCTCTCCAGCTGGAACCTTGAGTTAATACTTGCGCTTGAAATCTTTAAGCTTTCTAGAAACACTTACTATCTGTGGAATTCCTCTAAAGAGATATCATCTCTCTTCTTGATGAGGAAGGTCAGCTTGACAAGCTTGGTGGTGCCGTCGGCGGCTGTGGGTGCTGCTGATGATGCCATTGGAGCGATTGAGGACTATGGAGGATGGGTATTACGGAGAATGAGCAAATCTTAGGAGTTGGCAAGATGTTTGAGATGTTTGGTTTCCAATGATTCCATACCTTATTTCACAACGAGGGAACCAGATTTATATCCCCCCCTTTCCCCGCCCCTCGGGTCGCCCCACACTCAAGCAACCTCTATATCGCTGG
Source organism: Hypoxylon trugodes (assembly GCF_022578975.1). NCBI lineage: Eukaryota > Fungi > Ascomycota > Sordariomycetes > Xylariales > Hypoxylaceae > Hypoxylon > Hypoxylon trugodes. The sequence goes on from NW_026250021.1 coordinate 808,551, forward strand.
ATTGTATAGGTGTGTGGAAACCAGAAATTAGCTTACCAAAAATTATAACAACATTTTCCTAATCCTTCAACAACGTCAACGAATTCGCCCTCTAACCGATGTGATCAAATCAGCGGCCCGACGCGTTAGGGTGATATCACAGTACCTTACGGGCATAGATATGCGAGCCGACGCGCTCCTAAACCTGATATAGACATCGCAGGACAGGTTGCACTGCTTGCATCCCGTCTACCATAAATCACGATTCCCAGGTTCCAATTCTCATAAGCCTACCATAGGCTCCGGACGGGCTCCACCGGTCGCAGAAATACCTGGTTCGGCTCGTTATTTCAATTCCCGTGACCTAATTCTTTTCGTTTCTGGACAACCGCTTCTCGATTTGAAATTGGCTGGTATTAATAAGTATCAAATGGGAATTACCCGATGGAATTTGAGGACATGTGATTCTTCGCTTGTTATAGCTGCGATGTTCTGTTATAATGCCCGAATTGGTTTATTGGCCCCTCGGGGCAAAGTGGATCTCACATTGAAAGCACTCTACATTAGAATCGGACGATACTCGGATAGGGTCATCATTTGCGTATTCATAAGACTGAAATGACAACATACCTGTGTACCTACGGTAGGAGATAATCTAACATCATCAAGCTCACTTTGATTCTTCCCTTTCCCCTCTTCTCATGCAGCCTCTTCCTCACCCCCCCTCCACATCTGCAACTTTGATAGGATCACGGGTACACGTCTTCGTAGATGGCTTTTTAGCCACTTACCGTGCTGACATGCTCGGCTGCCGAAGAGGTTTCCCCTTCAGTCATAGACGTATCTGTGCGAAACAAAGGCGGTACTCTACCCGGCCTGTTGGTTTCCTTTGCAAGCTGCTCCCGAATTTCTGGTGTTCTCCGGGATGCCCACTCGTGGATATTGAGTATGATGTCAGAAAGCCTAAGAAAGCCACCCTCGTCTAACATGGAGAAAGAAGTAAATAGCTTCGCAAGGTATTTAGTCACCCCGGAAACTTGGTCCCGCTCTGCCCACATAATGACAATTGACACAAACGATCCATTCATACTTGCGAGGAAGATAGGAGTTTCTTCTTGATCTGGAATCGCATGCTGCATCGCCGCTAGGCACACCGCGCCATCGGTCACACCTCTTTGTATGTCTATCTGTTGGTTCACTCTCACCAGAAGATAGGGGAAAAACAACTTTTAACTCCGCATCAATTGGCCCATTAACGTGTGTCTATATTGACTTTCCGAGTAACGCTCGCATTTTTCGATGAATTCTGTGTAGTCGGGGAAGATCCCAGCCGAATATCCAAAGATCCCATCAGCCTGCCAGTACTCTAGGTACAGAGGGCTTGGTAACAAGCTGCGGAAATCTTCCGAAATGAGTTTGTGTCTCGTCATCGTGAGGCCATATTGACGGATGTCGAACACATTCAATCGTAAACAACGGAATAATAACTCCCGAGTATCTTCCAGGGTTGTCTCGCGCGGTTCGAAATGTGTATTGTATTCCTCCCAGTACTGCTTCGACTGCTGATAGTCTACTTCCTTCTGGCCATCGACTTCCTTTAAACGAGGCTATCTTATTCTTCGTATCAGGTTAGCTACCCATTTCGGCAGCTTGCTTTCATTATCCTGCCAGATTCCAATGTGGTTGATCGCTAGATAGGATGGATAATCGTGGTAAGGGTCCGCGTCTCCTGAACTTTCGCTCGCATTGGAAGCATCGTCTGATTGACGAACATTAGGGGCGTCCAGCGCAACGGAATCGTAGTATGAAGTCCCCTGAGGGTTTCGACTAGATGGAGGGAATACGTGAGGCTTGGATATGTTCAACTATTTCTTCACTGATAAATACCCTGATGGATAAATATATGTGGATGAGAGCATCTAACCTGTTCAAGTTGTTCGAGCGTTTCCCGAATCCACGCTAGATCTGCATTGAAAGGTCCCCTACATGGTCAAATGTTAATCCCATGTATACGACATCCCATGAATGATTTTCATACTTTGAGGGTTGCTTCTCATTAGCTACGTTGTGAGAAGATTGGGGGGCTGTGGACGACCCCTCTTGAGGAAGATGGGATTCCATGATGCTGAATAGCGTGATGCAAAAGTTATCAACAAAAAAATTGCAATATCCTCGTATGTTACGGAGAATTTAGTATGAGGAATAAATCTTCCTTAAGATCTGGGTTGTTCTCGCAAGTTTTATAACGCGTCGCGGCGTTTGAACAACTAACAAAAGCCTCATTTATAACAAAGAAACTAGGCAGCAGCGTTGTCGTCTATGCAGAGTTCCGTATCTGTAGTCTGCCGCCGGACTTTCTATTTGCCATTTAATGCAGTGGCCCGCCTCCTAATTAATTCCCAGTTTCATAGATTCCGTAGACATGTAGGATGGCGACAACATACCTGATAGATTAGATGAATATATCGTAGCAAAAACACCCAATACCACATAAACTCATCTATAAGACATAGATATTGACGTTCAGAAATATTGAAATCACGGTCTACCGGCGAGGTTAGGTATTGATCTGGAAAATATGTACCTGGGTACGTGCATACCCAGGTACCTATCTAGGTACCTATGTAGATAGCAATGATTGATGGTGTGTTACACACGATTCCGATGACTTCTTAAGCCAGTGCAGTGGCACAGTAAACGAAACTATGCAAACATGTGTGTTTCGCGTGTCGCTGCTGGCGCAGGCGGCAAAGGATAAGACTTGAAGTCGTTTGGAGGCTCTTCGGAGATAAACAAACGAACCAACCAGCCGGTCATTTTGATTTCTCCCTTCGTTCCTTTGTCACTTTGCTTATGGGCAGTGTCGTCACAAATGATACCACAGGCGCGTACGGCGTCGCATCGGTACCGCGTCATTACCTAAGGATGGTAGGAATGGGAATCGGCGGATTACGGATTACGGCAGGGAAGAACAAAACGTTACTAACATCTCTCGATTTCCTTTGATTCTGCAGTTATTCTAAAAGAATATGTTAGGTGAATGTAGATAAACGCGTTCAGATCTAGATAGATATATGTATCTACTCAAGCCGATCAATTCTCAGGTATTTGGGTACGTACCTAAAAACGTCAATCTGTCAGTTTGAACAACAATTGTAAAACGTTTAAATAGTTGTTGTCCGTATAATGACTTTTCTATTTCTAGATTGAACCAATCATAAGGTAAGATATCTTGATTATATAGTTTATTATTGTTGATACTACCGTGTATGTTATCGCGTTTATGTTACCACTTAATTTCTTTTAATAGTTAGTCTTGGCTTGTTCTTGTTTTCTTTCTCTTCTTCTTTCATATCAATCCTTAAGGTCTGTGTTGAGGTCTGGTCTGGTCAATCCAGTAAGCCAATGGCAGTAACAGCAGCCCTAGCCTAGTAGTAATAACCGTAATTTAATAGCCGTGATCCAGTAAGAATTCTAATATAAAACCACATTAAAAGTATATATTAAACCTAATGTTATATACATTTTAATTAGTTGAACTAACCTTGGTTTTTTATAATCGTGTGTTCAAAACAATGTAAAGGGAATAGCAATTGTTGTACGTTCTACAACCGTTCTACCAGCTCATAGATTAATGCTACGGTAAACATAGATGGCAGAGAGCTGGCTGAGCAGTGACGCAATCGGCGGGTCTACTTTGGCATTTCCATTATTGTAAAAAGTCGATTAAACTTTGATAGCATTTCTTTTGATGTACTGGACTTATATCGAGGGATTTATCGATTCCGATTAACAACCTTAATCCGCATCTTCCATCCCGCGCTTAGTGCGTACGATTGAGTTCAATAGTTACATTAGTTAGGTAGTTTCCATCCTCGCGGATCTTCCGTGTGGGGATTAGCGTCCCAGCGCTTCTGCATTGTACACGGGCGCTATCTCACTGCGGCATGGGTGCCAACAACTCGTAAGTTTATTAGCGATGCATCGTTCCGCAATCAATAGATATCCTCAACACCACCATCATCTGTCCACTATTAATGATGCATACATCGAGCAATTAAATCAAACCATATACCCAACCTCTCCATACCACACCTACAACAAATGTATTCCCGTGGCTTGGCCATTTTCTCCTTACATGTGACCCCTAGAATAACCACGCGCTATTCTAAAGAGGGAGAACCCAAGTTTTTCCTACATCATAGCCTCGCCGAAAAATTCACAAAAGCCCTCCGTTTTGACGCGCGCGAAAGAGCAAGCAAGCAAGCAAACAATAATCATTACTCCATAATACGGATAGAACTTCTACCCGATCTATAATTTACCTAAGCATCCGTGCACAACCCATTAATGAACATGTGTATACCCGGGTGTTTAGCATGTACCTACGTACCTCCTCACCACAATAGTCGGACCCCAACAACCCCAGATAATGGATCTCTCTCTATCACAGCCAGCCATGACATTACCTTACCTCATAGCACCGTTCACTTACCTAAACCCTCACCAAATATACACCCATAAACCTATTTCTAGACTACCCTCCTTACCTAACCTAGCATGAGGACAGAGCAAATAAGTCCGAACCCATACAAGTTGTCATTATACCGAGAAGCAGACCCACATTATTAGACCAATTCGGTCATATACATAGACGGACACCTTGCCGATCTCTGTCAAGATCTAGTAGATCTGGGATATCGACTTACTATGCCATCCCAAATATAGGATAATTATCAAGCCTCTGGGTTAATTCTTAGATCGGAGACGGCTATCACGAAGAACGGAGCGGAGGGGCTCAGTCAAAGAAAGTTATTGCGATACCATGGACCGTGTACCTATAGCCATACATCTTAGTTTTCATCCTATACTCAAACAATTTAGATAGTTATTCACTATTTCTGTCACAATTGTAGAGTTTAATCAGAATAAAATTTCAACGGTGGTAAATTAACACACACCGACCGTTGAATTTCCACATGAGTAAGTTTAGCAAATACATTATCTCAGTCAAGTACCCAAGTACCCCTGTAGTCCCCACCGGGAGTCTCCGTCAATCCTCGCTATCATCCTCCGACGTCATCAGGGACCATAGTAAAAAGCCACATTCACACACACGATGACATAGGACTTTTTGATTATGATTTGATTTTTTGTTGGCATTTCATTGACTGAGCTAGTAAGTAGAACACCAGTGATCTGATATGATCCGATCGCCTTATGATCTACCATCCTTGAGTTATACTACTTGCCCGTTCCCCATATGCCAAATGCACACGTATGCTTCTGATTGATTGTTTCTCCGCTCTTTGGTAGGAGGCGCCAGAAACCAAAAACCATTTCCAATTATACCCATGCACCCTGGACCCCGTGCCCAATGCCGTGTTCGCCTATCCATCCATACCAAAACCCAATACCATTACTAAGAAAAACGCCGCGAGTGTTGTAGGTATCATGACCATAATAGGGATCTACCCTTCTCTTTCTATGGGGGAAAAAGTAAAAATGGCTTTTTAATTGGTGTCTTGAACACCCCACTCGTAACAATTTGCGCCCCTGAAACCCAAAAGACCCCGTAGAACTCCTGGCTATGATGCATTGGAATCAAATCTCAAATAAAACAAAGGGAAAAAAGTTGGTTGATTAGAATTAAATCATCGCGCGGCTCCGAACATACGGCCCCACACGCATTTGGAAGTTTTTACGCGCTTCGCTTTAGCATTACCGTCTTGCATTGAGCGGAGCTCGTCTGCGCTAATCTCATACGGGAGTAGTTGCTTGGTAGCCTCGCTGCGGTATACAGAACCTTTGCTAGGCTGAGGCATATCAAGAACAACCTCGACCGGAGAGTCGTGGAGGGAGCCATCACCGTAGGCTGCATAGACGTAGCTATCCTCCGGGTCCGAGAGCGGCGTCGACGATCTCGAGTGTTGTCGAGACGAAACAGACGAGGCATAAGAGCTACCGCTGCTACTAGCAGAAGAGCTGTATACCAATCCCGGAGGTGTCGATACGTCTTGCACCATGCGGATAGTCTCGTAAGGCGGCGTCTGCTGCGGTTGCGGCACAGGCTGCCTTGTCCGCGAGCGCGAGCTGTCACGCGAGCTAGGCGGCGAGGGGAACTGCGTAGCAGCCCAAGCCTCGGCCTCTTGTCTCCTTCGGAGATTCTCCTTGCGCTGCATGCGACGGGCGTGAGTAGCCTCGATTTGGTCGCGGATAGGCGCTAGGAAAGGGTCTAGCTCGCGATAGAGATCCTCCTCAGTAATCCTTAGCTCCCACTCCAACAAAAATAGTAGTTGCTTCTCCATTAGGTTAACCTCCGTTCTGCTGAATCCAAAGCTGAAACCATCAATGGTCATACGACTGTAGTTAGCCCAGTGCTTGTTTTTAGGTGAGCTGTCATTGAGGTACTTGGCAGAGAGGATGAGAGCAGCCAAGAAGATTCGGTGAGTAGTGCATCGTAGACCCTTTGCCATAGGCTGTAGTCTAGACTTTAATCGGTTCAAGTATACCAACGTAGACATAAGTGTTGGGACTTGCACGTTAGAAGAACGGACTAGCTGTGTGATAAACTCCTCCAACGTCGGTAAGCTGTTGTCTTCACATCGAATAGCCTTGGGAGAAGGTGTCCTGGGTGGTGTGGGATATTGCGACTTCTGTGCCGGCGGGGGCATCATTGTGGGATCGCATTGTATAACATCGCGGGCAGCTCGTGCTAAGTATGCAATCATAGCCGGGCTTACTGGCTTATAAACAAAATGCTCAAGGGCGGCAGCGTTGAGCTCGCTCATAGGTATCCTGGATGTCGAAGACATTGTGGTTGTGTAAATGTGAGTGAGAAGGTTAAGTAAGCCTTAGATGTGTCCTGCTAAGCCAAGGAAGCGTAAGATGCTAGATGGTAGTAGTAAAAAGTTGATGTTCAAGATCCAAACACCAACGTCGTAATATATCCCGAGATATGGAATATAAAAGAAAAGAAGAAAAAACCAAACGGCAAATGTAAAGTAACGTCAGAGTCCTGAATAGAAAATCCGGGGAAGCGACGACGTTTGGGATGGACGGCTGGTATTATATTAACCGACCTTTGCGTGTGACTAGGGGAGGGTGGGGTGAATGGTAGGTGGTGTGCGAATTGGAGGGAGGATGTAGAAAGATGGGTGTATCACGAGGCGGAGCCTATGATCATATCAGACTAACAAGACTGACTTAGAAGGCGCAACAGTACAACAGTACAACAGTTATGTAGACAACCACCCCAAAAAGTAGATGCCCACAATTAAACTGCGGAAGGGTGCGTAAGGTTTCTGTGTGACGCGAAAGACAGTCGAGGCTGAGCCGAGTTTACTGGGCTAGGTGCTCCTAGTCAGTTCAGTAGACCACCCTGAAAAGATCGACGGCTGACGCGCAAGGTCCGCCTGGGCTGGGCTGGATTGAAAAAAGAAGTGGGTAAATTCCCGGAGGTACCTAGGTCGCTAAGGTTGCTAGGTAAAAAGGGGGTGGCAGCAAGCTAGTGGCAGGTGCTAGGTATGTTGCAGCGCGCTGAAGCGGGTGGCCTAGGCAAGGTATTCCAGGTATTCGAGGTATCCAGGTACCTATATCTAGGTATGCAGGGGGTAAGGAGAGGGGTTGTTTAGGTAAGGTGGAGAGAGGTGGGTTCAAATTGGTAGGTCTCGTAAGTACCAAGTATACGAAGTACTAAGTACCTATCTGGAGTCCGGATTTGACCGACAGGGGTATCCAGTTGCCCAAGTTGAACACCGCGGGATACGTTGCTCCTTGAACGGGCGGGCCTTCCGGAACTGCTTCGGGAGTGAGTTCGGAGCTTGCTTGGGATTCGAGTAAATTTGTCTCGCTTGTCTCCGGTTGGTCGAGGAGAGAAGTTTATTTATCCTATTTAACTCTTATAAAAGAGAAGGGATAAGATAGAAAGGATACCGACGAAGAATAAATAAACTTTTTGTCGGTGATGATTGAAAAAAAAAATAAAAAATCGACTCGTCGTTTTTGAAGGGGATCGTGAGATCTGGTTTCGATGCGACAAATAAACTTCCTTTTTCTTCTTCGCTCTTCTATTTTTTCTCCCTTTCCTTTTTCTCGTGCGATCGTTGGACGTATTAGTGCAGTGCCGAGAAAATTGATGCGCGAAGGGTCTTGTCAAATATTAATGCCTTTGGGTGGCTGACGTGGACAATATTCCAGAAGGCGTTCAATGATACCAGAAGACTGCCGAATCAATTGTACGAAGTGATTAAACCAACTAAGCAAATCAAGCTTGGAAACCTGTACTTGCGCAGTAATGAGTGGCGAAAGATGGTTGCAAAAAAACGATGGCAAAGGCTCCCGAACCGGCGGAAGACCTGGAGTTCGCTAGATTGGTTGAAAAAGATCGGAACGGTTCGACTGGATCGAACTTGTGAGTGAACAACAACGAATTGCGCCTTGGCGAAAAAAGTGTTGAATTGAACAAAAATACCACCGAGCCGGTAAAGGTATTTAGAACGTAGCGTCTTGCGTAGGCTGAAAAGCCGCGATGTAAGAATAATTAAAAAGACTGACGAATCTCTCTCGTGAATGCTGACGAGGAGGTAGCAAAAAAAGTGGTACCTGATGAGTTCCGAGCCTCAAGGCGCAGTCCTAGTCGAAATATCGTCGAGGGGTGTGTGTTTCTTATAAAGAGTGTAAGAGGTGAATAATTAAAAAGATGGAGATCGAGTCACGAGGAATTGTAAATGATGAAATGACTGTGCAAAACCTCGTAACACTCTTCGAAATGAATTATAGAATCAAATCAATACACCGCAACTTCTTGCCGGGTAGCTGAGTGTGACCAGCTTTGTCTTGTACTGTATCGTGTCTTGTGTGTCCCAAGAAAAGATTGGCGAGAGTGTGCAAACCAAAAGCCTGATATATAATAAGATCTACCCGGATTTTTATTAAGGCCAGGGGGGAGCTCTGTCGATCCTATCAAGGAGGTTGTCGTGGAAAAGAGGGGCTGGAAAAATGGACAGACTGATGCAGATGCAGATACAAAAAGATGCAAAGATAGGTATGTTATAACGATTAATTGCCGAATAGTCTTAGCTAGTTGTTGGCAAGGGACGGTGTGTGGTAGGTAATGATGATAAACTGGCCAGAGTCTATCAGAAGTGGGTTTCGTATCGTGGAAGCGTGGAGGCGTGAAAGCTCGTATCAGTCGTTAACGTGGGTGGCTGTATGTCGTAATGAAAGTAACCGGTTTTTTTTTCCTTCAATACAGTCGAAATAGAACCAAACTTATTCCACACAGTGGGTGTCTTTCTTTTTTTTTCTCTGCTCGTCACCGTCGGACTAGTGACTATACTCTAGATGATAATGGAGGAAGGGAAGAATGATGATGATGGAAGGGATCTGGGGAAAGGAGTGTGAGTTTCCAGATCTATATCTACTTTTTCTTTTCTTCTTTTGTACAGGGGTTTTTTCCTATTCAGGTTCATCTGATTGCGAATCGCCAGTCATCTAGGTACAATATTTACTGGTCAATACGTAGGTATGTAGGGCCGCCAGGGACCCTGTTCCAGCCCTTCTTGCCTATTCGCCCCTAAATTCGGTTGTATACAAATATTAACCCCCAAAAGGCCGGAGTCGACACGATTTGAATGGCTGATGGTTTACAACTCATCCAAACGACCCGCCCGCCTACAGTATGCGCCGCATGATCCCTTTGATTGAGACGGGGTCGAGAGTGACAGAGGCGGGTGAGTGGTTCATTGGTTCGTTGGTGTAAGTGGTTCAGAGCTTCAAGACATGAAACAAGCGAGAGAGGGGTCGGGGACTTGGGCCAAGAATCTTGCTGGAACCTCCCGGACCACTTGACTAGGGGGGATTTAGTCGCCCAGGTTCGCTACAAGAGACACTAACCATACGTAGGAGCGGGAACTCGTAGCGCTGGGCACGGAGCCACAGGTACTCGCAGGCTCGTCAGGTATTCGCTGGTGACACTCGATACGCATATCAAGGGTTCCAGTTAGCGCACTCATCTAATCCATAAGCTAACCGCAAACTGATTGCCATGTCTCCTCCTTGGGCCAATAGATCTTCGGATATTGATCTCAACTAAGAAATCGAAACTTGTGTGCTGAATGAACTCCCAGCAAATAGTTAATGACTTGCAGGCCTCTCCCGCTGCGATGGTCTTCTTTGGGACCCTGAAGCTGGCTATAGTATTCAATTCTACGCGTACCTTTCTTGGCCGTTGTTGACGGTTGATGTTTAACTGTGCTTATTTTTGTTGCTGTAAAAATAATGACCTACCAATGGACCTGCATCGAAACATGGATTCGAGAAAAAGTAAGTCGCAAAATAGCTCGTTACCTGAAAGCGTGTAAGGCGTTGAGAGAAGACGAAATCTTAAGCATCACGAAATATTGCTTGATTCATTTTAATCCCCTCATCTCCGCGAAGTCATGGATAGCATCGTCTATCTAACATCTACCACCTACCGCTTATAGATCGTCATCTTAAGTCGAGATCGGCCGAGCTCTGTCCCCTCGAAACGAAACGAACATGGGTTTATCACCCCGGATCTTCTCCAGTTTTCTTATTCTTTACCACCAAACCACCCATGCTTGGTAGTCTTGGTATTCCGTAGATCCTGACCGACACTTTCTTGACCTAGGTCAACTAAGACGTTGACGCATCCTCAAGCAACGATGTATCGAAACGATATAGTTTCTACCAATTAGTAGAATGTTGTTCCTAATATGGTATAGAAAACTCGGCTATATACCAGTGGCTTCTACCATATGCGACCATTAGGTATTGTGGCAAAGTTCGCGGATGAGTCAAAAAGAAACATTCCAAAGGGTTGATAGTAGCATTGCGAATGGACTCACTGTGATTAGCCTCCTTCGCCTCTCCTGCGCCCCTATCTGAATCGCGATCTCTTGAATTCCCTAAGGAGTATGGAAGAAGAAAAGAAGGTAACCAACATTGGAGTGCATCTAGATAATTACTGTACATGCAAAAATTCGGCAGAAGGGTTATCTTCCCGGAAGGATCATATGCTTGTTAATTCCATCCTGACTACACGTATTGGTTTACGTATCCGGATAGGCAATCTCATTCAAAACCATCAGCATTGCCTAATCTAGTCAATATCTCGCCGTTGTGGCGTTTCAAGATTTATCATCCATCTCACTCTCACACCCCTTCAATACAATATTTGCATTGATATCACATATGACCCAGGTATGTACGATTTCATTGGAATGAAGCTTTGCCTCTTGTCTCTATGACTCCCTAGCCAGGGCAAAGAACGTCGTTTTCCCCATCCCCTGAAGCCACGCATTCCAGTTCCTGTAGGTGGCGTTGGGTCTCTTGCCGTGCTGTGCGATAAACTAAATAGTGTCTTATCCAGCCCTAGCAAAAATGGTCTTGGCCAAAGTCACGGACCATTTCAATTAAGGTAACCTAATTGTCACCATCGTCACCCCTGGCCCCCTCTAAAGGTCAGCCATATCTTGGCCATAATAGCAACAAATCAAGATCATACCAACAGACATAAAAATCAATTGCAACGTCGCGGAAACCTCGTAAACCACTTACAATAGGATTTCACGATGTTGTAAAACATCTCAACTCCCTAGCAGAGAAGGAATGGATCCCATCTGACCGACGGCACTTATTCGCCGCACTTGGACCGATTTTTCTATGCGTACCAAACAATCACGTCCAAAGCCAAGACCTCACCGCCGCTCACCAACGTTCGGGGGAGTAAGAACTTTGCACTCTATCCAGAAGCTGAATATTACTAAGTCAGACTCATATTCACTAGTGCGGGTAGGAGGTATTGTATGTATGCAGGTCCAATGCTATTCCATCAGGCATTATCATCCATTACCTGGGTAGGTATGCATCTCACCCGAGCCAGAAAAGGGTAAGGTCGAAAAGGGACAGTCCTATGCAAATGCCGCCATTGGTCGGAGCGCCTCCGAATCGAAACAACCTAGGCCATCGCTGCCGGTCCAATGGTCGCGAATGTTTAACTACCCGCAGAACGGGTAACCCTCATGCCGTGTGGCTGATGACCTAGACCCCTATCTTCTCGGCCGTGGGTACGCATTGGCTCTCGGTAGGCCAAATGGCAGGTGGTGGAGGTCAGCCACTTACTGGTACGTACGCAGGTCTCGGCCTGAGGCCCCAGAGAACAGCGCATTCATACATCAATACGAAGAAAAAAAATCAGACACATACACATAAATAAACAAACATCAATTTAACCTACATAAATTTATTTGCATTTTTACACGTAGCAAATGTAGGTGCAGATTACGGACGTGACGTTGCGACGCGATGCAATGCGATGCGATGCGATACTCTAAACTGCCTTGAATAGAAAATGTGTCTTACCTGTAATGTAAATACGGACGAGGTAGAATAACGTACATAAGCACCTAATACCAAAGCAGCAAATGCCTCGGAGCGTCCTGCCGAGATGCTAGGCTGTTATGCTATTATACCTAGGCCTCAAGGCACCTAGCCTTTTCAGCAGCTCATGGGGGTGCCGAGGAAGATGAGATTCGGTCGCCCTGTAAAGTCGAAAGAGGGAACAGAACCAATAAGTGTGGCTCATAGAGGACACTATACGCTATTTGATCAGGCCATATAGTCCACTTTCGATTCGTCCTCCCGCTAAAGAAATCGTCGATCTACTTCCCAAAATTGAAAGTGGCTTACATGCCCAAATGTCTCGCCGTCCCCGCTGACGAAGGACTCGTCTTTTACTATTCTTTACTCGGCCCTTCTAGGACGGTCGGTCTCCCTCTTAATAACAAGGTGCTATAATCATCCACCCATCGCGAACATCATCACCATCCTCATCTATAGGGTGGTTATATCGCTGCACGTCATGGGAAGGAATGAAGGATATCTAAGATCCAAAGCCACACGGGAACTATAAGACTGCATACGTGTTGCCCATTGCGCCTCTGAAAATCCAATCATGTAATCAAGTTAATTGCTCCGTCCCGTCGGTCGATGCACGTATTGCCGAGGCCCCAACCGTTGGATCTCCGAGGATTATACCTGGAAGTGTTACCCTTACCCTATATTGACAACACCATTATAGCAATGTACGAATTGGTGATATTGATGTCTTAAAGTCTGACGAATAGCGACAACGGTAAGTACTACACCAGCCTCTCCGGCTGAGCTGCATGTCTCGATAAGATGGAGAGGCAGACTGGAAAATGTCTCTCAATCAGGTATTCTCCATCACGTAAACAGCTCATATGTGCATCCGTCTTGATCACAAGCTTCGGACAACCTAAACTCGCAAATGCTATGCTGAAACATAATGTAAACATTCAATATATTTTACTTACTATGCAAAATTAACAGAGCGCATGCTGGAGGCCTGGCGGCATATCGAGGCTGAGGCGGTTAAACGATCGGAACCCTCAGACACCGCGTCTATCATCATATCATGTTCGCAATGAAAATAAATTAAACGACTCTATCCAGATCCGCCGTCTCTTCCCCCCGCCGAGGCGGCTATTCGCCTGAAATGGCAATCAAACTTCATTTCGCAGGCGCCCAGTTTCAACAAGCGCAAAAGCGCAATGACAATTCCAATTTTACAATCCCCATATTCTCCGATAATTTCCACAAGCGCCGCGCTTCTTAATTCGCAGCTATTTTCAGGTTTACCTGATACCTACCTAATCTCCTAAACCGACGAAATCGAAAATCAAACAACGGGCAATCTCTGTGCCGCCGACCCAACCCCAGATTTTCTAGTCCAGTCCTATCCATTATTAGGTAATACTATTTATTACCACCTTATTGCTACATCGTGGATTTAATATGGAGAAAAAAAAAACAGTCCCCATGTACACAAATACCCGTTATAGGATAACATAATCCATTAATACACCAGAACACATAGTAGCGCGCGTAAGTCCCGAGTGAGCCAATCACGTCCCCCTCCGGACCAAAAATAGCCCTCCCGCGTTCTACAACGGCGGACCACAGCTTCTGAAGCGGCTCGCTCCACCACGACCCTATCCTAAGAAAAGCAAAAAGTAAACAAAAGATTACATACCCTATTCTCAAGGTAGTAGGTCATTACTAAGGGACGGGAATGGCACGGACCATTGTCGACGAAAATCCACGGCGGCTCCATCGTGCACGCCCTAGCTAGCTCCCGGTGCGCGAAGGATATTGTTCTACCGGCATCGATGGTGGATATAGATATGATACATACGCCGCATCTGGAGAAAGTCTAAATAAAAGTGATCGACAGGAACTCTAAGCATCCGAACGAAATCGATGTAGTATCGGAAGATACCCGAGATGCCTGTCTTCCGATCCCGTTCGTAGCTCTCCGAATCATCATAGAGTATGGGGCCAAGCTTGTTATTCTGGGGCTTGAAACACACGGCAAATTCCATGTTTGCTTTGTTTCATCGAGAGGGTCTTTCGACGTGAGAAAATAGATACACAGGGTTTGGCAAGGGTTGCTAGAGCTTAGGCCTGAACTAGAGCTGTGAAAAACTGTAGCTATGGAGCTTTGAAGCTATACTGAAGCTCATGTGGGACCTCGAAGCGTCATAGATCTCTTCATTGGCCTTCTATCTGTGACCAAGTCCGAGTAGACCAGACTAGACGTCATAGTGGTCTCTCCTAGGTCGTCCTTGACCCATCACCAGCATCAACAATGTCAAAGTACACACCGACAACTTGTTCTAATCAAAAATCTCTCACATTTTGTGGTGCTGGTAAGGAGGTTACAGTCCCATCTCTAGCAAACAACCTTAAGCACGCCCCATCTACTTTCCACTTACTTTTCCAGCATCACGGAAAACACCGAGTAGACACCATTCCCCATACTAGGTGAGTTGTACTATAGTTCACATTACAAATCTGGCTAGCAGGGCCACGTAATGCCGGGGAAGCCAAGGCTAGCTCTCCTAGATACTTAGACTAAGACGGCATCTACTTCTAAATATACAGTACCTAAGCTCTCCGTTATAGATACACCCCCTTAGACTGTTACGGCAGTTGATTATCATGGGGTCCATTCTGACTTCTAAGCCTCAAAGTAGTTTCTTGGACAGACTTTCTTAGGTATGTCATTGATGAGGAAATCTGTCTGGGCAACGTAAAGGGGCTCAGTAGCTAGCGTACGCAGTTTACTACTTTGTAGGGTGGAATGTGGACATAAGATAGTCATATGTTGAATATGATCCATTTTAAAAGGATGATGATTTGATATTTAATATACGATACTTGGAAATTTCACGAATACTGTTATCCACATGACTCCTAGGACTTATACGGCTCGTTGATGAATTTGTATGTCGAGTTCGATATGAATTATGCTATGCTCTTAAGAGGGACGGTTTGGTGGGTAGGCTCGGGTTATGAACGGCAAGTTGGTTCAAGCCCCGAGATAATGGACGTATGAGTGTGGAAGACTGCTAACAGTATCTATCTACATAACTTATAAATTAGACCTTTTTTACCTAAGTATATAACCTGTAGTTAAGAATTGTGATTATTTTAACACGATAACAACTATTAAGATGTAAATTATATCCGAATGTATATATCAAATCTAATAATAGCTGGTAATCTAGGTACGTATATAATATTCCATACAATATAAAAATGTATTAAAAATGCCATTTTTCTTGTTTCGAACACTGTTGAAAATACCATATAACATTGACTCTTATATCAATCTTAGCTTGAAGCAAAGTGTAGATTATGTTATTCACTAAACAACAAGTAATTTTCCCCCGTTACCATTCCTTAAGAACCTCAAAACTACGTATATATCTATACGCGTATAAAGACATCAATATGATACCGTCCCGTATAAGATTATCTACGGTGATGTAGAAGGAACAGCATCTAATTCTTTCCGGCGATCCTATCGGGTAAAGTGGGTCTCTCATCGGGATGATCCGAAAGTAAACCGGCAAACAACATGCTGTTCAAACTGTATTTCGGTCGGTTCAGGAGGCTCTTACTAAGTCTATACAATGTTGAAGGTTGCTTCTCGCGTAGGAATGGTCAATTAACCCCATAAACAATTCAGGTTTTGAGCACCTACATCGTAGCGGTATTTAGAATACGTATGTAATTTCCACCACTATCAAAATGCAAGGTCCTCGTGACATATTTCACACCAACATCTACCGACTCAGAAGTATATCACCAGCGCAACACTAACTTAATTCCAGAACGCTGAATCGAATTGTCTACCATGAAGCTATGATATAAAATGCTCTACCTGCAACGCCCCAACGTCGCAGTAGCGTGTACAATAAACAAAGCAGCACGAATCACCAAATGTAACATAAACCCAAACCCATTCGATCAAGAACCCTATGCGGAAGAGTAGAATCTAGGTGTTAGGTATCTCAAACAATCTCACAACTGCCATCCTTCTCCCCTACCCCTTAAACTTTCCCCACGATCCGAGTACGCCCCGTCCCGTGTCCAAGTAATTTCCGAGATAGTAAGTTTTAGTGGGATATCCTTTTTATTCCTTCATTTTAACGTAATTGCTTGGGAATATGCCGTGTCTTGCGCCAATCATACCAGTCCTGTAGTACGCGTATTAGTATTAAAACGTCAGTTCAAAATGAGAGTGTATGTACTTACCACCAGTCATTAGCACTATCCGTCTTCTTCACCACCGTGATAATCTCGCCCTTCTTGAAACCCAAGTCGCCCGGTTGATCAGCTTCGAAGTTGAACAACGCAACTGCCTCGTTCTTCTTCATCAAAGCCTGTTTGCTCGCGAAATTTGGTTTCGGCGCAGCTGGTCTACCGGGGCCAGAACCCTCTGCAAATGTGCTAGTGGAAGGTGAGGGTCGGTCGCGATATACATAGTCATCATCAAATCCTCGCGATCCCACAGTGTTGGATCGAGAAATACCACCAGCTGGTCGATCATATACGTCATCCTGCCAGGTACTCGCGCGTTTTGGTCCGCCAAATTCTTCTCTACCAGCAGGCTCGCCATAAGCACTTCCTCGTTGGCCGTTCCATACTACGTCATCATGGCGATCGTCATAAACAGGGACATCGTTATACATGCTCTCATCCCCGACAGAGCCCGTGCGCACACCCGCGAAAATCCTCGAGTTCAGCACAGACATTAAGGGCGCTGCTTGCGGTGTTGGTCGAACGGAACCTGTGAGGAGTTGTGCTGCGGTCCAGCGTTGGCCGTACAACTTCTCATTCGCATCTCTCCGCTCCACAATTGCCGAACCCTCTAGCGACACGCCGGCAAAAAGTCCCTTTGTCTTGCTGTAACTGAAAACACCGGCTACACCCTTGAGTGACGCAGCACCGGCAGCTTCGGCGTTTCGACCGACTGGTCCCGCGGCTATTGACACATTTCCACCGAGTGTGATAGAGCCTTGCTGGGAGAACGTCCTAACGGCGTGTGAATCGTTCAGTATAAAAACGAAGTCGGTCAATTCGAAACCGATTTGGCCACCGAATCCACCACCCGCCGTCATAATGGCAGATGGAGCAGACCAGGTGCCATCGGGCAATCGGGCGACGACTAGACCCGAACCGAAACGCGCTGACCCGAGGAAGCCGGCTTTGAGGACGGTAAGAATCGCAAGACCCTAGTGTAACAGTAAGCCACGAACAATTGTATGCATCCTTGGAAGGTATATGTAGGTAGTATGTAGCTTTAGATCGAAGACTGAACGCGCTGCATCGTGGCGCAGATAGGATAACTAACCTTTGCGTTTGCGAGGACCGAAGGAGGAATAATCTTGTCGGGTCCAAACGCTTGGCGTGGGTCAATGAAGGATGTAAGAATCTTTCCACACTTCTTGCATTCCGCTGTTGGGAATTGTGTGAGTATTCGCTCGTAAAGATACAAGGTAGTGTAGGCAACGATGGGTTGCCTCAGTGCGCGAGATTGCGCCTGTTCGGGAGTGGAGACTACTTACACGCCATAGACGACGGAAGAGGGTTGTTGATACCCATCTTGAAGGATACTCGTTACTGTCGCAGATAAAAGAATGATTGTATTCCGGAATTCCCGAGCTAAATCTTTCAGAACAAGAAGAGAGAGGGTCGGGTCGGGTGGTGGATTTATCGTGGTGGCTTGCAAACACGAACTGCGGGGGATCAAAGGTCGCGCTATCTAAGTAAATTGGGGTAGAATTTGTAGATAATGGACACGATACCGAGTAACTTGATGGAATATTTCGTCGGTAATCGTGAATCTAGATCGCACAATTTTTGCGATTTCGTAGATACAAATTAAGGTAGATAAATAGGTAAGTTAATACCTTGGTATGTGACTTGACAATGACAAAGTGATGTGGTGAAAGTGGGTAGGAAGATGTTTTTATTCTTACGAAATAGAAGGAACAATTCTACAATTCTACAATAATTCTGGGCGTCGTCAGCTGCAAGAGCTCTGCCACCTTGGCGGGGCAGACGGCAACAACGGCTTAGGAACAGGCAAGTCAAGCTCCAAATGGGAAGCTGCAAACACACAGGTACGACGGTATACTTGACCAGTACAGATAATGAGGTCAGAGGGAATAAGACCCACCTGTTCCGAGTGACGCATTTCAAAGCTTAAAACTTTCAGCTGGGGTAGAACCAATTCGGATGATAGGCGGTACCGCTTTAGTACCGATACAATAGAGTTAAGCTAGAAAGCTCCATGCCCAGCCGCGGTCTAGCTTTATGTGGGGAGAAAACCGATAAATATGTGGCTGACGCACTCACTACAAGACACTAGCCACATTTCATGCGTCATCTTCGCCTCGCCGCCTCCTTTTCTCGTCACGGAGACACGATTCATGCCTCCCCATTAAAGCCGAATATTGGGTAAAAGGCATACGATACCATTAAGGAAAACAAAGGCGAAAATCAATTAATTAACCAATTCACTATATTCCGTACCTAATCAATAATTGACCCATTTTATTTGTTGATGCCACTTCGGACTTTCTCGTAACCCTCAACAACTTTTGCCAACCAAAAACTCCTACGCCCAGCCATTAAATCCATTCCTTCCCGAACTTTTCCAACTTCCGCGAATACCGACCCACGATACGAGACGGAATACTTCAACAGTAAACGCCGACATGTCGGAAGCATACGAGCGCGAGCGCCAGAACAATGCGCGACTAGAAGAGCTATCCGCAAAGGTGTCGTCGCTACGCGGCGTGACAGTAGATATCTACGATAACGCAAGAGCGCAAGATGTCATCGATTCTACCGTACGCCTTTCTCCGTAACCTTTTCGCATACCCCTACACTCCTACGTAACACTAACATACGGTCAATTCCATCTAGTCCGATACATTCTCGTCCATGTCGACGCAATTAAAAGGGTCCGCCGGTCGATTAGGTCGCATGGCAGCCTCAGGGAACAAAATCGCCATTCTAAAACTTTCGGGTATTATCATCGGCACATTTTTAGTCATATACTACATCCTACGATGGATTTTCTAAACCGATTCCGACCCCATAACCACACCTACGAATATGAAACATACCCGCTAGCTCAAAGCCAACCAACCCTCATTGGCGCGGACTAGATAGCCACAAATGGTTCGACGATAGCTTCCCGGGTGAATATGGCATGGAATTATTCACACCGACATCTGGGCGGTCTTAGGATTGTGAGAGCGACTACTAAACCTGTATTGCTTGGTATATACCACATTATTTGGGGGGGGGGGGGCAAGCATTGGTCGATGTTGCATTGCTTTGGGGGGGCTCACATGCCTCGATAGTATCAGCAGTCGCTCTAGCAAGAGGGGAAGCAAACCAAGTTCTGCTCTTTATTTGGGGGCTTAGCAATTCCCTGGCATAGCGTAGGCGTTATGGATTTAGCCTTGTTTATACGAAATGGACGATTTACAATTGAATAGACCCACGAATTTGTATTGATGGATCTTATGTGTTAGTGTATTTGACATTGAGCCTTGGTAATCGGCTTGAAGAGACTATGCATAGCGAGAAGTCATGCCTATGTGTCCTGTCTACAATTCAATTTCCATGGGTTGAAAAACCCTATCCTATTGAGACCTGATAACCTTGTTGCGTTCGTAAGACCACTTACTGCCAAACGTTAGAGAATAGATCTTCGCTCCCGAATCCACCACTGGGCTTCGATCCTCCGTTGTTGTTAGAAGTACCAGTACTACTGGTCCAACCACCAAATTCTTCATCTGCCGCTACCTTTGGTGCTGCAGTAAACCCCCCAGAAGCACCGGGTACTAGGCTCTGACTAGCGAAAGAGCCTCCGCTGCTGCCCCAGGCGCCAAAATCATTGCTACTGCTTATTGTAGAAGTTTGGGTTGCCAATGGGCTCTTCGAAACTGGGGCAGGAGTGGATTCAGGATTGCTCCATGCATTTCCCCAGACGTCCGAGCCGCCGAGTGCTGCTGCGTTGAAAGAGGGAGTGGTGTTCGTAGCGGGCGCTGCTACTGGAGCTGGCTTAGGTTGAGGGGTTGAAAGGTTGAAGATGGAATCGGTGGTTGATGACGGTGCGGGAGTCGGCTTAGCTGGCGTTGGCGCGGCGGCCGGCTGAGCGGGACTAGACCAGTCAAACAGGTCGCCAAGGGCAGCCGAGGATGACTGGGCTGGCTTTGGCGAGATAGAAGATGTGCTAAACGCACCAAAGCTATCGGATGTTGTCATCGGGGGTTTCGACTGCGGTTGGGTCGCTGGTTGAGCGGGCTTAGGATCAAAAAAGCTGCCTCCACTCAAGCTTGAGAATGACGAAGTCGCCGGTTGAGGAGTAGACCGGTTGCTAGACATATTCGATAAGCCTGCGAAAGCGTCTTTTGGAGGACTTTTCTGCGCGGTCACATTTCCGAAACTCAAACTAGCAAAAGCGTCGTCAAGCCCTCCACTATTTGACTTTTGGGGCTGATGTCCCATTGTAGGAGATTGCAATGGAGATTGCATGGCACCAAACCCACCAAATGACCCAGAAGAAGAATGCGACGGTTGCTGAGGTGGTTGGGGTCTAGGGGCGGAGGCATATAGAGATAGGATGGATTGCTTGAGATCGGGTCTCGACTGGCCACCAATACCACCGGCATTATTCGTACTTGCGGGACGAGGTGGAGCAGCAGGTGCTTCGCCCAAGAAATCTAAGCCCAGAAGTGAATCTTTAGGGTTCACAGCTTTTGGAGGAGCAGGAGCCGATTTAGGGGGAACTTGCGACGATGCAGGTCCGGCAGTGCTTGCCCTCGGAGGAATATCGTCACCACCGATGAGGTCTGCTTGCGGGGCTGGCGAAGCTATCTTGCGCGGTGCTGCTTGCTGCCCAACTGAGCTTTTCCGAATTGACTCTTTCCTGTCTATACTCTGCTTCTCTTTTACGATGCTTAGTGGAACATCATCGTCGCCATCTACATCCAAGGTTGCAGGATCAGGCATAGGTCCATCCATCACCCATCGCTTCAGTTCGTATTTGGTTCTAATGAAGTTCTCGATCTTAGCCTCGGACGGTACGTGGCCAGCAGCCAGCTTCGATTCCCAGTATTTATTGGCGCGCGCATTGCCCCAGCTTAGAATACTTTGTAGTTGTTCGTCAGTCCAGGAGTCTAGGTCGACGGACTTCACTCTCGATATGTGGGTTCCCATTCCTCGGTGGATTCCTGAGCAGCGAATGCAGATAAAGACGCCCAAGTTCCAACTCGCCCATCGCGGATCTATAACAATTGTGAGTTTTATATACCAATGTGCGGTTATTTCATATATATAAGGGGTGACGTACGTTTGTTTCGTTTGCAATCGGCGCATATCTTGTTGGATTCCAACTTCAGTAGACTCTTAATGGTTTGCTGGTTTTGGGCGGCCCTCTCAGCGGCCGGGTTGGGGGGGCGTCTAGACATAATGCGATTGATGCCTATATGCGGGAATCGGGGAGTATAAACGTCGAGTATATTATCGGATTGGCAAATCTTGTTGTGCGAGGGTTGGAAGGTTAGCAGGGAGGTAGGTTGCAAGAAATAAAAAAGGGGTGTATTATATAGAGTTCCAAGATTGAGTAGGTAAAGTGTCGTGTGGCACTGATATGCTGCAATTCTCTAAGAAACTGTGGCTTTCGTCAGTTGGTCTTAGCTTCTAATAATGGATTAGCTAATGAAACCTTGTTCTTGCGCTTTGAGATATCGGAGATCGCTATATCCTAATAATCCGATGGCGCCAGCTTACAGTAGTTGGAATCAATCAAAACTGCCAATGTCTCATGTGGTGGAACAGACAGTGGCAAGGATCGGGTCGAGAATTGTGGAGACGCAGCTATCCGAAGACGTCAACGGCTTCAAATGCATTTACATAAGTTACATAAGATCTTGTTCGTGCGGTATAACTTCGCCCGACAATGATTCCAAATATTCCAAATCACATCCCTATCTTCATCTGACTTAACAATAATTCCATTCCGAAACTCTTCCAAATCATCCAACATTTAAACCATATATATATCTATCATACATTCACTCTTCAAAACCTCATGAAACTACCTCCATTCTCCAATTTACTGCGTACTTTCTATACCTTTTCCAGTTTCACTCGGACCCGCCCGCTTGCCCACCAAGCAGTATTACGCCATCCAATAACAGTAAAATCCATGCCAACTCTCCCCTTTTTTGGTAGTTTATTTGGTTCGAGCTCCAGTTCAACCAACAATATGTCCTTTCCAGATCAAAGAACGTCCGACGAGTGGCGCGCCGTCTTATCTAAAGGTACGAATATGAGAGCAAAAGGCACTATTTGAACACCCATTAATCCGCATGCTACAGAGCAATTTAGAATTCTTAGGGAAAAGGGTACTGAACCCCCGGGCTCCGGAAAGTATGATAAGTTCTTTTCCGAGTCTGGAGTTTACACATGTGCCGGTTGTGATGCACCCCTCTACAAGGCGAACCACAAGTTTAAGTCTGGCTGTGGGTGGCCAGCATACTTCGACAGTATACCCGGTGCTGTCACTAGGCATGAAGACAGATCTTACGGCATGGCAAGAACCGAAATTGTTTGTTCCAACTGTGGTGGACACCTTGGTCATGTCTTCAAGGGCGAGGGATACCCAACGCCGACTGATGAGAGACACTGCGTTAACAGTGTTAGCTTGAACTTCGCCCCCGAGGATAAGACCGGGAGCAAGGCTTAGGTTAAATATTCGGATGTAAACAAAATTATTTCTACTCATATCCGATGTATTGCATGGGCGGTCTAAGGGGGAGGCGAAGAGTGTTGCGGGAAAAGATATAGGAGTTTCATGTTTGTTATTTCGAAATTCAATATGCGGAAATTGAAGAGCTTTTCAATCCCGTATTCATTCTCTCAATATTCGCGCGATACCTCATTTAAACCAGGTTAACTGATATCTAGAAGTGCAGTAGTAATACCAGCCACTGAATACTTCCGGTTTATCAAAACCCGGGAGCAGAGGGTCTATATCATCTTCCCCCGTGAAGGTAGACCAAGAAGCCACATCTGACGATACCACAGCCAAGCACCCAGGAGAATCAGAGGGCATTTTGGGTTTGAGGCTAGGAAGAAGCAGGATCGAGAGTAGTGTATTCGAAATAACATTGAGTTGGATAGATTCCTCGTGGCTTGTAGACGGGGCCGCCTTAACGATTTCGTAATTCTGCTTAAAGACACCCGCATTGAGCACCGCAATATCCAAGCGCTGTGAGGTTTTCACACGCTCCGCAAATGCGACAATAGAGTCGTAGGAGACAAGATCCAAGTTCCACACCTCAATAGCGCTGTCTGGAAGGTGACGGCCGGATGATAGTTTGGTGCTTGCTTCTTGACCCTTGAGCTCATTCCGCACGGCAAGTATTAGTTTAGATAGACCCAAGTCGAGCAATTGACGGGCGCACTCAAAGCCAATACCAATATTGGACCCCGTGACTATCGCGGTCTTGCCTTTCAGGTCAACATCTTGTATTAGGGGCCGGGTGACAAAGAATTGGCGCCATAAACACGCACGCACTGTCGCCCTCTCCTCTACTAAAAGGATAGCTGGTAGGCATGGTAGATTATTAGAAGTAAAAGGCTACCATTATGACCGAGGGAATATAATAGAGCGTCGTGTCAACTGGGATAAATTTTACAACATGGGAACTTGTTGATCACACCTCTGAGTCGAGGCGCTATCGAGCAAGGGATGGTTATTACAAGAGCAAACAAAGGTAGCCTGGGAACATGTCACGTTACTAACTCATACATACCTAGACATGAAATTAGATAATTATCTTTCATTGAAAATCACGTATTTAGAAGTATAGCTATAGGTCTTATTGTAATTGGTTACGGGCTTAATACTTCATAAAACTTGTTACACAGACCCAACACGTCAAAAAACCAAGCCTTAACGACACAAATGTTAGTACTGTAGCGCAAACCTTCCTAGCGAGAATAAATAAATAATAAATTTTCTCTAAGTTATGACATCGCTGATGCCTCTAC
Source organism: Hypoxylon trugodes (assembly GCF_022578975.1). Lineage (NCBI taxonomy): Eukaryota > Fungi > Ascomycota > Sordariomycetes > Xylariales > Hypoxylaceae > Hypoxylon > Hypoxylon trugodes. Next base: position 833,007 of record NW_026250021.1, read on the forward strand.
GCAGTTACTGGTCATCCTCAGGCCTATAACATCCATTTATAGACTATTTAGGAAATAGTGAAATTACTATACTTCTTCGGGGGCCTATAGGAGTAAAGATTCGCTCAGAAACCATCTATATACCATTGCCAGGACCCGAGCGGAAGCTTCGAACTGGCATGGGATGGAAGGAGATCTAAATCCTGCACGGTTGCTGGTAGTGTGACGGGCCTGTCAGGGCCACATGGACGTGATCTAATGGAATATAAACTTTATTTTACGTCCGAACGGGTTAGGTAATTGAAGTCAGAAACATCTAGTATTCACATCCGATACTGATGCGTAGACACGATGAATCGACCTATTATCACTCATATGCTATTATCATATCTTCTAGGCTAATATAGTGACTAACCCCTACCTCTATGCCTATCATGAAATTAGAATTACCTACGTGCCACAAGTATTATTCTAGATAACTTGGATAATATGCTTGAATGTAGACATATTTACTGTTAATATGACAATATATAGCAATAACCGCAAAAACGAAAGCCTAATCACTGTTAGTACATGATTCAAGTGAGTTGAGGGCTCACAGTCACAGAATAAGCTTCTATCTCTATATTTAATCCGCGCCGTCACATCGACTATCGAACACCGAGTGATAGTCCAGTGAGTGCCTATTGAGTTTGCTCGTGATGAACAATAACCTGCGGATATCTCCCTCGTCTGTTCAACAGGAGGACATAGCTGTAAGAGGACTGGTATAAAAGCCCGACCTGCCTGTAGAATCTCCAGTCACTTTTCCCCCATCCATAACCACAAACAACAACTTCCATCTTATAAGATCTTCCGAATTCTTGCATCTATTCCCCTCAAGACTTCTACATACTCATACACTCAAATCTTCGAACATAAGACTTCACCAGTCCAAAATGGGAAAGCAAAGCGAACCTTCCACTCCCAAAAGGCCTACTATGGCTCACCCTACGAAGCCTCAAAAGAGGCAATCTATTAAGCTCCCCCCGAAGTCTTCTACTCGACCCAATCGACGGGTCTCTCGAATCCTTGCTGAGCGTGGTCGTACTTCGCTGCCACAGCCGGAGCCAGTTCAGCAGCGACCATACAACCTCCGACCAAGATCTCCACATTTCGTCATCATCTATGAGGATGGCCACCACGGTCGGCTACGTTCAGTCTACAACCGAATCACGCGTCAATACGTCTACCAACACCGACGTGACCAAAACAAGAAAATTCGCATGTCGTTCGTTAGAGGAAAGCTCGAACGCCTCCAAAACATCAGGACCCAAGAGATCCTATTCCACAAGGATCGCTCATAAGCAAAGTCGATAATGGCATTTCGGTCAACCTCACCTGCTACATCTGGTGAGCCAATCACGGGAATTGGATGTCTTCTTACTTTTGGACATCCCACTTTCATCAGCGATTCTACATTCGCTTTGGCAACTCTCCTTTTCAATGCTATTTACGAATTATGCGAGTACGCGAGTATGATATTACTACCAATAATGTAAGCTGAATATCACCGAGACCACTTCAATATTTACTAATGCGGACCAGGGAGATAAAAACACAAAAACACAAAAACACACGAAAAAACAACAAAACAATCAACAAAAAAAATCTCAGCATTGATATTTATTTCCTAATGTTTTGATTCACAACAACGCCGGAAGTCGAGACGCGTTTGGATTGAGTTTGGCTATGGTAATGCCTAATGATGATGGGTCACGGATATGATATGATTGCACGGACAGAAGCTCAGGGGTAATTGAGCATGAATACGCATATGGGATCCACTACAAGGACGGACGAAGTTATATATTAGATTGTTATTCTAGAACTCCGTCATAAATTCAGAGCGCATGCTTATACCTCAATTGACTAGACTTTATTTCTTGTGTGGCAGTATATCACTTCTATCATTGGCTAACAGGGGGTGCTGTTAACCCCTATTCTAGAATGCTTGGCCTACCTACCTCACACCATCTCTTCTAACCCGTAAATCCTATTCAAAACATAAGAAAATAAAGAAACCTCGTATTTATTTCCTATTACGACTTTATGAGTATAATTATAGTAACGTTGCACTTTTATTTTAGGTGATTTGTATTTAGCCAGCATGCAGCTTATGGTGCCATGCGTTAACTCCGTCGATACTAAAAGGTGATATAAAACGTGCCTAACTCCACCAAAACCTAGGGGAGACAAATTATTTCTTGTATCTTTAAACAGATACTAAAAAAACTATCAGGATGCAATTACTATCAATTCTTGCTCTAGCGACTTCGGTTGCCGCTGGAGTGCCTAGGGACACAACTATAGCATATGTGTGGGAGGTCTTGAAGTGGCAAGCTGGAGAGTCTCACGGTAACCCTACAGCTCCGGTTACAGGATGGTTCAGTAGGCATTTCCCTATTTTTTATTATTTCTTTTACCTTGTTGAACCGAAAATCCACGCTAATATTTGCCTAAGACTTCAACGTGTCCGGGCCCAGGTACGGTGAAGTTTCGACACACATACCACCCTTCTTCGCCCATTGCGAAGGGACCGCAGACGGTAGTCCCCTTAGCTCAAACCTTACAGTATGCAGCTTGGACAAAGTCGAAGGCGGTGCCCCTGATGCTGCCGTGCTAGCGAGGGTACTTCCCGTTCAAGACATACAGGTACACATTGCCATTACCTATTTGTTTCATCCCGAAGAGTATGTTTTACAGTCTCATTCATCGTACATATCGAGAGATGAGTATATACTGACGGAGATAGCCAACCTATCACGCCGCGGAACTTTACGGTCATTGTAGTGCAAGATTGGGCCAGGGAGAGACCTCCCCATAATTTCACTGTTCATCCTGACGAGATTGTTTAAACCCAAGTCTATATTACCTAACCCATGTCTAAACAAACCCTATTACTGTGTTTACGAAATACGAAACGAAATGTACCTACCTACGCGCGTGTATGTTTTTTGAGGCTGAGTAGCTTAACACGGTTTACTCATCCTGTTATTGCCCTTCTCCTTCTCGGCGATCTCCATCCGAACTCCCCCTTTACCTGACATGTAGAAACGACATTAACTCCTCAAGCTGTTCTTCGTCAATCGTAAACTCGAATGAATCCCTTACCCTCCTCCTACGTGGCCTCTCAGATTCATATTCGCCTTCGTCGTACCTTGATTGTCTTCTGTGACCTTCATCGTACTGCGAATCTCTGTGGTGGCTTGTACTATGTCGTGAGCTTGTGCAATGACCTACGTCGCACTGAGAGTCTCTGTGGCGGCTGCTACTAACTTCGTCGTATCGCGGATCTCTGCTGTAGCTTTGACTGTGTCGCGAACTCCTGCTGTGGCTCTCATCGTACCTCGGGTCTCTGCCATGGTTTCCGTCGTAGGCTGAGTACGAGTTCTGACTGTAGCTTTGACTGTAAGGCCTGCTCCTACTACCACCTTCCTCATATCGCGAATCCCTACCACTGCTCTCATGGTGTCGCGAACTTCCATTGTAGCTTTCACCGCGTCGCGAGCGTTCACTGAAGCTTTGATAATTCTGCGAAGTTTGGCTACCACTGTTGCGATACTGTGAGCTTCTGTTGTGGCTTGCATCGTGCCGTGTACTCGTGCCGCGGTTTTCATAAGTACGCGGGGCTGCTCTATGTGTCCTGTCATACTCTGCCCTAGCATACTGGTTAGATAGTAACTCGTACGCTCCTTGGATCTGGACAAAGTGTGCGTGACCCGAAGGGCCAGCCCTGTCAGGGTGGTTTTGAAGAGAAAGCCTATGGTACTTAGACCTGATGGTTCTAGCATCAGCGTCGCGGCTTACTCCTAGGACCTCGTAGGGGTCGTATGTCAATTGTGGGGGAGCCATTGTGATTGTTGGGTGATTTGTAATAAGTGACTAAAACAGTTCAACTTCGGCGATATTGTGATGTTTAAAGGTTTGTAATAAAGTGACTATGATAATGTGTGTTGATGCAGTACTCTGAGATCCAGAATTAGCAAAGGAAAAAGAGTGGACTATATAGACAGATGAACAATGTTGTTAACTGGATAACATGTCAGATCGTTCATGACAACAACATTGTTTGCGTTCGTAGCTAAAGTCAGGATACCATCCACACTCCAGCAACGAGTGACGAGATCATCGTATCGTTGCCCTTGGGCAATACCTACGCCTGAAAACAACTCCCTGATTTCACCTCAACAATGTCTAAATTACATAAACTTAGACAACCACACAATCCGCAACGGATACACTGCTCCTACCTTCATAAGCTCCCCTTCTAAATCGGAACCCAGTGTAGAGTTTTGTTTTATTAGGAGGTAGAGCTAGTGATCACGTTAACACCGTTTGGAGAAGGATATTTGATAGAGATATGATTATACAAAGCGCCAACTCACTCTTCGCAAATTTCGCGAGCCCCATGGCATCTTTAATAACTTGATGCTGGTTGCTGAATCGCTTTACTTCCTCCTGATTTTCTAAAGGATATGTATGCTCGTACCGCGTCGTCGCCACTGTTGCTGTATTGGTGTGAACAGAAAGAAGTGCATGAAAACGAAGGGCTTACATCCTAAGAGACGACAGAATTCTGCCATACTTAATACCGTCCCCATAGGTATACGTATCTGTTGATTTATGAATGTAGCACGGTGTTCCGACGCATAAGAGACAGTACCAACTCCATGTTACCGACAGAAACGTCCAACAGACACAACAAAATCCAAAAAATAGAAAATAGAATGCACTATAACATTAGATTTGTAATTCGGCGATGTGTTATAACGAGAATGTCAATAAGCAGTTCATAGACCATCGAGCTCCGGAGGCTAGTCCAAATTGAGGATTATTCGTGGAAAATTTATACACCTATATTATTTTATTAAGACAGACTTGATGGCTTCAAGAAATTCCTCGTCTCGAAATCCCTATTAACACAGCTTACTTTAAGGTGATACTTAGGCACATGTAGTCCTTGCGCCAGTACTAGATGAAGCGCTAGAACCGCCTGCAGAAGACCCAACATGCAAGGGATGAAAAACCAAGAACTAAAAGTTCCATGGCTCAGCGAATATCTACCGAGGTATTTTCCCACCATCGGGGCAGATAGGGAGGTGATTGTGCGCATCCCCAATACAGCAATTAGGTCACCCCCTTAACATATCACAAGAAAATGATGTAAGGGAGGCTAGTTCACTCTATCACCATATACGCAAACGGCAATCACGCCCACTTTCGAAAGGAAGCCGTAGAAGTCGGATACTCTCAAGCTCCCGTAGACGAGAGGGGAAAGTGAGGCATCCGGACTTTTCCACACTCCTAGCACGAATGGCTTGCATGCCGCCGGCCACACGGTTACTCCGTCCAAGTTATGGCCCAATGCAGTCGCACGTGGGCTCCTTTCAAAGCCCTCCAGTGATTGGATTGTGTAGCCTGACCAGGTACCTAAAGTGCCTGCTAATTCGAGGCACTGTTCTATTCCAAAACACAGATTAACGCGACGTAATAACTTTTATTCAAACTTCCCAGCTTCAAAAAGTTACTAAGACAGATTTTACTACATTCGATACGCTATCACGATGATACTACCCAAGACCATAAAAGCTTTCACCATTGCACCGGCCACTCCGCTCTGCAGACTAAACGCCTGCGACTCGTCTTCCTAACTCCGAGGCGCTCTACCATTGTAATCAATGCCAGCCTCGGTGGTGTAGTTGGCAAAGCAGTCGTAGTCGAAGTCGATTTCATTGATACGGTCCTTGAGAACCGAAACAACGTTTTCGAATGAGCAGAGACCGTGAGGATCAGCTGAGCAGCCAGAGTAAGAGTCCGCGATGGGGATGACCGCGTCGTTTCTAGTGAAATTAATTAGATTCCCTTTTCGAGATATTGATTAAAATGGATAAGAGAACTTACACAAGGAACCTGGCTTGCTTGGTGGGTTGGTAGGCAGGGCACTCAAGGACTTGAACGACGAAATGTGTTCCGAATGGCACGAGCTTACTGGCCGAAAAGCTGTTTTGTCTTCGGTTTTCAGTGGCGCTCAGCGGCGGTCCGTTGAACAGTGCTGTTAGGTTGAATGCGGTTAAGGTGTCCAAAACTACTACCTCGTGGGTTGCATCAGCGTAGATGGACTGGTTGAGAGGGAAGTAGGTTTCCGAGTTATCATAGGTCTCGTTCAAGGCCGACCAGGCTTCGGGGAATTCTCCCGTGAAGCGAGCGACAAATTCCTGTAGATAAGCCTTTCCTTGAGCAGCGGCAACGGGAGAGCCGGGTCCGTTATTGTAGTAGAACGACTTAGGAATGTTAGCCCGATATAAAGGGAGAGGGCGGGATGGAAATGAAACCATAATGAACATACCAGGTCGAAGTAATACTCGTAATTCAGGAAGTCTTCCTGACTGAAAAGTTCACAAAATGCAGAGTAACCCAGCGCGTTCGTTTCATAAGAGCAAAGTTGAAGCATCGCAATAGCATCAGTTGGCGTAAAGCTAAGACCAGAGATCTAGGTACTGTTAATGATTTTTTTCTCGTCGCGTGGATCGGGTGCAAACTTACTTGCGAGTTTAGGCGATCGAGGGTAGCGTTGAAAGCATTGTTGGCAAATTTAGACGCCAAAGCACTTCCAATACTTCCTCGACTGTTGACATTGGAATTGGTGCAAACCTCATAAGGTGCACCGGAGTTGTTCACACCTGCCGCCTCAACAAGGATTTCGATGTTTACCTCATCCAAGAATTCAGGCACACCAAAGAAGCCGGCCGCAAAGTTTTGGGCGGTCTTGACCATGCGATCTTGAGACTCGGTTCGGAAGACGGGGATGGCACCGGCTTCGGTAAAGTTGTTTAGGAGATGGCCGTAAAGCTGACGGTGCTGTACGCCGAGGAGGAACTCTTGACTCCTACCGAAGGGGGTAAGGAGCTCACCACCCAACTTATAGGTCCAGTCGGCTAGGAAAGCTAGGTCGCCGCTCACTTGTAGTCCTTCTTGCGTCGCGTTCGCAATCTTGGACGCGAATTGGGCCGGCGCGGCACCGGTGGTCGGATATCTCGCACCATGGCGGTATAGGATATGCACCTGCGTGACGCTGCAGCCCTCGGGGGCCAGCGGGCTGGTATCGGGCAAACCGTAGTCGGCGGAGGATAAAGAATACCACGGCGACAAGTTACCCCAATACTTAGTAATGTCGAACTTGTCGGCGGACTCGCTATGACCGTGCGGCTGGGGTGCGACTAGAGGGAATTGATTCGTCGGTCCTTGGTTACCTGGGTACAACGCGGCTGTCTGAATGGCTGCGGGTTGCGCACCCGTTGCGGTCGGACCAGGGAAGCCGACCTCGGACTCGGGTGGGAAGAGGGCGGAGTCGACGGAGGCTAGTTTGCTTCTTTGTCAGTGGTCGATCGTATCTACTAACCACGAGCAATTATATGAATGATAGATAAACTAAGGCATAGATACAAAGACGTAGATCGGATAATAGATTAAGTAGCAAATCGGGTAGTACATACTGCCTTTGGGAGGGTACGAATCCGAAATAGCTGATCCGGCGTGAGGCGCGGCCGTAACGAAAGCGTTATCGTCAGCGGCAGCCCTACCGGAGTGAACCAGTAGAGCTGACACGAGAGCGACAGAGTTGACCAGCTGCATCTTGATCTGGTCTTCTTCTTTTCGCCTTAGATCTGCTACCTAAAGACGGGACCTAGCGGTAACGAGTGGAATGCCAAGTGACGGGACTGCGAAGCTTGACGTGAGCTACTAAAGCTGGATTCTTATAGGTATTATGAGCTGACCACGCGTTGTGATGGATTAACCTATCAGTGAAATAGATAAACACATGTGCCTCATCATCCCTGGTCGGCGATCCTAATTGAAAGGATCCCATAGTAGCAAACGGGTCGGATGGTCCAATAAGAGGCGCAGCGCTGTTCCAATTGCGCGGGACCGAACCTAGCTGAAAATACAACCCCTCTCCTGTCCGATAGGCCGGGTCGAGAGATCTCCCACGTGCTTCGTCTAGAATTAAATCTATGGAGATAGATAATCACTTACGTAGTAGAAGTAAATAAGTAGACGCAAGGAGGAATTGGTAGGTTTGTAAAGAGAGAATATGTAGAATTGATGATGGTGACGATTTTGATGTTGTAAGTTGGTAAAATTTAAAGTTAGGTACCTGGCTGACCGGAACCTAGAGCTAATACGGTAGATGTAATCATAATTCTAATAATCAAGATTATGCCCCTTACGTAATTCCGTTGGACCAAAGTATTATCTTTCCTAAATTTGGTTAGGAAGATACATACCTGGGGTAAGCACCTTGGGGTAGACAGGCGGGATTAGTCGAATCATCATAGAAACTAGATATATCTAACGTTATCTCGGCCGATACCGACGTCGCATTGTCTAAAGGGCTTCTACCCGACACTCTGTCCGTGCTAGCGTAAAAGCAATAGGTACTGTACTTCGGAGAGTTCCAGGGTTTATCACCTATGATTCGACACATCCAATTAAATCGCAAAACTTTTTTCATTTCTTCTTTCTCTATTAGCAATAGCATGCTTCTTATTACCGATCAAGCCGATATTGCGAACTCGACTCTCGACCGAGAGGCAGTGTAATAAGCCGGTACCAATACTTTAGTATTTGGTTCGCGCCTAATGACCAGGTTTCTCGCGAATATCGTGAATAGCTTCTTTACAAGATCTGGTAGTTGTAGTACTTCTGGTGGTTCGCCTGTTTGTTTAGGGCCCACTCCTTCTGCCTTGCCGCCTTGTGCTCCTGCTTCCGACTTCTCTGCTCGGCACGATCCACTTCTCTCTTCTTCTGGTCCGAAACTCCCAACATACCAGTTCCACCATTTGCTCGGCTTATAACGGCGCCGTTGCGTCCACGCTCTTGGCGTCGTACAACTTGCCGCTTACCGTCCTCAGCATCATCAACTTCCATCTCATCCCCCGAGGGTGATGCTCCCTCGATCGCTTGTCTTTCGGCACGTTCCTCTGCTGTCGGATAACCGTTGAGGTTCTGGCGATAATACTTAGCCAAAGACCGGTGACCGACTGAACGGCCTGATGGAAGATGTAGCTCGGTGTCATCGTAGAAAATAGCGCGATGCTTATGGGCATGCGAATGCCATCCATCCATTTGATGGTGGTGCCGGGGATCATGAGATGAGTGGTGGGGGTGCTTGTCGAGTCGCTCAACTTGACGGTAGTGGTTGTCAACTGGAATAGCACCAAGGTCTTCGGATTTGCACGATGAAGTGGAGCTATCCGTCTCCCAGCCATCCTCCTCCATAATCTCATCTCCATCCTCGCCAATTGCTCTAGCTGATCGTCTAGCCCCGAGCTTAGCTCCTCCGTTGGGCTTACCATCCTCAACCGACTCATCATCCGAGTCTTCGCCATCTGAGTACGTGCTTCGGAAGTCGTAGTAGTCACCGATATCGACCTGCTCATCCTCGGAAGTGTAGGGAATCTTGCAGTGACCCTTGTCGCGCATGTGTGTTTGCACGGCGAGAGCGGTATTCTTGAGCTTTCCGCAGTATAGACATTCATGGAATTCTTGGATCCGTTGTTGTAATGCTCCGATAAGTCCTTCAAGGTCGACTAAGTATTGCTTTTCGGGAATGAACATGCTATGAATACGTTCCATGTGGACGACATTCAGGGGGATAGTCGGCGAATCATAGTTGCAGAACAAGCACGATTTGAGCGACAAATTCGGAACCGGCGTTGATGTGCTTGAAGTAGCTTCAGCAGATGTTTCTGTAGCATCCTCCGAAACAGTGTGTTCCCTTTTGTGCTGAGCTTCAGCGGAAGGATGGGGGTTTGACGGTCGCTTTACCGGAGATTGACGGTCTGATAAGTTGGTCTTCTGGAGACCTTCAACTACCTCATTAAACTCATCTTCGGCATCAGAGTCGACTTCCGTTTTCGCAGGGACAGGTTCAAGAGAGAAGGCAGAGCTCATAACAGAGCTGGCATCATCTTGGGTTGATCCTTGACGTTGTGATGCCGCCTCTTTCACCTTGTGTTTCTGACTCGAAATGTGATTTCGGAACGAGTTCTCGCTGTAGTATGTTCGTTGGCAGACATCGCAAACCTGTTGAAATCCAGCACGATCTGCCTCAGCGCTGGTAGCAGCCCGGGCTTGAAGAACCTTTTCGGTGAATATTTCAGACGAAATCGGAGGAAGCGACGCAACACGACGTTTGAGATTATATCGACTATACGTAGTAGAGACGATCACATGTTAGATCAATACCCGATATAAGACGAAGAAAACAAAGAGAGACAAGGGTGAAACATGACTTACTGCCAGTCACTTTTCATATGACCTTTTTGAGTGTCGGCGAAGCGAAAAGCCACTTGACATGTGTTACAGGTGAACTGATGAGAAGACGGCGCAGGATCCTGCTGGGAATGCAGGGCGGCGCCCGAAGGTCTACTACCCGCGACAGTAGCCATGATTGAACTTTTAGTCCGCAGATAGAGATCTTGTGGGTCAGTTTTAATGGATGTAAAATTAAGGTAGGGAAGAGATTTGTGTTTCTCCCAAAGCTCGGAATATGTCAATGGCGGAAGAACCGGGTTGACAAAGTTCGTTAGTCGTAGATCTAGGTGGTCTAAACGGCGTAGGGCAGGTGGAAGGATGAGGGGGAGGGGTTGAGTGAGGCTTTATCTGGATAATCAGAGCCCACTAGTGTGAAGAATTTCGGATTTTTGTGACGACAAAATCTAAATGTGTATCTAAATCGCCGGATGGCAAAAAAAGAGAAGAGAAAAAAGGGTTTGATGCGCAAGTGGACAATCCAAGTGTAAGGTAGGATTGTAAGAATGAATAATGGTATGCGGTCGGACTGATTTGTCACGAGCCGTTGCACGCCGGAGTTTGGGAAAATGGAATTGATCAGAGTTGCTGAAATAATCGATAATCGTCGAAATTCTTGGTTGGAATCTAGTGGCGTTTGGTGGGGTTTATTTTTACCCTCGTGCCTTACTATTTAGTCTTTGCCGAATGAAAACAATTTTTTAGCTCACTCATACGTCAGTTCTAGAACTATCGCGGGTTACATGCGGTACATTCATCAGGGCTAAGGTATTGGTTGGATAGCATGTACAATACAATCAATCTATGCATTATCTCAGGTATTACAAGCATGTGTGGATTAAGTAAGCACTTGGTAGATTTCACTTCCCTTTTTCTCGTTTTTAGCAGGAAGCAATTCCTGTAGGGCCTTAGTCGAAACTTTATACTCATGTACACCAAACCCCTTAAACATCTTGTTTTGTTTCAGAAAAGAGTCAATTCAAATACCATTCATGCGAGAGGAATTATAATTATCGATAACTTTCAAAGTCATAGAAATAGATTGCTTACGTAACGAACTGGATTATATAAGGTACCTAGGTAGCTTACTTAAGTAGGTGCTTACACGTTCATTAATTGGTTGGGTGGGATTGGTCGTGGGGTTAGGAGAGGTCAATACGTGTAGTATGCGCGGGATCCGCCCTACAGCTGTAATGTGCATCCACTGAATGACGCTAAGAATAAGAAAGACAGGGGGTTGAATGTATAATGCATCGAGGTACCTATGCAGGCGTGTTATGCACCTAGACACCTACGCAACTACCTTACATCTCGGCCTTATGCGCCCTTAAACTCAGCCTTGAAGATTCATAGGGCCATTTTCTGGGCTTGGCAGTTGCTTGGGACTGGATTGGATTTCATTGCATGCGGCGTGCGGCTTGCGGCTCGAGTCGTTCCCTCTGTACTCAGTAGATACTACACTACTCCAACTACCTATCTATTTTATCTATTGCCCTCATCTGATTTTTTTTTCTCGCCGTATCGACAAACTTAAGACCTAAGACGTACCCTGAAATCACCGTCACCTTTCCGCGACCTCCGTCATTCCTGCTCCTATCATCTCGGCGCTTGTTACCTCCGATCGACTTGGGTCTTCAGCCACGCGACGACTTTCCAATTCGAATCGCCTTTATTATTCCGATAGTTTCAGGATAACTACACCTACTGATACGAGCGGATCTGGGTGGGAGTCTACATCTAGCTCCGACACGGGGGCAACATTTGCACCCTATGTCATGACGCGAGAAGTCAACCGGCCGGCGGACCATGGTCCTAGCCATCACAGTCTCGAAAATGATATCTTAGCAGCACTTTGGGAACAGGTCCCTTTCCCGCGGCTACCGCTTGATGCGCCATCTGAGATAAAAGATCTTGTAGTCAACGTCGAGAATCCTAAGAAGGTTTATGCCGTCTATCACGCTAGTCGCCGGCATGATCTTCAACTCCTAATCGAGAAGTAGGTTTTTCAATTGCCTAAGCTCAGCCGTACCGGCTAAAGAACGTCACCTAACTTCCTACAGATTCATCGATCAACTACAATATGGTTGTAACTTCAAGGCGTGTACGACCTCCTCATGCTTTAGCTGTCGGAAACGACTAGCTGGTAAGGCGCCCGTTCGACGTTATAACATAACCAGCGCGAGAACTTTAGCCGTGTTCCTAGCAAGCCAAGACGACGCCGACAGCCGACTATGTCCCTATCTCTATCCCCCAGCTGGTCCAAGCGATGGCGCGAAGTCCTTAATGTTCGGCCCAAAATATACATCTTCCAGCGATACGGTCGACTCTGTTTATACAGGCCCAGGGGTTAGGATTGCATCCGCTAAAGGCAATGGGGGTCTGGTGACATTAAGGAAGGGACATGCAAGGAGCCCGGGTCGCCAAACATCTACACACACGAGTCCTAGGCGAAGCAGTCAGAGTCGGAATGGGCAGGTTGAGGATGAAGCACTACGGAATGAAGCGGCATCGTCACCACCGGATACTCGCCATGAAATACAGATCACCGAAAAGTCTATGGTCAAGGATTATCGCTCGTTTGCCGCTAATGTCTTTGGGACTGTTGCTTTCAAGATGCTAGAATGGTTGACGCCGAATAACATGGAGTTCATGTCAGACAAAATTGCAGTAATTGATGAAAATCAGGATACCACGGAGGAATCTCGAGCAGTTTCGTCTCGCTCAGGCGAATGCGGTGGGCGGACTAGTCCACAGTCTACTTCATTAATTCGCGATTTGGAGAGTATAGATAGTGTCAAGGATACCCCGGCCCTTCCCCGGTTCGCTACATCGCGTCTCACTCCGAAAAGCGAAGTCAACGGATTCCACCAGCAGGCACATTCCGAACACCAGTCGGCAACGAATTCGACCTTTCAAGGTCTATCACATCAAAGGAGAAATTCAAGCGCCCGTATTCGTACGTCCTCGGTCTCAAAATCACAGCCTAGGGCTTTAACCGAGCCATTCGTCGAGTCAATTGTGGATGAGACAGGACCTAAATCACCAAGCATTCACAATACGCAATGCGAAAAGGTACCCAAAGGACTTGTTCGGCCTGCTCCTGTTATAACACGAGCTACGCCACAAATAAAACAAAATGGACATACCATGTTTGAAAAGGAGGACCTAGAACCAGCAAGTCCTTGCTCCCATGTTGATGAGCATTATTATCAGGTGGACGGCGCTAGTGGCGAAGAGACATCGAGTAGTGCAGAAACCACGAAATCACTGGATGCGTCAGATGAAAATCATGGTACTCTAGTAGGTGCTGACAAGTTAGAGTCGATATCCGAGCTCGATAGCTACTTACCTCAATCATTGTCGCGCCTAAGTATCCAAGCCATCAATTTTATATGCGATATTCTCCAGGACGATTCCACCTGTGAGAAGCATCTCTTAGAACCGACCACTGTCTGTGGGTCTGTTAAGCGATCATCAAGTCGGCTCAAGTCATGGAGGAGGAAACAAAAAAGCAAAGCCCCATACCCCCAGGATATGAAGCTCCAGTGGAAACTGTTCGCCGAACAGAGTATATTCCATGTCCTCAGCGATCCTGAAGCTTTACTGGATTCATTTACTAGCTCTAGTGGTGTAATCGACTCACAAACTCTGTGGTACTGCATGTTACGCTTAACAAGAGTAGCGCCCAACCTCGTGTTCGACAGCCTATGGATTGCTTTAGCTGGCCTTTTCGCACCGCCGAAAACCCTGCAATCTATGAGATCGCCTACTTCAAAGGTATTTCCGGGGCATCAGAAGTCATTCACAAATATGGAAGCAGCGTCACTCATGTCAGTATGCTTCCACGCTCTGGTAGCAGCAGCTCCGTTAGTGACTGATTCGAGACAATTACATGACATGTCTCGTATTAGGGCGCATGGATTATCACTCACAGGCAGCGGTGCTCTCGCAAGGCAACCTATTCCGTTATGTCTGCAGTATGAGGATGCTTTCACAGACGACATGGCTCTTCGATTGGCGAGGCGGTTACTTAGGGTAATTCCGACACGGCGGCATTTCGATGAACTAATTGAGCTCGACTTGGACGCGGATGATAGGGTTAAAGAGCCAGATGTTTTGGAGATACTACTCTCTCATCTAGAATCATCAACACAGTCGGTGTTAAGTTTTTCGAAAAGCGAGCGAAGTATGCATGAAAAGAGGGTTCCAATTTTACTCCTAGATTGGGCGAGAGCAGTGATGCTTCATGAATGGGAGGGGAAACCTGATGTTTCTGGAGATGGCCCATTTGGCGGTGCTCTCTTGCTGATGACGGCTATGTGTGAGTATTCCTATTATATAATTATGGTGATAATTTCACTAACGTTAAAATAGACCAGAAGCGACAATCTCTTCTCTTGGGCGATGTACCATTTCGTTCTGAATACTTCGGCGATCGACTTGATCCCATGCAGATGCCAGTGTCTTGGCTATCATTCACCTCGACTAGGCAGAATGTCCATCTCTTAGATTACCCGTTCATTTTTAACCCTACATCTTTAGTCTCATATTTCCGAGCTATTAATTTTTCAAGAATGAGCCGCGCCTATGAAGAATCCAGCTCTTTACAAGAACGAATCGCCGCTATCGTTCGACCCGATAGTCTTATCACAGAGCAACACCAGAAGAATGTACTTCAAGATCTGCTAAAGGTTCCCTCGGCTAAGTACTTGATATTGGATATCAGCCGCAAGAACGCATTGAGGGATGCTTTTGATCAGCTTTGGCGACGTGAGGAGCGAGAGTTGTTGAGGCCCTTAAAAGTTCACCTTGGCGAGGACTCTGGAGAGGAGGGCTTCGACAGTGGCGGAGTGCAGCAGGAATTCTTCCGCCTTGCAATTTCGGATGCTCTGAACCCAGACTACGGCGCCTTCGCCATCGATGATAGGACAAGGATGACATGGTTTCAGCCTGGCTCCGTGCAGCCAGAATGGAAATTTGAACTTGTCGGCTTGCTCATGTCATTAGCCGTCTACAATGGACTCACTCTACCCATCACCTTTCCAAAAGCCCTATACCGAAAGTTACTCGGCGAACCCGTTACCGAACTCCATCACATCGCAGATGGGTGGCCGGATCTAGCTAATGGACTCACCAACCTTCTAGAATGGAACGAAAAGGACGGTTCTGTAGAAGATGTCTTTGTTCTCACCTACGAATTCTCTACATCTATGTTCGGCAAGCCCATCTCCCGCGAGATGCACCCCGAACGACGAACCTCATGGCCACAATTTTCGGGCCGACCTAGCTCCCCTCCTCTCTCCGCCGCCAACCCAGACAATGCGCCACTTGTGACAGGTGATAACCGGAACGCATATGTTAGCGACTACATCCGGTATCTCACAGATGTCTCTGTGTCACCTCAATTCACCGCTTTCGCACGTGGTTTCCGCGCCTGTCTCCACCCAAAGTCCCTCCAACTCCTAACACCATCTCTACTACAAAACCTTGTTGAAGGTACGCAAGAAATCGATATTTCAGAACTGCGCCGCGCAGCGCGATATGTGGGCTGGGATGCATCGCACAGGACTGTTCGTGACTTCTGGTCCATTGTAAAGCGCTACGACGACCGTATGCGCCACAAACTGCTCGAGTTCGTGACGGCCAGTGATCGTGTGCCCGTCGGAGGTATGGCGAATGTGCAATTTGTGATACAGAGGAATGGTGAGGAAGGGGAAGGTGGGCATTTACCCACTGCGTATACATGCTATGGTACATTACTCCTACCAGAGTATCGCGATAAAGACGTTCTAAGAGAACGACTAGCGATGGCATTGGAGAATGCGCAAGGATTCGGATTTGCGTAAATAAGAAAAAGGGGGTGGGTGAGTAGAGAGAAGTGGTAGGGGATGGGGGTTATAAGCAAGGAAGAAGAACAGGGAAATTTAAGAGTGTCAGAGTCACCGAAGTTACGGGGTTCACGAAGAGCAAAATAAAACAACAAATAAGCCGAGAATGCGAAAAGATCGGCCTCAATGAAGGATATATTAAATAGGGAATGAACCCCGCGAGATATTTTAAAAAGAGAACAGGTGGACGAGCCACACGGTTTCATATAGTTGAAGAGGGGAGTAAGATGAGAATACTCGTCGCCTCTAGACCACTCGTCAATTAATCGATGCGTTTGCCCAGAGAGCAAAATAAAGCTGGGTTAGGATTTAAGGGAGGACGAACTCGTCTGGTTTTTTTTATCTTTTTTCTTCCCCTCGCGCACACACAACCATCCATCTACCCGCTTCCTTTCCCTGTCTTCTACCCACCTACCGACCTATATGGATGGGCGCGAGGGGATTTCACTCAATATCGTTATAGTATGAATCTGCCACTTTAGCGTTCGTGCGTGCAACAATAAAAGTTAGGGAGCGGTCTTTATTGGTTTTGAAATATACTACGCATAGGTCTTATTTCAATATACATGTGTTTACGAAAACATTATATCTAGATTATACTAGAGATATATATTCACGATTTGGCATATAGAAATTTGGATATTTCTAGTAGACGCATAATGTTCCTGGCGACACTTTTTTCTTGTCCGAACAGTCTAATATGAGGTATCTTGATTTTTTTCTTTTGATGACCTTACAAGTCCATCCACCCATTCTGTCATTCATCTAGCACTACCTATCTACATCCGCAACGAGACCTTCTTTTATGACAGATTCGTCAACGATACGGTAGGCACGAACCGATTAAACTCCCTGTCACATCAAGTAACCTGACCTATCTAAAAGTCCTGATCCCCAGTTCCGCTAACAATAACATTGTTGACCTTAAGCACCATACGGCACAGTTGGGTAGCCAACATCAGTTGCTGGCGCTTGCCGATTAGAGGGTCGATGACGAAGGCTTGCTTCATGTCGTTACTGCCACGGTTCATGCAGTCAACACCAAGTTTACCGCGATCGGCCGCACCAGCCTTGACTTGTTGCGACTTGACCTCGGCGAGTGTAGCGATGGGGTTTAGACCGCTGTTCTCGGCTAAAGCCATGGGGACTGCGTCGAGGGCCTCGGCGAACGCACGCATGGCGTATTGCTCTAGACCGGGTGTCTTCACTGCAGCGTCTTCGACAGCCAGCGAGCAGGCGATCTCAGCGGCACCGCCACCGTATACGACGCGGTTGTCTCGCACTAGGTTACGGACCACGCATAGAGCATCATGGAGTGATCGTCGGGCTTCATCAATGATCTAGTGGGAAATTAGTAATCACCACAATGGATAAGGTATTGTTGGTGTACGTACCATCTTGTTGCTTCCTCGAACAAACACCGTCACAGCTCTAGTGTTAGCGCATTCCTCGATGACAAGCATCTTCTCCCTCGTAGTACCAAAAGTCATCTCTCGTACTATACCAGCTGTGCCAAGTTTCTCCGCCTTCAGATCCTCGAATCGGGGTACTATTCTACCATTGGTGGCAATAGCAATAAGTTCGATCTCCGGTCCTCCCACCCATCGTACTGCGGGTAACTCGTTCTGTAATAACAAGTGGTTCGCCTCGTCATCAAAACCCCATTGGCAAATAGCCAAGTTAGCACCAGTGTCCTTGATTTGCTGGATCATCTCGATAAACTTCTCGCGCTCGTAGTTTTGTAGCTTCTTGAACTCCTCGACTGATGTGATTTCCAACTTATGCTTGGTTTTGGGCTTGGGTGGCTCGAATGCACATGTGAGGATAGCGATTTTGGCATCTCGAACTTCTGATGGCATTTGTGGGTGGGAAAAGTCCTTGTCGACAATGACACCCTTGACTAGAATACTGTCTTCTAGTGCGCCACCGACCTTACCATCTACCTTGATCAACTCGAAATCGACGTCTTTTCGTTCCAGATCAGCAACAGATAAAACGGCGTCCACGGCGATATGGGAGAATTGATCGTGTGCCTTGGATACGATCTTGCTGCCTAAACTGGTTCGGGCTACCTTGACGAGGTTCTCTGTGTTTTCCCGGCTGAACTCGATGGTATCTGATATCCGATCCAACTCCTCCACGGCGATATCACAGGCCTGGTCGTAACCATCTGCTATTCGGATGGGATGGATTCCCTTGTCTATGAGCTCGGCGGCTTGCTCTAAGAGAGCTCCGGCCAGAACAACGACACCTGTTGTACCATCACCAATCTCGTCATCTTGGGATTTCGAAAGCTCGACGAGTAACTTCGCTACGTGGTTGGAGATTTCCATTTGTTGCAGGATAGTAGCACCGTCGTTGGTAACCGTGATATCTCCATCGGGCGAAATTAGGATCTTGTCGAGACCTCGGGGACCTAAGGATGTCTTGACGATGTTCGCAACAGTTCGGGCGGCGAGGATATGGTTTTTTACGGCTTCGTTTCCATACTGACGCTTCTTCTTTCCTTGACTAAAAGGGGGGTTAGTTAGCCAGTCCTTGACTTGGTCGTCTATAGAATAAAGGGACTCACTCTCGAACAACGATAAAGGGCCGCCCCTGCTCATCTTTCATAACAGCGGCTGTAAGAATAAAATGTTAGTATCCAAGATTCCTTCATAAATCTTGTTCGTAGCATACCATTCTGGAGGTCGAGATCTGAAGTGGCATATTAGTAAAAAGTCAATATTTATTTCATGGTGGGGTTCAGTCGCATACTCATCGCCATTTTGCCTGCTTCTATAGCTCAGGAGAGCTTTTGGTGCTGTGTTGATTTATTTCTTGCCAGCACACAGATGACCCAGTAATATCTGACCGTATGCGCCGTGATATAAAGCTGTCAAGTTGGTTGGGTTCTGCCTTGTTGAGCGGTACAAATCTCGAAATTCAGAAATTCTAAAAGATTCAGCCCCACATCTCCCCAAGTCGGAAAATTCACTTCACCGACTCCAATGAGGCGGGGAACTTGAGCGAAGTATCCAGGTACCTCAGCTAAAGCTTTATCTTATCAGCCACTTCCCATTCAAGTTAGTTATTTTCTAGTGCCCATAGAATCACAAGCGATAATTTACAGATTATCGAAAAGGTAGTAACTGCATGGGTAACCCTGCAGCCTACAAAGATCTAAAATTACAACAACAAATAAAATAATAAAATAATAAAATTTCTACTTGCCTCGGTACCTAGGTATCTCTACCAATAAGTACCGAGTCATTGGCAATTGAGCCTAGGGATAATTATTTATACTACTAGGTAACTTCGAATCCCACTCTATCTAAAACGCGATACTCGGCCGTGAACGACAGCTGCAATGAGGCGCAGGAAGATGTGGATGGATGACCAGAATGTAAGGATTGTCATTTGACCTTGATAGTTGACCTTACACAAAATAAATGCACTCCTGATTATCAACCTACACAAACCGAGGCACGGAGTTCCCGGGGTATCTGTTCGGAATACATCGTTGTTGAGCTCCGGGCGGCCATTTTTCTCGCTAATAAATGCATTTACGTATAGGTAGCAAACAATTTCGATGGTATCCAACATCGCGAAATTTCAACTTCTAATTCGAGCTAAAGCAGACGCTGAAAGAAAACCCTTGTCGTTTTATGTATTTAACACTACTTATCCTAGCGAACCATTCATTTAGACCCTAGCTTTAGGTAGCAAAGGTTGCCCCGCTGACGTCTTTAACCCTGTCTAAAATCCAACTTAAAATACCTAGGTATCTAGCTCAAGCTCTACGCAGCACAGCTGAAAAGTTTCCGACTCCGTCTCCTACCTACATCCTATCTCCCTCTTTATCTTCCTTATAGAGTCAACACAACATAATACATCCCTGTCCTTCACCCTCGACATAACATACACATCCTAATAGACTTTACATCTTAATTATGGCCCTTGCAACTCAATTCGAGGGCGTACTCCCTCTTTACATGGTACAAAAACCACCGTTTATGGTCGAAGCTCCAGGCGCTGAAGAAGTCGAAGGTGAAACAAAACCATTCAGACATATCAAGGCCAAAGACGAACTTGTTACCCGCCCAGCACCTCACATCACCACAACATGGGATATTGTAGTCGATAGCGCGAATAAGTTCGGCGACAAACATGCTATAGGTTCAAGAAAACTCATCAAAACCCACACCGAGACGAAAAAGGTACCAAAAGTTGTTGATGGAGTCAAGAAGGAAGTCGAAAAGCAATGGACATATTTCGAGTTATCACCCTACTCATTCCTCACTTATAACGAGTACAAAACTAGGGCTCTAAATGCAGGTGCCGGATTGAGGAAGTTAGGTCTAGAATCGAGTGATGTTATGTACATATTCGCTACGACGAGGTAAGGGAGCACGTGTGTATCACAAAAATACCACTAGTTGCTAAATCCGATATCCAGTGCGAATTGGTTGAATATGGCACATGGCTGTGCCTCGCAATCCATCACAATCGCAACCGCATACGATACCCTCGGTTCAGACGCCGTCGAATACTCCCTAACACAGACGAACGCGAAAGCCATCTACACCGATCCTCACCTATTAAAAACCACAAGCCGCCCATTAAAAACCGCGAAAGACGTCAGAATTCTAGTCTACAATGACTCGTCGAACATCCCCATATCCGACAAAGAATTGGAAGATTTCAAATCCGCGAATTCCCACCTTACCATTATCTCCTATTCTGATCTCGTCTCCTTGGGCGAGGAAAATCCCATAGATGCAGTGCCGCCGAAACCCACTGACATGTGCTGTATTATGTACACATCAGGTTCTTCGGGAACGCCAAAGGGTGTACCAATCACTCACGAAGGCATTGTCGCGGGTATTACTGGTCTTTACAGCGTTGTCGAGGAGGCTGTTTCGCCTATAGACTCCGTCCTAGCATACCTTCCTCTCGCACACATCTTGGAGATGGCACTAGAACATATCGTCTTTTTTATTGGTGGCACATTAGGTTACGGGTCTCCTCGCACACTAGCTGATTCGTCAACACGAAATTGCGCTGGTGATATGCGTGAGCTTGCACCCACTATCATGGTTGGTGTACCTCAAATTTGGGAGACAATACGAAAAGGTGTAGAAGCGAAGGTCAACTCTGGCGGTATGCTAACCAGGAATCTCTTCTGGGGTGCCTACAACCTGAAATCCATGCTTGTGGCCACCGGTCTACCTGGCGGTGGACTACTAGATGCTTTGGTATTCAACAAGGTTCGCAGTTCGACGGGTGGAAGAGTGAGATTCCTTTTCAACGGAGCTAGTGGCATTTCAGACGGCACAAGACAATTCGTGAGTCTTGTGCTCGCACCAATGATCACAGGCTACGGTCTAACCGAAACCTGCGCCAACGGCGCTCTCGGCTGCCCCTTACAATGGACACCCAACACCATCGGACCAGTCCCCGCCTCCCTAGAAGTCAAACTCGCCAGTCTACCGGACCTAGGCTACGACGCAAAGAGTAACCCACCACAAGGCGAGATTCTACTCCGCGGACCGCCTGTCTGCAAGGAGTACTACAAAAACCCGGAAGAAACCGAAAAGGCGTTTACGTCAGACGGGTGGTTCCGAACCGGAGATATCGGCGAGATCGATTCTATCGGACATATCAAGATCGTGGACCGCGTCAAGAACCTCGTTAAAATGCAGGGCGGCGAGTATATCGCGCTTGAGAAACTAGAAGCTGTGTACCGCGGAAGCGAATATGTACATAATCTCATGGTGCACGGTGACAGCGACCATGCTCGCGCTATTGCGGTTGTGAGTCCCAATGAGAAGCCCCTCGCTGAGTTGGCGAAGAAGTTGGGTGTGGATCACGCGCACGAGCATTCTGATCCGAAGATCTTGGATGCTGTGCATAAGGACCTAATAGCTGTTGGCAAGAAGGCTGGACTTACGGGTTTGGAGATGGTGGTTGGTGTTGTGCTGGTGGAGGAGGAGTGGACGCCTGCTAGTGTAAGTTGTTTTCCCCCGATGCCTCTCTAATTTCCAATGCTAATATAATGCAATAGGGTCTTGTCACAGCAACACAAAAAGTAAACCGACGGGCGATAAGAGACGCATACAAGAAGCAGATCCAGGAGTGTTTCAAGCGGACGTCGTAATATGCTAAACTACAGACTTCCTTGCGAATAGGTTCCTCGGTTTTCAAAGGGTTTCAAGGGATCCAGGCCTCTGTATCATTACTTACTCTCTGTACCAGTATGCTATTACCTAGGTATTCTTATATGTTATTAATCCCATGGCATGCAAGACTTGTGTTATATCGGATATGGTTTCAAGGCAGATAAAGGGTATAATAAGATCGGGCTTGTTTAGACTCATCTCACATGTGGCATTATGAATAGGTCAAGAATATCTGTTTACTCGGATCGTGAATAGAAAATGTTTACATAATTTGCGTATTTCTGAGCTTATTTCTGAGCTTTTAGATCTCGAAGTATTTCCATCATATTTCACATCATATTTTAAGTCAGCACATTCAAAACTCGAGCAAGCACATATTAAATTGACTATGGGGTATATGCGTAGCAATTCCTCTTCTCTACATCAGTAGCAAAAAGCAAGAAAACAAGACAACTAACTACTCCAAACGAAGAGAGCAAGTCGGCATATAACCAAACACGTCCTCGATATATATGCGGTAGATATATACAAGGCCTCGCTCCCAGATACAACTCCGTTTTCATATGCAACATCCCACACCCCACTCGTAGCCACGTATATATGTACTTCGCCTTGGGGATCATGCATGTAGAGGAGGGGTGAATAAGCCATTGGAAAACACCACCCGCCCCTTCTATAATTCGTTAATCGTGGCAATATGCCGATGCTTTCCAGACGTTTCCAGCAGCCATAATACTATTCACGCCAGGACGGCATGTAGTAATATCCCGTTATCTCCAGCCGCCGGAATATCTCGTCTCAATTATTAAGACTACTTTTTCTCGGGCAACAGCTCATGAATCGGCTGCACTGGATATTCCCATTTAATATCATCCCGCTTGTACCAAAGCTGCATTGGTGTAACATCTCGCGGGCAATTCTGTAAGTCTTGATGTGTCCTATCCCATGCAGACGCTGCGTAGCTATTGACCTTGTCATCCTCAACCCGGATCCACTTGGTAGTGTTTTCCTTATCTCTGACCCAGGCCCAATAATGGCCACCATCAAGCGACTTGCCCTGGTGGACCTGAACGGCGTAAAGCACGTACTTTGGTTTACCGCGCAAACCATCGTCATAAGTAAACCCTTCATTGGCGCTAGAATGGTGTTGTAAAACTGAGGCGGCGGCTTCCCGCTGACCCACGTCTAGGGCAAACTCCGCGGGGTCGAATTCCAAAGGGAAATCTACTGGCGTTGAACTCTTCTTAAAGCGATTCTCCACATTGAAGGTGAAGGGCGTCCTCCTGATGTATACGCGAAGCAAGGGTGGGTGTCTCGCTAGTCGGCGCTGTACTACACCCCTTGTTCCCCCGCAACCCTGCTTGTCACAATTGACTTCGATTTCTTCGGTGTTGAATATTTCATCCCTAAAGGCTCCGAATATGGTCGCTCGTGGTGGCTTAGGGGTAAGGTACAATGTGCGGTCGTGTGAAGAAAGTACGACGCGAGTCTGACATTTGGTACAATGCCTTACGTCTACCTGTGTGTACCCAAAATGCTTGTCTATAAACGAGGCCCCATCATCGCCAGTAAAGAGCTGCCAAGATCTATGAATTGTCTCCTGGACGACTTCCCGGTGCGGACCTGCTGGTGCATCTGGCTGTGCCACCATAATTTTGGTGATCGCTATGTTAGTCTCGGACGCAAGTTGGCCGAATATGAAAAGTGTCAATTCGTCAACATCGTGCTGATTACCATCGCCAAGTCGCATACGCTGGTTTCCATTTACGTATCCCTCGTGTATAGCGCGTAAATAATGCTTTAATACCGGTCAGTACGAGTCTAGAGGTTATTGGGGGCGCGATTAACATACCATGAGCGTTTCGGGTCTCATTACTTTGAATTGCCGCCTTCTCATCCATAAAAACAAGTTCTTCATTATCTTGGCCAACAATTGCGGGCGCGTGGGCTCTTTCACCTCCGAGGCACGCCAGTTTTCGGGAAATGCTGGGTCAACAAAATCTTCAACGAATCCGGGTGACGCGAGCAGCGCCTGTATAGTAGTATTGCAGTAGCATGCAGTACCAGGATTGATTAGCCCGGTTAATAAAACCAGAGGAGTGGCAGAGGCTGCCATGGCCACGCCGCCAATGCTTGAGTCATCCCTAGAGTCCAATCCACTATATCTTACTCTTGGGATAGCAGGCGCCGGTCTCCTTGGGGGTGCAGGCGATATACCATCAAAGTAATCTCCCTCATATGGAACTACGGGAGAAGTCATTGATTCGGGGGCACCTGTTATGCTCGGAAACCGCCGTATGAAGTCTTCCCTAGTCTTAGCATAGTCAAAGTCAGACGCCCCTGTCTGATCCTTTTTGATAATGTCCTCGAAATGGTTAATCTCATCTCGGCTAAGTGTCTTGGTCTTGCTTCGATATCTTCGAGCCGAACTCTTGCTTTGAGGATATATATCTGATACTGTGCTAGAAGTCTCGAGAGATTGGTATCCATATTCGTACACCCACGAGCTTAGACCACCGCTTAATAGCTTGAGGCTACCCTTAAGGGGTTTATTATAGTTATAATATGATAATGCTTGCCATAAATTGCGTAGAACCATTTCTGAGGGGTTGCCGGTTATCCTAGTCGGAATCGAAGTGCTGTCTTCATTATAGATAACAATCAAATCAACTCGATCGCGCTGCTCAAGCGCAGCAATCTCGTTTGGTGGAGCAAGCACCATACTATCGACTATTTCGTCCGCAGAGATGTTCTCTCGCATGAGAATCTCGGGCTCGATGCAAATTGTCCTAGTGGAACTAATATGACCCGCGTCAAAAGACTCGCGATCACGGACGTCGATTACGAGAATTTCAATACTAGGAGAGCCCTGTTTTGTAAGATTTACGAGCGCGCTAGCTGTAATGGTATCTCCCTCGGGTATCCGTACGTTAGTTTGCGTTATTGGCGATTGAGTCGCTTCGTATGAGTGGGCGGTAACAAACCGCTCTTTGCTCAAGGTTCTGATTGGAAAGTCCGTTGGTATCCGAGCGGAAACGGTGGGACTTGATGCGGTCGAATTCGTTCGGCTAAACATGCCGCGTGGCGTACTCGATGGAAGGTTAGCGACCTCGCTCGTCACAGTACCTCTCGCGGGACTATAAATTGCCTCCGGAAGTTTGGGCATGGCTAGTACAGAATTCCCAGCTTTTCGGGTATCGCGTAACCGCGCAAAACGATCGGTAAGGTCTTCCGGGCTGGCCTTCGAGGTCTGTGTTATGGCGTTACCGTGTAATGCCTGAGGCTTCGGGTGTACTGGTGGTTTCGATTTAAACACTGCACCAGCATTGTTATTCGCACTCTGCCCGGCGTTTTCCTTGACTAGTCTGTCGTGTTCCTTGCCAAGTCCAGCATTCCCTAGATCTGTAGACCCGTTGGTTCGAACGGGCGCCTGCGCCCTTGAAGACGAACCAGGCCGGGTCAGGGTGGTAGCGTCATCGGGGGGTTGTGAGGCCACCGTCGGCTGCACTCCACTTCGCTTATTATCTTCCTTAATATCCTCTTTGATCTGATCGAAAGCAGCGCCATTGGTAGTAATCTTCATCTTAAGAGCATTGTATAAACGATTTAGATCTCCCCGGTCGGTTTTCATAGATGGGTAGTCCTTGTGCCTAGGAATCTTATCAACAGCGATCGTGAAAGCTTTAATATACTCCTGTAACGCGAGATCCGGGCGCTTGAAGTCGCGGAAAGTCGTCGCTTGGCGCATGTGAGTATCGCCAACCTCGAGCATTTTCCGAAGTGGAGTGTGAGGGTCGAGGTAGACCTCAACGGAAACTAAGTCATTTATATGGCGAAAAGGCATCCTTCCTGAACCCGAACCCGAACCCGAGCTTCCATTAGCTACGTACTTGCTGCCTCCATCGGCGGTAGCTCTATAGTTGCCATTCGCAACGGAAGCCATCGTACCTTGCGGGCCGATTCCAGCGGACGGCGAGGTCGTCGTAAAGGCAACGGAACTCATGGCGCTTGTTACCATGTCGGTAGGTGGACGGGGAATATTTCAGTTATCAGACGGTGGTTCGTTGAGAATAATCGGGAATGAATAGATGGTAGCTCAACAACGTGGGGTTAGCACAAAAGCAATGGATTACTGAATAGGTTAGCGTTAGATTTGTAATTTCGTTTAAAAAACGTATGAAAGGATGCACTCGAGATAGAAGCGAAAACGGAATGCGGGTCTTATATACTGTTGCTATTCTGAGGCCGAGGATTGGAATGGTTCTGCATTCTTTCAGCGTATTGGCGGGATGTGTGAACGTGGGAAAAAGGTTCAGAGACGGGAACGGAAGGCTGAAAGGAACAAAGAAGGGCACTGTAATAAGTAAGAAAGGATCCGTAAAAACCAATAAGTAAGTGGGAATGAAAAAATCAACGACGATAAATCAACCACTGTATTAACTCTAAGGATATATGAAAAGAAGAGTTTGACCGAACGGCCTGCTTGTTGGATGCGTAACCAGCATCTGTGAAGTTGTTGATCGAGGTATCAATATATTTATGGGATGAAACTTTCGAGATACGCGCTCTAAGATGATGTGTTTGATTGGAAGTTTTTGAAATTCGGTAGGTATTACGTAAGGATGCGAGTACAAACTTTACCTTGTAATTTGAAGGTTAAAGGTTACTCAGGTATGTACCTAGGTATCTGACGTCGAAGAGCAGGTGATGTTGGAGAGGCTTACCTAATCCATCAAGCACACCAAATTAAGCGGCTAGGCAGCTTAGGTAGGCTACTAGGAAGAACTTAGCTTAGTTCTTGAGGGGCATCCCTGTAAAGCTAGTGGAGTCAGTTTACGTACATGTAGCTGAGACGCTGAGGCGGAACGTAGACGAACTATGGTAGCCTAATACGTCTACTTAGGTACCTAGGAAGGTACCTACCTAAGGTAGTGCCTGGGTGGAACATACAGCGAATCATTATGCTCCATCATTAATACAGTACCTACATCCTAATCATTAAATCACCAAACATCATCTTCGCCATCAACTTGTACCAACACTCACATATCGTTGAATATCTTGATGTGAAACCGCGTAATTATCATTTCAAACCCCGCCTGTTACCTTCTGCTCATAGATCAAGAACCCCCAGATTATTACAATTACCACTCATCGTTCGCGCATCATGATGGGAGGTTGGTGGTCGTCCTCGGCCAATAGCGCCTTGGATGAGCAGATTGACAAAGCAACTGGGAGTAGTTTGTATGTCATGCCCATCTCCAAAGCCTCAGAATGGCGCTAATGATAATTTTGAAACCAGAGAGGACATTCCGCTTAATCTCGAAATATCCGATGTCATTAGATCCAAGACAGTACAACCCAAGGAGGCGATGCGCTCGCTGAAGCGTCGTATTGGCAATAAGAACCCCAACACCCAGCTAAGCGCATTAAACGTACGACTAGTCCTCCTCTCCGTATCTCATACCCGCGGCGCATTCAACGCGATGCTAATATATAGCTTAGTTGACAGACACCTGCGTTAAGAATGGCGGCTCCCATTTCCTCGTCGAGATTGCCTCCAGAGAGTTCATGGATAATCTAGTGTCCCTCATCCACGCAGTCGGTCCCGCCGCCGTAAACCTCGAGGTTCGAGCCAAGATTTTAGAGTTGATACAATCCTGGGCTGCCGCTACCGAGGGTCGTTATGACCTGAAGTACATCGAGGAGACGTATAGAGCCCTGCAGAGAGAAGGATTTCAGTTCCCTCCCCGGACAACTGTGGCAAGCAGTATGATTGACAGCAGCGCCGTATGTATTGCGCCAGTCGGCCTTCTATGCCGACCGATCCCCTTCGTTTTTGACGAAGCTGATTAGTTTATGATAGCCTCCAGAGTGGATCGATTCCGATGTGTGTATGCGCTGCCGCACCCCGTTTACCTTCACGAACCGTAAGCATCATTGTCGCAATTGCGGTAACTGCTTCGACCAGCAATGTTCCACCAAGACGCTTCCTTTACCACATCTAGGGATCATGCAGCCAGTACGAGTTGACGACGGTTGCTATGCCAAGCTAACGGACCGATCCAATAGAGGCGGTCTCAGTAGGCATGAGCTCTCCCCCACGACCCCAACATTCCCCCACAAGAATCGCAGTTCCTCCGCCATGCAACCTCGAGACGCCCGGGTCGATGACGCGTTTGACGAAGATCTCAAGAAGGCTTTAGCTATGAGTCTAGAGGAAGTTCAGGGTCATTCAAGGGGCTACGCTCCCCCGTCGCATAACACTCCTCCGGCATCGCGTGCTGTCGCTGATGTCCATTCACCTGCAGTAGTAGGGACGGCTGAGGAAGAGGACGATGACCTGAAAGCTGCCATCGCCGCGTCTTTGGCAGACATGGAAGAGCAGAAGCAAAAGCATTCCGCAGCGCTAAAGCAACATACGAACGGGTCTGAAAACGCGTCGACTACTTCATTTGCATTGCCGAAGAACGATTATGAGCTTACTCCTGTCGAGGCCGAAAACATCAACCTTTTCTCGACGTTAGTTGACAGGTTGCAGACTCAGCCACCCGGAACGATCCTCAGGGAACCGCAGATTCAGGAGCTTTACGATTCTATTGGGACGTTGAGGCCGAAACTGGCACGTACATATGGCGAAACAATGAGCAAGCACGGTAGGTTTACTCATGTTTTGCAAATTTGAGGTACAATATTCTCGCTAACCATCCAATAGATACGCTTCTCGACTTACATGCCAAACTATCTACCGTAGTTCGATATTATGATAGGATGCTAGAGGAGCGTCTCTCAAAAGCCTACAGCCAACACAGTATTGGTGGCTACGGTTTACCTAGTTCCGGACAGCAGGCGAGCCCATACCCTCCAATCGAGTCGGCCGCAGCCAGGGCTTCTACATCAGCAGAGAATTTCTACACAGGCGAACAGGTTCCAGATACTAGCAGAACACCAGTCGGCCATCAATACCATCATATTCAACAAGGTCCGCCACAGCAATTTACGGGTTACGATAAGCGAGGATCCGTATCAGGGCCCCCGAACGGCCAATATCCGCAGCATACAGTCCAAAGAAGCGACAGTTGGCAGAAACATCAAGGACCATCCGCGCCAGCACAATACCCTCAACAAGCAACTTTTGCTTCCAGCGAACCTCCCCCACAACCGAGCCACGTACCTCAACCTTCTCCACAAACCCCACTTAACAGGGTCACTGAGACAGTTGGGACATCAGCCACTGACCCTAACGTGGCTTATTACTATAATAACTCACAATCGAACAACGACCGTGCTACACCAAGCATCCCCCCAGAACCAGCGCCAGCGCCATCACCGTACCCTAACCTTCAGCACAACTTAAACTACGCAGGGCAATCTGTCCCTCCCACTCCCGCTTCGCTTCCCGTACAGCCATCTCAGCCGTCCCAGCAGTACCAGCCATCCAACCAACAAGCACCGCAGTTATATTGGCATCAGCAGCAGCAACAACAGCAACATGCTGACCGGGCACCCCAAGCATACCAGACAAGTGGTCCGGGGTATTCTAGATTTACGCAGGACTCATTCCCTGCTGCCCCTCAACACGTTCCTCAGCAGCCCGCGATAGAAGAAAGTTTGATTGATCTGTAAGAGAAGTAAGAAAAGCATGGGTGAGGGTTATCAGCTACTACTGGGTGGAGATAGGATTAATAGTGTTCTTAACCGGGTCGTCTCCGAATCTTAATAGAGATATCCACCAATCTAACCAAGATTGAGTCAACTAAGCGAAATCTACGGGAATAGTATGAATATACGGGCATTTGTGAATTAATCCGTAGGCGTTGAGATGTAGCATTTTGCATCTAGGCGAACGTATATATGCATCGATGTGGGTATATGTACGGTACGTCCGTCCGATACATGTATCTACATGTACAAAATCAAGCACGGACTGATCCTCTTAAACATCCGGTTACGTCACTCGTCAAAGTGTTGAAGAGCTGATAAGATAAAGGCATTAGTACATTTAGCGCACAGTACATTACCTAGGTACCTAGGTAGTAGCTACATAAGGTACACAAAAAGAGCACCCCTCCTGCCCCGCCTTTGTTGTACAACGTCATTTTTGACATTGGATCTTCCGGATACAGTCAAATCTCGTGTCGTATCGTCAAACCTCATTTTGATTAAACTAATGAATAGACACGCCTTTAAAGATCGATACATCTTTTTATAACGCATATACATTCATAATCCACCTTCAAATCCTTATTTTTTTCTAACATACTCCTTGGTTGCCTCAGTCGACAACACAATGTCCCGCCATCAAGCATATCGTAATTACGATTACGAGAATGATCTCGACGAATACGAAGGAGAAGGATACTCAGATGAGGGAGAAGAGTTAAGCCCAGAGGACAAGGGTGCGTGTTTATTGCACGAGGCCACCGATTGCCTATCCATACTAATCATATCCTAATAAAGCCCAGATGGACGCCGGTACAGCCCAAATTCGAGCCGCGCTTGGAACTGAATCGACAAAAGTCACAACCCAACAAATACAAGAGGCGCTATGGCATTACTACTACGACGTCGACAAGTCCGTAACCTATTTGGTTTCCAAATTCATCGCGCCCGCAAACAAAAAGAAGGCCGGAGGTAGGTACACGTTTCCTTACTCTCCCATCATCACCTCTCATCATCGCCAACATAACACACGAGGAGATATATCAGTCGCAGGGCTACATCATCCCATGGTACCAGGTGCGTTTCGAGCATATATGTATCGAACATTTTCCTTCGGTCGACATACTAACGGTAATCGCAGTAGTTAGTGAATGCGAAACCTTCCAAAAACGCGTCTCTTTTTCCGACTTTTTCAGCGATATGCCCTGGTTGAATATTCCTAAAGATCGGGAGACCAGATTTATTGCGCCCCTGCATATACAGGGCGGGTTACTCGGAGGCGCCAGTACAGGTGGTAAAATGTCTAAGCTTCAGGCTCTTGCTGCGGCGCGCAAGAAGAAAGCGGAAGAACAGAAATCGGGAGACGGACGGCTCCACGAGGCAACCGAGAAATTAAGCAACCTCTCTACCGTACCGAAGGCGGAAAACCCCAGTAAAGAGAATGTCCGGCCATCTACCGCAGCTCCCAAGGATATTGCGAGCCTTACAAACGCATCCGCGCCCAATGTTTCCGGTCATATAAAAGAAACCCAACATCATGTCGCAAGAGAAGAACCGACTCGAACTCATATCGAAAAACCTGTGGATGGGCTTCCGGATTCATATGTACCTGCGGACCTTTCGCGGATGGCCGCGCCCGTCGAGACTGCTGCCCCATCACCCTTTGCCCAAGCCCTCCTCGGCTCCGCTAGCAGTTCTGCCACGCGCGTGCCAAGATATTACCCGTTCCCTTACATGAATTTGACTTCGTCAATAGCTGACGCCTTTTCAGCGCCAAGTCCGGATGATGTAGTGTTGACAGCACAGTCCCAAGGTTCGCTCTTAGCGAAGAAGGTGATGAGATAGGCATACTAATATTTTGGGATCAGCAAGCGGCAAGAAGAATGCGGCTAATACAAGCAAGAAGAAGGTCGATGTGGGGGGGAAGAGTGACTCAACTTCAGACGGCATAAAAGGCCTGAAGATTGACGACACCCCGCTACCTAAGAGCAAGAACCTCGACGTCCTAAAGGAGTTCGAGAAAACAAAAAGCAAGAAAAGTGCAAGTTTCGTGGTTGTCGGTAAGGACTACAGACGACTACTATATTTACAGTCTCTTTGCTAATTCATGGAAAGGGCATGTGGACGCTGGCAAGAGCACCCTGATGGGGCGGTTACTATTGGATCTCAACGTTGTGGATCAAAGAACAATACAAAAATACCGTAAGGAAGCAGAAAGTATAGGGAAATCCTCATTCGCGCTCGCATGGGTGTTGGATCAACGGTCAGAAGAACGATCAAGGGGTGTAACTATCGACATTGCGACAAACAAGTTCGAGACGGACAACACATCGTTTACTATTTTGGATGCGCCTGGTCACCGCGATTTTATTCCGAATATGATAGCGGGCGCGAGTCAGGCGGACTTCGCTATCTTGGTGGTTGACGCGACGACCGGAGCCTTCGAGGCGGGTCTCAAGGGTCAAACAAGGGAACACGCCCTACTTCTTCGTAGCATGGGGGTATCGCGTATAATTGTCGCCGTTAACAAGCTGGACACAGTCGGATGGTCCCGAGAACGCTTCGACGAGATCTCGCAACAAGTATCCGGTTTCTTAACAGCAACGGGATTTCAACTCAAAAACGTCAGTTTTGTTCCCGTTTCCGGTTTACAAGGAGACAACATAGTACACAAGTCCACGGACGCAGACGCTAGCTGGTACGACGGAAAAACGTTAGTTGAGGAATTGGAGAGCTCGGAGCCAATGGCTCGAGCGTTGCACAAGCCGCTACGCCTAACTATCTCTGAAGTCTATCGGTCTACACAAAGTCCGGTGACGGTATCAGGAAGGATAGATGCTGGGTCACTGCAGGCGGGCGATGCGCTTTTGGTCCAACCTAGTGGGGAGAAGGCCTATGTTAAGTCCTTAGAGCTCGACGAAGAACCGGTGGAATGGGCTGTGGCGGGCCAGAATGTTGTCATTCACCTGAGCAATATCGACCCAATCCACGTACGCGCCGGAGATATCATTTGCGACACGAAACAGCCAATTACGTGCATTGATACGTTTACGGTCAAGGTTCTTGCGTTTGATATTCTGATGCCTATGCAAGTGGATGTTCATCGGGGTCGCCTTCATGCGGCAGGGCAGATCTTGGAGATACCGGCACTTCTCGATAAGGCGAAAGGTACGGTATTGAAAAAGAAACCCAGGATTGTGAAGCCGGCAAGCGTCGCGAGGGTAGTAGTTAAGATGGGGACTGAAGTACCTTTGGAAGAGGGCCAGCGAGTTGTATTAAGAAGCGGAGGTGAGACGGTGGCCGCGGGGTTATTGGAATGAGAGCGTCGCATTGCTATATACCTACATAGATATAATACACTGAGGTGCTATGCCACGTTTGAGGCCCCCATATTGAATACCAGCCGCACTCTATTTAGATGAAATGAATGATACCTACCGTATATGTAGATGTGTACGTATAATATCTAATTATCTCTTGTAGAATAGCTATACGTAAATGCATATATCTGTATACATGTTAACTAGAGGAATATAAAGGGACAGATCTCTTACCAAGGTGGCAACAATTGTGAGTAACAAATTGTCTACAATAAATAAAATCTGGCCTTTTTGATAGGAGGTCGTATGAATCACATCTAAATGTGTCACTAATCCGCCACTTGATGTTACTTTAGAAAGTTATTCCTACAATATTCTAGGTATTATAGGGCACTAGAAACGGGGCATCGTCATGGCTTCTAGCAGTTTGGTTAAGAGTTTTAGAGGGACTAGCAGGGATTGTCCCGCAGTTCAGTGGGGCTGGGGCTCCGAAAAAAAGACTTCGTTGGACGGACCGCACAGCAAAGTTGGGGCAATCTGGCTTTTGCTCGAGTCCGCTCGAGATAAAAAGAAGGTTCCAGTCAATAGAAATCGACCAGGGTACATATGTGTACATTCTATCACATATTCTATTTGCTACAAATGTATATATACTCACTAAATGTTTTTAAGTTTTGATGATAGAAAGTCGGCACTTCCAGGTAGATACAGACAATCACTAGTGAATGCCGCTGTAATTTAGGTATAGATATAGTGATTGCTCAGTATATTCGAGCAATTTTTAGGTACACAATCACTAGATTTGGGGGAACTAAGTTGACTAGGTCATGCACCAAACCGAACACCCTCTAGTTAGACACCTTGCATTCGTTGGATACTTGGCGCCTGACCCACACTTTATTGCAATGTGTTCTCTTGCAAGCTGGCAACTTCATCTTTGAACTATTTTCTTGTACCCATATAAGAATTTCGCAGACACGCCATTGTCCTGACAAATTCTTCTCCTAATTTTTTTCTCGCATAGTCTTCGACGAATTTCTCTTTTTTCAGTGCCGTACCCCGCCAACCGAGAGAGGTTACAGGGCATTCTGGTGGCTTAATCATTTTAATTCTATCAC
Organism: Hypoxylon trugodes; assembly: GCF_022578975.1. Lineage (NCBI taxonomy): Eukaryota > Fungi > Ascomycota > Sordariomycetes > Xylariales > Hypoxylaceae > Hypoxylon > Hypoxylon trugodes. Next base: position 867,491 of record NW_026250021.1, read on the forward strand.
TTTTTCTGTCATTTTCCTCCAAATCTGCGTCTACCCGGATTGCGACAGAGCCATCCCTTCACCATGGCTCGTTCTCAGAGCTACTGGGCTATCGCCTTTGGCATGATAGCCTGGAGCCTTCTTCTCTTTAGTCCTTTAGCATTCGTCGGAACTGCGAGAGCGGACGACGTTGCCGACTATGGCACTGTTATCGGTATTGTAAGTACACCAAAAAGACCCCCAATATGGGCTTGCTCGTACCTTTTTAGGAGTCCCCCTTTTTAACTAATTACGCTGTATAGGATTTAGGAACCACATACTCTTGCGTTGGTGTGATGCAACAAGGAAAGGTTGAAATTCTCGTCAACGATCAGGGAAACCGAATCACCCCATCATACGTAGCCTTCACCGAGGAAGAACGATTAGTAGGAGACGCCGCTAAACAACAAGCGGCCTCCAACCCCACAAACACTGTCTACGACGTCAAGTAAGCCATATCCAAGCTCCCTCGTTGAAGATAAACTCATAGCTAACACTCCCGTTTCCAGACGATTCATTGGTCGAAAGTGGGGCGAGAAAGAAGTCCAAAACGATATCAAGCATTTCCCCTACAAGGTCATCCAACAAGATGGCAAGCCCGTCGTCCAAGTCGAATTCCAGGGTGCCACCAAGAAGTTCACCCCCGAAGAAATCTCAGCCGTTATCCTAGGTAAAATGAAGGAGGTTGCCGAGTCCTACTTGGGCAAGAAGGTTACCCACGCCGTCGTCACTGTCCCCGCCTACTTCAATGACAACCAGAGACAAGCTACTAAGGACGCCGGTGTAATTGCTGGCCTTAATGTGCTCCGAATTGTCAACGAGCCTACTGCGGCTGCTATTGCCTATGGTCTAGACAAGTCTGGCGGTGAGCGTCACATCATTGTCTACGATCTTGGTGGTGGTACTTTCGATGTCTCCCTTCTCTCTATCGAGGACGGCGTTTTCGAAGTCTTGGCTACTGCTGGTGATACCCATCTCGGTGGTGAGGATTTCGATCAGCGAATCATCAACCACTTGGCCAAGGCCTACAACAAGAAGAACTCGGTCGACATCACCAAGGATCTTAAGGCTATGGGTAAATTGAAGCGTGAAGCCGAAAAGGCGAAGCGAACCCTATCGTCGCAGATGTCCACTCGTATCGAAATCGAAGCTTTCTTCGAGGGCAAGGATTTCTCCGAGACTCTTACCCGGGCCAAGTTCGAAGAGCTCAACATCGACCTTTTTAAGCGAACTCTCAAGCCCGTTAAGCAGGTCCTAGATGACGCTAAGGTCAAGAAGGACGAAATTGACGACGTCGTTCTAGTCGGTGGTTCTACCCGTATTCCCAAGGTCCAGGCTCTTCTCGAGGAGTTCTTCAATGGCAAGCCGGCTAGCAAGGGTATTAACCCCGACGAGGCCGTTGCTTTCGGTGCTGCTGTTCAAGCTGGTGTTCTCTCTGGTGATGAAGGCGCTACCGAAGTCGTCCTCATGGATGTTAACCCGTTGACTCTTGGTATCGAAACCACCGGTGGCGTTATGACTAAGCTGATTCCCCGCAACACGCCCATCCCAACCCGCAAGAGTCAGATCTTCTCTACCGCTGCCGACAACCAGCCCGTCGTCTTGATCCAGGTTTTCGAGGGTGAACGATCCATGACTAAGGACAACAACTTGCTCGGAAAGTTCGAGCTTACCAACATTCCTCCCGCACCTCGTGGTGTTCCTCAGATTGAGGTTTCCTTCGAGTTGGACGCCAACGGTATTCTCAAGGTGTCTGCCCACGACAAGGGCACTGGCAACAAGGAGTCTGTCACCATCACAAACGATAAGGGCAGACTTAGCCAGGAGGAAATCGAACGTATGGTCGCCGAGGCTGAGAAATTTGCCGAGGAAGACAAGGCTACTCGTGAGCGTATTGAAGCTCGAAATGGCCTGGAGAACTATGCCTTCAACCTAAAGAACCAAGTTAACGACGAGGATGGTCTTGGTGGCAAGATTGATGAGGAAGACAAGGAAACTGTAAGTTGATTCCCATTACCGTCTCATTTTAAGCAACTATATACTAACTTACGAATTAGATCCTTGATGCCGTGAAGGAGACCACGGATTGGCTCGACGAGAACGCCGCTACGGCGGCCGCCGAGGACTTCGAGGAGCAGAAGGAGAAGCTCTCGAACGTCGCTTACCCAATTACGTCTAAGTTGTACGGCGGTGCCGGTGGTGCCGCAGATGACGACGAACCGTCGACGGACCATGATGAATTGTAATTTTTTTCTTCATAGATCTGTTTTTTTCAAGTAGCATACCCAAAGGCGCAACAAACGAAATAAATTTACGTTAAATGATTAATTCTTGTAGGCTAGAATTGCAAATGACAGGTTGATGGGATTATGTCTGCCAGTCGAGATGGTCGTCTGTTGATAGACTAATGAGATTAGTTTGAATGTTGAAGATGCGAGAATGATATGATATGAATGCGTTGATTTGATTGAGTGGTAGGTATTGTGTTTGTTGGTCTGGCGTGAGAGGGTAATGCTCGTTGTCGTGATGGTGGTGTTGTGTTTTGATCCTCGCCGTCTCCGGTACCTATGCTATTCGCTCTGTCATATGGATAGTTGGAAGCCTGGTAAAACTGCTGCGTGATACATTAATACCATAGAGGTCAAGAGAAAAGATATATATACCTTAGTACACCAAGGCGAGCTTTGACTGTAAGCCATGTAGTATTGAAATATGCGTTTGAAGGTGGACGTTCTCGTCTAGTTGGTGGTCATTATATAATTGTCTAGGTTTCTAAATAGGCGTCGATGTGGGTAGAAGATCTGATTCGTTATAAACCACATGTTTCACAGAACACCAAGGTAGATACTATATGCCCCCAACACCATTAATACACACTATGAATATAATTGCCTCGGCTCAATTCTAACTACGCGTTCTTAGTCTATCTGAGCGCCTCCTAGAACCATCTAATGGGGGCTCAACCGACTCCTTTCCTTTATCTTTCTTGTCGGATTTCCGCGACGTTCTTACGGCAAGTTTTGTTTCACCTTCTTCCCCATCTTCCTCTTCATCCTCCCGTTTAATTGGCTTTGATTTCGCAGTCTTGACCTTCTTAACCGGACGCTCTTCTTCCTCCACATCCACTTCTGTTTTCACTTTCCCATTCGTCTGTTCCTTTTTCTTGCCCTTGAAAAATCGACTCTCTTTTTCCCCGTCCGGCACTGCGGATTCCTCCTTAACATCGTCTATAGTAGTACGTCCCCTCTTCTTCTGCACAGTCGGCACTATACAACTCGTCCTTCCACCGACCTTGATATGCGTAATCTTCTCTCCGTTTGGTAGCGCCATCGCCGAGTCTTTTTTGCCCTTGTCCCACCGGTATTTGAACATCCAGTCTTCGGGAAACTGGTCTGAGTCCCCGAGTTTCTCAACTGCGGTATCGCACACGTACTTAATTGCCTTGTACAGTGTACTAATATCAGCATCAGAGAAATCGTCGCTGTACTGCTCCGGATGCAGCTTCGCCTGATACAAAATTTCATCGCCGACCCAATTCCCAATCCCGCTAATCATCGCCTGGTCTAGCAGGAATGCCTTAATAGGCACGTGTCTACCGCGCGTCTTCTCCCGTAAGTACTTCTCCGTAAATACATCCACATCAACCACAGGATCCGGACCGTTCTCAACTAACGGCGTGTGCTGCCGAATTTCCTTCCCGGGACAATCGACAAGCCTCACGCGTCCAAAGCGGCGGGGGTCCGTGAATGCGACTTCGACTTTCGGATCGCTATCCGTTTCCAGATGGAATTTCCAGAATTTCGGCGGCCATTGCTCTTTATCGGCACCGCCGGTACGTTCCAAATACCGTGTGTACCCCGTTTGTATCCCACGAATATTAATCCATCCCGTCATGCCCAGGTGCATCACGGGATGCGGGGGACTAGACAAAATAATCCAGAAATATTTCCCCTGACGTCCGACATCGAGGACTTTCTTCCCCGTGAGAGCATCTTGGAATGCTGCACCGCTGGTACCGACTTTGCCGTAGATGTTGGCGTCGTCGACGGCGGTGACTTTGCTGATGGTCTTGCCGATTAGGTGTTTGCTGAGAAAGTGTGTTACGCGGGCGACTGTAGTTTGTTTAATATTTTGTGGAATAGGGGTTTGTGATGAATTCGTCTCACCTTCGGCAATCTCGGGCATGATTAATATATCAAATTGACAAGTAAATTACAACAGATGATTATATACCAATACGAAGTTGATAAAATCTAACTCATATACAAAGTTAATTAATTTATTAGTGACTCAGATACATAATGTGATAGTGATGATGATTGTTGTCTCAGAAATGAAATTGAGTATACGAAATTATTGATGACTAAGCATATGTGGCTTGAAGTTTGGCCGTCTGACTCAACCAGATCTTGCAGCCTGGAATTCCCGGCATCGAGATCTGATAGCACGGCTACTTATCTATCATCTTGGATCTCTTGGAGAAAAGATGGGAATCTGAGATTCTGTTGATACCTAGGTAGATAAAATAATAAGGTTACAAATGCAGACAATTTTATTAGCTCAAAAACAATATGAGGTAATTAAGATACTTTGGTACATTATGTACGAATATAAATTGGAATCGATTTTGTGCTTTCAGCTTGAAATGACGAACGGATCAGGACAGTTTAAAGACGCAGATAAGAAGAAATAAGCAGATTCCGCATCAAGTCGGCAATTTTAGGAGCGGTTTAGCCAATAACGGCCTACCCCCAAATAAAGAGAATTGGCGGTAACGGCCCCCACTAAACTTACAACTTGTCTAAACCGGTATGGGCCTATGAGACATAACCGGAGGATTATTGAGGATAGCGGCTGAGAAGCCTAAAGCTTAGTGGTCACTTGAGAAGTTACAGGTCAGCTAGGTTGTAGGTTGCGCAGTAGGGGCACCCAGCAGACCCCAGGTGCAGCAGGTGCAGTCGCAACAGGTAGTACTGACGTTGGTTCGCAGCGATTGCCACCGAGAATCATAGCACGTAGCGTGCTTGCACCCACTAAATGGTACCCACTTACAACCACTAAACCGTCGCTGAGGGTCCAGAGGGTCCATTTTGCGTAACAAATTTAGACCAGGTAAACCTGGCAGAATTTTTTTTTTTTCTCTCTATTTTTTTTCTTTGCAGGTGAGCCCCGCGGTCAATTGGCAATTGGAAGGAAATTCATCCCTCCAATACAATTTTTCTTCCTTGTCATGCAGCAAAGCTACCAAACTTCAAGAATTAATGATTGCGCACAATTTTTGTCCAAAACACGTTATTCTTTTCCCGTCGTCACCATGGATCTTCTCTAGGGTTTTATCCCCAAAGGGTCTCTTTGCGCACCTTGTCTATCATCGGCTTCGGCTTCAGCTTGAGACCTTCTCTTACAATCATCTCGCTTCCTCGCTTCCTTTCTTCCCTTAGCCTTGTGTGTCTTGTGACCAACTAAGCTTCGCCCCCGTATCGGTCAAGCTCTACTACTACGCCAGATTGACCTTTCTACACGTCGGCTTATTTGAACACACACCGCAATCGGAGCAATTAGGATTCTTCTGCAGCGGCAAACCTTGAAACTCGTCCTCGAAGGACCGCTTTACAAGAAAACACGCTGCGAGTTGTGGCATTCATCTACTATCCTCTAAGAAAAGTCCATCTTGCGTGGATCTTTGACGTCAAAGGAGTTCTTTTTTTCCCCAGTTTGACACCGCCTTTCCTTAAACTCTTGTGCCAGATCGCCAAGATGGTTAGGAACATCGTCATTCTATCGGGGAACTCCCATCCTACCCTCGCGGAGTCCGTATGTAATATGCTTGGAGTCCCCAGCGGGAACCGCATATTAAGCAAATTCTCTGTTGGCGAGACCCGCTGCGAGATCCAAGATTCTGTACGAGGCAAAGATGTTTTCATCATCCAATCCGGAGGTGGTTCCGTGAACGACCACTTAATAGAACTATGCATTAGTACGTATTCATGAGAGATTTTCTCAAGAGGTTGTACGACGGAAACTAACCAAGGCAAATAGTGATATCCGCCTGCAAGACGGGCTCGGCTAAGCGTGTTACCGCTGTACTTCCGTTGTTTCCCTATTCACGACAACCAGATTTACCCTACAACAAGGTCGGGGCACCATTGTCAAAACCTCCATCCGAAGTTCCAAATGGGAAGTACACATTCGAGAGCGTCCCAGCTACACCGGCGCCCGGCATCATTAAGAGTGCAGGTTTCAACAGAGAGACAGACTTGGCCAGAGTGATGAGCAAAACGTCCCTTACTAATGGAGCTGGGAATGGCCTCCCTCGTAGTAATAGCGAAAACTACTTCAACGCGAACGGTAGCACAAATGGAAGCACGAATGGAGAGACTCAGAATCATCACACTCTTACCCACTCACGTGCGGGTAGCTATACGACTCATGACTACGAGAACCCGGGACTGATATCGACCTTCCAAGCCAAACCGGGATACAAGAGATGGGTTGCGCAGGCTGGAACTCTGGTGGCAGATCTATTGACCTGTGCCGGTGCAGACCAGTATGTGTCTCCTTAGCTTGAAGATGGATCCGTCGCTTTTATCCGGATATCTCCATCCCCAAGCTCCCCAATGACATGATTCCCACCCGGTGGTTTATATGTAAGGGTATTAGCTAACTTAACCCACAGCGTTGTTGCCCTGGATCTTCATGATCCTCAATACCAGGGCTTTTTCGATATTCCGATGGATAATCTTTACGGGCGTCCCCTACTAAAGCGATACATCCAACAGAATATTCCCGATTACAAGGATGCCGTGATTGTGAGTCCGGATGCTGGAGGTGCGAAGCGAGCCACTGCTATCGCCGATAGCTTGGGCATGGATTTTGCCCTCATCCATAAGGTAAGGAAAATGTGTTCCGTATGTGTTTTCAAACTCATTCGGCCCAATTAGGAACGACGACCAACGCGGATTACGGATCGACAAAATGCGACGATGATGCTCGTAGGAAATGTTGCCAACCGAGTCTGTATTCTGATTGATGACTTGGCTGATACAGCCAACACGATCACACGTGCTGCGAAACTCGTACGAAAGGAGGGAGCGACAGCTGTCTATGCACTCTTGACTCATGGCGTGTTCAGCGGCGACGCAATTGCTCGCATCAACGCTTCCGCTATAGACAAGATAGTTGTGACCAACTCGGTTCCACAGGACGAGCACAAGAGATTATGTCACAAACTTGAAGTGCTAGACGTTGCGCCTATATTCGCCGAGGCTGTTCGTCGCATTCATCACGGTGAATCTATTAGCGTCCTGTTTCAGTATGACTGAACAGTCGCGGGGCGACAGATAACACGGAAGTTATCTTACCATTAAGGGGCTCGTCGACCGCTCAAGGTCATCTCTTCGGAAAAAGTCTACCAGGACATAATGGACGAGTTTAATGGACCACATTTTTACTACTGGACGAATCCCTTTCACGGTTATAAATTCAGCAGAATGACGCATTTCCGGTTTGGGGGAATTCTTTTGGATCCGAGCGTTCGACGTTCGGTTTTAATCGTCTCTCGTTTGCTATGGAATGCGTTGAGGTCGATGGCGACCTCTCATTCAAGGTAGGCTAGATTTATTAGCTGGTTCACTTTTCTACTACCTACTACGTCTGCCACACTACGACCGGGCATATCTGGTAATGGTTTGGGGGTTGCGGAATCAGTTGCATCTCATAGAGAGGAGTTTCTAGGTCGGGAAAGTAACACGAGCTTCTCACAAGCCTACCTCATCGTAAATGCCACGCCGACCTACCTAAGCTTCGTATCTGTGATTTGCAATGTGGGCATTCTCCGTCTTCATGATGTCGAGATGTCGGGTCTTTACTTACAAACCCCAGATACCTACGTGTTCTACTTATTGTAGGTATGATCGTAGGGTTGGCTTGAATGCATTCATGTCCGTTTATCGGAAGGTTGGGATAAATACTAGGCTTAAGTGTACATTATGGTTACCTTATGAACTGAGTAAAATTATGACTATTTGCTATAGTGTGATCATGATCATGTCAAAATTTAATACAAATAAAACTTAAAACATTATTATATGAATATTTGCTTGTATACTTCTCGTATGTAAATTTTTGAGTAATCGTTTGAACTTTTGGAGTTGTAATAGATGAGACCGGATTTGGTGACGATATATCGAGGGTTGATAAGGTGATTATACCGTATTTAAAGCTCGGTTAACGTTTTTCATGCGACCTCTGCTGTTTCAATTCCGAATAACGTTTGGATTAATCCACTTCGAGAAAATACCCCAACCAATGAGAAGCCACAATTAGTTACTACAGTCTCAATACGGAAAGCCTTTGCGGATTTCGGATTACGGCCGGCAAAACGTTAGGTGAAAGTGCCGACCCAATTCGCCCATTTTGACCAGTGGACCTCGGCATGTGCTCTGGGACCACACTAATTCCTTCCCCAGATCAGACTTATTCCGTCACTTGGCTCATCCCGTTCGGCTGTGGGAGAGTCAGTCCAAGTCAAATTCGATTAATAGAAACTACGTCCACCGTTGCTACCCCCTCATTGTCTTTACTACTCCTTAATCAGCATATCACCTAGTCAATTCGACTTTTAGTTCAATTTCTTCTTTTTTAACTCTCCTTTCGATCCACTACGAAGAAAGTCGGACTTCGAATTGACAATCCTTACAGTTGACATCTAGCCGGCTAGGGAACTTCGACTAATTAATTTACCTGACGTACCAGCCGACTTACCGAGCAAACCCGAGAAACGACATATAGCGCAGCCCTCGCTTTATCACCTAGTCACCTACCTACGAACACCATTCCCCGATAAACGAAAAGAAGAAAAAACGAAAATGGTCGCCGACGCCCTAATCTACCACCCCACGGTATCGCACTACCTAAAATTCGTCGCGACGACCGTAGGCCGCGACAAACTCCTACGCACGTTACAATACTTCGCGCGCTTCTACGCGTGGTACCTGTACCGAACGAACGGTACACGCGCCGAAGTCGCGCCCTACGAAGCTATCAAAAAGCAATTCGGGCTCGCGCGAAAGCTCCTGCGTTTCGGGAAAAATGTGGAACATCTGAAAGCCGCGGCATTGGCTGCTGATACGGCGAAGGCGGGGAGTCTGGCTGATCCCGTGTTGAAGTATGCTACGGTGGGGAGGCAGATCGGGTATGCGGGTTACTTGACGTTTGATGGCGCGACGCTGTTTGATGCGTTGGGGGTTAGGAAGTGGGATGGTGCGAAGAGGGCGCAGAGGGAGGCTTATAGGTTTTGGGCCGCGGGGTTGGTGTGTAGTGTTGTGGCGCAGGCGTATACGCTTTATAGACTTAGGGAGAGGGAGGCGAAGGTTGATAAGAAGGAGGGTGAGGGGGTTGTTGAGAGTAAGAGGATTGCGCTGTAAGTTTCTCCTCTTCTATATGGTGGAGAAATGGGACATGGGACTAACGTGGTTATGAATAGGGAACGCTCAGTTAGCCAACTACAGCTACTATCCGACCTTTGCGACTTGACGGTCCCGACGGCGGCGCTTGGTTGGGTTGGCTTCGATGACGGAGTTGTTGGTCTTGCGGGTACGGTGAGCAGTTTGATCGGTGTCTACACGCAATGGAAGAAGACGGCGTAAGGGAAAGAGAGTTAGAGGCGTTGTCCAGGATAGAGGCGTATTGATGGGAGGAGTGGCAGCGACTTTAGGGATGGGAGCATCTTGATGAATAGGGGATAGGGGAGTTTCTTCTACATATGCCCGGATGTTTACAGTATAGGGATTCTTTCTCAATGATGCATATCATCGATACAAGTCACAGTGTACAAAATTGGTAGTTTTGCGTTTCAGATACTTTCTCTATGGAGAGGGTAGATCGAGCAAGATGCGATGACGTAGGTAGCTCTATTGTGGATTTTCTTATTAAAAAAAATAAGTAGTTCGTCTTTGGTCTGAAGAAAGTTACTTAAGATCGATTTATCGGTACTGAATTTTGCAACGATATCTTGTAGCTTGATATGAGCTGACGCGTACTTGATTTATGTTTCGCCAATCCCGACGTATCGTGGCGTTATTATGTATTTCTACACCTGGGTACTACACGAGTTGCGACGCTCGAGTATGGTAGCCAGTGAGTATTGGTTTCTACGTATACGGATGATTTTGGATCAATGTCTTCTAAGTATTAATTGGGTATGATCGTACAAGCGAACGCTGTATTGGTTGTTATCATTCGACAGGTGGAAGTTGATATTATTTGTAACATACACATCATATTGACCCGACTAGATGGTTCCTAGAGTCAATCTAGTTTGACCAAATAAGGTTGTACATAACAGTAACCTAAAGCCACGCGAAGAGATTTAAGCTGTTCTCTTAATACAATCAAGCCACCGTAAATTCACGTGGCTTACATACTCAAAAAGATAGGTAGGCAGGTAGATTAATAAAGTGTTGAGCGGGTTCCCTTACGTCGCAAAGTGGTGTTGTCGGCTAATGGATGTCTCTAAAATGGCGGCGTGTCCGAGCTCTCGCTGTAGGATTTCGTCTTCGTAGTACACCGGGTTGCATATGCAGGGTTACACGACACAAGGTCTTGTACCTACCTACTGTCTTTTAGGATGATGAATTCCTGCCGACTTTCCGGACAAATAAAGTAATTGCTCCGAGGACGAAATTGAATAGAAAAATACCAAAAAAGATATGAGAAAAATGAAAAGAAATAAAATATAAGCAGAAGCAGAAGCACGCGACCAAAAGATGATTTACATGTATCTCGCAGGTAATTACTGCAGCCAAGACTTCGGACCGTGACGCCAAAAATAAAACTAAAAGCTTGAAAAGACTCGGTTGCGCCGCAAAACGAAACGTCAGCACTTTTGGACTGGGGAAAGAACAAACAATCTTGACGATTTCGTGGAAGAACTTGGCACGGGGTATATCTCGAATTTCTGATTGGCTAAATTTGTATTAATTTCCTGTTGGCACAGACGAATTATTCATCAAACCCGCTGCATATAGTGGGCGCGGGATGGACCAAGGATGAACCCTATCGAGTTAGCCGTGTCTTATCTTAAAGAAGGCTATCCGAAGTCAAAATACATGTACCTAGGTAGGTACGAGGTTGGAGCGAACTTAGAACAAATGGGAACTGCGACCTATACAGATAAGGAAGGACGAAAAGCCATGTGGCTTTCGGCCTTTTCGTCTAGATTTATCTGGTTATCTGGTTATTTCCCTACAAAGTTAGATAGTAAGAACTTACTATCCTTTTAATATGAACCAACGCGCTCCTCTATCTACCTATGTAACCTAGTTATTTTCAATCTTCAGGATGCTCAACCTAGTATCGTAAAGAATTTATTCCTTCTTCTTTCTTTCTTGGCTATATAATATACTAGTTCCCACTCATTATCTTGCACTCGTCTTTCCAACTTCAAGATTGTCCAGTGAGGATAATAATATTACTTCACGATATGCTTAGTCTGCGTCGCTACTGATAAGACGAACATTCGCATGCCATCGGCTCACTTCGGCCAACTCTGATCAACACGATTTCAACTGTCCCCGGTAATTGTCAACAGTAGAAAATGTTTTGGCGCAAGAAAAAGGAAGAGGACCAAGACCAAGACCAAGGGGTGGTCTCTGATACTCCACCCGAAATAGTACCTCTTGATGGCCAGAAGACCTTTTTTCAGACTCTCTTGCCCGTCCTAGCTTGTGGCGCTGGTCTCTTCTCAGATGGCTATATCAACAATGTAGGTCTCGCTTTTTACTTATCCGCCCATTTGGCATTCCCTAATGTGTTTTATGCTTACTTGCGACATCTAGGTTATTGGATCTGTGAACACAGTACTCGAAAAGGAATATGACACTGTTTATACAGACTCCAGCGCTGCTAGCGTTGTACCAGCTATTGCGTTCGCCGGAACGGTATGAGGGTATCCAAGCTCCCCCAAGGACTCAGCTTACAAGCTTAGGTCGTCGGTCAACTTTTCTTTGGATACTTATCCGACAAGTGGTCGCGGAAAAACTCACTTCTTATCTCGACGATCGTTTTGATCGTGTTCACGGCTCTTGCCGCTGGGTCCTATTATCGTGGAGATGCTGTGGGCATGTTCAATATCCTAGCTGCTTGGCGATTCTTCGTAAGTATATATAACTTCCAATCTCATTATTTAAGCAATCTACTGACGGGGTTCTAGGTCGGCATTGGTATTGGAGGTAAGATTCTCACTAAGTGATTGTGGCGCGGAGTCGGAACTAATCATTGATATAGGAGAGTACCCAGCCGGCAGTGTGGGTTGCGCCGAGTCCAGCGGCGAGTTGAAAGCGGGCACCCGAAACACTTGGTTTATCCTGTTCACGAATTCTATGATAGACTGGGGTTTCGTTCTTGGAGCTTTCGTGCCTTATGTCGTAGCTGCGGCGGCCCATAATGAACACTACAGCACGATATGGCGAACGAGTTTGGGAATCGGTGTAGCATTCCCACTGGTACTCTTCGTCCTTCGTCTAAGGCTCAAGGAGCCCGAGGAGTTTTCACGAAACTCAATGAAGCAGTAAGTTGCTTCAATTGGCATCATCCACGGTTCTAGATGGAACCGGCGGGATGAGTCGTATCTCGAACTACGATAGCTAATACTATACTCTTTAGTGTCAAGATACCGTACGCATACGTACTCAGATACTACGGGTTCCGACTCTTCATCGTCAGCTTAATTTGGTTCATATATGATGTTAGTATTTATCCCTTAATCTATTTATCAGTACCGGGGTAGCTAACGACCTTTAAGTTCTCGGCTTACTCATTCGGAATTTACTCAAACACCATTGTCGCCAATATTTACGGGACATCTAGCGTCTTAACAACAGTTTTCGGATGGAGTACGGTCATCAATCTGTTTAACATCCCCGGGACTATGCTCGGTGCTCCGATCAGCGACCGTATCGGCCCTCGTTATACTCTCATTCTTGGCCAGGTTTTGCAAGCGGTCGTAGGTTTCATAATGGCCGGAACATACACGAAGCTTTCACATCCCTCCGTCGTTGGTGCTTTTGCAGTCGTATACGGCATCTTTTTGTCTCTAGGCGAGCTCGGGCCCGGGAACAACATCGGACTACTAGCCGCCAAGACCTGCGCAACAGGTGTACGAGGACAATACTACGGTATCGCGGCGGCATTCGGCAAGATCGGGGCTTTCGTAGGCACCTATGTGTTTAAGAAAATCCAATCGCCAGACGGCGATCCGATTAAGTCAGCCCAGTACAAGTTCTACGTTAGTTCCAGTTTATGCATATTCGCTGCTGGTTTGGCCTTGCTTCTTCCTCATATCGATCAGGATACTATCACCAAGGAAGACGCTAACTTCAAGGCCTATCTCGAGAGCAATGGCTGGGATACGAGACAGCTTGGTCTTAAGAAGGGTGAGAGTATTGAGTCTCTGCCTGAGGAGTCTTTGCCTGCGGGATCAAAGGAGAATGTTGTTCCTACGGATAAACCTGAGTCTAGTTAGTTGGGTTAATTGGTACAGGCGAATTGGGTGAGTGGGTTGGTTATGAAGGATACCCCTTTTTGCTTGGAAAAAGACAGGTTGGATACTCTGAATAGATTATGAGCAGTGAATAAAACTACGTCAATTGCAACAGTGATACTCAAATGTCAGTGTCTATGTTTAGCAGGTATCACGTGGCAACGTACAGAGGCGTGTACGTGTAGGTACTTACATGTAGGAACGTGCACCTTCCACTACAAATTTACAGTTTCCCCTCGAAAAGGTTATAAGTGGTAGTAACTTAGCAACCGGTAGCCTGACTCCGTTATGGATGACTTCGAAGGTTAGAAACAACCCTATAGCATAGGTGTTTTTCGTAGCTGGGCGCACGAAAATGTTGCGGACCTAGTTAGATGCGTATGGAAAATACATCGCTCTAACTACCGAAATGGCGGCTACTTTTTTTATGTCCTAGAACGCCAGGGTTCGAATCGTCGGGGTGTTGTTGGTTTTTTTATTTCTATTTCTATTTTTCTTTCCTTCGTACAGCATTCCATTGTTTTTTTTTTTTCTATTGTATTCTGAATAGAAATATGGATGCATTTATTTAGAGGCGCATAGCTGTTATGCAAGTATTTAGGAAACGTCCGTGGATTATTAAACAACGAAGTTCACTCATATCGATATCACGCATCTTTTCGCCACCGCGATTAAATAAAAACCAATTGATAATCGTTTTGGACAGAACCATGCTTAGCTGGGAATGATGAATATCAATGCCTGCTATGTCTAATTTGTATTCATTATATCATGAGGGTATTGAATAGCAAGTACGCTACCGACAACCTTGCCGCACATAATGCATTTCTGAGCCCCCGCAAACAGGCGGGTAGGCATGCATCCTCTCCATCCGCCAAGGTCTATTCATCTGAACGACCTAGGCTCCCCCGATCCATCTTGGTATCGGTAAAGGGATGGATAGCATCCCTTGCAGTTCATATCCAAATCACATTGCCACAACTCCAAATGCTAATGCCGGAAGCAAGATTCATCTCAAAAAACAACCGCCCTTCTCCTTCTAATCTACTCAATGCTCATCCGCATCAAGCCATCATTCGTATCAACCATACCCTGGAATCCCACCCGGCCTTTGGCGCCGTTGATAGGTCTTCCGCTACCACTTCCGCCATTACTTCCATTCTCGCTGGGGGTCGCCGAGGCTTTATCGCCACCATGATTACTGCCTGGTCGAGAGCCCCAAGGGTTGAGGTCTCGTTGTAGAGGACTTTGCGTGATAGGTGAGTTGTGGACACTGTTCATGCCCGGACTCACAGCTCTTCGCTTGAAACTATGCGGGTCGAAGTCGTCGTCTCTTCGCCGCTTGTTGTTAATACGGCGAGTAATTTCCGCCGCAGTCGGAGGGACACTGCCTCCTTGGGATACTGAACCCGAAGCCGGTTGAGGGGTATCCGATTTCTGACTCTCGCTTCCAGGACCACCGGCATTGAGGGGACCTGGGCCGAAAGGTCCTATGTTACCGGAACCCGCCGACAAGGATGGTGAATCCATATTAACGTCTTCACTCATCCCAGACGAGGAGCCTCTAGGCATAAACGACGAAGGCGGAGGTGTGACTCGGCTACCGGCAACACTACCCGTCTCGGAGAAGGTTTCCCAGAAGTTCTTACCCTTCGAGTTCTTCATAGCTTGTTGCTTAAAACTGCTTGATAATGCTGAGTCGGTCATCATATCGTCTTCCGGTGTATCGTCGAGAGATTCTTGGGCGGTATTTAGATTCGGCGATGATTGTGCGGTAGACATAGACGGTATGTCTAATGCTGGGGGGTTAGGTGTAACGCGAGGCTCGAGGTCCATATCACTCTCGCGAACTTGACGGATAACTTCGGCTTCTCGGCGGACTTCGGAATCTACCGGTGTACTTTCTTCTGCCAGTGCGGCACGGATACGCGCGAAGCCTTTCGTCTTTGGCTAGGAGTGCGTTTAGCGAGTGTTATTTGTGGTACATGGATAATAACGAGACTTACCAGAAGACTACCTCTCCGCGTCACGGCGCGCTTGACTACACCTCTAGTACCATCTCGTGGTATTGCTTCACCGGCATCCATAGACTTCTCTTCACTCTCACTACCCGAGATATGCAACTGATTCGCAGCCCAACTAATGCTTTCTCTTCGTGCATGGATAGGAACATCTTTAATCTCCTTCACGACGTTGTTCGGCGGTGACTTGGAATATGTATGTGGAGCGGCAGGGCTGAAGCCTAAGCCAGCTAGGCCGCGTTGTCTTTTCCTGGGTTGTTTTCGCGGTCGCGTTCGGAAGCTCTGAAGACTGTTGATAGCAGGCGATGCTGAAGACATCCACGGGACGACATTGTTCATAGAACCGGATAGGATACCGCCAATTTGTTGGTTGCTCTTAGCTGCTTGTGGTGTACTGAAAATGGCATCTTCCATCTCTTCATCCATATAATCATCATCACCCGAGCTCGAGGAAGAATCGGAAGCTAGAGGATTGGTGCTCCCTACCGAGCTAGAAATATTCATACGTTCTTGGTTACCCATCATGGACCACAAGGAATTTACAGATTGTTCTTGACCATATTCGCCAGTACTACGGCCGGGTATGTTCATAGCACGTCCGCCGATAGTAGGTGAGGAATCGGGGGATGATTGTTCGGCAAGGGTAGAATGATGTAAACTTGTAGCGGCCCTCGAAAAATCTAGACCACGCGATCGTCTCGGGAGGATATTTGTGGGGGAGGCATATATTTGGGAATGGTCGAGTTTCGGGGAAAGAGGGGCGAGTTTGACGTGGTTGGGCGTCTGGGCGGGCGAAACAGATGAATCGCACTGTGACATCTGCAGCGACAGGCCGCGCATGGGGAATTCTGGTCGTCGGGGCGTAACGGGAGTGACTAAAGAATTATTATTTGTTGTAGATGTTCCTGTTGTTCCCATTGCTACCGCTGCTGATGATGCTGATGCTGATGTTGGATCTTGTGTTCTCTCGCGTGTAACCAAAGAACTGTCGGTATCGTCCTTTGATGTTCTTCGTGAGGCTTCGAGAATATGAGGGGATGGAGATAATTGTGTTGTTCCACCTCCATCCGACAAACTTCTAGTTTTTGAGAGGGGTGACCGTTCGATTATTCCAAACCCGTGACTACTGATATTGATATTGTTGTTATTGTTTCCATGGTTATTATCATTATCACCCTTCATATCCTCATCCATCACCGCTATCTCGTCATATTCGTGCGCAGCCATTCTAGCTTATCTTACGAAAGGATGCCGTAGTGATTTGTATGCTTGAAAATTGATCTGATCGTTGCGCCGGATTCAACTCTTCACGAATTGAATTGAATTAGAAAGTGTCAGGGACTTGGATCTCTCGTGTGTGTGATGGATTGCGGCCAGTTCACGGACTGCATCAGTACGAACATAGGGAAACAGAGCATCGGTAATTCGAAGATGACGGAATAAGGAGGGATTTTAAGAGATGAGGATTTGAAAGGGTTGAAGTTCAGATTGTGACGTCGCGCGCGTCATGTCACGGTAAATGTAGGCCTGCCCTACCTTAATACCTAGACATGTACCTTACTACCGGGTACAGCACTATATATGTACCTAAATAACCTAAATACCTAGCTGTTTACTTATCGATAACCCTTTCTACTACGATTAGGGCTGCCAGGATATACCCAGTAACCAATCATCATTCCCAATCTTAGCATGACGTTTGCTATAAATATCTACCGAGTACATTCCTCGCCCGACTTTGGTATAAGCGCCAATGTTACGACCCCTAAAAGTCAAGGTAAGACTCATTAAATCCTTTCCTAAAATTCTTCGTACTCTAAAGTGAAGTTGTTTGTTTACGCTGACAATGAACGCGAGTCACAAATGTTTTAATTTCATCTAATCTGCTAGTGTAAGGTTAAGTTTCTGTGTTGTCCAACTCAATCATTTGATTTGAGCCCGTTTGCCCTCTTCGATGAGACTTAGCGTTGTCGTACAAGCATAATAAATTCTATTAGTCTAGAAACTGTCAATCCTTCCTCAACTTTTACTTCAGCTCAAACCTCAAAGCATCGTACTGTACATACACAGTTTCCGGTAACAACGCTGTTTCCGTATCTGTTGCGTTGAACGGTAAACTCAAAACGAATTCATTAACGCCCTCTTCCAAAAGCTGGGTCGAAAATTCAAACTTCTTCCCGAAATTCTGGCAAACCACACTACTTCTAGCCCCGCACGATCCGCTGCGATAGGACGGTATAACCCATGTTTCGACATCCTTTCCGTTGGCAGCAACTGTATAGGGGAGGTTAGAATACTTCTCCTTAGGAAGCGATGCCCACTTGTCATTCCCATTGGCCGTCTTGGCGCCTGCGAGCTCAACCGTAAGGGTCGCTGTTTTCGCACCAGCAAGTTGATCGCTGCTCAGATTGAATTGAATTGTCCAATTGTTAACGTTCTCGTAGTATGGTTGAGGGCGGAAGTAATTAGAGCGCCCAGGAAATACGCTCCAATGGATATAATTGAAGTCTTCGGCCTCCTTGCTCTCTCCGACTTTGAAATTCACTCCGTCTGGGAAGTCGGTTGGAAAATCCCAGTGGGCCCAATACACACGATGTTGTTCAGGCTGTAGAGGCTTCGATGTATCGGGCGCATAGCCATGCTTGTACTCCCCTGCTGACTTATCAGGAACGCCAATCCGCCAGATTTCCTTGCCTGCACTTTCTGGCTCCCACTTGAAACTGAGCGGGCCACTCGCGGTCTTAGATATCTTAATGTCGTCTTGGATGAACCAACCAAAGATACCTTCAGCATACACCGTCAATCTGTAAGTACCTTCCTTAACTCGGGGGATCTCAATTCCTCCGGTCTCAGTATTAATATCACCCCAATATTGAAGACTCGACGAATCGAAAACATTCAATTGAAAGTCTTGCTTATTCTCAGAGAGAACCGCGATTGGCCTCTTAGCACCACTGGGAAGTGCCACCGTGGCTTTGAATGTAGTGCGCTTTGAACTTGGTGTATAGTTGGGGACATGTTTAGCGATACTATCGTAAAACTCGGTATTCCATGCGGGATCCGCATATTTCGCAGCATCGGCCCTCAATTCGGCGAGTGATGTTTTTGGGCCGCCCTTATTGAAATAATAAAACTGCGGGCCAAAAGTGCGATCAAAGCCATGTGTGATATTGGGAACAGGTGCGCCGTGGTGGCCTGATACCATGTAGTTGTACTATGTGGTGGTAAGTGAAAAGAAACCAGAAAGAGCTAACAGGGAAACTTACGACGATACCATCTACGACTAGATCTGAGTGCAATGGACCACCATAGTACGTTTCCCGTGTGTTATGCACCAACCAAGCTCCGTATGTATTCTTATCGGAACTAGTCGATCCGTCCGAATATTGGCCGTGTACAGCATGGTCACGCCAAACTTCGGAAAACGCGTACTTTGTGAAGTAATCCGAGTATTGTTTTACATAAGCGTCACTCGCCGAGTCCTTGAAATACGTCGTCGCATCCTGGACAGTGATGCCTTTCTTATTGGTATCCGACGAGGGGAAAGGGGCCCAATTGCCGTCACTGCTGGAGAGATGAGTCCATAGACTTGTGCTTGGCCTAAAAAGCGTGCGAAGTTCGCCGAGTCCTCGCAGAAATGGGGTTCTCGAGTTGAAATATGTGACGCGAGAGAAGACGTGCAAGCCCGTCTCGCCTTCTCGTAAAAACCAATACTGCTCCAGTGTCTGATTCGTGGACGAGTACGTGTCGCTCATCACAACGCCACCATACGCTGTTCCAGTTGAGTCGACATCTTTGATGAGCTTGAACTTTGCTGTACTTCCGGGGGACCAGAAACCACTGGGTACACAGGAGCAGTCGAGGTAAGGTCCCTTACCTCCACTTCCTAAGAGATCCTGCTTTCCTAGAGATAGTTGAGTGAGTTGCCCGCTACTTTTACTAACTGCTACTGATAAATCGTCATTTTTGAGAATATATTGGCTGCTAGTCTCAGTCGCAGTTAAGACGGCGTTTATTGGTGACGCGAAAATCGCGAAAGTCAACACCTTGAACGACACCATCTTGTCAGCATTGAATATGTCAACAATCACGACATACCAATTGCAAGAAAACCTTTTTTACCTTGAGTAATATTATGGCTGGGAAGACTGATATAAATATCTAAACAATATTTCCGGTTTTCACTTAAAAGTCTAGGCCTACCCCAAGAGTGGCATTGTCGGTATGAATACTTCGGTCCCTGTTAAACCGAACGATAATTCATGGAGAAATAAAATGAACTTGATGATATTTGCGATAGAATGCGGGGAGTGATCTCTTGGCCGCGTATTGTTACATAGCTCGTCGAAATCGGGCTATTAGCCGTTATCCTGGGTCCGAGTCCCTGAATGGGAGACATCTTAGCGATTGCCCAGTGTCAATTATGGGATAGGTATATCAAGCTTCGAAGTAATACACTACTGATTTTTCTTTAGTGCACACACATTGATACCAATATACAGGAGCGATATTCGTGTCCGTCCTCGTAATCCTGGACCTATGGCAACTTTCGCTAAACTGCCTACCCGGGTACCATTCAAGACTTGCATGATTAACTATAACCAGACTTCTATAGCCCACCGGATATACTTAGAGACACTGAACTTCTAGTTCCTTGTATTACTACCACCTCACTCTGGATAATACAGATCTTGGCAAACCAGTTAACAATCTAGAACTAAGGGCAACCGAAAACTCGATCGGTTGGACTGGCTTATGTAATGGTTCTATCAAAATAAAATCAACGGGGGACGCCTTCAGGGATTAGCTTCATTCAAAAAGGAATTACTGTCTTACGATACCACCTACCATTTGGTTAGCAACTCAGAATGCTCTCCTCCGGGACTATACTTTTTGTAGGGCATTTCATAAATTGTGTTGCTTCACTGGCATACGGGTCCGATGTGGCGACGACCTCCGCCGCCTGTGGTGGCCACCCCACTAGCGCTTTAGAAGCGCCAGTTGATGCCGTGATAGTGGACACAATCAAATCAGGAGCCGAGGTATTCTCTAGTTTAACGTCCGCATTAGCATCACTCCCAAGCGATTCTTCGTGCCAGACAATTTTCATAAAATCAGGCACTTATGTCGAACAAGTATCTGTTAATCGCACTGGAAAGACCGTAATCATTGGATACACTAAGGAAAGCCCTGGAAAGGGGTACTCCGGAAACCAAGCGACTATATCGTTCAGCCGTGGTCTCTCAGTTTCGCCTCTCCCTAAAGGTCACTCTGATTCTGAAACTGCGGTTATTTCAACCGCGTCCTCCGATGTTGCTTTCTACAATATCAACTTCATCAACACCGAAAACTTGAACGGTACCACTCCCAACTATGTGACATTAGCTGCCTCAATATCTGGCAGTCACATTGGATTCTACGGGTGTTCATTCACTGGCTGGCAGGATACGCTTCTCACTGCTTCTAAGGATGGATACCAGTACTATGAGTCTTGCTATATAGACGGGGCTATCGACTTCATCTGGGGTTACTCTGCAGCATACTTCAAGGGATGTACGATCGCTGCTAAGAGAAAATCATCTTGCATCACAGCACATAGCCGCAAGAGCGAGTCCGGAATTGGTATCTATGTGTTCGACCAGTGTCTCGTAACCGCTGCCGCAGGTTACGAGTCTGCGACCAAATCTGGAGTTTACCTTGGTCGGCCGTACTCCGAGTATGCGAAAGTTATCTTCAAGAACTCGTATTTGGATTCTATGGTACATCCGGTTGGATGGAAGATCTGGGGCACTTCTGATCCACGGACTGATCACATCGTGTTCGCCGAATTTAACAACACTGGGCCTGGGAACTGGGAGAATAATGCCGATAGTCGAAAGAGTTTTGGTAAATCGACTCTTCTGAAGTCTGATCGCTATACACTTTCTAGTGTTATGGACTCGACTTCGTGGATTGATTCGACGTATTGGGATAGCATTAACACACCAACGAGTCTTTCAACAGTGCAGACGAGAAATTCATCCCCTGGGAATTTGAACAGCCTCACTGAAGTGAACTCTACGGCACCAGCTGCCGGTGATTACATTGTCTCAAAGTCACCTGTCAAAGGTAAGACGGTCTACTCGAGTTTCACCGAAGCAATAGTATCTATTCAGAAGGTATTGAGCAAGGAAACTGTAACCGTATTCGCCTACCCTGGTGTCTACAAGGAACAACTCGTCTTCAACCGATCGGGTATCACAATTTTCCGTGGTTACTCAGAGGATCCATACGACAACACTAAAAACCAAGTCATTATACAGAATAGCAAAGGAGTTGACACCCAAGCCGGCCAAAGTAATTCTGACTCCGCGACCCTGTATTCTCGAGCAAAAATTCTTCAATTATATAATGTCAACTTGAACAATGTCTACGGTCAGGCGCATGGATATGCGTCGCTTGGATTTGCTAGTGGCAATAACGGATATACTTCGTTCTACGGATGTCAGATTACCGGCAATCAAGATACCTTCGACCTCAATTCCGGAACCAACGTTTTCGCGTATAACACTTTGGTTCAGGGGTCTGTTGACTTTATATGGGGTGCAGGCTCAGCATATTTCCTCAATTCAACAATAGTACCCAACTTTGACGGCGGTAGAATCGCGGCTATGAAGAGAGCTTCCAGCACCGCCCCTGGAGGTCTCGTCTTCGATCAATGCACAGTCACCGCCAAGCAAGGTGTCACTACTGGCTCTGTCTATCTAGGTCGGCCGTATAATAGTTATTCTCGGGTTGCATATATTCAGACCTACTTAGACGAGTCAATATCACCGGAAGGTTGGTCAGTATGGGGGAAGTCTGATCCTCGAACCGATGCGATTCTCTTCGGCGAGTACCATAACCATGGGCCAGGGGCTGGTACAAGTGCCCGTGTTGCTTTTTCGAAACAACTTTCCGATGCGGATGTTGAGCAGTTCCTACTTACTAATTTTTTCTCTGCTCAAGGGACTTCATGGTAAGTGTTTCTAAGATGATAATGTGCTGTAGCTGGCATGGTTAACGATGGTTTATAGGATCAATATGGATTATGTTAAAACTACCCCCTTTATTGCTGGGAATTATGACGCCCGCTAAAACTCACCTCCACTGTATTTTTGACGCTGGGGCCTTCGGTCGGGGGATATTAGGGGCGCATGCACTAACTCCCACGGTCGTACCGTGCTGTAATTACGGTGGGTTAGTGCTAAAATGTACTATAGTTATAGGGCGTGACCGTCTAGTATCATTATACGAAACGATGCAATTAAATGTCTAAAATAAATGTAAATAGCTTGAATATGATTTAAACATTTTTTTATACACTATATATAATTATTCAAAATAAACTGATTATTTTGGTGTTTAGCCTGTGCAAGCCTTAGCATCTCATCTCGAAAGGAATCCAAGGCCACCATCGTATCGTATAGGTCCCCATCATAATACCAAAGTTGTCGTGGGTGTAATACCGATCTCCAGGATGTATCGTAGGTACCTACATGTAGGGGGAAGTATGGGCAAAGGAGCTGGATAATGCCAGCAAGTAAAGTAGATATGGATAGGAAGAACAACAGTGCCTGGTTGAATTCCGAGATTTCGGGATAGGGGGGTTCGGATGAATAATAATAATAGTCTTCATCATCGGGATAATACTCGCTGCCAGCGTCCTCGATTTCCTCTTCCTCCTCCCACTCACTGTTATCGTCCTCCCATTCGTCATCATCTTCCTCGTATTCATCGCCGTCCTCATATTCGTACTCTTCGTCGTAATCGTCGTTGTTATCATCGTGTCCTTCGTATTCTTGAGAAAACTCGTTTTGATTAATATCTGCGGAGTCTGTTCTTCGTGGCGCGTAGAAGTTAACATCATGTTCGCTCATCTGACTTAGATCACCAAACGTGATTCCCAACTTTTCTTTGATTTGGCCAGTTGTGAGCGGTCGCATAAGTAGAGTTTTATCAATTCTTCCGAAAGGTTCTATCGTATGAAGATTGTAGAACCGAAATATGAGCATGTCCAATAGTCTCTTAGGAAGATGCATTTCTTCGGCTTGCTGTTCCGGTCGCGATAATGTGAGAAATTGTTGGACGCGATACACTTGGTTGTGAAGCTACTGAAGTTAGACGAGAACGTCGAATAGGGGATAGAACGATTGACTCACTTGTAGACTGGGATAGTCTGTATCGTGTAACGACGGTCCAAGGAAAAGCCGCGGGGCCAGTGAAGCCATCGCGGGCGATGGCTTTCGTTGTGGGATCGGGATGGTATAGACCGTTTGTAAGAAATTAGAGCTTCTGAATGATTTTTGAGCATGTGAATGAGCAATTCGTTCTACCACCTCGGTTATATCTGGAAATCTTGATCCGCTTAGAGTTCTTTGAAAGACCCTTTTTGCTCTCTCTTCGAAATTCTTCTCTTGGTTTTCGATCGCCTCGGCAGTGCGTAATCGTCCATAACTTTGAGCTACTGATCGGGCGGTTTCTCCGGCAATCTGTTGGATCCGTGGATCTACACGGGCTGCACATAATACATCGACAATCTTTTCAGGCTCGTCAAAACCTCGGAATGCGGCGTAGTGTAGAGGTGTGCACCCCAAATGATCCACGAGATTTCCTGAGATGAAAAATGTTTTCAAAAATTCTAGAATTTGTTCTACTGCGCTGAGAGGCCAGAGATATGCAGCATAATGTAATGGCGTCACGCCGTGGCTGTCCCATTCCAATATGTCAGAAGGGTCCTCCATTAGTAGTTGTATAGTAGCGCCCAGGTCGTTCTCACGCCAATTTAGGCTGGACCCCTTCGGAATGTCAACCCATTCTGGGGTGTAGACTCGAGACAGGGTCTGCAATGGTGTATTGCCAAGGTGATCTCTCGCGACACGATTAGCGCCTGACTCTAGAAGGATCTTAACAATTCTTCTCCTTGAGATTGAGCGCGGTCTTTCGGTGAGGAGTATGCAAAAATCCCAAAGAGGGTATAGCGAACAGGCGTAGTGTAGAGGCGTGAGCCCCCTTCCATCGACAGAATTGATATTAATTGCTTTCTGTGCAAGTATTATTTTTACCAATTCATAATTGCCTGTTTCTGCAGCTAAATGGAGCAGATTAGCACCATTCCCGTCCGATATTTCTCCTATCTTGACACCTTCGTGAAGTAATATTTCGACTGCCTGGATACGGTTTGACTTGACAGCTTCAGGGAGAGCCGCGCCGTTAGGTGATATCAAGTCTACTGAACCTGCACCATAGGTCCAAGTCATATAAAGGCTGAGTAAGAAGGCGAGGTTATATGTCCAATCGGTGTTCTCCAGAAGTATGGAGTCATATGTACCCGAAGGTTCTTGAGTCGCCAACTTTCGATACGCACCGAGTATACGACTTTGTAAGGCTTCGGTATTTTCTTCCGACCGTTGGAGGATTTGCTCTGGCGCTTGGATACGGTGGAAGGCTTCTGCGACACGACGGTATACTGCAATTTGGAATTTTGACGATCGATCCCCAAATTCATCTGGAGCACAACTACAGGTAGAGTAGTCGTCTGTCTCGTGTTGATCCTCGAGAATAAATGACTCAAATTTGAGTGGTGTGCTTGGCGTCAACATGATTCTGTCCATGATGAGAATTGATTCCGCGACACATTCCTCGTTTCGCCCAATCATTGCTAAGTATACCGCTCTCACTGCCACCTTCGGACAGATACCTAGCAAAGGAGTAAAAGACTTATAGGAATCCTCTGATAACCGGATTTTTCGAACAATTTGAGGCCTTCCATAGTAACACGCGAAAGATAGCAAATCGTCGATTGATGGCATGGGTGTATCGGGAGAGAAAACGTATTCACGGGGCCGGGATTGGTACCACCAGCCTTGCCAGACCCCTTTTTGGAAAAATAGCAATATTTCTCTGTCAAGACCTTCATCGTGGTGGTTTGCTTCCAATACGTGTCTCGCAAAATGTTCCAGTGCATAGTCGAGAAACGGTTCCGGCGCGTTCGGTATCGTATCGGGGTCAAGTGCGTTAAGATATCGAAGGCAAGCTAGAGCGATCTGCCCTTGTTCTTCTTGGTATCGGAAGCGATTACTTTGATTGTCTTCCTTGAACCCAGTAGTGAAAGCGTCGTATAAACTAAAACCCGACCTATTGATCAGGAAGTGGTCCCTGACGGACTGATGCGAGACCTCGATAGACGCGCCTATTCGAATGAGTGGTCCGAATAACCCTCGGAGATCGCCTTCCACGTCGACTGGCACATTCAATCGATAATTGCTCCCCTGTGGAGCTGAAGATATCGCAATAGCAAGGCTCATAGCTTCCCTATTCAATGGACCAAGGGAGAGTAAGATCCATGCGAAGATCCTTCTAGCCCGTGGTAAATCGACTGCACCGATCCGGCCCCATATTCGATCATACATTTCTCCAATGTCCTGTGGTACAGACTCCAATATTCGCCTCACAGCAGATGGGGAAGAATCGGTCGCATATAGAAGGTCTTGCACAATCAGTTCTACAAGCCTGTACATGCCGCCTGCTTTTTCAGATAGGGTTTCGCGGATGTTGAGTATATCATCTGCGTAGTGGGGGCGTTCCTGAACAAGTTCATTGACCTTGAAGTGGATAAATCGACGTACATCTTCAAGCATGGGTGGTGCTGTGTCCAGGTCGATGGTAACTGAGGATGGAAATGTAATATCGGCATAGTGTCGGGAAGTTATGATGATCCTCGAGTACCCAGCGTTCTGGCGCTTGATGATCTCTGAAATGCGGGAAACGTCTTTGATAAATTGTCTCCGGGAAACTTCGTGACACTCGTCAAGAGCATCAATCATACAGGTGATTCCTTTATTGTCGGGCGAGGTGAGTACGGCCTCGAATGACCCCATTAGTTGTCGGTAGGTCCAAGACTCGGAGCCTGCGCTCAAGGGAACCACGTATCGGAACAGGTTTGGCTGTTCCATTAGGATTTGTCGAAGTAAGCATGATAGAATCATTTCCGGTGTTCGGCGAATATCTTCGGTCTGCTTACAAGCGAAGAAGGCAGTCGTATTCGTGGGCATCGTTCGCTTTAAGAAGGCCAGAAGCACGCTTTTCCCGCAACCTGGTTTGCCTCTTATAAGCATGATGGGATGTTCGGTATCTCGTGCCCACGAAAGAAATTCGTCGGCCTCTAAAACCCATTCAAAGGTGTTTGACACAGGCTCGCTTACTTCCGACAGCTCACTTCCCACATCGTATGAACGCAGAGACTCTAGATAAAAGTGCCGTTGGGAAAGGCTCAAGAAAGCTTCCGCCGTTATTAGTATCGTAACAATTAAGCATATCGTCGTCCTTGAAATTACATACAGCGATCCGACGCGACAAAAGCATTCAGCTTCTGCCGTGTTTCAACTTCATTGAGGTAGTTATTTGTCGCAGCGATAATCAGACCAAAACTTTTATGATCCTCAAGTCCTACTCTTTCTAGACCCTGGGCATTGAAACGGAAGTATGCTTTACTCAAACCCCTCTCCCGCATAGCTTCTTGAAACCTCTTAGCTGTGTCTTCCGTTTCTGTTGCGATCTTGGCTAGTGTCTCTATCAGGCTCTTGAGATTCTTGCCAAATGACCTCAGTGCAGGCGTTCCGGTCCCTATACTCAAAAATAGCCCGATAGGCCGATTGCCCCCCGGCCAAATCTGATTGACTTCATCGAAAACTTCTTCCACGGGGTTGTTGTAACCCGTAGCGCCATCGGTAAATGTTTGCCCGTCTATTACAATGGGTTTGAAAAACGAAGACGCAGCAGAAGTCGCTCTTGCGGCTTCAACAATCGTACAATCAACTTCCTGAACTGTAGTTGGTGTTTCATAACTTCGGAGCCTGACAGGTTTGGTGATTTCAGCTCTCATAGCGCATACGAAGCTATTGATCGCCTGTTAGCGCTGTAAAAAGACCCCCGCCAATAAAAATACTCACACTTTACAGCCCGGATCGGCTTCAAGGAGCTTAGCGTTACCATCCTCACCTGCTTGAACAACAACTTCACGTATCGCTTGGGCAAGTTCATCGGCGTCAAATGCGCCGCTAAGAGACCATAAATCCTTTCCCTTACCCACTACATTAAACGACCGCTTTCTCGGTTTGAAAACTCTCTCGGAAAGTTTCCCATATGCATCAATACAATCCTGAACGCTCATTCGCAAACGACCTAACATAATCGCAATGAGACTATTATAGCAGTTAGTCTAGTGAATCATGCGAAATACTCAATATCATTCGTCTTACCCTCCTGTGCTTGTCCCCGCGATGATGTCGAAGTAATCGCATGGTTTTGGCGTGTCCTTGGGTTGCAAGCGTTTCATTAAGTGACGTAGAATGTATAGGCTCGACATTCCCCTCACACCTCCTCCATCTACGGTACCGAAGCGTTAGCTAAGGGTATCAATAGAATATTAACAGAATATTAGAAGTTTACCTAGAGACAAAACCTTGAGGCCTTGCTCGGTTTCCGTAATGGCCACCTGAGCCGACGCCATATCGTGTTAGATGATAGCGTCCAAGCAGGAGCTAACAGAGATGAAAAGTCACTCAGGCGTCGGGGTAGGGACAGTCATATATCAACATCTTGACGCCACCTCTTGCATGACAAGGGGTGCCTAATACAGGAGGCATTTCCGCAACCACAGCCCGAGAGGGAGTGAAATAATAAGTTAGGAGGTAACCAATCATTTCTTTCATATTTTGGATTTAGTAGTATCGAATAAGTGATGGTTCTCTAAGATTATAGATTACGCGCTCTGCCTCACCCTTGGCGTCAGATCATCTGGAGAGCTGAACCCCAGGACCCTGGTCTGTTTGAAGGAAGCCAAGGCAGATTGGGGGGCCAGGGTGCGCTGTAGTTATAAGGAGTTTAGCACTAAGTAGAGAAGGGCCAAGGCCCATGAGAAGAGCGATTACTGATGGATATGGTAATTAGTCAGCTAATATAAACGGTTTAGGTTACATATGATTGGTTCATCAAGTCACTATCTTCTTCAAGAAATCACGCTATAGCTATCGAGACTACAGTAAGGCTTAGCACCATGTTCCCTATAATTATAAGGCACTCATCCCCGTCAGAAGTGGATCTATCATGTACCTAGCCGCCTAAGCACCTAGTCCAGGGTGCTAGGTGACGCACTTATCATATACGCCACCCCCACTGCCCAACCATCTCGGTCCCGAGGCGAATTTCTGCTTCAAGATTGACGGAGATATTTATGACCTAAAACTTATCAAGTGATGCTATTCGTGTCGGATCCTCTACAGCCCTAAGATACGATTGGTGATTAACGTGAACACGGTATATAAAGACTAATACAGTTGTCCTAGTTAACTAATTCAGTCAGTTATTAGTTTATACTAACGAGACATTAAAGAGAGAGAGAAGTGTAAATACTAGCATAGGTTCTATCAAAGTTCACTTGTGTCCTGATGGGTATAGCGCTTCAATTAGCATTTTTGCCAGTAATTAACAAATGTATTTTTGCACCTAATTTGCCCCAGAAATATAAAAAGATACAATGCTAAGAAATGCTTATTAGTATGGTATAAGTTTTTATTCCAGAAATATATATATTTTTAAAGTAGTTAGTTAATTCTGCCTCTTTTATTAATTAAAGCGCTGTGCCCGTCAGGGTACAGGTGAATTTTGGTGGAACCTGTGCTAGTAGAGGTTACTCGATGAACCTAAACCTCTATTCAACTCTAACCTATTCACCTAGTCTGTTCGTTCCAGGTCACAACCTTTAACTATAGGGAGTAGCACGCTATAATTCTAGACACATAGGGCCCTGGAAATTTGCTGATGACTAAGTGCATTTAATGACTTTCGTCCTTGAAAATACTTAGGTACAGGGGGTAGGATAGTTGATAGCTCGCTAAAGCTGACTGTAATTTTAGTGGATTTAACGCTCTGTGCACCGTAGGCAAGGAGCTATAATACCTTCAAAGTTTTGGCGGGGTTCGCCCATTCTACCTATCTTTTTCCCTCCTTAAGTCACCACCCAGGTGGTTAACATATATCAAACGAAGCCCTTGGTAGACTATTCGTTCGATAAAAAAGTTCCATTGGCAATGGAACTGTAACTTCCGATAATTCGATAAGCGATTAATTATCCAGCTATTCATTATGTGTTCCAAGGAGCAATGGCCTAAGCATACACTTGCGAAGCGGATATTAGAAGTCTGGAGAGAATGCTCCGATGAAAATGATATAGACGCTCACGTCGTTAGCGAATTTAGGCCTCAAGATATTGCAAAGATCGATATAGATGGACGATTAGCTAAAGAACGTGCTAATACACAGGCAAAAGCATCAATTCCTATCAGGCGCGTCATATTTCCCGGAGTACACCTATCGGAGCCTCTCAAACGATCACGATGGATGATGCTTAGAAATCTCTACAGACGTACTGGCTCCGACTATTCGTGGACTGAGTTGGACCGTACATTTACTCACAACGCTATAATAACGAAGTTCATAGCACCTGGAGCTGAAACGGACAGGGACGCCGTCACCAATCTCACAGTGGATTTACTATCACGTTTACCATCTATGCCACCCCCGCTACCCAACCATATATTACTAACAGAGGACTCAATAGCGGGGAGCTGGCTCCAAATTAACGCAAATTCGTACTCCTGGGAAGATCTCCCTACAGTTCAGAAGCTATCGGGCGGAGTCATCCGTATGGGCATTTCTATATCCCTAACATATAACAGGAGTTCTGATGCCGACACCAAAAATCTGGAATCTCATAACTTTAGGCAATTTCTAGATTTCCTCTCAGACCTAATTGACGGAGCCTTCCACGAGTTTGAAAAAGGCCCTGCGAAATATAATAATACGTGGCGTTGGTTTATCCTTATTACCTATTTGTGGAGTACCTGGCACCGCTGTCTCGCCTTGCATTATTGGTGAAGAGCTCTCTGGTACATGAACCGAATATCTACTGACACGTAAAAGGAGAGTTCTTCAAGATAGTCTGGAGACGGGATTTGACTACACTGGTTTCGGAGAACTTGGACTCAGTCCAAATAGGGGATCGTACCTCCTTTTAGACTCGCTTCAAACAATTAAGTCACAATACATGTGTAGCCTGGCATATCAGATTCTACATCGAAGCAGGTCAACGTTTCTACTCGATCTTCGGCATTTCCATCAGAGGTTTACTGGCGTATTTGGCGAGAGATCAGGAAGATGCATTGGTAACAAGGCATGCTCCGGACTAGGACCCGACGATTGCAAGAGAATCAGAGGAGCCAAAGTTGTAGACCAAAGCCAACACGATCTCTCCTGTACGGATCGACAGGCATGCAATCGAATTAAATGGGACAAGTCATCCTATCTGACGGTGTCCGGGGCACGCGCTGTATCGATCAGTAGCACGTCTGATCAATTACGTTATCAGGCAGCCGATACAGCAACCTTAGCGATTTCCCATGTGTGGAGTCATGGTCAAGGAGGTAGACCGGAAGATGGATTGAATCAATGTCTCCATCAAAGGTACTGCAATATCGCAAAGAAATTCAATTGTACTAGTTATTGGATTGATGCTGCCTGTTAGTGATAAGGGTTTTAGTATCGCTTCTTAAATGAAGTCAGCTAATGCTTCTCTTGTAGGCATCCCCTGCGACCATATTCTACGTCGAGAAGCTATCCTAACCATTAACCAGGTCTTCTCAACTAGCCACGCAACAATACTATGCGACCGGGATGTAATGGATATTGACATCTCAATCATACAAGATGAGAGCGATACTTCCGACGCTAGTGTGGCTCTTATGGAATCCATCCTTACCATAGTCCTTGTTTGTGATTGGAATGTGAGGGCTTGGACGCTACTAGAGGCCTTGCGTGGCAGAAAAAACATCCAACTTCTATGTAAGTCAAGTGGTGACAACAGACTGATTTCATTAACAGATATACTCCGCAACGTGACATACCATGGGGATATAAGCATATCAATACTTCTCCTGACGAACCACCATTTGTTCCCAGCTCCAGGAGTCTACCACTGGATTAAATTCAAAACTTCAAGTCGAGAGCTTCCATTCCAAAGCTCTACATTTGATAGTTCTCACGATGCTCAGCTCACCGCAGGACGTATGGGGCGCGGTTTTATCACGGTTTCTGAAGCCGCTTCGCTCTTGGGCCAAAGGTTCGCTTCCCGCCCCGGGGATGATGTAATCATATGGAGTCTTCTTGTCGACGACCCTGTACGCGGAAATGCCGAGGATCTATGGACTAGAGGGAAAGATGGGACGCGCCTCGATCAAGTTGTTTATACTGGTCATTTGCTCTCAAGCGTACAGAGGCTCCCTCCAAAAAGTTATCCCCGAAACCCATCATGGGCACCTAAGCAGCCAGGCCCATATCTTGCAGCCAATGAAAAATCCCCTATATCTATACTATACCCTCCTTACGACGGTAGTCAGTCACGAGTTGGTACGATCGAGATTAAGGGGTTCGAGATAAAATATCTCCGTGCTAATTGGGGAGTCGCAAGTATTCGCTTCAAGAACAAAACCGCTTCGTCATATCGTGGTATCCATAGCTCAGGAAAACCCATGGACAATGAGCCGATACCAGATAAGTTAGGAGAGTACTTTGAAGGCTGTTACGACGGTATACTACTTCACCCCTTGCAGCGAGTAGGTGCACAAGGGGAAGTAGAAGGCTTTGAAGAATCTTATGCGAACATCTATGGAGGTTATAGAAGCATTACTAAAGGACTCCTACTTGCGGTATGTGGGAGAATCCGTATGACCTCCAGCGAAGGGACGTGGACATGGCTGGGGGTAATTGACTGGGGAGATGATACCACCTTGCCGTACTTCGAGGAAAAAGAAATCTTGCTGGAATAATCCGGGGATCAAAAGCCACTGGTACGTGATCTGGAACCCAACCCAGTATACCGAGCATAGATTTAGGCGGTAGTCAGTCTCCACCAGCGGAACATCAAGGGGTGTTGACAAGATTAACACATCATAGCTGAAAGAAACCCCTTTGAAGAGTCAATTCAGGGAAGAGATGGATAATTAATCTCCAAATCCCTGCATATTACGGAACATCCAGATCTTTATAGGCTCGGTATAGAACTTTTTCAGCCAATGCTAAGACTTGATAGGAAGATGCGCTGGCATCAAACATTTGCTTATGTAAGCCTTCTTTTCAAGTTCACCGGCATTCACTCCCTCTTTTCGCATAAATACATTCACTTCCAACGACTCGCTATACACTTTATACATATTAGCTAACTGCCCATAGCCATGCCGAATCACTTACAACCGAGCGAGATAACATACACACGAGACAGGGTAGCACAGATACTAAACGAAGCCCGTTACATTCCGCCTAATCCAAACAGTAACGACACCAGCCTTCCGATAGAATTGTACGTTGAGCACTCCAAAATCAACACACGTTTCCAACTTGGCGATATTAAAAAAGTTCAACTTGAAGCAGCTTCAAAACGATACCGAGAATATTGTGATATTATCTCAAAAGCAACCCCCGCCAACCACCTTGAGCAGCTTGATACTGCATATAGCAAACTCCTCGAATGCCATTTCCAGCCTCGCGATATTGACGCTACTATCGACGGGGCTTGTCATAAATTGGCTAGGCTCCCTGAGGTCCCCCCTTCGTTAGGTAATCGCTGGACCCAAGAAAGCATCTCCAAATTAGACGATGAATATTTCGTAAACCAGGCACATAAAACCTGGGATAATCTCAAAGTGGTCAGATACGTGGACAAAAATATAATCCGCATCGCGCTTCGAATAGAAATCGCCGACGCTCAGTGGAGCGGCATTTTCGCCTTCTACATCAACACCATCTCGAGTCTTCTCAGCGCAGCGCTTGAATTATCTTCAGTCAGGCGACCCTACGTTTTGGTCCTACAAGCTTTCTTATGGACATCATGGCAGAGAGCCTTGATGCTGCATTTCTCTGACGGTTTGAATCATCAGATTAAATTAGGCTATGATCATGAGCAGAATGAATTTCTCGCAGTAGACATTGTGCCTGCGATTCAGAGGGAATTGAGAGTTGGCTCGAACAGGCCCGATGTGCCGGGATATATGTGTAAATGGGCTTTCAAGCTCCTGAACTCGGATCGCGCGGCGGTGGGATTGGATTTCAGGGCTTTTATTGAGCGTTACGAAGAGACTCTCGGCATTTTACCTCCGCGGTGTATCGTGTCCACAGGAGGTGACAGATTACAATGCGAAGGAACCTCACCAGAAAGCTGCACGCGATTCAAGGGCATGAAAATTGAAGACCAATCAGCACATTCAAGTTCATGTAGCGGATCTGGGGGGTGTAAAAGGCTCTTTTGGAATGAGCAGTCATACAGGGGTCAAACCGGCGCCCGAGCAGTCACAATCGAAGATGGCGATCACGAGCAACTCGACTACCGTACAGCTTCCAGCTCAACGATGACAGTTAGCCACGTATGGAGCCACGGCCAAGGAGGCCGACCCGAAAACCACGGTACCGGAATGAACAGCTGCCTTCACGAGCGCTACATCGAAATCGCGCGTCAATTCGGATGTGATTCATATTGGATGGACACACCCTGCATACCGCAAGACCATCAACTACGAAGAGAAGCCATCCAACACATGAACAGCGTCTTCGCCACCAGCAAATTAACCCTAGTCTGCGACCGAGACCTCATGCTCATCGATGTGAGCAATCCCTCAACCGAATTATACGAATCCTTGCTCTCCGTACTCCTAGTCTGCGATTAGAACGTAAGAGCCTAGACATTCCTAGAAGCGAATCGTGGCCGAAACAATGTGCACCTCCTATGTAAAGACGACCAAGTCGTGCCCCTGCGGGAAGTAATCAACGACGTCGCTGAAAGGGGTGATATAGCTATCGCGACTCTCCTCTCAACAGCGCAGCATTTAATGCCAGCCCGAACTCTCCCCGTAGGAGGCACTCCAAGTGCCGCAATGACCAACCGCGCTCGCGGGTTTGTATCCATCCACGAAGCATCTTGTCTTCTAAGCCATCGGCATGCCTCCCGCGAAAACGACGAAGTAATAATCTGGAGTTTACTCTGCGGCGACGATGTCAAAGAAACCGCTATTGATCTTTGGAGAAGTATGGTAAATCGCATAATCCCCACCGGTTTTCTAATGTCTAGTCACCCTCGAATTGGGTATGAGGTCGAAGCCAATGGAGGGTTCGGCTGGGCGCCTCGACGTCCAGATATGCCTGGCGATGATACTAACGGGGAAGCAAGGAAATTCTTTGCAGATGACGGCTCGAAAAGTACCTACGGTTTCGTTAAACCTGAAGGATTCCGTGCGAAGTGGCTTGTTGCTGAATTTAAAACAGACTTACGACTACGACGTATACTAAATAATACAGCACGGGATTTAAAATACGAGCGGTTTCGTGTCGATCGTGAGCTTCAGCGTATTGCTGCACAATATCTAGAAAGCTATCGCTGGGGCGCTCTAATCCAACCAGGGGAGGCCCCTTTAGCAGACGCAGCCATTCAATACCGCAGTGATTCAGACGGCGTTTTAGTTGCGATAATCGGTTCTAATTGTAAGGAGAAATGGTATTGGATGGGTGTATATGAATGGAAGGTATCCATTCCGCTTCCGGCACTCCGCCGGCGGGAAATATTGTTGGTGTAGAGGTTTGAAATGGGCGGTACGTCGAAGTCTGTTTTTGACCTTTAGATCAGATACCAGATAACAATACTCATAATAGGAATTTGACGGTCGGACTCCTCAGAAAGTGACATTCGTATTTTCTCTTGATCCGTGAACGATTGCTCTCTCTACACCTCTTTACCATATAGAACCCATTTTTCTCCGTATCTGGCAGCACATGCCATCGTATCCACGAACTCCTTACTACATATAAAGTATCAAAAAAATCATAATCATTAGCGGCAAATAAAAAAGAAAAGATTTTACGGCAGCCTGCCATAACTCCGGTGTTCAGAGGCTGAGCTGAGCGGTCTCGACCTTAGATATGTAATCCCGGTATGGCTCCAGCTTCTTCTCAACGACTCCCCCTTGGCCACAGTACCTATCAACCTGGATTTCCTAGTTAGCGACTACTTCACAAGGAAGGAGTAGCGTCAACATACAATTGTGGAACTTCGGCCAGTGTAAAGCTTGGGGTCTAGCATAGCGTCAATGTCGTCCCAGATGTCCTTAAAGTATTCATCCTTCTTGATACGCTCGACGAGGTCATTGTTGCCGCCCTAATTAAAGTTAGCCACACAGAAACCCGACACTAAATCTTCATCCACAATATTGGAGGAAGTGAGGGCCAGTGGATTGAAGAATGACGACGTACTACAAATGAGTTAGCAATGGTACGCATATTAACAGAATAGGACATTGAATAGGCGATATGATAAAAAAGAACATACCCTCATGCTTAACGACATGACTGGCCTCATGCGAAAGTACTCTGACTTTCTCATGTGCTTCCTGTCGAGAACCTCCCTTAGAAACTACTTTCATCAAAATAGCTTCAGTAATCATCTGTGGGTCTCAAATTAGTAAGTGCTAAATAATTAGAGTTGCGGTTACGCAGAAACCCGTGGGCTCGTGAATATGAGAGTAATGAAATGGACGTACGAAAGGAAGCTCCTGTCTGTTACGCGCGTCTATGCGCTTGGGATAAACGACCAGGCCGTTGGTCACATTATCAAGTCCAAGAAGTATAGCGTCCGCAAGGAGGAACTATGAATTGTCAGTTGCCCTAAATCCAGGCTAGTTTAGGCGTTAAATCTCACCATTTCAGGGATATCAATGCGGCGAATAGCTGTAAAACTGCGTTAGCATTGTATGCCCAGGTGCTTATTATAGCACTAGCTCTGCTTACCGCTATCATCTAAAGATCTCTCTAGCTAAAGCAATTGTATTAGTAATCGCACTTATTAATATTCTTGGGGGTTTAATTACCCATTGTGACGAGTAGGTGTTGGAGAAGTTGACTGGGAGGCTCGCTAGTTTGCGACCAAGAGAGCAGATACGCTCCGAACTAAGATGAACGAGGTCAGTATTTACTTAATCTGTAAAATGGGAATATTTTTATTTCGAATTAATCCATATGGAAGGTATTTCGGCATGTTAGCCATGAAGAGGGATACACATACCGCATAGGATTCCTCTTATAGGCCATAGCAGAGCCTAGAGCACTAACGTTAGCGATCGTAGATCATGGAAATAGGGGACCCTCCAGGGCCAGCGGAGCCGGAGATGGGCGTTATTCTACCCATTTGTGTTAAAAGAAGGCTACTTACTTCCAATTTGGTCTTTCTCAAATGGCTCTTCCCTAAAATAGGTATTAGTATAGGTTAATACGAGCTAGAGATCTATTTTACGAACAGTTCCTTCAAATTGGCAAGGTGGCGAACTGTGAAATGTCAGCTTATTGCTAGGTCCAATCAAGGTACCTGTAGGCACTTACAATCGGAAGTGATACGCTGCGCAGTAGCGCCTAAGCTAGCGACAGCATTCGCTAAAAGTAATCAGTGACTCCCCTATTTTCAGGAGGCGTTTAGCTACCTACCAACACGGAGATCAACCTTTCGGGTATAAGTCTGCGTAGAAATAGGGTAGCACTATAATAACCAGAGTTAGCTACTTATCTCCTAGTATTTGGAAATCCACCCACACCAGGGAAACCAGCCTTCTCGCAAAGGAGAACATTTAGCTGGTCGATTTTGGCTTCATCACCGTGAAACAGCTCAAGGAATGACGCCTGGGTTCCGGTGGTTCCTTGCCCTCCTCGGAATCGGAGTTCATTGCGAACATGCTCGATATCCTCAAGATCCATGAGAAGGTCTTGGATCCATTGAGCAGCCCGCTTACCGACAGTAATCATTTGCGCCTACGATCAAGATCATGTCAGTACTCCCTTTTATTTTAAATGACGTGACATCATTGAGATTTCGATAGTTTTCTTTGGAAATAACCCCCCTCCCTCCAAATGCTTCACTTCATGTACGAATTCCATCAAGCAGATAGCTCCGCGCGGATTCATGAAGGTTACTTACAGGTTGGTAATGCGTATAGCCTAGGGTTGGCTCATCCCGCCATTTTTGCGCAAATTGGGATAGGTTGCTATGAGAAGTTAGCATCCACTGCCAGGGCGCCACTGACCCTTCGAAGTTGCACCTCTTCAAGGATACATAACATCGAATGTAACTGTGACCGCAACTCTTTCATCCACGTACTACATTATATCAGCATTTAATTCATATTTAAATTGTTTGAAAATATGAGGTCATTTTGAAAACGCAATAGCATAGAAAACTTACCCTAATGACTTTAGCTATCTTGGGAAGAATAAGGTCAATAGCTTCACGAATGAGAATCAACTCGGTGTTATCGGTAACTACAATGGAATTAATAACGAGAAACAATCAAATAGGGGTAAGTCGCGAGCTACCGTAGCAGGAGGTGGCCTATTGGCTGTATTAGCATATGCTTGTGTATATTCGCGACATGACCATACCCCGGCATGGATGATACCAGCAGCGGCGGGTGCGACAACGCCGTAAGCATGGACATGACCCATTACATCGTGGCGACGGCGGTGTTCCTCCTCGATTGCGACCTTGAAGTCCTCGTCGGTCACGGTAAGATGGGTCTGCATTTGCTCGAGTGCTTCGTCCGTGACTGCGATAGTACAAGTTAATAAATATGATTTCCAGAAACCATTGGGGTTGCAGTGGCCTAAGGTAGCTATCCATCGGAGTAGGCCCCCGAATATGCGGCCAGGGATATAGACAGGCGTTGGGTGTCTTACTCGTCTCAAGTCCAAGCTCTTTTTCGGCCTCTGCAAGCCACAGCCAAAGCTGGCGCCAGGTACCATGTCTGCTCCTCTGACTGAACAACTTCTTCATTTCCTCGCTGGAATAGCGTGAATCAAGAGGAGTCTTGTAATAATCGAAGCCCGCCATGATCGATATTCGTTGTATGAGGCTATTTAGATGGGTGCGTAGCCAGTAAGATTATCGGCGTCGAGGTGTTGAGGTAGGTACAATTTGTCGCGCACCGGAACAGAAGACGACGAGGGAAGGATGAGCGCACCACGATTTTTCAATGTGGGAAAGGGGTTAGATAACCCGAGACAAGAAAAATGTCTAACCAGATCAGCCCGGGACAGGTCACACGGCACAAAAAAAAGAAATAAATTAGTTCGTGAAATCGCGTTATGTTTTATGTATGTTCGTCTTATGCAGAGGACTATGTATGTAGAACTATGCGATCTTTTTTTTTTTTCTTACTAAAGATAATTTTCATCATGCTAAACGGCGGGGTGGAAGGCCTAGAAAAGTCTCAATGGAGGGGTAATTCGGACTAAAAGGGTAGGCGGTCAAAGACCCATTAAGCCCCGGCAAGCAGGAGCGAATCGTCATTGGTCAATTCAGCCAGGAACGGACATGAGCAAACTATGGTTATGTACCTCTTTCTAGTCCCGCATGCTCGACATGCAGACGGATACCCTCGATACTTCCGCTCAGCCCCATAGTAATTCGGTAGGGCGGGCATAATATTTCTGAAACTACATATTTTGAAACAGTCTGATTGGTAAATAGTGAGATATGATGGACGATTAGTTAGATAAGCTATGGCGCATCTCCGATTACGGTCTACAATACAGAAGACATTTTCTAGGATCAAAGCGCTAAATCTTAGGGGTCCGTTTGCTGAATTTAAGTTGTATTAGCTCACCATACCACCATATATTACGTAGGTCTATTAACCCCATGGTTTTAGGTAGCAGCAACGGCCTAAATTACAGCTGACCCTCAGTTGTCAAATAAGTAATAAGGCCAAGATAAGATGACTAATAAGAACAATTAAACTTCCATCAGGCCTCTATATGGGATCAATTTCTCAGGTGTCTGCGTGTAAGCATTGGCATCCCAATCCACATCTATTCCCCGCAGATGTATCAACTCTCGTCCCTTCGGTGCTTTATGCAGTATTCAAAAGCTACAGAAATTATCAGTGCATATACTTAAACTTACGAGCCTCGAGTCGACAACGTTCCAAGTGTAGCCATAATGTCACAAACAGAGCAATATGTTTGTTTCGCCGATGAAAAAAGTATCGCCTTAAAACAGGATCTCGTAGCAGATGATTACTCGTTCGCTCATTCGTGTGACCACTGCAGGATATTCACGATAAATAGAGCACCATCATCCTATGGCTCGAAATTTATAATCAAAGTTTCGAAAACGACCAACGAAATTCATGAGCTAGCTATAGCTGGGTGTTTTTGGTGGAAATTATTTAACGACCGGATTGAATTCTATACCAACCCTACGGTAGCCAAGCAGACCTTTACATGGTATGATTTCGGTCCCTCGACATCAGTTATAAGCGAAGGCACCGCCATCATTGAAATGGAATGGTCTATGCAGTCTCCCATTAAAATGTTCGCTTATCTAAACGTCAATGATAAACGTTCTTACGCGGAATTCATCGCCTTGACGCAACCAGGTATCCGGCTATCCTCCTATCGATGAGATAGAAGCAGTGATCCTAACAAGATCTAAGATGCGAACAATTATCCAGGGTCGCACGCCCTGGGATCTCCGATTAACACGAATCCCGGATCCGACAAATCGATCCAATTAATTCGGTCCTGGATCAAATCATGCTCTGTCCACCATAGCTGCGGAATATCCAACCTGCCACCTTCGCGACCAACTATTCTCCTAGCAGTGGGGAATAATCGTCTTCATCTCGTAGATAATGCCGGCCAGCCGAATGTTCGATATGCCGCTTTGTCTTATTGTTGGGGAGAGGGAACCCAAAGGACCCTGCTCAAAAGCAATAATAAAAAACAACTTTTTGATGATATCCCTTTTGAACACCTCGACACAACCATTCAAGAGGCTGTGAATATTACAAGAGAAGTGGGGTTTCAATATCTCTGGGTCGATGCTTTATGCATTACTCAAGACGACGAAGGGGAAAAATCACGCGAAATTGTAAAAATGCACCAAATTTACCGCGATGCCACTCTAACCCTTATACCATCTAGGGTAGTAAATGTGAAAGAAAGCTTCCTTTCAACGCGGGATGTCGCCGGTTCTGCTACGCCTCAATTTACCTTCGAATTCCCATATCTCGTCGACGACAATGCTGCTCCGGGCCGCACAGTTATACTCTTATTATGCGATTATATAGAAAGTAAACGCGAGCCTTGGTTCGAACGCGCGTGGACGTTGCAGGAAGGCATCTTGTCTAAAAGGCGCCTACAGTTTGGCCCAGAACAGACTACGTGGGTTTGTCATCACGGCATAATGCAGCATAGAGACAGCGATGGCTGGGTCCCTATTCGAGACTCAATTATAACTGGCCTTGGGGATGACAAACTTTTTAACAGGGCAAGCCAGATTATAGAGGGTTCCGAATCAAATAATGGAACTTACCCTTATCCCAAAACTGCTCAATACACCTGGGATCAAATAGTCATAAACTATTCGGGACGTAATACAAGGTACCAGGCCGACCGACTGCCTGCGATCTCTAGCATCGCCAGGAAATTCGCTAACGCTATCAACGACACCTACGTCTGTGGCCTCTGGAAATCCCGACTTTATCGAGACCTTTTATGGAGCAAAGTTCATCCCTACCAAACGAGTGAAAATCCGTCTCATGTTAACCCCTCATGGAGCTGGGCCGCATGTGAAGGTGTTATAAAACCATTTCAAAAAGATATGTCCAAGGACGTTGATTTTGAAGTTTTATCACATGTCGTACAACCTACGACCGATGGGGATATATACTGTGTTGTTGAGTCAGCTAGCCTTCGGGTGCGCGGCCTCATAGCCCCCATGCCAAAAGATATATTAAATGATAAAAGGGCGAACTTAGTTGGTATATTCGGACTTGACCCAACGTCAAAACCGGATATCTGTCGCCCGAAATTCGGTGACTTTACCCAAGCAGATCGATCCTATTTAATTAGGAGGACGGAGTGTGAGCTTGCTGAGGAAAGACGTCATATTGAGGAACTATCCAATGCCCTGGTATGCACGGAGATATCCATCGACGACCACAAGTTAATACCCGGATACGGCGATGATGATGATGATAATAGAACTATTACGGACAGCACTACGCTAATGTGCCAAGGCAGTAAGCCACGTCCTGAAGCACTTGAGTTAAGCCTTTTCGTTGTTGGCCATACGAAGACTCTCAAAGGACAAGTTAAGGGGCCTTCTGGACTCCTCGTAGCCAAAAAACAACACGGGGTGTATTTTCGCGTTGGGCGATTCAATATGTGGGATATATGGGGACGCGACCGCTCTAGGTGGATCGAGCATGATGACTGGTATTCGGATGAATATAGGTCGAGACTGTTGTACCTTTGGGGTGGAGAGCAGAGTGTCCGTGAGATTACTCTGGTCTGATGCAAAGGGCCTCCCTATTACCGTAGTGAGTAAAGTGAGTAGTCATGGTGTTGCCTGATTCTTGAAAAACGACCGAAACGACTGAAATTATATCTTGGGGTCAATGTTTGTGGGAACCATTGGTTGGCTGAATTGTTAGGTGCTGAGAGACGCTTCTAATGCTGACTCCGCCGACCCCTAAGCCCTATATCAACCACTATCGTATAGCAGGTGAAAAGCCAGTAGCACACTAAATTGCACTAATATTTGCGACATCTTTAGGTCGCTACTGAGTATCTTCAGGCGGCATATCCCAACTTCTTAAGGGCCTTCCGCCCTGTTTTCTCTTCCCACTAACTTTTCCACCATCACCAACGAAATTCATAACCCATTCCCGCACCTTTCTAGTTTTCGCCAGTTGAGGATTCGTAGGTCGTTTCGACGAAACATCCCTCATATTGTAAAGTCCACCGCGATCATTCCTATCCAATTTCCTCCGATGCAGCAACTCGACTTTCGTCAGGCCCTTTCTCAAGCTATGTCCATGCACCTGTTTCATGAACACGCTCAGCGCGACGTTACGGAGCAGTACGATATCCTGCCGGCGAAGCTCCTTAAGAATCTTACCGGAGGACTCGCCTAGCTCAGACGATAGCCAGAAGGTTACACTAAAACCTGACTTGGTCTCGTCGCCTACGAGTAGCTCGATTAGGGACTTAGTCGTGCCCCACCTCGTCCGAACAGTCCGCGGCTCAGCGATAGATATTATACCGACGATGAGGTTAACTGTCATCGTCTGAGGTGCAATGGATTGGAGATGCGATGCATTCGGTAGGTCTTCTAGGTCACTTAGGTGGAAATTTTGAACGGCTGAGTTTCGAGTCTGGCGGGTGGAGGCGTTACTACTGCGCATTGAGTCCTGGATGCTTATTTCCTCGGTTGTATTTAATGAGGACCCGTCGGTGCTGAAACTCGCAGTTGGCAATTGAGAGGAGCGAATATCGTCATGTACAGCCAAGGAGTGGTCGTAAAACTGGTCCAGAATTTCCTGGCTTGATTTTCCGCTTCCTGTTAGGGCGGACGCAGACTCGAGAGAAGCGGTAAAAGCTGCGAAGAAACCTTCACCTCCATAATGATTTTGTTCCACTTGGTGAAGTTGAGAGAATCCAGTCGGTAATGCTGCCCTTTCTAGTGGTATCGATCTCCAGACGGCAACATCTAGAGCAGATCCTAGTATGTGACTATTGTCTACCTGACTTAAAGATGTGTTAAGACGGGCGAATTCTGCGATCGGGTCGAGAAATTGGTTTAAGAGATTGGATTCTTTCCAGTCGAGTCCATGGTTATCTGGGGCGCCTGCAAGGATCAGGACTTTGGATACCATGACGACCTAAGAAAAAATCATGATTGCCGATGAGGCAGAGTAGAATCCTCGATGCTATGTAAGCAAGGATTGGATTAAAGAAAAGAAGAGGCCTTTTGATTTCGCATGAGCAGCTTGAATGATGAAAACGTTGTAAGGACGGTAATGATGGTTGAACTTTAAGATCTTGAAAGATGTACTTAGGTACCGCTGTAGATTTCTTGGCGTAGCCCACGGCCCCCACATTCTAGCTTGGATTTGGTTTGTTGACGTCGTCATGCTTGGACCAATCATAATCGTTCGCGATTTGTTTACTTAAAAACGGGGAATCGGGCACCGATGTACCGCAAGTTTGCACCACTCAAACCCACCACCGTCTGTTTCCCCAAATTCCCCCCCCAAAATTTCAATCAATAGAACACAAAGAACTGTTAGAAAGAAGCACTTTATTCTTTTTTGCTAG
This sequence comes from Hypoxylon trugodes, assembly GCF_022578975.1. Lineage (NCBI taxonomy): Eukaryota > Fungi > Ascomycota > Sordariomycetes > Xylariales > Hypoxylaceae > Hypoxylon > Hypoxylon trugodes. The sequence continues at coordinate 911,333 of NW_026250021.1, forward strand.
AGAACTCAAAAACCATTCTTGCACTCCGTTATCATCATGTCCCAGGAGACGGGACTCTGGAGTGTCCGTCGACCACGAGAGGTACGCTACGCTAATTTAAATCGTTCGACGCGCAAATCCCCGTTTGTCGCAATCGGCGGTCAGATTTGGATATAGTCTTGGATTTTGGATTTTTGAAGCTAACATTTTGTTTGTCGCTAGACACTTGGTGGCATTAATCCCAATTCCGCGATACCTCAACCTCACTCAGCAATGAAAAGATCCAATTCCATTGGAAATGGAGGCTCCAGCTTCTCGGGTAGTCATATGCGATCGATGTCGGGATCTAGGCAATCCCTCGCCCTCGGTCGCCCAAGTCAGCCCATGTTTTCGCGATCATCTTCTGGTACCAACTTACCCGACTTGGGAGGTTCTGCAGTAAAGCGCTCTTCATTCCAAAATCCTCCCGGCTCTACACTAAAAAGCTATGCATCTGGTAGCTTGCCAATGCGAAACTCGGAAAACGAACGAAGGAGTAGTATTTACCGATCTCGAACATCAACAAATGGCCCAGGCGCGCATCAGAGCTTCTTCCAACAAGCGCCGCAAGCAGCTGGTGTACCACGCGACCCGCGACCATTGAAGGACCGCTCGTTCCAAGCGCGCATCGGTCAAGAACTCCTGGATTTTTTATCGCAACATAACTTTGAGATGGAGATGAAACATACTCTATCGCATAATATAATCAAATCGCCTACCCAAAAGGATTTTAACTACATGTTTCAATGGCTATACCATCGTATCGACCCGAGCTATCGATTCCAGAAAAATATCGATCAAGAGGTTCCTCCAATTCTAAAACAGCTACGTTATCCTTACGAGAAGAGCATTACTAAATCGCAAATCGCGGCTGTTGGTGGTCAAAACTGGAGCACCTTTTTGGGCCTACTTCACTGGATGATGCAATTGGCACAAATGCTCGAAGGGTATACGTGTAATCGCTATGATGATGCTTGCATTCAAAATGGTATAGACGTTAGTGGCGATCATATCATTTTCGACTTTTTAAGCTCAGCGTACCGGGATTGGCTTGCTATGGACGAGGATGCTGGTGACGATGATGCGGAAAGAGTTCTTGCACCGCACGTGGAGAGTATGGCGAGGGCTTTCGAGAGGTCAAACTCGAAGTACATAACAGAGCTCGAGATGCTCGAAGCAGAGAACGCTGGACTGCTCAAGCAAATCGAAGACCTTGAGAAGTCTACCCCTGACCCACGTGTTCTTGACAATCACTTCAAAATCATGGAAGAGGACAAGGTTAAATTCGAAGAGTATAATGCACTAGCGGTATCTCGATCCGATAAATACGAGAGCCGCATTCAAGTCTTGCAAGAAGAGCTCGATAAGTTGATGCAAGAACTGAAGGAAGCGGAAGATGAACGACGCGCTTTGCAGAAAGAAGTCGACGACCAAGGTATTAGCATGCAGGATATTGACCGCATGACCTCGGAACGCGAAAGACTGCAAAAGGGCATAGAGAGCGCGACGCAGCGACTTGACGAAGGGAAGAAAAGGGTAGCAGAAAAGGAGATGGAGGCCAGTCGCAAGCTTGACGAACTGGAGAGACTCGTTGACAAATATAATACGCTCGCCTATCAAATTGGACTGATTCCCGCAACAGCCGTCAACGCCAAGGGCGTCGCATACGAGTTAGCAGTAACTGTCAACGAGTCGGACTTTACAGGCTCTATTGTGAAAGGCTCTTACTCAAGTGGAGGTGGAAGCGAACGCCTACTAGCTGATCCAGTAACGGGTTATCAGCCAGCACATATTCTCAACTTGGATCTCCGCGGGCATGTTAAGAACAACTTCCTAGCCCTACGTAAGGAGGTATCCGAGCGAAGAACAGCGGCCATGGATGCCATGATGAAGGATCACGATCTGCTTGACGGAATTAAGGAGGCCATCGAAGATAAGCGGAACGAGGTTGAGGCGCTCGAACACAGAGTCAGGGCCGCTGAAGAGGAATATGAGAAGACCAAGGAGGTATGCGCTCGCAATTATTTCCAAGGCTTATATCGTTTACTAATAGGTTATAGGTCACCACGACGCAAAAACTAGCCTCGGATACACAAATCGAGAAGATGGAGAAAGAACTCGCCAAGATGCGAGCTCAACTCACGGAGTCCGTGCAGCTTATGGAGCAGAGAGAGATGAACACAAACATCGAGTATGTTTTCCTTTCCCCACTCATCAATCCCGCATCGTACTAACAACACAACTAGATATGAACAATTAACTCTCCGAGCGAATGCATTACGTGAAGAGCTCCACACCGAGATCGAGAGGATGTTAAACGACATCATCAAGTTCAAGGTGCATATCCAGAAGAACTTGGAAGATTACGAAGGTTTCGTAGCCGACGAGCTCGAGAAGGAACTCGGTAGTGACGAGATGAGAGACGATACCCGCGGTCTTGATATTTAATTCGGGTTTCGTTCTTCTGGGTTATTGTCACGTTTTATGTTATTCGTGGTGTATGGAGTTATTTGGTTGGACTATACCTATTGGACGACCATAATGATTGACGATGATGCGGCGGACGTTCTCATGGCTGGTGGTTTGGTTGATTGGTTAGGTATTCCCCCGTTGTATGATGCTTTTTGTTCTTGAGACGGGCGGATATAAGAAATACCCTCGAAACCTAGTGATAAAGGGGTATTATATCAGTTTTAAATCAAATTATGATTATTTATCTTCCTCTAAAAGCTAGCAATTACCAATTAAGGCCAGGTTGGTAACAATATACCATGTTGAGCATATTATAATGAGCCGTTATATATTTACATCCTCTTATTCTCTTCACAGATCCAGCACACTAAGTATAGCAGTCCAATACAGGATCGTGCTAAACTTACGGAGCAGTGGTAATTATAGAACCCTAATACACTTCGGGGTAGTAAATAGGCTATCGATAATGCCCCATTAGCGGGGCTTAGGGCTGGCGGGGTCCTGTACCTAGGTACTTTAGCTCAACATCAAGCCGCGCCAGATCTACATAGACTTAACATCTCGCTTCAACTTCTCACTCCTCCGTTAATAGACTCTTAAGAGCCATCCTAACTTTCTCCCTCACCATACACCCCTCCCTACACCACAAGCCTCACGATCGAATCGAAGATGTCTGCTCCAGCAAAATCCACACCCCTCGCAACCTCAACACCGTCCTCCACCACACCCATCCCAACCAAACCCCCCTCCTCCGAACCCCCAACCTTCGACTTCCCCCGCGAATACCACTTCCCACCGTTCTTCACGCTCCAAACCAACCACGCAACCCTACGCTCGCAACAAGAAAAATGGTCCTCCCTAATCCTCTCCTACTGCCGCTACCACCGCATCTACCGCATCACCCTCTCCTACACGGATACCGCGCACGAGGACCTATTCCACAACCGACGATTATCACGTTCCTTACGATTATCCGACGCGCGCGAGATATTGAAGTTTATGCAAAAAGAAGGACGAGCTGAACCCGTGGATAGTGGAAGTAATAGTAGTAGTGGAGGCGGAGGCGGGGAATTATTCTGGATATACTGGCGCACGCCCGAAGAATGGGCAGCGATGGTGGAGGAGTGGGTTGAGGAGACGGCGCAGAAGGGTGCGGTGTTGACGTTGTATGAATTGACGGAGGGCGAGGGGACTAGAGGGACTGGTGAGTTTGGATTCTTATATACTTATCGTAAGAGATGGAAAAGATGCAATAAACAAGAAGTACATAAAGTGAACATGTGCTAACACAAACCTCCCCAGAATTCCACGGCCTCGATCCCGAACTCCTCCAAAAAGCACTACAAGTCCTAGTCAAACGAGGCAAAGCACAAATATTTGGACAGGAAGATCAACAAGGAATTAAGTTCTTCTGAGATCAAATTTTACGTTTTGGTTCCCAATGTGCTCGTGCGTACAGCTCGGAAAATATTTACAAAGAATCGCAAGCAGCACTGCTATATGAAAAAGCAATGGCATAGCTAAAGCGGGGAAGCAACAAATGCTTTCATCTAACTGAAAAGTAACGTGGGAAGCAAAAATGCGAGCTCGCCTAAACGCCTCCTTATTCCCTTTCTCTCCCTCCTACCTCAGAGCCATGCAGCGGAACTTCATATGCGAGCATTACAAATGGTATATCCCTACCCTCCCTACCAAAGCGAAAGAAAAGCGCCTATGCTCAGCTGAAGAAATTCGACACCAAGTATTTCTCATCGAAAAATACCTCCTGGTTCATGACAACGTCCAACAACCAGTCCGCAGCGACGATACGGGGTTCCATGTTACCCTTCTTCGCCATATCCTCGAACTTCTGCCATAGCTTCTTTTCCTCCGGACTCGTGTTGCTCAACAGGTATACCGGATCCGGTTCACCCTCATCCTCTTCTGGGTTGGTGGGCTTGATAGTCGACCCACTCCTCGCGCCATACACCATAAAGAGCGCGCCGTTGGCTTCGGCAATCGCTTGATAACCTTGCGGGCCGTTCTTGATACTAGCGGTACAGTAAATAGGAGTGTTCCACAGAAGTTTACCGTTGTTTTTGCGAGCTCTGCGAACCGAAGTTTCGAGCTTAATGGCAAACCGCTTTTCGTTCTCCTTGTCCTTAAGGATATAGTCTTGCGGGTCCTGGAGCTGCTTCGTATCTAGGCACTGCTCGATCCAGTCCGAAGACACAACGGTAGCACCTTTAGATAGATTGCGAAGGAACTTGACCGTCCGTACTAGGTGCGGTGCTACAAGATAATCACACGGTTGGCCATCAGTGACGACGGCAATGCCAAGGTCACGCAACTTCTTCTATTAAGATATTAGCAGAATTCATAACGTAAGGATTTGGTTCACTTACTCGATCTGCGTCCTCACGATGCTTCTCGTTAACCCATCGCTGGAATCCGGTGAGAACGATTCGCATGGTGATCTCCGGAAGAGTGGGCCTCGCCTTCTTTGCAGGACGCTTCTCAGCTTTGACCTCTGTCTCTTCACCCTTAGCAGCCGGGCTCGAAGCGCTGCGGCGATTAAGATTCTCGCGATCGATGTGGTCAGCTGCTCGCTTGCCTCCCCATAATCCGTGACCATCTTTAAGACCTCTCTTCTTCTCTTTCTCATACAGTGCAATATCGGGTGCGAGACCAGATAACCTGCTCAGTGCCTTATCCTTGGCACTTCGACTTGAAGACGAAACCGTGGAGGGGGTCTCGTTCTCTTTTCCAGCACGAACATAGTGGCCCTTAGCTGGGGTTGTGAACTGGGTGGTTGCACGACGTTTTTGCGGTGCCGGTACTCCAAATACATCAGCTGTCTTCTGGGCATACTCAACTTCGGAATCCTTCATGACGTCAAACTCCTTATGCACTTGACGACCAATGACGACACCCTCAGCCGGGCCATCAGAAGCCGAGTTCTCGTCGGCCATCTCTAACGCCTTACGCTTTCGCTTAGCTGCCGGGTTAAGGTCCTCCGGTATGCCAGGGTAGTACAAGGCTCGCAGTTTGCTCGCGTCCAGGCGTGTCTGACCAATAACTTCAGTGAGGTTCGTAAGAGATGGGAAGCAAGTGTATCTCGGGCCATTTGCCTCGTTTTGCCGCTCGCACCTGGCGTAGCTCTCTTCGAGCCAGAGATGGTTGAGTCGATAGATGCTCCAGTCAATGGCTGCCTCACACTTTTCACCACTATCTCGAGCAGTGATCAAATGTGTGTTCTCGGATTTCATAGTCTTGGTATACCGCGCGCCGGCAGCGTTGATCAAATTCTCCAAGTAAATACGGGCCTCACCTCCATAGTTGGAAACCGTGATCTTTAAGTTCTTGAATCCGGGGATTCCGTTGCGTGGAACGGGATAGTGAAGGAGTCGACTCAAAGGATCTGTCCATTGGTTGTGAGTGATGAGATAATATAGCCAGGAGAGGTTTCCGACGGTCTTTCCGATCTGCGAAGCGCGTACGTATGCCGATCCGTCGCGATATTGACAAACAAACCAATGGCAAGCATCGACATCCTTCGTGACCTCACCGCCGCCGTTCTTAACGAGGTCAATGATAATGTCCCTAAGTCGATCCCTAATTGACAAATCTTCTGACAGCATGACCTTGATACCCTCGAACACAGTGAGAGTAGGGCGACCTCTCATGGCATCGGCGGGAGGGCTAGGCAGATAATCAGGTCGGGCGGAAGTGGCGCCTTCAAGGTGCTGGCTGGAAGGTACCGTAATCGCACCGTCGGAATTCCCAGTTAGAATTTGAGGGTTAGGATGAAGGTACGGGCCTTCATCAATTCGCTTTCCAAGCTTAAAGCAGTCGTCGAACCTTCGAAAGATTAGACACAGGTCACTATGTAGGCGGCCAAAATTACTTACCAGTGAGGAAGAACTATCTTGCACTTCAACTTCTTCTCGATAGCTAGCTTGCATTTCGGATGATCCATGGAGAGAGCGCAGATGTGGGTTGTGAGTTTGGTAACATTGTCGGAATCCATTCCTCCCATTGCCATTGCGGCGCCGATGATCGCGTCCTTGTCAGTAGACGGAATGTCGGCGCACGTAAGGACTACATCCGAGAAAATCATTCGAGGGTCAGGAGTAAAGGGTCGGATCTGAGCCAGTTTTCCCTTCATTAAAGATACTGTAATCCATTTGGACTTAACAACAGGGATCATTCGGGCGGTCGCTTCGTTGTACTGAGGGAAGTCTATCGAATTGGCGATGATGTGGGTGATCTGCGAAAGGTCCGGGAGACCTTTTCGTGTCGCCCGACATACTTCGCCGCCGTATTTTTCGACACTATTAGTGAACTTTCAATTGTGTTAGACTCGCAGCTCAATGCATGTAATGACCAATTGAGACATACCTCCATGATTAAATCATCGCCGAGCTCCTTACTGTTCACAAAGGCGAACTTGCAAGTGCCAAAGAGGGCAGGCGTTCCTTGTTCTGGCATCTTGAGATCGTCGAACGCGGTTACGCCTTTTTTTTGCGGGCCGACGCCGATAAATCAAAGCATTCCCCTTGGGGACACAATGTCTGCGGCGGATGGGAAAGATGATTAAATAATGAAGAGGAGCGGCGTAGGAAAGGAATAGAAGTAATTGCGTTAACTCATTAAAGTAGATATGCTACAAGATATCTACTCTGTTTGATTATCGGAATGATCAAGGATCGAAAATAGGTTGCCATCAGTTTAACTTGCCTAGTAAAAAGAAAAGGTGGGACGGCGATTTTGTTTTCTTAGCTACTGGTAGAATCGGGTCGACGCGTTTGGCGGGCCTTGTAATTAACGCGAGAAGAAGTCGCGATCAGGTGATTTTTAGTGCACTGTTTAGTCGCATTCTAGGTACTTGCATGTACCTAGCGGCGATCTTTGTCAGCGTACCTAGGTACTTTAAACACTGGAGTACGCTATAATTACTTAAGCTTCAAGGTTCCAACTGTCAAATGTTGGGACCTTGAGCAAGAATAAAACTTCTCTAGAGGATTCTTTCAATTGAGAGATGTAACACAATAGATTCCTCATATGCATCATTGGTGAGTCATAGCACGAAAATACCATATTACGATGCATCCTTAATCTTCGATCAAATGAGTCAAATTTACAATTACCTGCGCATCAAGTATGTTGGTATGTCGGTTATGCTACAGAACGGTCGCATAGGCGGACGTGTCTGCCTACAGTTATAATCTGCCCTTTTTTTCAGGCCTCCAAATCTCCCCTAGCTGACCTCGATTTGGTGCTCTCCGCCTGATCCTTCAATGATGTACAGGTACCTATTCCCCGCTGTCTCAGTCGACCTCCTAATATTCGTCGCTACCGCTTGTCCATCCACTTTCACATTATATTTCCCGTTCTTGTTAGGGGCTGGAAGGTCCAGTACCCCCGACGTCCCTTTTGGAGTATTATAATTCAATACATAGCTACCGTCACTGCCTACCACCCACTTGGCGGAGAATTTACCTAGGCTAGTTGTGAAGCCGCCTTCAGCATGGGGAAGATCCCCGAACTGCGGCGCAATTCGCCAAGTCGATCCAGCGAGGCCAGTTATACCAATGCCGACAATATATTCGCTTAGCGCGGTTACTGGGCCAGTAGACCACCCATCTGAGTCCACGTCAGTAAAGTTACTTGCAGTATGTCTCGGAATCGAGTATCTTCGATCCAAGAAACACATTTAATCGAAGAATACTTACGGGAATGAGACGTATAAGAGTAAACCTCTTGGTATCCAGCATCATGACGATATCCAAAGGTGCCATCCGTCAAATAACCTTCGACCATAGTGGACTGCGTGCCATTTTCGTTATTTAGATACCAACCCCAACTGGTACGGATTAAATCCAAAGCACGTTGCGTCTGTCCCGCTAACAAATGCGCTTGGATCTCGAATGAAGAGATAAACGGGGAGACTTCGCCAGGTAGTTCCGGAGTTTCAGCTCCGATCGGGGTCCAGTTCTTCGTGAGAGCAAGTGAGATCTTTTGTCCTTCATCTGACGTAGCATTGACCACTCCGAAGAGTAAGGCCAGGGCATTGGCGTCTTGCGGATACAAACCAGTCTCGTTATCACGCGACTCTATGCTATTGTCGAATGCGCCAAAATCATCATCCCAAAGGAGTTCATTTATGATTTCTTGCAGTTTCGCAGCGGCCTTCGCCCATGTCGAGTTAATCCCAGTGGTATCACCGATCCAGGTAGCCAACGCGGAGCCTGTTATTAATGTTCGATAATAGAGAACTTGAGCTGATGTTAAGGTATTGTCCACGTAGAAACGGCCCCAGTCGTTTGTGTAGCCCGAAATATTAAGGAGGCCTAATGAGGGATCAAGTTGGCCTTCGATAAAATTCATCGCTGCAAGATACTTAGGCCAATATTGTCGGATAAAATCCACATCGCCGGAATAGAGAACATAGTTGTACATTCCAATCATAGTCCACCTATATGATGAAGATATTTAGTATAAACTAGCACAGGCAACCACGAGTTTTGGATGTTATGTCTTACATGTGATACGTATCACCATCCGTGGCAAGAAGTGGTGGCCCGGAAAATGGCAACAATCCATCGTCCCCCTAGGCACGGGTAGAAATAGTCAGTGGGAAATTCTCTATGAATACGCCATTTGTGAGAGTACTAACTTGAATGTTGAACAACGTTGCTAGAGCGTTTTTTACGCTTCTAAAACGCGGTGAGCAGATTAGCTTAAGAGCCTATACGAGTCTAGGAGGACTAACTCGATGTCACCAATGCTGTAAAATGCAGAGGGAATCGCAACACCCATGTCACCAGGCCAAACGGTTCTATCACGTTTTGCGCCATCTGTGATTATAGTATCGCCTACCCCGATGTCGCCGTCATTAGTCCACTGAGTCTCAGGGGCAGGCCAGGCTCGTCCCGTTGAGGGATGGAGCGCGTTGGTCTGGATAGTCTATAGCAATGTTAGTCATCGCATGTATGCCTAGGTATAATACATGGAATGTCCTGGAGCGGTGAGATGAACTATAAGACATGTTTCTTCTCATAATGAACCGCTAAAATTTCTATCCGATAGTGAAAGAGTCAAAACATCAAGCTTGAATAAACTCACATAAGCGCCACTGTACCATATCTTGTTGAGTAAATCATCGTCACTATGGAAGTATCCTTGGTAGGCTTGAAGATTTGACCAAGTTGGTTGAAAAGAAATTTCCACGCTGATATCGCCGATAAAGACAGAAGACTTGCTTCCGACGAGGAACAAAGTCATATACCGGAATCCCCCACGGAGATTCTCGACAGGCATAACATAGGTATGATCCCCCTTCGAGGAGAAATTAGCGTAGAGTGCGCCATCATCTCTTTCGTATATACCACTGCTGGAGTCCGAAATACGACCAATCCAATCCTTAGCTTCCGTAAAAGCTATCCCAATGGCAGCATCACCCTTGGTATGAGGCACAGAAAATTGGATGGTAACAACACCTCCAACCTCCAGCCCGAAGTCAAAATAGATGCCTGATCGAGCATTGGTCAAAGGGGTAGTGTTTGTATCATAGTGGTCTCCGGAATCTAGATCATAGGCAGCTTTGGGGGTGACAGTCCGTGTTGGCGGTGAGAATATGTTTGACTCCCACTCGCCACGGAAGGCTGCGGTCTGAGGGCCCGTGCAATTCGTATCTCTCCAGCAGTCATGAGAAAAAACGCCCTGTATGAGGCCGAGAAGCCAAACCGCAAGGGTGAAAAGAAAGTGAGGAGAATGACACAACATAACGGAAAGACAGCACAGCACTACTGCGCTCAGTATTGCAACGCCAGGAAAAGAACCCCATCGTGAAAGAGAACGAGAGCGCATGGGATTTATATCCACACGTACTTCGCCGGAACTCTCCTTTGCTCGGGGCATCGTTAAAGGCGCAAAACTATATGATTGGTGAGAAGTTGCAAGCCACGCATGGTGTAAACATCGCACAGGTACTGTACCTGTATGTAGCTACTATTGCTCGTCCCATCATCCCGCCGAGGCCAGCGTAGGTACATAGCATGTAACCACCCCACCTAAGTCAGACCTAGGCCTAGCTAGGGTCGCTTGAGCGGCACAGCGACTCGAATGACAACATCGTGGTGAAAAACAAAGCAACATAAAAGTTGGACAAGCATTGTAAGGGATCACTAGTCGATGCTTGCAAGCATTCTCGGTTCAAATTGGCCAGTCTCGTGAGCCTCTTGGGTCTGGGGTATGCGGGGGTGCTTTGTTCGGTAGGCTCGAGTGGGAATAGGTATTCAGGATCCCGACGAATCCGCCCGTCCCCCAGGTCCACTTGTCCCCGGCATTTCAATCTGGGGCCGAGCTATATTTCCGAATGTGTCGTCACATGTAGAAGTATTGATGTTATAGCCTTATATAATCCACTTGTTAAAAGTCAATAGGGAATAGACTTGATAATAAGACTAAACTCCAAATTAATCAGCAAACTATTACTTAAACGTAGAGGGAAAGGGCCTCATTGTATGTCAGATTAGGTTTAGATATATCCACGCTGTCGGGTTTTGGTTACTTTTGGTTACTTTGGTAGGATCTTATCATGGATTTGGATCTGGCCGAATACTAATTTCTTTTTTAGTGACACCTGCCCGTGCGTCGTTAGCGGCCTGGCGTAGACAGACATCTAGATAAAAGAAGCCTTCTGGTGGCATGACGAGTGATTGCGTGTTGGCGAAGTGTAAAAGAAGGCATTCCTTTAAATGTCGCAGGGGAATCCAGGTCGTAGCTAATTCAGTGGACGAACTCTATCGCCTAGCCGAATTTAATACCCCGAACTAGTGATGCATCTGTGAAGCCACAGTACATGTACGGTCAGTAGGGTCGACGGTACTTAACACAGCTTTGGTGTATTTTAGTTTGTGGTACATCTCGAAATGCCATGCGCATGCCACGTTGCTGTCGACACTCGAGAACCAACTGAAGTTGAACTCGTATTTGAGCTTGACCTCTCGAGGACGAATCTGTACCTGAAATATCCACCCAGATAAGTAGTATGGTTGAACCAGATGCGAGGAAAACCATGCACATGGTAGAAAGTAGTGCTACATAGATACGTTGATGAGCCCTGAAGATGTTCGTGTTATTGTCTCGGATAGGGTCCGCAAGACATAATCGTCGTGGCTGAAATAAGGGCGTTCGATAGAGGATCGAGCACCAAGGACACTGTAAGTCAGCACATTAAGAGGTACAGAAGAAAGGTCTGGACCCAGCTTATTTAATTAGTTTATTGACCAGTCCCAGTCCCATCTTGCTCCATGGCTTTTTTTTCCTCTGAAAATGCCGGTGTGCATTTTACACATTTAGGTATAAATAGTGTTGCTGGCGCTGAAATATTTTTAACATGAGGGCTTCCGACGTTGAACATCAGCAATTCCCATATGGGGATGCCCGTGTTAAATCGACGCGATCGTCTATTCCAAACAACGGCCCAATAGAGGGCTTATGAGAGCCCATTTCTAAGCGCAGTAGGTTGAACGAATGTTTGCGAACATCATCTGTTCATTTAATCTATATGAAATAGTGGACAAACATGACGTGAGTATTTTTGGTATCTCATGTCCGAACGTCCAGAAAGCAATGTGAGTCTCGAGAAGACGATGCTGCGCCGAACACCGATCCTGGAAGCACTAAGCCATTGGATGAAATTAGGTACTCTTCATAATAGTAATGCTCTGTATAAGTATAATCTTGTCGATGAACAGATATCTTCGTGTTATCCCTTACGATAAAAAATCGCAGAATCAAATAATCGTTAGGTTATCAAGTTACTACGGTTAGGTGAGATAGGTGTCGCAATTACTTATTAGAATGCGCTAATGGCTAAAGAAATGCATTGCTAATCATTTAGTTTAGTGCTCCACTAAGCTCGTAGCAGTATAAGAATGGTGGGACACGGCAGCTAGGAGGCATTGTATCCCCGAATAGCGAATAGCGATCAAATAAACATGGGGCTAATCGGTCGGTCGGTCCATCGCCCAGGTGGATTCTTCAGTGGAATTTGACCCCCTTTGATTCCCTATTCCGGGCAGTCACACGTGACACAATTCAGGGGGTTTTTACCTAGCAGCCCTGGTAGTACCTTCTGTAAATAATCCGATCGAAGAAAAAAAAGAGTACCTAAATAGAGTGGACATATACATCTGATGGCGCTAATGCAACGTTCTAACCTGTACGGAATAAGAGCCCTGGAGGGGACCAGACCACACCCATACCATACCTAACCTAGCTAAACCTGCTAACCTTGGAACCTAGACCTAGATGACCCGGAGGAGAGAAGTGAGAGAGACAAGGAAAAGAAGTAGAATTGGCGCCCTTTCCCATTTGATTGAACCATTTTGAACCACTTGAACATCGATGGGATGAATTCCAATCACTAACAGGATTTAATTAGTTAGTCAGTCAGTTGATTAGTTAGTTAGAACTACCGATACGACTACAACTGTTACTACTTTACTTTTACTACTTTCTCTTTTTCGTTTTCCTCATCTTCTCGTTTTTTTTTTCTTTCTTTATTAAGGAAGAAGGGAGGGAAAGGAAGAAGACGAATTAAGAATAAGAAGGAGGAAGAAGAATAACAGAAGAAAGTTAATCCAGAACCGAATAAGAGGGGGAAAAAAAAAGAGAGATGATCGAAAAGAGAACGAAGGCGACAAAGTGACGAGACCATGATTTCGAACCAAGCACCGCTAACTTCGCAGTCTACCTAATAAACAACCCTTTCTTACCCATCCTCACCCATCCTCGGAGCCCAACAACTCTATACTTGCAACTTTCGGCCGTCCACCCCTTATTTTACCTTCTTACCTCCAAACTCCTCTCTGCTCGTTTATATACATTGCATTGTACATAATACTTTTGTTCCAATCCTTCGCTGAATCACCCAAAGAAGTTCATCGCAACTACGGCGATCTTGTGACCCCGACGCGACCCCCCCCGGCGAATCTGAGTCTGAATCTACCCCCTCGAATCGACCGAACTCGTCGAATTCAGCACTAATACCAAACGTCCGACCGTTGCCGTTTACAATCTTCTGCTTCGCCTTAATCCTCGAGTCCTCGGCCTGATTTTCTGTCGGAACCCCATCCCGTCCCCTTGTATGCATCCCGGAGAGTTATCTGTTGGATTTCGGACATCAACGGCGACGGTGGAAACCAACCCGACATTGTCATCCTCATGATAGTGCCGCGACCCGGTCCAGACTCTGCTTCGTGCAACCCGACAATCTCGTAAAGGGGTATCCTGGAGGTTTAGGGACCTCGCGTGAGGTCGCTGCGAACACCCTCGATGATGGTACGTCATTCCGCCTCGTATCCATGGTCGCATGTCTTGGTCCTACTATTATCGTAATATCGTTCAAAAAGGCTATCTCTACCCTGGCATATCAATAGGCTATTTATTCACGATATTCCCTACATGTTACTAATATCATATGCGACTAACCATTTCCGAAATATTTAGACCTCTCATCGGCCTCGCGATGTCGGTGGAAGCTTTGCGAGTCGGCGTGGCCATACTAATCAACTCTCCATATCCGATCCGACCCATCACATAACCGAAACCATCGGCACGTTATACGGCGACGACGACGACGATCAAAACGACTCGCGACCTTTGAGCTTTATCGCAGCCCCGCAAGGGGGTGAACAAATAGCTCAGCATGGCGGATCTCAATCGTCCTCGGAAAAGAATCGACTGCCGCTCATTCGAACAACCTCGGACAAGACAGGCTTATTAGGTTCATCAGCTGCCACGACGAACGGAAACTCGGTGCAGAAAGCTCAGACGGTTCCCGGTCGAATGCCAAGCCAGAGAAGTACGACGTCGAGAAGTAACGAGTCCGGTCCGAAGTCACCCATCTCCCCCATGTCGCCTTCGCTCCGCGATATGCGCGAAGACGCTCAACAATATCCGATAACCAACATAGACAATCCGGGTGATATTGCTCAAGAGCTTAGCAATCTACAGGCGCTACGGCGCATGTCTATGGATGTCTCGAACAATAGCGATCCCGATCTGCTTCCCTTCCAAGGCATGTCGCTTATGGCGATGCCATCGATAGCACCAAAAGGAGACGACGAAGCCGATCCTTCGAGATTGCTATGGGTTCCAGCTGGTGTTCATCCAGAATTGGCTCCCACTGAGTTCAAGAATTTCGTTGAGAAAAGGGTGCAGTCGATGAAGCGGAGATCCTCCGAATCTACTCTATCTGTAGATGGCTTAGAAAGGAGCGACTCGGGCGGACTACGGAGGAAAAAGTCCATGCTTTCTAGACAAATAGACAACGCAGGTGGCCATGCTGCGGAAGGATATATGGATGGCGCTGAGAGGTTGGAGAGGAAAAAATCCCAAAGGCAGCCAGGGGAAGGTCCGCCAGAACTAAGTATCGACGAACTCATGAAGGATCCATCGAAAGTTGTTCAGAAGCTTACTCTCGAATCACAACGTCAAGAAGGAGGTGGCGAAATACAGAATGCGGAGGATATGCCTATACTCCCTGTTGCGCCAGGCATGGGTTTGCGTCGATCAACTCGCACCACGTATCGAAAAGGCGGTAGCTTGAAGAATCGACAAGGCTCACTTAGATCTGATGATCGGCTCCCTTTCTCAAAGCGCATAGCGGCAAGAAAGGCCGAAGAAGGATCAAGTGCATTGCCTAGTAACGAGTCGAACATTGATGCACCGCCCGGGCATGGTTTGACGCGGGTACAGTCAGAACCGATTTCTGAAAACTTTTCTCGGCCAAATAGACCCGTACGGCGGCAGCAACCTTTCTCTAAAGAATCTGCACTTGACACATACGAAGAGCACGACTCTCAAGAGTCAGGCCAAGCTGCTCCGACCAGACCACAAGGACCGACACGCTCACCATCAGCTGATGCTATCAAGACATCTACTTCTACTCCGCAGATTATAGAGACGCCTGCAATCGAAGAGGAACGCCCCGCGTTACAGAACGCGGAAAACAGCCGGCCCTTTCCCGAACGATCATCTTCACAAAGGGGTGCCGCTCAAGCTGCGCCACAACCTCTGGCCCCAGCCGAACCTCCCGCACGTTCAAGCAAAAGGCCAAACTATGGACAACCACTCCAAAGCTCCGCGCAGCCACAAGCTGCAGGTCGGGCTTCACAGCCGAATCGGTCCTCAAGTACTTCCAATCGAACCCTTAATGATATGTCGCAGACGCCTTCGCCTTTCCCTGGCAGTAGTGCTACTAGCACTGAATCTTTGACCTTCATTCCCACGTTTACGCAATCCGAGGAAAGGAAGCCAGAGAAGAAAGGCAAGAAAGATAAGAGCGAAGGCGATGGCGAAAAATCCAAAGCCACTTGGAAGTGGTTCAAGAGCGAGGACAAGGAGAAGAAAAAGAAGGATGACGAGAATAGGAAGTCCAAAACCAAGGCTTTGGTTGAAAAGGCCCACGATAATGTTCGGCTCGATGTTCTCCAAACCTCTATCGATACAGCGATCCATAAGGGACGAGAGAGTCTGTTACTAGACCGTGACACTGTCGACAGTAAGCTAGAAGAAGAACGGAGAAAGGAGAGTAGTCGAAAGTCCGGGGAGCACAAGAAAGAAAAAGACGGGTTGTTTGCCTCATTTTTTGGAAGCAGCAAGAGAAAAAGCGAGAGGGAGTCGGGCAGTAAGAAACATCAGGCCCAAAGATCATTATCACCAGAACCGGCTCCGTATCGACCTCAACGACCCGATGTTGACTATCACTGGACCAGATTCCCCATCCTCGAAGAACGAGCTATCTACCGAATGGCACATATTAAGCTCGCCAATCCTCGTCGTGCCTTGTATAGTCAGGTCTTACTCAGCAACTTCATGTATTCGTATCTCGCAAAAGTTCAAGCAATGCATCCTCAGATACAAGTTCCCCAATCGCCTCAACAGAAGAGATTACAAGAGGAAGAAAGGCGACGACGTGAGCAAGAACAACAATATATGGAGCAACAGCAAGCTCAGGACAGCATTGATCGTTATAACTTCGAATATCACCGGGTAAGTCTACATGATCAAACTTCGCGGAATACAGGTTTTAATGCTAATATTAGTCCCAGTCAACAAACCAATACGGAGATCCTAGCATGCAACATGAGGCTGGGGATTATCCAGAGGCAGCTGAGATTTATGACTACGACCACGGCAAAGACAACACGAACCGCGATGGCGACTATCAGGACACGGATAGTTACGAAAATCAAGATGCAGACAAGGATTATTATTCCACTTATGTGCAGTATACTAATGAAACTGCGCGTCGCCGGCAGCCAGAGGAAGAGGAAGAAATGTGGTGATAATCCTAACTATAAGAAGAAATTA
Organism: Hypoxylon trugodes; assembly: GCF_022578975.1. Lineage (NCBI taxonomy): Eukaryota > Fungi > Ascomycota > Sordariomycetes > Xylariales > Hypoxylaceae > Hypoxylon > Hypoxylon trugodes. The sequence continues at coordinate 928,190 of NW_026250021.1, forward strand.
GCAAGCTCATTTACTGGATCATCACATTCAGTGCATATTCTTGGAGTTTGGGGAGGGCGGAAACCAGTTGCAGCTTACGAACGTGTCGTGCAGGGCAGATCATCAGGAGCCCGACGAACAAATACATCAACCCCTTTTTCCCATCTACATAATCAAACGTTCCCCTTTGTTGGACGGGTAGCGACAGCATGGTGCTAAGGGTGGATATTTTTGGATGGCATTTGCAGCAGGGAGGACAACTTTTGGACCCTTTTTTTCTGGCCCTTTTCCCACTCCCGCCCTCTTTTTTGGAGTTTGGCGACTACGCACGCATCCCTCCTCTTTCACAAGAGCGAGGCGAATAACAACCTTTTTCTGGCAGGGAAAATTCGAAGGTCGGGGATGGAGATGGGAACTTGGGTGTGGGGAGGTAGGAGAATATATCGAAAAATAGCATCGCTCATGATGACTATTAGGAAGCGTACCGAGGGAGTCTCGCGTTGTGTTGATGGGCAAACATAGAGACCCTTGGATCATAATAAGAATTAAATCAGCCCGCGGGCGTAAATACGTAGTCGTTTATGTCTGTGATTTGATGCTGATTTATTTTACCATCTAGACTCCGGTTACGAACTAGGTACGATCTAATCTAGCTGTCTTCCCGAACCGGTCCCCTTGCGGTTATATATAGAAGAGGTTATCATAAATCATAAATCACAAACCACAAAATTGCGCGGGTCATTCTGCGTATGAGCAATTCGCTACAACATCATATTACATCAGCAGTGGTATCAATTCTCCCACCAATCACGGACACAACAAGGCTTAATATCATCCTAAGAAAATATCGTTTGATTCTTGTCACATATCTACGTGTACCACTATGTCTAACTGTAGCGAAGTTATAAACGGTTCTCTTCAACGTCTAATGAAGGATGTACTGTCGTTGTCTTACTCGTGTCACCGAAGTAGGTAGGACGAATTTGACTTTCTGAGCCGTCAATAATTGCCATATCACTTCATGTTGTCTTATTCTGAGGAAGTTTGCCAATCTTCACAATGCAAAGTGGCCTTGACATACTGGAGTAATGTTCTCATGTAGTCAATTATAACATTGTTGGATTTCTATCTCATATCTTGAATACTTGTCAGTTAATTCTAGGTGCAATATAGAAGCTTTTGTCAATCTTTGATATCAGAGACCAAACTTGGCGATATCTATAATATTATACATCACAATAGTATAAATGATGGAAGTCGAGATAGGTACCTAGGCATGTTTCAGAGTGATTAGAATAAGGCTGAGATGGTCTGAACCTTAGGGGGAACTAAGGCGGGACGAGGGTTTAGGGGTTAAATTTCGATTACCTAATACACATGTGCAAACAGTTAAAACATGTATACTGTGCACCTTCCCCAACTAAGTATACAATATCGAAAGGTACGACAGATCGGATTTGGGATACTACAACTGAGCTTCTGTTTGCACAGTATATACGTGTAAATAGGTGGGTCTGCAGGTGCGATTCTGTTGATTTAAGACAGTAGATAGATACGGGTAACCTCGACCTTATTCCCCTTGTCAAATATAAGTGGAAGTAGGTACCGTCTACCTAAGATCGATAAAGTGGACCCTAAGCTGATAATTTCATCCAATCAGAAACGATAAAAAGCTTAGGGATTGTCGCGAGTTCCCTATCCCTCGTCCGAAACTTTTTGAACAACCCCCAAACTTTCCTTCACTGCCTGTCGCCGCTGAAAAATACAAAGTTATCGACCTCACCTCATTCGCCTTCGTCGCCGAATAATTTCATATCTTCTTGACAGCAGACGGCCGTCCACCCCGTACGCACTCTCTCTTCGTCGCACCAACATTCCTCCTCGATACATTGTCCTTTATTGATACCCGGTCGTGCCTATTGATCATTGAACAAACATATTATTTCCTTCATCGGGTCGAGCCAGCTGGCCAACGCAAACCCTTCATACACAAGCACGTCGCGACCAATATTTTTTTTCCTCTTCCTTTTTTTTTCTTCCTTATTTCTTCACCACCCACGACCTCTCGGTGCGACTATCATATCTAACGGCGTTCAACACCCACAGACCATTACGGTACCTCATAGAACCTCGTCGGTTTTATATCTGGAGATTGGTTGTCGATGGCTGTAAGTCTACCTTCTCGTTGTTCCCCGTTCTTGTCATGCGCGCGCGTCCAAATACCTACCTTCAAGGAAAGAAGAGCTCTCTTCCTCGAGGCCACTTTCTCTCTCGCGCTTCCACCTGGTTATTTTCCTTCTTGACATTGTCAAATCAACACATCATTGCCATCGACACAAATTACCCAAGTAGCTTTTCATTATGGACCATCTTCATCACAATACCCAACTCCAGCCCTATCCACCCTCCCAGATCCCAGATGTAGTAGATGTCGATGCAGGAGCACCTGCAGCCATGATACCTCATTTGCCACAATACCAGCTGTCGCAGTCGCCTCTACCACTGCGGCTCCCACCGAATAACATTCTTCCACACCCAAGCCCTCTGCACGATTTTCATCACTATCATCATCTGGCCAGCCCACATTTTGTAGCAGAGCCCTCTGCACAACTCGCTGCTGGAATTCCGCCTCGCGTTAGACCCTCTGATCACCACTTTGAATTCTACGAGTACTCCGATAGATATCAACAGCAGCATCGTTCTACCGATAGCCCGCCTGCTCATTTCGTACCTGATTATGACAGTCGCTATTCCCCGCGACTTATAACCCGTGGCAGCCCAAAACTCATTGGAATCCAAATTCAAGAGCTGACACCAATCCTTCCGCAGCAACGATCTTTTGACAACCGAGGCTATATGCCCAACGGCGCTCCCAGTGGCCAACCCGCTCCGGGCGCAGTTCCGCTACTACCTAATCAAGGCCGCGTCGTCCAATCCGGTCCGATTCGAGTTCTCTGCATAGCCGACGTGCGAGGTAGGTCATATTGTCAAATCACGAGACAAAAATAATGGGATGTAAGGCGGGACTGACAATTGTACGACAGGAAACCTACGATCGCTCAACGAACTTGCGAGAACGGCACGAGCGGACCATATCATTCACACTGGAGATTTCGGTTTCTATGATGACACATCCTTAGAACGCATTGCGGAAAAGTAAGATACAGCATATTGTTGTCCCCGTTCTTGGTAGGTTAACGGCGACTAATTACGTTATTAAACAGGACCTTGAAGCACGTCGCTCAGTACTCGCCGTTGATATCCGAGGAGGTCAAGAAGGCCATCAGCCAAGGTGGACCCGGTTCCGTCAAAGCGCGATTCTCACCTCAAGAACTACCGCTATCCGAGCTTCCGCTACTCATCTCTGGACAAGTTAAGCTCGATGTACCGGTTTACACTGTCTGGGGTGCTTGCGAGGATGTTCGCGTGCTCGAGAAATTCCGATCCGGCGAATACAAGGTCCCAAACCTCCATATTATCGACGAGGCTCGATCCATGTTGCTAGAGATTGGCGGTGTCAAGCTGCGACTTCTTGGTCTTGGTGGTGCTGTTGTCATGCACAAGCTATTTGATAATGGCGAGGGCAGAACCACGATCGCTGGTGGACAAGGTACAATGTGGACTACATTGTTACAAATGGGTGAATTGGTTGATACCGCAAACCGCGTTTACGATCCGACCGAAACCCGTATTTTCATCACACATGCCTCTCCCGCCCGTGAGGGCATTCTGAACCAGTTATCTGTCAGTCTAAAAGCGGATTTCTCCATCTCAGCAGGTCTACATTTCCGTTACGGCAGTTCCTACAACGAGTTCAGTGTGAATCCAACTTTGGATCACTACCGAGGTAAGCTCGCTGCTTCGAAGGCGTCATTTAACGACGTTTGGGAGACGGTCAAAGGCGAAGTCGAGCCAGCAATTCAGCAGAACGAGGCCCAGCAAAACCTCCTTCGAAATGCGCTAGAGCTCGTCGAGAAAATGCCTAGAACCGCGGCTGGTGGAAATCCTTTCGGTGGTCCAGTTGGTGGACCTGGCGCTCAAGGACAGGTTGATGAGAGTGCCTTCAAAAATATGTGGAATTTCAACCTTGCAGATGCTGCATTCGGTTGGTTAGTGTTGGAGATCCAAGACGGTCGCATCGGTACGGAAATGCGAGCTCAAGGATTTAACTTCTCACACCGTGGTGCTAAGCAACAAGCTGCCGTGCCCCAAGGAACGCCTTCGCCAGCCCCTGGCACTAGTGGCTTACCTTCGGCACCACCCACTGCTCCCGCAACTTCTACTGGTCCTCAGAGGAACCCCTCAGCTACGGCACAACCCCCGAAGCCAGCGGCTGCGACTCCATTACAACCTCCCAAACCCGCAACCCCCAAGCCGACCGCTTCATCACCGGCCCCTAGTGCGGTTGCCGGTAAAGAGAACGAGAAGCCTGCGGGTACCAACGGATCGGCTAATGGACCAGAAACTGTACCGTCCCCTGCACCTCGTGCTTCTGCTGACAGCATCATTGGACTGTTCGTCATGAACGTCCAAAGCGACGAGCAGACACGTGAGATATTCCCAGACGACCACAAGGCTAAGATCGTCAAGATCGAAAAGTGGGGAAATAACAGTAACAACAAGGTTGTTCACTTCCAAACCGTGGAAGACCGAGAAGTTGCCTACGCTAGCCTGTCTGACGATTTCAAAGTCAGACACTCAGAAGACCGATCAAGACCCCTAGTCAAGATCTTCCAACCTCGCGAGTCCAAGCAGGCCTTCGGGGGCAGAGGAGCCGGAACTTGGGGCAGTGGGCGAGGCCGAGACAATGCTAGTGGATACCGTAGCGCCGGTGACCGTGGTACTCTGAGCGGCGGTGAGAGTGGTCCCGAGACCAGCCGCCAACGTGGTGGTCGAGGTGGCGCACGAGGAGGCCGAGGTGAGCGTGGTGGTCGAGGCGGTCGAGGCGGCCGCGGAGGTGCAGGCAAGGGCGAAGGTGGTAGTGCTTCACCTGCTCCTACAGGTGATTCTTAAACTGGTCGCCGAAAATACGCTTCTACCTGTTACCATATTTTATTAATGATCTCGCGCAACTCCGCGCGACCTTTTACTTGTATTCTGGCACCTTTCCACAAAAAGAACTTTTCTGTCGTCAAACAGGTGGAGTTTAGAGAGTCTGCCGGCCTGCGAAGGAAGTTTCTTTTTGTTAAGGGGAAAAGGAAATACCAGTTGCCTTCATGTCATAGCTGGGAGAAGAAAGGGGGGGAAAGGACCGAAAAATGCAGGTTTTGTCTCCGCAAAACGGCCTACAGAGGGTTTGTTTTTTTTTCTCTTCTCGGTGGCCTGCGGATGAGGAGGGCTAAGGGTTGTCTTTTCGTGCGGATTGCAGGCCTCAAAACGGTTCGGTGTTTTTCTTGTACCATTCTGAGACTCCCTGGACCGGACGGGATCGGATCATTGAGATAGGTTCTTGCTAATACACCCGGAATAATCTGATTTTCGCTGTTTTAAATGTGCTAATGTTGTGATTATGATTGATCACTAACGATTGAATATATGATAAGGGTAGACCATGTAGACGGAATGGAGCTTTAACTGATATTCTCGTATATAAATAAGTTCGCCCATTTGTATGAGTTCAAGTCTGTCTCAAATCTTTATACAGTTATTAATACTAGAAGCATCAAGAATGCCTAGATAAGTTTTAAGGGGTAAGTATTATGAAATATTGCACCCGCCAGCTTAGTAAAAAAAAGTCATAACTATTATTACTCATAAGATGATTCTGAGGGGGGTGGGTACGAATTTCGTGAGTTCTTTATTATTATAGTTGCAAGTATGACTCCCTAGGTACATAACTTGCCTTATTTTCTCGACATCCTCCGTGTCGTTGAGAGTTGACTAGTCCCCTGTCTATGGGCCGTTACAAGTGATATACAGATCTCCCTCCCATCAACAACCGCCCTCATTCCTCAGCTAGTATTATAAAGGTTTCATACCTTTATGTATAGCCGCCACACCACCCGTCAAATCCTCCCATCCTTTTCCGCCAACCACGAACCCGGCGTCTTCAACCATGTCGCGGAATTCCTCTTGCGACGGGAAGCGCTCGATGCTTTCTACTAAGTACTGGTATGAGTCGCGATCGCCGGCGACCAACTGGCCGATTAAGGGGATGGCGGAGAAACTCCAGCGTTTGTATATAGCGTCGAAAAATGGGATGGACGGGTTTACTTTGCTGAATTCTAGACACGCGAATACACCGCCGGGTTTTAGGACGCGGTGCGCTTCGCGCAGGGCCGCGGGGATGTTGCTGAAATTGCGGATGCCGAAGGCTACGGTGTATAGATCTAGGGAATTGGAGGGCACGGCGGTGGGGGAAAAGGATGTTGCGTCGGCTTCGAGGTAGGAGAGGGATGCTTGTTGCGAGGCGGGGAGGGTGAGGGAACGTTGTTTGCCTACAGCGAGCATGGAGGCGTTTATGTCGGAGATTGTTACGTGCACGGAGGGGTTGTTGTTGAGGATGTGGGCGTGGTGTAGCATGCGGAAGGCTATGTCGCCGGTGCCGCCGGCTACGTCGAGGATGTGTTGGGGTTTTGGGGGGGTGGTGGAGGAGAGGCCGGGGTTGAGGGAGGATACGAAGTGGTCTCTGTTTTCACAGGTTAGTTTAGGTATGGTATGGTATGGTATAACGTAAGGCAGGCGGGAACGTACTTCCAGATCCGGTGCCAGCCAAAGGACATCAAGTCGTTCATGCGATCGTATGATTCGGCGACGCTGTGGAAGACGCCGGCTACTCGTTCGGTCTTTTCGGTTTCTGAGAGGCCATCTTGGAAGCCGAAATGTGTTGTTCTGCTACTCCTAGCATCGTTTTCGCTAGGGGACTGTGTCGTAGAGGTAGATGTCGTGGGTGAGGAGAGTTCGGGTCGGAGGTTGCGGGTTGTCGTGCTGAGCTGTCTTATACACCGGGAACTAGAGGAAAGGGAGCATGGGGTTCGTGATATTCGTGTAGCTCCACGCAAAACTAAAGGACGGGCGGCCATGGTCTCACACAATATCGGGCCGTTCCCGGGTGAGGTCCTATAAAGTCGGGAGAGAAGATAGGATGTTAGCAAACCGAACCGGACCGCCGAAAAAAAAGACGAAGCTACGGATAGAAATTGCGCTGATCCGATGCAAGGGTATGGGTCGATCGGTGCTATGTGGGGTGAATTCGGGGGTGGCTGTTAGGAGTCCGTATAGAGGCACCAGCCACAATTGGTGTAGATTTGGAGAAGATCTGAGGCTTGAGCGCCAAGACATTTAAGCTTGGGATATTTAATTTGGGGTAGCGCCTAAGAAACTCCGTCCTTAAATATTCGGTAGAAAGAAGACTCGTCCGGCTCACCTTATTAAACATTCGCAACTGTCGACGCGGGCGCCTCCTGAGGAGCCGAGGGGGTTTGGTCTTTTTGCTCTATGGGAGTTTGTACGGGGTCTTGCTTAGGAGGTTGTGTGGAAGTCTTCACGGAAGCTTTCTTGGGGGCTTTCTTGGGGGCTTTCTTGCGAGTTTTCGCGGGAGTTTTCGCGGGTGGGTTTGTGGTTGGATTTGTAGGAGGCTTCGTGGGAGGTTTCGGGGGAGTTTCCACGGTAATCTGTATAGGAGTTACGACGGAAGCTAGCACGGGTGCTTCCTGCAGATTGCTCATAGACGATTGCTGGTTACTGCTACGAGACGCCTGTTTAGAGCGGTACATAAGCTCCGCGAAAAACTCCTTGAATGTGACGCCGCGCCAGGTCAGAACGACGATGCCTAGGACTAGGAAGACAACTACGACGCCAATTACTGCGTTTTCGCCGGTGCTTGGCATTTTTCGTGATAGTAATTGACAATTGACGACGGCTTGCTATTTAGCGTGGTTTCTTGGTGGTACAGATGATGCTTTGGTGGCTTGCGGGTGAGTTGAGAATCGCGATGGTTTAATTTACTCCAATTGCAGAACCGGCCAGGATGAACTTTTATTTGGAAAATAAAGGAACCCGAGGTTTGCATGCCTGCAGCACAGGCTGACTTAATACATAGAGATAGGTTGGTTTGTTTATTTCAGTGTTGAGGTTACCCGGGTGCTCACATTTGGTCATTGCATGCAAGCCGCAGTTGCTATGGCGGTACAGTAGGTAATTCCAAAACCCCTCTTTGAAGATACGATGGAGGCCTACTTATTCTATGATTTACTAGAGAAATTTGGCATCTATCACTATCATAAAGCGTGAACCAAGCCGTCTTTACGTTTTGCACTGACCATCTAGGTATCTAGTGGAGAGATATATTATGTGAGGTTGCCTACATAGGTACATTGTTACCTATCATTCTGAAGTTTCCGAGAGAGATGATAAACATTCAATGATATCTTCAACACTCCCTCCTATCATGTGGCAAGTGTAAGTAAACCTAGAAATGAGCATGTATTTTTATTGTTCGTAGCTCTCTAGGTAATAATAGGGGCTTGAAATTGTTATACCCCGGCTTATATAATAAAGCCAAGCTAAAAGCTGGGTAAAAGCTGGGGTATCGGTCTAGGCCCCTTCGCTTTACGCCGGCTTAAGTGACGTCGTTAACCTCGGAATTCCGTCTAACACCTAGAATGTCAGACGGACAATCAATCCTCAAAATTGTCCTTTGCTACAAAGTCTTGCTTTCTTTGCCATTTATATAATTCAATTGGGGTTTTCACCGATGATTAATCCATAATAAACCATGAACTAGGCACAATGAAGGCGCGAACAGTATCGAGAGCCTTTCTACGAAGAGCCGTAGGCTCTACACCCCTCGCCTCTCGTACTCCTAATTTCCAGTACTCAGCTATTCGGTCAGCTAGTAGCGTATCGCAACGCCTCGGTTCAAGCCATGTTTCTTTCCCCGGAGCGGTGAATAGCGCTTTCACGAGCGACCTCAAATTCGTAATACCTTCCGATTACCCTACTTTACCGACATATCGGGTGGTAGATCAAGATGGCAATATTGTCGACCGGGCATTCAAGCCCGACCTTAGCGATGAGGAAGTCATAAAATTGTATAAAACTATGTTGACTATTTCGATAATGGACCCTGTTATGTTCGATGCCCAGCGACAAGGCCGGATAAGTTTTTACATGGTTTCAGCGGGCGAAGAGGCCATCAGTGTTGGATCCTCTTCCGCACTGGACCGAGAAGATGTGGTGTTTTGCCAATACCGCGAACAAGGAATATTTGCGCAACGCGGCTTTACTTTGAAGGACTTCATGGACCAGCTTTTTGCGAACAAACATGATTTAGGAAAAGGTAGAAATATGCCCGTTCACTACGGTAGCAAGGAGTGCAATATCGTACGTTCTGTGTCCAATTGCAATTTACTTAATTAATTACTAACTTTCTTCGTGTAGCATGCGATTTCTTCACCTCTAGCGACGCAAATACCACAAGCATCAGGCGCGGCATACGCCCTTAAAATGCAACGTATTAACGATCCGTCTTTAAAACCTCGGGTGGTCGCAGTGTACTTTGGTGAGGGAGCTGCAAGCGAAGGTGACTTTCACGCTGCACTGAACATTGCCGCAACGCGATCTTGTCCCGTCATCTTCTTCTGTCGAAACAACGGATACTCAATCTCAACGCCTACTCTTGAACAATATCGGGGTGATGGCATTGCAAGTCGAGGTATTGGGTACGGAATTGACACCGTGAGGGTAGATGGAAATGATATCTGGGCGGTTAGAGAAGTCACTAAGAGAGCAAGGGAGATGGCCCTTGAAGACGGTGGCAAGCCTGTATTAATCGAGGCAATGAGCTATCGCGTCAGTCATCATAGTACATCCGACGATTCTTTCGCATACCGAGCCAGAGTGGAAGTCGAGGACTGGAAACGTCGGGACAACCCTATTGCCAGATTACGAAAATACATGGAATCGAAGGGAATTTGGGATGAGTCCAAAGAGAAAGAAGCTCGCGAGAGTACTAGACGGGATGTTTTGAAGGCGTTTTCCGAGGCAGAACGGGAAAAGAAACCACCCATTAGAACAATGTTTGAGGATATCTATGAGGAATTGACACCCGACTTAAAGGCCCAGATGGAACAACTGAACAAGCATCTAGAGAATTACCCTAATGAGTATGATCTGGGCGAGTATGAGGGAGGTATTGATAGTTTAAAGTCATAGATAGTTTTGGTATACCGAATTCGAACATCCGAGTTTAGTCGAGTCATCTTTTTGACACCCAGATGGGGTTAATTAGCTAAATCAATACACCGGTATTACAGAATACCCACACTACATACCTGGCTAGTTGTCTTCTATGTGACGATGAATTATAAGATGTCTCCTTTCTGTTAGTTGTGATTGGTGGCTGCTGAGAGATAACCAACGCTTGTCAGCCACGTCGGACAAAGATATGGAGAACTTGGCAAATTTTTTTACAGGAGGTTCGATATGACATCGTCCTATCAGAGTGAATTAAAGAAAATGCAAAATCCGCCCTTATGCTACTTGATATTATTAAATTTCCGCGAAAAGGGGAGTTGTAATAAAATTGAATGTGTAGGAGATCATGGATAGGAGGAGGGTATTAGATGTGTACTTAATATTGAAAGGAGGGATAAATGATGTCATAGTTTATATACTATTGCTTTACATTGATAGGTACCATGTATCGATACGAGCAAGAACTGGGCGTATAATGAAATAAAATATGCGTGTTGTACTGATTTAGAGCCGCAAGAGTTGATTTGTGACAACGACGATATACCCAAGATGGTTTAGCGGGTGAATTTGAGTTGATTAACGTTATCGTCTAGCGGGATTTACTGGATAGCTTTCTTAGCGTCACCCCTACCCCTACTCATAAAGTTGACCCCCCCTTTTAGCGTCATATGGAATACAGAGTCAATGTATGTGAATGGTCGCGCTTTTCTGTTACACTACCGGAGGAGCAACTACTATAGACACACCCCCTGCCCGCACGAACTGCTTGCTACATGTACTATATGTACAGGGTGACAGGGTATGAATAACCCACCTTACCTCGCTCTAACTATTATTCAATGTACATAGCCCAACCATACAAGCCGCCCGCCGACGCACCTCTCTCGAATGAACCTCCTCCGACATAACCTCCAACTACATCTTGAAGCTTCGAAACAACGGCGACAACGTATCGTATAGGTTCCATCAACTGCTTTATTTGGTATGTGATGACGTGAATTACCGCTTTTGTATCCTTCGAATCGATTCGATTTAATACGGATTTCGAACTACCAATCGATTCTGACGACATCCTGACAGTCAGACCTTGTAGCACAAATTCAATAAAATAAAAAAAAAAAAGAAAGGGCGGAGAGAGAGGAAAGCCACGAACGATCATCGAGCGACCGACCGAACAAGCCATCTCGAATCTCGTAGTAAAGATAATCTATCGCCGCCGTGCCCCATGGCGTAATCCATGGCAGACCGAAAACCCTCTGCTGCGAACCCGCGCTCTCGATCGGCAGTCGATAACGATCCTCAGGCGCGACTTCCTTCTATTTCAGACCTACACCCAAACTTGAACTTGCGATCCGCCGCTCCTGCCTCTTCGCCGTCCTCAACCTTATCTTTGACCCCAAGGTACGAATAAGTCCAAACACGTTCTTGCACGTACACTATTTAAATACTTTGGTACAACCCGAGGGGGCACCACTTTATATTTTTTTAATCCATATCAAACTTCTCATTTCTAAACTCCTTCCACCAACCCTGATGATACACTATCTTCCCATATGAATCCATCATTGCCCTTTACACCTCCACTCTAGCACGTTTTCCCTTATACTCCCCCCACGACCGCCACCAATTGTCTTCCATCCTTCGTATTGGCCAGTGCCTTCTGGTTGGTCATGAACAATCGGTGGAGGGGTACGAGCTTCAGTTGAGGATTCGTAGTTGATACCTTGATTCGCCGAAATACCTATCATCCTCTTTGTTGTTGCCTGAGTTACGACAGTCCTCCCTTCCACTGAACATTGCACGCCGGTCTACTTCACGTCACGAGGCAAATGGAATCAGTGGAATCAGTACAGCCTTAGGTGACGTCTATATACGTGTGTTGGATGTTGCCTATGGTTTGCCTTTAATTTTAAAGAGGATCATTGAATTTCATCCTCGTGACGAGAGCCCGTCCGTCCCACTATTGCACTGTCCAAGTTTTCCGAGGCAAGGCTTATCAAACCTCTCGCCGTCTATTGACATAATCAGTCTCGCACCCCACCACATTTTTCCTTCGAGTTACGCCGTGCTGCCAGGCTACTTCGCATGCAGTCGTGAATTTATAAAAAAAAATCAAGTACTCATGTCTCCCAGAGTCACACGTTCCTCCGCGCGCAACGCAGCGAGCCAAGCAGCGTCGCCGGGGGATATATCTTCTGGCCAAGCTCCGGCTGCTCAAGCGACCACACCCGCCGGAACTAATACAAACATCAACAACCAATCCTCTCATTCTTCGAGACCGACGATAACAAAAAAGAGAAAGCAAGCCTCGAGCGAGAATACCCCACCTAACCAACCTGCACAGAACGAGTCAACTCCATCAGCTCGTCGACCTAAACGACAGAAGGTCTCGGACTCAGCACCTGAAAATCCGCCCGCCCCTACTACTGCACCCACCACCTCCAGTTCGCGTAAGCGGAAAGGAAAGAACACAATTTCTATGTCTAGTCCTGCAGCGTACGTTTTCTAAACTTCAAATTCTAGTACCTCTTCAAATTATATTCAATGCTAATGTTTGCTCAGTGGTAGCTCTGACCCACCCCCACCTAACAGGATGCAGGACTCTACAGCTCCGGCTTCAGCCTCATCGAGCAGGAAGTCTAGCCGTAACAAGAAACCTAGCCAAACATCACAGGGTAAGAAATTTCTCATAGTGTTAACTCGATGCCTAGTTATGTGCTGATTTTTTCTATCCTTATCAATTAGAACAACCCACATCGGGCGCTTCTACCTCTACTAGGCGATCAAAGCGGACGGCTAGCAGTCATCCACCGCCAATGCCTCCTCCTGATCCAGACACAGCTATGACAGGTACCAGGGATCACGATAGCGAAACAGAAGCACTGCCACCTCCACCTCCACCTCCGCCCCCCCCTGCACACGAACCCGATGAAGACAGTGACGATAATGATGATGACGATGAAGAACCTCATCGCCATTACGATGACGATCCCTTCGGTGGATTTGGCGGGCCACCGGGATCGGGCTTGTCCAGTACTCTTAGAGCGCTGACTGGTATGATGTCGGGCATTTCTTCTAGGCTACGCGATATCCTTTCGCACCTTCGACAGAAAGAAGACCCGTCGGTACAGCTAGTAGCTCTACAAGAGCTAGCCGAGATTCTACTCGTCTCCAACGAGGATAATCTGTCGGGTCATTTCTCGCCCGATACATTCGTGAAGGAATTGGTAACACTGATGCAGCCTAATGAAATCACGGGCGAGGAAAATTCTGAAATTATGCTTCTCGCTTGTCGGTGTCTCGCAAACTTGATGGAGGCACTGCCGGCTAGTGCTGCTAACGTAGTCTATGGCGGCGCCGTTCCCATTCTGTGCCAGAAGCTCTTGGAAATTCAATATATTGATCTTGCGGAACAGGCCCTGAGTACCTTGGAAAAGATATCGGTCGAGTACCCTACGAGCATTGTTAGAGAAGGTGGCTTAACTGCCTGTCTAACCTATCTGGACTTCTTTCCTACCGGCACTCAACGGACTGCCGTGACAACCGCTGCAAACTGCTGCCGCAATATCCCAGAAGATTCGTTCAGTGTGATCACAGGAGTCATGCCAATTCTCCTCAACGTGCTGAACAGCAGCGACCAACGGGTTGTGGAGCAAGCCTCACTCTGCGTTACTCGTATAATCGAGAGCTTTAAGTACCAATCGTCCAAGCTAGAGCAGCTTGTCAGCGTAGACTTGCTTAAGGTCATTTTGAGACTTCTGGTGCCCGGTACCACAAATCTTATCAGCACCAATATCCATACTCAGTTCCTACGAGTATTGGCTATTACCGCTCGAGCAAGCCCAAATTTGTCTGCGGAACTCTTCAAGCTGAATGTGGTTGAAACTCTCTATCAGATTCTTACGGGCGTTTCTCCCCCTAGTGAGACGGAGGATGTTGCTTCGAAACTTGATAGTGTTGTAATCATGCAGGCATTGATCCATCGACCACGCGAGCAGATTATTGAGACCCTCAACGTTGTTTGCGAGTTACTCCCAGGCGCAAAGGGAAACGACGGTTCGACACCTCCAATTCCCGCCGATCTCGATCTTGCCGAGCCTATCGCTTCTTCGTCCCTTGGGTCGCGAAGGAAGTCATCTAACGAGAAAAGGCTGGAGTTACTCGACGGATGCAAGGACCAAGTGAGGAGATTTGCGTTGATCTTATTTCCTACCTTAACCGATGCATTTTCGAGTACCGTAAATCTGAGCGTCCGACAAAAGGTTCTCACGGCTCAGTTAAAGATGCTGTCAAACTTGGATAAGGACATACTCGTTGATGCATTAAAAGCTGTCCCATACGCTTCATTCCTGGCAGCTATATTATCCCAGCGAGACCATCCTTCGCTAGTGATGTCGGCCATTCAGATAACAGAACTGCTTCTAAACCGACTAGATGATATTTATCGCTACCAAATTTACCGCGAGGGTGTCGTCAGCGAACTAACCAAACTGGCGGCTGAGTATCAAGAACCCGAAACTAAGGCACCAGAGACATCTCGAGACCATAGCATGGTATCTGGAGATGAAGGGGACAGAGTTTCGATACATAATGGCTCCGACGACGAAGACGATGAGGAGCATGACGAAGATGAGGATGAAGATGAGGACGAAAACGACGAAGACGATCAAGAAAACGACCGTCATGATGACGATTTGTCTGGGTCGCCTGCTAGCTCTGATGGATCTACTATGTCCATCGATGGGCCGCCCCGACCTTTTATTGGCGACCTTCCGTCTATGAAGTCACGCATCGCCGAGGTTGCGAAGAAGTTCTTCGAGACCCACGAAACAGAAAAGCATAGTAAGGCTGTGAGAAAGAAGGCTAAGAAGATTCTTGATAACCTTGAAGCTCTCGCATCTGGAATCGAGGAATTCTATCTTCGTAGGACCGCTAGCGATCTATCGGCTAAGAATGGAACTGCTCTCTTCGAGAGCCTGGCATCCTACTTCGATACCGATCTCCTGGACAGCGTAACGAGTGCCGAGTTACTTGCTTCAGGACTCGTACGTGTCCTAGAAGACGTCTTCAGCAATCCTGACGATGCATTGGCCAACGACGCACGTGCTGCATTCCTGGAGGTTTTCATGGGTCGTTACGTTAACTCAAGGCCAAAGACTGCGACTGCGGATTCGCCTACAACACCATTCAGTGTCTTAATCCACAAACTTCAGGATCTGCTCAGTCGCTCGGAACATTTTGAAGTCATTACCGTTCATCATAGTACATTCGATGGTAACCGCAGCAGCGCAGCATCCATGCTTGCGAAGCAGATCAGGCTGAAATTGGTTGCTGATGAGGACTCCGATATTCCGCGATCTTTCCGCAGTATTAACGTCCATATCCACGCTATTGCAACTTTCAAGGCTCTTGATGACTGGTTACGACCACGAATCAGCCTTCACGAACGCCCCCGCGCGACTAGACCTCGTGATGGATTATCTCGAGCCCTAGCTGCAATGGCTAATTCGGCAGGGCTCTCATCAGCGGAACGCCTCGCTGAAAGACTAGGATCCGGTTTTTCAGGCAGTCCACCTGCGATTCCAATGCCGTCCCAGGCGTCTGGCTCTCGTGGACCACGAAGATCTAAATCAAAGCAACCAGGACAATCTGATGCACCAGCTACGCCAACTTCTACACCTGGATCTGGTCGGGAAAAGGCAATATTGCGTAGGTCGACTCGACGCCAACCCACACAGCCGAGCGAATCACATACTCCTGTTCCTCCACCACCACCTCCCGAGGAGGATGAAGATCTACAGAATGCATTAGAGTGCGCCGACGAAAAGCCAATCAGTGATGATGACGAAGAAGCTGAGGCGGCCGATAGCAGCGCTTTGGACGCCATAGTTGGCGAGTTGGATGAAGATATGGAAGATGCTCCTGCTCCGGATCCATCTGCGGTAAACCTTGTGGAGGCTGCTGGAGGAAAGATTACAGCTAGGAAAGAAGATGGAACTCGGGTTCCCACTCCAGCTCACAGTGGCCCGGGCAATCCTCCAGGTCGAAGTGCGCCGCCCCAACCCTCAGGATCGCAACAGAACACACCGACACCCAGTGGTTCGGCTTCTTCCCGGCCGCTTTCCTATGCGGCCGCTATTCAGTCCGTACCTCAAGACTGGCATATCGAGTTCAGTCTGAATGATCGGGTGATCCCGAACGAGACGACCATTTACCGCGCCGTGCACAATACCTCAACTTCTACAGATGACCATCTAAGCCGTAGTGTCTGGTCCACTATGCATAATATCAAGTTCCGCCGTGTTCCTGGGCCGCCGCCTGCTGAGCCTATTGGTTTCGGGTCTTCATTCGACGGGTCGTTAGACGTAAACGGCGTACCTCCTTCGCTTGCGAACAATCCAACAGCTGCATCTATTCTCCGCCTCTTAAACATACTCCATGACCTGAATACTAACATTGACGATATCATGGTGGAGAATAAGAACGCATTGAAGCTAAATGTGGAACCTCTATCACAGTTCGTCAACACGAAATTGACTGCTAAGCTGAATAGGCAGTTAGAGGAACCTCTAATCGTGGCGAGCAACTGTTTACCGGGCTGGAGCGAAGATCTGGCCCGACTATACCCCTTCCTTTTCCCCTTCGAGACTCGTCACCTTTTCCTCCAATCGACGTCGTTCGGTTATGCTCGATCTATGAGTCGGTGGCAGAGCGCTCAACAGGAGGAAACGTCGCGTCGCGACCGGCGAGATGAGCATCTGTTCCTTGGTCGACTTCAACGCCAAAAAGTACGGATCTCGCGATCGAAGATCCTTGAATCAGCTTTGAAGGTGATGGAACTCTATGGTAGCTCACAGAGTATTCTCGAGGTTGAATACTTCGAAGAAGTTGGGACGGGTCTTGGTCCTACCCTAGAGTTCTATTCTACAGTGTCGAAGGAGTTTTCAAAGAAAAAACTTAAGCTCTGGCGTGATATGGACTCTAATGATTCAGACGAGTTCATTTCTGGCGCTACTGGCTTATTTCCTCGACCGTTGAGCGACGAGGACCCAAGCGCCGCCGTGATCCTCCAGTTGTTCAAGGTACTTGGGAAGTTCGTCGCACGATCCATGATAGATTCGCGCATAATTGATCTCAACTTCAACCCTATCTTCTTCCGTATCGGCGAGGGTTCCTCTAGTGTGAAGCCGTCGCTGGGTGCCGTAAAGATCGTGGACCCTTGGTTAGCAAACTCTCTCAAGCACATCAAGAAGTTCGCAATTGCAAAGAAAGCTATCGACGAAGATCCTCGTCGTACGCCTGCGCAAAAGGTTGCCGATACCGAGAAAATTGTTGTCGACAACGGGACTCTGGAGGAACTTGCATTGGATTTTACATTGCCTGGTTATCCTGACATTGAGCTTGTACCTGGAGGCTCACAAATTTCAGTTACTATTGATAACGTCGAGTCATATCTAGATAAGGTTACTGATTTAACACTCGGTCGTGGCGTCCAACGTCAAGTAGAGGCTTTCCGAACCGGCTTTTCTCAGGTGTTCCCATATTCCGCCTTGAGCGCTTTCACACCGGACGAATTGGTGGCACTATTTGGCCGTGTTGAAGAGGATTGGTCTCTAGAGAGTAAGTTTCTTGTGAATATATTCTTCCATGGTATAATGAAACTAACTTGTCTGTTCCAGCCCTTATGGACTCTATCAAAGCAGATCATGGATTCAACATGGATAGCAGAACCGTCCGAAATCTCCTCCAGACTATGAGCGAGCTTTCTCCTGCGCAACGCCGCGACTTCCTGCAATTCACTACTGGTAGTCCAAAACTTCCTATTGGAGGTATGTATTGCGGTCCCCTACCCTACTTAAAAACTAGTTCTAACCCTTATCCTAGGTTTCAAGAGCTTGACCCCTATGTTTACCGTGGTTTGTAAACCCAGTGAACCACCCTATACATCTGATGACTACCTCCCAAGCGTCATGACTTGCGTCAACTACCTAAAGTTACCAGACTACACTACTATCGACAGCATGAGGCGACAGCTCTTCACTGCTATTAGAGAAGGTCAAGGCGCATTCCATCTGTCCTGATCCACATATTTGAGGGTTTTACGGGCGATGAACAAGCCGAGGATTTCATATCAAAATTATGTCACAGGGTTGGGGCATTGACGAAGCAAAATGAGGCATTGATTTATTTCTTCTTCGTCCCGGCGTAATAAGTGAGGGGTGGCTTTTCTTTTCTTTGGCAAAACCGGTCATAATTCCCCTTTGACGCCCATCACGATTCTTAACAATGAAGATGGAAGTCAAAGCAAGAACAAGAGAAGGAAACACGGAAAAACGCCGAGAAGGACTTGTCTGATGCATGGAAAGGTTGTTTCGGCGCAGGAATGAAACATGATTCCAGGCGGGGATATTTGGCATCAGACTGGACAGCCCTGACAAGGTCTAGTAGCACTTGCTTTGTTTGACTCTTCGCACAAGGGTGGCTTCATCAGGTAGATAGACTGGCCAATTTGTCAAGTATTCATTTCCACATTTTGGGCATCTTCTGCGTAATACAAATTTGCTGTCTTACCGCTTCTCGTTCTCATGCATTGCATATTGCTGTGATAATTTTTGAGAATCCATAGCTTCAAGGTCTCGAGTATAAGTATACGGTAGTTGTTTATAATCTAGTCTAGCATGAGCATAATTAGCATTTGTACTCCTACAACTTCGACCCCGAGATGATCTTCCTCGGTGGCGGGCGACCGACGTGATCCAAGAATTGAGAGCTCAACGTCGTCTTCTCTCGTTGTGGTAGTTTAACCCATTCCTCGTACTCGCGCTCCTTTTCCCTCCACCGCTTCATTTCCTTATTTATCCAAGTCACGGCGTGTCGCGCACATTCATCCGGAACCTCCATTGGGAATAAGTGGCCGCGCCCCTCCATAACGACCTCACCGACGCGACCTGCCGCAAGACCACCGGATCCACCACCTCCTGATCCACAACTCCTCGTCTTGAAATCCCGCGTCTCGGCGGGTGATCCTAGGTCGCTTTCACCGCCGAATACCCACAGAACCGAAGGTCGTACTTCTGGGAGTTGCTTAAGAATACTAGGACCCTCGGACCGGTAAAAGGGAAACGTGCCGGTGCCCGGTTTATCCGGGTCCGCGATCTTGGTCGTTGTGAGTTTCTCCTGCGCCTCCGGGTCGAAATCTGGCGCGCCGTCTTTATCTACGTTGATATTACCGGTTTGGGGGTCGGCATATACGTACGGCCATAAGGGACGGAAGAATGTGAATACTTCGTGGTGTTTGGTGGTTCGTAAGGTGGCTTGGTTGGATTGGGGGTAGATTGCGGTTGGTGTATCGCGGACTGCGTGCTTGACCCATGCGTCGAGGACTCGTGGGTCCCAGGTCCGGTAGAATGCGCTGCGACGGAAGGATTCTTCGGCTACAGCACGAGAGGGCCATACTTCTCGCCGGAAGGCGCTTGCGCGTGCGACGGATTTACCTGGGCCGTTGCGTTTGAGGGAGAAAGTTGTTATGGTGGGATCTAACAGGACTATGGTCGTGAGGAGCCGTGGGTGCAGGAGCGAGAGTTTGGTTAGGATGGCGCCGCCGAATGAATGCCCAATTCCGATTATGGGACGCGGCATCGAGGTGCGGAAGACATTGGTTAGGTGTAAGAGGTCCCGCGCGTGGTCGTGCCATGAGGGGTCGTTGCCGAGGGTGTGCTCGTTTAACACACCGGAGTAGCCTTGGTTCGATACATCGGCGATCCAGATCGAGCGGATGCGGAAACCGTTTTGGTTGGTGGGGGAGTGGGCGCGCGCGTGCAGGTCGGCCCAGAGGGGTTCGTAGAGTTCTTTGGGAAACCCGTTGGCGTGTGCGCCGAGGATGGTGATGTCGCCTGGTTGAGGGTTGGGATTGTCGATTGGGATGTATTGCTTTACACTTATGTAGAGGACGTCTTCCTGTGAGTGCGAGGTCGTTTGGGGGAATTCCCGGATGTGTTGCGCCGGGACGCTGTGCTCTTTGATGTGGAAAGGGAAGGGCGCCATTGTGATGAGTGGTTGCGAGACTGTCTCTTATCTGAAGGACAGATGAATTTCAGCGAGGATTTGCCCGAGATATATAGTCCCGCGATTAGATATTAAGCCCCCCGACGAGAGGTGGACGAATCGGAGTTTGTGTCACAAGCGTTGTATGGTCTATCCAGCTCCCGAGACCTTTCGCTTATCACACGTCGAGACGATAACCTCTCGCCGTCACAATCACACAGAAACGTATGAAGCCGCCGTGTATTATGCTCAATGAGATTCCCAAGTGTTACTTTGGTAACGCTCTATTCCAGAAAAGTGTATAGGGTTATGCATGGGAGTTGGGTGAATTTAGCCGCGGTTATGAGTTGCGGCTCTCGTCACCAACAACTCGGGGATCTAATGATTGTGTAAGAAAAGAGAGATTATATAATTATTAAAAAAAGGCAATTCTTCTTATTTTTGTTTCTTCATCCTCTAAACGCTGAAGTTTGTGTAACAATTAAGTGTATGCAAGGAAATAAGTCATTTTATAAATAGTTGTAGGTGGTAGACCTCGATGATCGAAGCCGATCTGACGATCCGGACTTCATTGTCTCTGCAGGATTGTACCTCGGCCCATGCAAAAAGCGGGACTTTACGCGGGGGCAGTTATTTAAGTGCATACATATGTACTTATAAGCTAGCTGTGCCACACAGTATCCACTTTGTTTAATTGATATGCATTTGACGCGATAGTCAAAATCCCACATCCTAGCACAATCCATTCCTCCCCAGGAAACTATTCAGCTATTTCCCACAACCGCGTCATGACCCACACTCGTCTCCTGCACTGCCCCAACTCTCACTTGGGTTTAACTTGAACTTGAACTTAATGATAAGACTGGAAACAAGAGAAGGATAAAGATATACTGTACTGATCTTGGAATAATTATTTTCGACACTTTGGACATAACTCTCACATACAACTGAGTTGAGGAGGCCCCATCACTCGCTCCGCAGGACCAATATACAGGGACACATCTTATTCGGCCACTGCAGCCAGCCATGGCGCCACAGACAAGGAATCGTGGAAACAAATCTGCCGACGGATCATATAAATCAACTACTCCAGCCCCGAAGCAAAAGCGCTTTCCGGGTCGTCGGGCTCAACTAAAGACTTATGGAAGTCCTCGGCCAACCCTGAAGCCGCTGAAACAAGAGACGTTAACTCAGATGCAGTGGGTGTCTCCATCTATGCAGGAGGACCTCTTGAAACTTGAAGACGAAGATGAAGACGAGGATGATGCTGAAGAACCCGGAGAATCCGAAGTGCCTCCGGCTGTGGAAGTTAAATCTAGGAAGAGGACTCGAGGGAACCGGCGTAAGACAGCCGGAGATGAATTACCCAATGATGAGAAGCCGAAAGGTTCAAAACGGCGGAAGACTTTGGGAGATATCCCCAGTCCAAACCCTACGCGTAACTTCCAAACGCAGACTCTAACGCAATGCCTGGACAAAAGCATTGTGAGGGATCAAGTTGACGATTCGGAGGGTGACGATGACAACGCCTTGATACTAGAAACTCCGAAGAAACCAGAAAAGCATATTTCGCTTGGAACGGACAATGCCAAGCCGGAACAGCAGCCGGAATACAGGTCCTCAGTTCCAACCCTCATTCAGTCTGTTACACCAACCAACAAGAGGAGGATAGAGATTCCGTCTTCGACGTCACCACTGACGCCAATGCTCACCCGGAGTTTCAGCCCAGAACATCGCGACTCACCTTTGAAAGGAAAATCTACCAATGCAGCAACACTATCTCCAATTATCAAGACACCAAGTCGTCGAATCATTCCAGACTCATACAGCACAGCTCATAGTTCCCCAGCTGCAGCCCTATCAACTTCGACCTCCAAAGCTACCCCAAACAAGAAACTCCGATTCGACCTGCCCGAAGACAAAGAAAATATTACGCCGGGCAGAAAGGAACCTAAGCCCCCCAAATCGCCCAAAGACACCTCTTCGCGGACGCCTCTACAGGAACTTCCCGAAGAACCTCGCACGGACCAGGAAATCCCCGATTCTGATTACGATTCTGATGCAACTGAATCTACCATTGTGGAAGATAATGTTGCACCAAACGAAGACAATATACCATCGACGGATGACCCGGAGCCTGCAGAAACATGCTATGGTGTTATTGGAGATGAAACACAGGCTGAGATTCTGCTTTCGGCAGATGAGCTCAGCCGTGAGCTTAGTGAGAGTGATTCCCTAGAGGGAAGCCGGTCGCGATCGGCAACCCCCACACCCAAGCCGAAGAAAAAGGAACCACTTCGTACAGCAAAGGACATAAGCACGCCGACTCGCCGCCCGGGTTCTACAACGAAACAAGTGCAAATATCGTCTCCACAAAGGGGACCAACAGACGAAAATACACCAAATGCGCATACTCAAATTTACACCCAGGGTGTTGAGAGCCAACGATTACCATTAGAAGAAATTCGTGCTCTCGGCCCCCAAACCCCGAACTCCGATATCATGGTGTCACTACATCCTGAGCCCTTGGCGATGATCTTAGATCGTTCAAAGAATCATGAATTCAGGACTTGGAAAATACCACCTAGTGTATCTCGCATCTGGATCTACAGCACCAGGCCGACCTCCGAATTGAGATACATGTGCATCCTCAGCCCGCCGAAGGTACCCGGAGAAATCCAAGACGAAAAAGGAGTCGGGAACGTCGAGTTCAACCAAGGAACTATGAATGCCAACTTTGCATACGAGATAGTACAAGTGTATGAGCTCAACAACCCAGTCCCGTTGAATGAGATGAAAAAGAAAGGCTGGGTAAATTCTGCCCCACAGAAGTACATCTGGGTCCCTCCAGCAGTTGTCGGAGAGCTCACAGGAAATTTAAAATATGCTTTATTCGGCGGTGAGGAACAAGCAGCCGAGACCGCCACACTCCTGCCAACCAGTCCAAATGTCTCGGAATCTCAAGAAATAAAAGCGCAGATCCAGGACGATGTAGATTATTCAACACAGCACCCTTCGTCCGAACGTGGCAATGATATGGTTGCTTCAAGCCCAGTATCACGCAAGTCAGCAGGAAAAAGAAAGCAACTTGAACAAAATCGCGATGGCACAAACCCAACACCATCCAAAATGCTGCTAGGTCCTTCAACCCGATCGGATCCCGCACCTTCAAGCGAAAGAGTGCGGGGTTTTGTGAGATCCTCGCAAGCCACCACGGTCTCAAGCCCAACCATTTCGCCAGAAAAATCACTTCCGCAACCCATAAATCTTTCAAGCCAGCCATCAGCCATCAATTACAACAGTAGCAGCCCGATACTTTTCCGAAATGCACGAAACAATTCTCTTAGATCTTCGCAATTTCAAACACGAAGTCAAATGCTGCCGGATAGCCTGATCAATGGCGAAATCCAGGAACCGCCTCCGATTATATGGGACTCTGCTGATGAGGAATCGGATTAATTTCGCAAACGTCAACAACATCAAACTCTTGTATATTAGGGGTTGAGACGCTCCATTATGATCATTGTATAGGTAGTTAGGCTGAGCCATGCTTGGCGGGAATGAATATTTGCATGTTTTTGGAGTTTTAGGATGGCTAGATTACAGCCCAAAGCTATCATGAGGATATCGAGCACATTGAAAATTAGAGAATACTAGATTGGCAACTATGTCTATTATGAAGATCTTCTATAGGTGTCATTAATACCAATCATATACCTAGAGGCTCCTCGGGAGTATTTTTATGAATCATCTATCCTAGCTGTTTGTCTGCCTTAATATCGCCATCTATCGGCTTAACTCTGTAAGGGCATCCCAAAAGAGTAAGGTACGACTCCCAGGCCTCGATACCGTTCTTGAGCCGCCACAAGTCCTGACTCGCTCGCATGCTTCATGCTTAGTCGTGGCGGAACGGACCGACTCGACGCCGTGTACTAGATATGATCAATAGCGACATTATCCATTACCACTCACACGATTCCTGGCCCTCAACCGTCTGCTCCTTCCTTTGTAAGAAATGACCCATGTAGCTGAGCCTACTCTCAAATCATCACCGTCTTAATTCGAGGGCGTTTTTGGTCTACCTCGTGACGGCTATCCAACAACAAGCGACGGAATCCTAGAATAATCAGATGCGCGCCGGGCAGGCAAAGAGTGCCCAGACTCCCTTTACACCTAAACCAGAGCTCAACCTAGTCCACTCTTCCGCCACCGTCGCTCTCGCAACCACCACCCGCGACATACGACCCACACGACGCCAATCAACGCCACTATCTCAATCGCCGTTAGAGCTATCTCCTTGAGTGAAAAGTCCAGTTGGTCCTCCTGGTTGGCCTCCTGGGTGGAGAGTGTGGGTGTGGTATTGGCACCCACGGACCCTACGGCAACTTCCATGACGGGCGCGGAAGGCGATGAGGGTAGGGGAGAGAGAGCGTGGGTGTAGGAGTCGCGCTGTAGGTGGTAATGTGGGGGACAGTTGTTTTTGAACTGGTCCTGGAAGGATGGTGGGAGACAGCAGAAGTTGTGCCCGTAGATTCTGTACCTGGGGAGATGTTAGTAGGTTTGTTTAAGAGGAGACTTGGGAGATACTGGGTACCAGGTATAAGGTGAATGACTTACTTATGACAGATATCCGGGTCGTCCACGAAGATAAGGAGGTTGCGACTATCCCTCGGAATGAGAATGTTGCAACCTTGGCGATCACCCCTGTCGGGATCCGTTAGGTCCGGTGGTGGTTGGATTCTATGAGCCATTGTGATTTGTACTGGATCGTAAGCTAGTAGTTGTTGTCTACTTTTGTGTGGAAGTGAAGTGGTGAATAAGGTTTGAGGAATGAAAGTCGAGAAGAGAATTACTCGTCTATCGACGCTCTATTTATAATGATCTTCTAGGTGCTCAGCTATCTAGGTAGGAACTATCTAATGGGTCACAAGACTCGTATACACTTTGGTGAAGCTTTGAGCTTGAGTTTGAGTTTGAGTTATATCTAGGCTCTATGGAAAGGGGAAATAGAGTCCATCTAGATCGGCCCAACCACCTAGGGATTTTGCTGTATATGGACCTGATAGCTACTTCTCGAAACCAACGACGAGAATCTTCTGTCCCTTCAGATAGAGTTTACTCTGAATCTAATACAACTAAGTTGCTGAAGATCACGACATAGCTGGGAGGAACAACCTCGAATGAAGACAAAACTCAATGGACACTGAAGCAACGAGTCTATAAAATAGAAGGAGCAAGTTCATAGGATCAGATACCCACGATCGTTCTACGTAGAGTCACGGTGCTGGCGAGCCTTAACGGACCTGCCCGTATTTGAATAAGAACATTGAATATGTGATCTCACTATATTGTAATATCTATTTAGTCTTAACCTTTGAAGTGTGATCATTTACTTCCTTAATTTGATTTTGTTGTAAGAATAATGTGCTATATAGTATTGGGTGATAGATCACTTAGTGTTGAGTGAAATCGAGGTGAGATACGTACCAGGATCTGATGCATACGATGAGCACTGCCACCTGAGTAGTATGAGACGGAAACAATGCGATTTGCCGCACTTCCGAGTCATCTAAGGGGATATGTGCCGTGCGTTGTAGAGCAACTGGCCATCACCATGACATCATCTCCACGACAGTGACCACCTATATATATAATTCAACTTCGTAGATTGGTGGACCGAGTTCTTGAAGATGTGGCAATGTCATAGCGTGCATGTTGTCACCTATAGAAATCAAAAAATTGTCCAGAAAGGAGAAGACTCAAATCCAACAGACATTATACTGCAGCATCCAGACTTGTGAGATATTGGTGGACTATGTCTTCTTTATTCGAGTAGGTTGAAGCTAACAGCACCGATAAGCCTGTGCTCAGTAAGTTTAGTATACTAATGATCTGTCCAGGTGTCTAAGACGAATTATGGGTCATAGTGGCTGACTTCATGAAGCTAAGTACGGCCATACCGCACCTGGAGAAGGTAGCGGAATGGACGAGAACCCCAACACTCGATCCGCGGCTCAGCCCCAGGGGAGCCAGAAGACTCAAGCTGGAGGTTTGCAAACTAGTACAGTTAAGACACCGGTGACCGAGCCTAAGGCAAATGACACAAAGGGCAAGGAGGAAGAGAGCGGCATTGAAAATTTCCAACCATAGCCCCCAAGCAACCTGGGGAAAGCGGTGTTAGCCGAGAATTGATACGACTGTGTGGCTACATCGACTTTTGAAGATATGAATTACCGCTAGTAAAAATCTACCAGATTTAGCTAGACATATTCTAATTCGTGGATTAAATTGAGGCTCACTATACATATATGGTGTAGTAGAGCGTTTTTCATGGTCCTTCGTGATACGTATTAAACCGTAGCTGCGTACTGGATGGTAACAGTGTTAATTGTATCACATTTATATACAAGTTGCGCTAGGTGGCATCTATTTCTTAGGCTCCTCTTTCTTTTCCTCGGGTTTGGGTGTAGGTAATTTGAAGCTCTCTGGCTTGCGGTCGGTACCGGGTCCGACGGGTTCCCAAGATGTAGAACCTCCCTCGAAATTACGGAATGCCTGTGTCAACTCTAATGGCTCCGTAACAATGCGCTTCTTCTCTTCATCATACCGAATTTCGGTGTATCCGGTCAGAGGGAAATCCTTCCTCAAAGGGTGACCTTCGAAACCGTAGTCGGTCATGATTCGGCGCAGATCCGGGTGGCCAACGAAGAAAACACCAAATAGATCGTAGACTTCTCGCTCGTACCAGTTGGCGCCATCGAATAGGGGAGTGATACTTGGTACCGGTGTGGCCTCGTCGGCGTACGTCTTAACTCGGATTCGCGCGTTATGTCTCACACTCAATAAGTTGTAGACAACCTCAAATCGCTGATCTCTGGTTGGGAAGTCGACGGCCGTAACGGTACTGACTTGGGTAAACTCGGCAGCCGAATTGTCTAGTTTGGGGTTAGCAACATGCGCCATTTAATAGGCAAGTAATTGGGCCCGGAGTGTGTATGTATCTTACATTTGAGGAAGGAAAATACTGGTATAACCCCGGAAGGCGGGATATAGATAACGAGCTCATCCTTCCAAACGGAGAACTGCTGGATGTATTTGGGCAAACAGCCCATAAGCCAAGCTCCGTAACGATGTAAATCGTCGGACTTTGTGGAATATTTGTCGGCGGGGTTGACGATGGGGGCTCTAAGCTCCTTGGGGTGGTCTCGAGGTGCGTGCCTCATGTTCGGAGCATCCTTGGGCATAGCGACATTTTGTCGAGCAGTGGAAGCGATGCAGCGGACGATCTGCTCGTTTCGGGCCTGTAACGAAGGCTTCGCAGGTCGCAGAGCTGAGGCGAGAGCTCTACTTCGGCAGATATTGGTCGCCATGATCGGTAGGTAGTGGCAGGCGAGCCAATTGATAGAGGATGGGTTGCGACTTTAGTGAGTGTTATCCGTTTAATTATTATCTAGGTACCATCTATGAAGTTTACAGACTCGAGATCGAATTGAATTACCTAAGGGTGGGTACACATCCCCACAGTGTATCACAGTATGGAAAAGAAGTTGGGCCAATCAAGTGAAAGTAGTTCCCAATTCGCGGAACAATGTTGAATTCTATTCCGATTAATTACTGCTTAGGTAAGAACGTGTTGCCCGTAAAACATTTAAATAGTGCCACCTGCCCAATTATATTTCTTCCAAGGTTAGCACGCTTTATCGTATTCGTGACGTAGCAGATGACCTGCACCTCCAACTCTCTACTTCAACGTTCCTGCCCCTCGGATTCAGCTAGTGTAGATTCGCGTAGAAAATCGCGGAAATTCGGATAGCGATTACTACAGCAATCTATCTGTTCAGAATTTAATATTCATAAATGCACTACATTTGGGTAATTTTTTTAAATACTCGCCTTGACGTAGATGAGTCTATAATCCGGATTAAGTAATCGTCGCTGTTTCCCGCCTAAAAAAAAAAGTGTTAGTGCATACCTAGGTACCTCTTTAACTGTCCTTATGTAATCATTCTTAGTAAGGGAATAAGTATCGATACGCCGTACGCACGGTGGGAAGGTACGGTAGCCACCAAATGGCTTGAGGCAAAAATTGAAATTGACGCTGCTTGCACTAACCCGCATCAGGCCGACCAAGGTACTTAGCGCGTGTAGTCAACGTTTCTTTTCGGCGGTGCTCTGGTCCAATCTTTTTGCATTAGACCTCCTTTGCCTTTTCACATTCACCTGCTCTTACCTTCACGCCAACAATCCTCAAACCATTCCCGCTGGTCTTTTCGTCTTTTTCCCTTTCACAACCAGCCAAACTCTTTCTCCATACGCGCAAAGACACGAAACAACTGCTTACTCTCTAATCACCTTGTTTTTCCTCCGACGCGTTTTTATTTTCTCTCTTAAGGAGTTTTTTTTTCTACGTATGGTTTTTTTCTCGGTATAATCTTCTCTTTTTTCACCTGCATAATCACCCGATAGGTATTTCAACCCAAAAAAACTTGACACCTACACCACCTATACCACGACGCGACTATTGTGCATACGCATCCACACCGACTCTACCGATAGCTGGTAACTTATCGACCGAGTCAAACGCTACATATCTACCTTGGGCTTCCACCCTGCTGGAGCTATTTGATCCTCAAGTGGTCCCGAGTACCTGTGCAAGCTTGACAGATCAATATGGCTCCTCAAGATAGCTTTATCGATGATGAAGATGACACTTGGTAAGCTTGAACTCCATACTTCTCGGCGTGTTATCTACGTCCTTATAATTCGACCGCTAACGTCGTATATAAAGCCCTCTGTGCATAGAAGAGTTCGACCTTTCCGATAGAAACTTTAGACCATGCCCTTGTGGCTATCAGGTACGAACCCGACAAAAATTATTATTCTCGTGTTTGGTTACGTTACTAATAATCATACTGCTGCAGATATGCCAATTTTGCTTCAACAACCTAAGGAATAACCTTAACGGGTTATGTCCCGCATGTCGACGGCCGTACGACGAGAAGGACATTAAATGGAAGGTTGTCACTCATGAAGAGTACGTATATGACGTTCGATACAGTAAATAATGGTGGCTAATATAATATAGGGAAGCGGAGTTTCGAGCAAACATCCAGAAGAACCAAAAAAAGCGAGCGACGGAACAACGTCAAAAAGAGGTCCAGAAACGTGAGGCCGAGAAGGAAAGTCGCAAAAACCTCCAAGGTGTCCGTGTCGTCCAAAAGAACCTTGTTTATGTCACAGGCTTGACACCTACCGTTCGAGAAGATGAACTGCTGAAGACTCTTCGCAAACCCGAGTTCTTCGGCCAGTATGGCAACATCCAGAAGATTTCGATCAGTAATCGCAAATCTGCGGATGGTCAGCCCCAATCACTCGGTATCTACGTCACATTCGAGAAGAAGGAGGATGCCGCTCGATGCATACAAGCCGTACATGGTTCACAAAACGGGGACCGCGTCCTCAAGGCACAGTTGGGAACAACCAAATATTGCTCGGCATGGCTTAGACACGAACAATGTGGAAACCGACAGTGCATGTTTCTGCATGAGCTTGGTGATGAAGAAGACAGCTACTCTCGACAAGATCTCTCATCGTTAAACAGTGTCCACACGCAGCGTCCGCTTGCGAATGCTGGCTCGTCATCGCGCTCCGCATCGCGACAGCAAACGTCCCACTTCCCCGCCGCGGGATCGCAACCTATGGTCCGCACCTCTAGTAAGGAAGGATCAGATGCTGGTGATGGACCGGCCTTGCCAGCTTCCGCGAATTGGGCGCGTACCACACAGCAACGAAGCAGAAGAGGCAGTCATGCTACTAGTCTTGCAGCATCGAGCCCTGCTATTTCGACTTCGCTTCCCGTCACCAACGAATCTGTTCAGGAGACTACCGAAGCTGCGGCACCTATAGAACCTCCACCTTCAACCAATCGAAAAGCGGAGAAACAACCAGCAGTCGAAGCGCCCGTTAAGACTATGCCTGTCAGCACTAAAGGTGCGCCCCGAAAAGAAAGCGATATACCTGATTTCAATATTATCCTGAAGCACCTTGCTGAGTGCCCAGAGAGCGCATTTGCGCCACTAAAAGACGCAGGCGACGATTATCCTCCTCTGTTTGATCCCCAAGGCGGCAAGCGAAGACGAGCTATGAGGGACGAAGAGAATCGCTTGAGCAACCACGAAGAGCAAGTCGACAACCTTGAGGCATCTGAAGGCGAACCTGAAAGCGGTAGTCTTGCACTCGGTGGGGAGCCTGAAGATAGAGAACAGGTTCGTGACAGTGGCCGTTTTGATCAGAGACGAAATGCAACGCAACCTCCGATACAACGTACTACCGCGACCAGCGCGAGCGACTTATTCGGACCAAGTCTGTCCGCTTATGGTCAAACTTCTGCTATTGGTTCTGGCAGTGGTCGTACTGCAACACCACAACAGCAATTGTTCGCTCGACCCCAGAATAGCTTCGCAGATCAGATGCCTCCAGGAATCTCTACACAGTCTTCGACTCTCTTCCAGGGTCAAGGACATAGTCGCCAGCAGTCTCGGTTCAGTTTTGCAAACGAGAACAACTCCAGCTCGATCAATGTTAAGTCGACTGGCGATCCACGATATATGGCACAGCAGTCATCAATGATGCCGTCTGCGTATCGTTCACAGCCTGGCAGTCAGTTATACACGTCTATTCCTGGTCCTCCGCCGGGACTTAAGTCTACTGGCACGACACCCGTTAATGGTGGCATGTTTGGACAGGGGCATGCATTTGGAGGATCGGCATTTAACGCAGGATCCAAGGACTCCTCGAGTGAACTACTTCAATCTCTTATCCGCGGAAGGGGTGTGGGCAGCACCCAAGCCCACGAGGCGGCGAAGCGTGAGTACTTTCCCTTTAGCAACCAATTCCTTCCCTCTACCTCCTCCACCCCAGCTCCTGCTCCGGCTCCGGGCCTTCTGGCATCGCTCCATGGTACCCAGCCAGGAGCTTTCCAAGATTTCGGACCAAAGCAGAAGAAGAAGGGGAAGAAGCACAGACACGCTAACACTTCCTCCTCTGGGGGGAGTGGCTTAGTAGATCTTGCGGACCCGAGTATCCTGCAGGCGAGAATGCAGTATCAGCAGCAGGGGAGCGGCGCCGGAGTCGGGCAGGGGATTTATGGTGGTCAAAACCAAGGTGGGTACAACAACCCCAACATGGTGTACGGGGGCGGGCTTCACAACAGGTGGTAGCCGTTTATGTAGCCCCCCTTAATGGAGTATGGTGGCGTGCTTTGTTTTTGCTCGGCTTTACCGAGGGGTTCGTCTAGGGCGTCCAGGTTCGGAAAGGGTCAAGGAAATAATCGGAATATTCCACCACATTGTTTGAGCGAGCATTGCAGAGAGGCATGGCCCAGGCGGGTCTAGGTTGCATTTGGCGTCCCTTTTTTTTTGCTTGGAAACGACGAGGCTTTGCGACCAATGCTTTGCCTTACACAAGATACACACTTCATTTCTGGCTTGATTCAGTTGTTAATTTTTCCCCACGCATATTTCGGTTACATGGTCACCTCAGGCAAGCCATCGTCGTCTTCCCAAGTTCTTCATGTACGTTAACACGCAGGTCGAAACTCCAGACCTCAGTTGAAAGGCTGCTCAATATAGCATCATTTCCTCCTCATACCAGCTGCTATTGTCATGTATAACTTTTGGAAGACGACGATGGAAGCTCTGTGATTTGACCCTTGCTTTTCTCTGTCATCTCCGTATTGTAGTTCGACGTATCTTGGTTCTAGTAGCTAACGTATTCCTATCTCTAGATGATGACCTCCTCCCCCTGGATGAGGTCTCCTCTTCCGTTGATGCGCTCGTCGCGGATTCTGACAGCTTCGAGGGGCCTTCGATCTCGTCCATACTAGATGATGTAGGATTACGAATACCGTCAGTACCGCCAGGCCTTGGTCTTAGCCATTCCCATCCCCCAGCGCAATTTACCGACAGAATTCCCACTCCCGTGCCTCGTCCAGGCGCAATATCCCTAAGATCCCCAGCTGCCCCACGACCTGTAACTCCAATCATTCCAAAAACCGGCTTAAAGTCGCCGGCTTCAGCCAAGGAGGAAAGTAGTGCCACTGGCGGGACAGAGGCGAAGAAGAGCATCAAAGAGCTTGCCGCAAAGAGTGGCTTATCGAAAGACATCGCTGCTCAAGCTTCGAAATCGTCCAAAGGAAAAGGTGTCCTGCAGGAAGAAGATTTCCCAGCTCTTGATTCAGTTAAGACAAGTTCGCCGCCGCGAGTGACCCCAGCTTTGCCGTCAAAATCAGCATCTGCAAAGGCGTCCCTATCTAAGAAAGCCACCGTAGCCGAAGCAGCAGCAGGCAAAACGACATCAGGAAAGTCTACTTCTAGCAAATCTGACAAACGTCCGGTACCCAGCACTCTTGATATCGCCGCCGCCACGAACACCGTCTCACAAGCAAGTGCCGGTGAAACGGCTAGTGGAATAGACAAATTCACCAATCACGTTCTTACTAGTGCTACACAAGCTTCCAAAATCCAAGGTGCTTCTACCGTACCTACTCCTACGTCAACTACGGCATCTATATCCTCTCCACTAGCAAAAGTTGCTCCAAAGACGCTCCGCCTCGTACATACTCCCAAAACAGAGGCTCCACCCATCCATATACCTCCCGCAGCTGTGGCTTCGATTCGAGCTGCTGGAATAGGAAGTTCCTCTCATCGTCCCGCAACACCAGCTAGTGAAATAATCTCAGATACTGCATCAATTGTGAGCGCGTCCGTTTCAGTTTCCCGAACGAGCTCCCCGCCGCCCACCAAGGTTGGCTCCGCATCTGTGCGCGCAACTACGAAGAGCCAACAGCGCAAACAACGTAAAGAGGCCTCGAAAGAAGCTGCTGCTCAGATTGCAGAGACAAAACCCGTGGAACAGGAAGTAGAAATTGCCCCTATTCTTGGACGGAAGAAAAAACAGAAGAAAGAAAAGAGGGCGGTTACCGCAAGTCGGCCGGAGACGCCAAGTGGTACAGAGACGCGGGCAGATACCCCCGTACCTCAAGACGGACCTACCTCGGCTCCTCCAGAACCAAACGAGAAACTTACTAGAGGTAACAGAGGTCTGTCCGTAGCAGAGCCTCCCAATGCGACGGTTCAGAAGAGTAAAGCACCAAAAAGCCCTCCCAAGAGCCCTGTAGCAACAGTCGACACTTCCATTAGGTTAAATGAGTCGACGAAGACTACAGTCTTGACACCCGACTATGTGAATCATAGTTCCGAGTCGAAGCTAGAGCAGCCTATTGACGAAGATATTGGTGAGGTGCCTAACCTCCGCGATGTCTTCCGGGCTCTTATGGAGAGTGGCAGTTTCCCCGATCCCGAAGCCATCAGTTTCTTCAAAACTGCGATAGGGTACCGCACAGAAGTTGATGGACATTATCCAAGCACGCTCCCGCCTACGCTCAAGACAATCGTCACCAAGGAGGATGAAGATAAGCTTAGCGCATTCCAGCCGGTGCGTAAGATGGTGCATGAACATAATGTGCTCCTAACACCGAACGGGGACTGTCTTCTCAATTTGACAGATGAAGAGGCGGAGATGTTCCTGGAACTTCAGGATCGCATCAGAGCAGACAGCGCTCTTCCTACTGCCTTCTCCGCACCTCGTCACACACCCTCGACTGGATTTAGTCTCGTAAAGAATCGTGCCGTGCCCAATGGTACGCCGTCGTATTTCCCTTCAGGACCCGATAATTACCCCAGCGACCCAGTGGGTAAGATGCACCGCGAGGAAGCTATCAGTTGCATCAACCAACACGTGCTCCCGTCTCTAAACCTTAACGGGTACAAGGCACCCGGATCTAGCTCTAACGCCAATAGCAATGCCGGCTCCTCAAACTCAGCTCGCAATGTCAACCTTCAACAACTGGCACCTTGGATCTGTCCCTCGGTCGAGAACCCCGAAGACCGCGCGCGAATGTTCTCAGGTAGACCCGGTGAGGACGAAGCTAACGCCGTCTACGGATGTCACGATCACGCCGGTGCCGCTACTTCAATCGGCAGTGCCCCATTGATGAGTGTCGAGGACGCGGAGGCCGCGTGGGGCCAGGCGAGGAAACAGCACGAGGGCTTGGAGAAAAAGTTTCGCCAGCTCCAGGCTAAGAATCGTAGGTTGGTGGGCTTGCATTGACTGCCTGGCTACTCCTCCAACGACGATGGTGACGACTTCGATTACGAAGAGGATGAGGAACTGGCTTTGGCTGGGCCGGTCGTTGGGTATGTCGTCATGGCGGCGGTTTGGGTCGTTAGTGCCGTGAGCACTGTGGTACTGGGCGTCTGCAAGGTTGTCCTTGAGATGCTGCTTCGAACTGCGCTGGAGAGTTTGGGGATTGGGGATTATGCCTCGTACTAGGTGGTATGCCGAAGCTATAGACACGGCAAGAGTACCGACATTGGTACCGACGATGGTTCGACGAGAGCCAGGAGACAGCCCATGGAGATTTGGGCTTATTGTTTGAGTATGTGTACCAGTATTTTCATTTTCCACGCAGGCACGATGGCCTGCCTATCTCTCCCCTTACTTGCCTATTTGCATTGCAGACATATGCATAGTTCCCCAGAGGAATAATTCGGCATTGATGATTGATTGCATCACCGGCGTTAGGGACATATGCATACGCATGTTTACGAGAGACGACATAGCATGCATTTTGCACACGGCGTTGAGCATTCAAAGCAAAGGGCCTCAAACCGGAGGAGTTACTGGTATAAATAGGGTACATAGGTCATAAGGCATAGCTACGGCTTGATAAGCTAGCAGGCCTGGTAGATACATATAAAATGCACTCCGTTCTCGTGATGTTGGTGCTTTGACTTAGTCTATTAGGATTAGATGCTATTGACACGGACGTGTGCTTGATTGTGCTTGATTGTGCTTGATTGTGCTTAAACCAGACTGATATGGCCAAACCACTTCAAAATACGTCTTTGGGAAGCGTCCATCACCCTCAAAATTCTCTGATAATTATCGAAGCACTTCGATCCAAACTAGCGCCAAGGTTCAAGTCCATCACATGTAGATTTCCCACGTGGCCTTTACCTACCATGATTGTTGAAGTATCTGCTTGAGCAACCTCGGAGTTTGTTGCTTTGCGTCTTCCGTAAGTCTGTGCGGATAATGGTTGAGATTGAAAGCAGAATTCCGCATCCAACCAGTCCATTAGTCTAGCGTGAAGATAATGTCATAAACCCATCATAATTACCTACGATGTTATGAGTTAACCATACGCCGGTCTTCGGTTACATAGTCGGGTTTCGGTCAATTTCCCGGTAATGGACTTTACTCTCGAATTTGTTGGTCTTATCTAAGCTATTCTAAGCCATGTTTCGGTGTTCATGAAAATTCAATGCTCGATGCTTAGTATTTTTATAATACGGAAGTGTGAGTACGCGAGACATTCATCCCGGGGCTTACCATAAAGAAACCCGTGCGTAGGTAATCGTGGACAAATTCCGTATATGAAGAATCCGATAGGTCTAAGCTAGATCACAAAACCGAGACTATTGCTCTTTTCCTTTTAGCAAAAAGCTTAGATGGGTTTTTATTTTATCTGAATTCTCGGTAAGGGGCATTACTAAGGGAGACTATTACTGATTTGATTTGATTTTTTGATTTGAAATGTTTAAGCCTCAAGGAATGAGAATGCGCGGAACACGTGCCTAATGGTTGCAATAACGTGTTGGATGTCTCAAAATTGAGGATGGAATTGCTTTTCCCCTTATTTCCCGTACGCCATTAAAGATCGATAGGTTGTATGTAGATCGCTGAGTATCTACGTATGTGGAGGCTGAACATTGAGGCTGAACATATGAACCCCAGCCTCTCCGGCTAGCCCCGGTTACCGCCAAGGCCCGGCATGATATGATACCGGGGTATCGGAGGATAGCACGGACTTTAATAATGCAGAGTACATACCCGGAAGTACTTGCCTTGTTGGCCCCTAGCGTTGATTACATAATACAGGACCCCACCCATTGGCTTGGCCTTTAAACATTCCGATCCAATTATGATGACGCCTACATTGACGCTCACACCTTTTTTTTCTTAAGATCTCGACGAACATCGCTTCTACAGCAGATCGATGCATGGATCTCTTGTTTGCCTAACGTGATACAACCTGACCTTCCTGACAGAATTCTAGCCTCATTGAAGCCTCTTAATCTACAATCATGTTAATCATGTTACTTTTATCTGCACTGCGGCCCAAGCCTAACTGAGAATTGAAAGTGAAAAAATATGAATTTGCCACCTATCGCAGCAGCTCGAGATGCTCGGTCCGAGGTCACTCTGCAGCCAGCAAGGCGAACTTGACCCGTCACTTTCGATACGGTGAAGGGATACTGTACCCATTGTTCAACTACGACTACGGTTGTCGTCAATCATCGTACAAAGCAATGCGGAATTCCAACCCACTGTTTCCAGTAGTAGCAACAACATACGCGTATACGTGTGTCTTAGGGGTTCAAAGCATAAACTCCCAAAGGACCTATGCTTAGGGATTTGGGATTTGAGACAGGGACATTAGCATGCTTTGGCCATCGGAGTCCCGAATTCTGATCACAGATCGATCCAACGGTAAAAAATGCCCATTTCCCAAAGCAGAATGGACCAACTTAGCGTTGGTATCGAGCATGCGTGGCTTTAGACTGTTCCTGGAACAGAAGTCGGTGGCTTAAGGCGGATGGCCTTATGATGCTCGATCACGGCCATGACATCAGGCGGCCGCCATCATCCAACTAAAGAAGATCTAATCCTCTTACTTTTCGGTCCTTGCTCCTTGTCTCATTGGACTAGGACATGCCGTACGCCAAATTTTATTTCCCTTACCCGATTGCAGACCCAACGTCCGCCTTTCATTAATGCGAAACGAAATGCATCCTTCATTTAGTAAGACTCCTTTAGCGTTTGCCATCACGATCCAATGTCATGAATCCAGTGCATACCTAGCTACATACGCGAGACGAGGGGGGCACATGAGTCGAGTCGTACTCGGATGAACCCGCGCCAACTTCTCCGAATTTCTATATTATCCTTTATAATAGACACAGCCTCGTCGTTGTAATTCCTCATCTCTATGAATAAGTTAACACTATAACATTAATATCGGGACACCTTGGGGCCATAAAGATATATTAATATTCCGACGATACACCATAACATTCTAAGGCTATTACAACACTCTTCATCGAACTCCAGCAAATTCGTAGCCTTACTATCATTAATACTTCGGTAACCATGTCGATCATGAACCCATGGGAAGAAAGTGCTCTACAAGTAGGTTCCCCAGTACTAATCCATAATCTTGGCCGTCGTGTTCACTTCCCTCGGTTGTATTACAAAGAGTGCTTTGCAGCACACCTCAGCTACAATTACAGTGTATAGATTGCTAATACACTGTGACGATCTAGTATCACTATCAAGATGGCAGTAATGCGGTTCCTACATATTCGATACCATCCGGCATTCCTATGGGGTCAAAAGACACGGTACATGACTCTATTATATACCCTGGACTATATGCCCCAAGCGGCTTCGATATGATGAGCATTCTCGTAAGAACATTAAACTGTTGACTCGTGACAAACTCAATCTAACTGTCAAAAGATCCGGGTCATGCAAAGGCCCAATCCGGTTATCGAACTTGGAGCCATCGACGCCTCCTGTGCACTCGTCATGTGCGATCTACAACAGACGGATTTCCCTATAGTATATATATCAGATGCCTTCACGGAATTAACTGGATACACATCTTCTGAAGTCATTGGGCAAAACTGTCGGTTCCTGCAAGCACCTGGGGCAAAAGTCCGGAAACATTCTTCTCGCAAATACGTGGAGAAGGACCTAGTTAAGAAAATGCGACGCGCGGTCGAATCGAACAAAGAACTCGCCATCGAAGTGACCAATTTCAAGAAGAGCGGGAAGAAGTTTGTCAATTTGTTGGCTATGGTTCCGGTTCATTGGGATAGCCTCACACCCCGGTATTCCGTCGGCTTCCTAGCTGAGAAAACATGGTAAACGACGGAAACCCATTACAAACCGACAACATCGATCCCCGAGAATAAAACTACAAAATTACAAAATCACAAAATTACTGAGGGATTGAAGGATAAAAGCGAAGGGCGTTTGGAGTATGGAATTTCCGATTCTAAAGATGATACCCCGTTACCGAAGCCGGATGCTTTCAGGCATCTACATTATGATATTCGTTACAGGGAATTACTTGCTTTTAGGCATTGCATCTATTTATGATACCCCATAACTTGCATTTTGGTTAGCATTAGGTTGACGAGACTTATGAGAGTACATGCAAAGAGATGAGGATCTGACAATATATGATATCTGAGATATTGGGGTTATTTACGGTTAATCTAAGTCTGTTCAAATCATTACATCATGATAATCAACATTTGCCTCCCCCTTGACTGGTTGTGATGTATCAAAAAAAGTATAGTTGATAAACGCAAATATGACTGCCTTTCCATTAATCCTATAGAACGCGCCAGAATGGGTCGATAGCAACATACCACTTGATGCCATGAGGCTTGTAAACCTATATTACTACCAGCCTTCTGATCTATAACTTGGTACCACTATTTCGCTGATCGGTCCAATGGTTGTGACCCGTTATCGTACCATGGACAAGTAGAGCCGTGTCGATTGTGACCAGGGGACTTCGAATATCAACCAACCACATGTTTCTTTGTGTATTTAAAGCGCGGTTTCTTGCATCTGCATCGTGTGATCTATTGTAACTCGCCTAGTAGCAACCAAAACCAGATTTTAACAACGGAGCTATTACTATCAAGTAGTGTCATGTTACGTCGCGGGCACGGGAGGCGGCTTGTCAAGACGCTGTATTACCCCGTGTGCAGTAAGCTTACCTACAGAATACAAACCTTGGAAATCTTTCGTTCTATTGGCATAGGCTCCGGTTGGGTGGATTGATAGGGTTTGGTTACCTCCACGTCCGCGAGGCTAAGCTGAAGTCCTACGACTTCTTCCCTTCCGATCGCCCTACCGATGGTAGATCGTCCCCATCGGAGCGGGTTGGTGCGTAGACCCGAATTTTTGGTTCCGTTTTCGTTGGCTTTTCTTATTACGGCTTTGGCTTTTGGTGGTGAGTCAACACATGGTTGAGGGGAGCGGATGATCCGCTTAGGGA
Organism: Hypoxylon trugodes; assembly: GCF_022578975.1. Classification (NCBI taxonomy): domain Eukaryota; kingdom Fungi; phylum Ascomycota; class Sordariomycetes; order Xylariales; family Hypoxylaceae; genus Hypoxylon; species Hypoxylon trugodes. The sequence continues at coordinate 967,611 of NW_026250021.1, forward strand.
AGAGGAGATAGAGTGTTAAGCCCTTTTGGGATATTAAGCGGTTTTCTGTCGCGTAATACAATGATTAGCTCTCGGTGATAATGGTGATAGTTGTGGTAATGGTGAGGAGTTGGGGGTTAAGCCCTACGAAAAGGGGTAATCAGTTTCTGTCTAGGATAAATTGAAAAAGAAAATGTAAAGCATCTACACGTGTTAAAATTGATGGATTATATTTAGTTTGGAAGTTTGAAATGTCTCATGAGTTGTAGGGGTCCTTCTACAAATGCTCTACCATAGCCGCGGGAACACATGTGCGAAGATTCTATGGCTACGCAGACGAATAGTACCTACCTAGGTACTCTTAGTTTCTATACTCTAGTTACTTCTTGCACATGAGACATGCTTAAACTGGTTTCGACTGTAGATGTTTTATAGTCAGGATGATACTACCGGTTACGATTGATCCAGAATAAGACACGTAAACATGCTGGATCGTGGGATTGGTTGTCGTTGAGATATACAGACCTCAACCCACGCCGCATAGATCGGGGCTAGGGGAAACTAGGAGATCTTGTTGAGTAGACCCTCATTTTTTTCTTTCCGGGGTACGAGCGATATGTCGGTACGGAGTACAGAAGGACGAAAATGGGTTGCCCGTATCGATGTCAGTCAGCCTCTTCCCCACGGATTTCTTTCGGAATTCATAGGTTGTCTTATAACGTTCTTGAAAACAACTGCGATATTATCATAGTCATCGAGTCATAGCCATCAACCTCAATGGAACATCCTGCCTCAGAACAAAGCACGTTTTCACTCGTCAGGATCCGAGTACCCGGAACGTGGTATCATTGGTATAGCTATAGAATTATTATGTCCATGAACAAAGACTCGCTTGAGAAGTCGAAGTATATCATTAATCCAAATCGTCGGGATCCCCCATCCTTTTTAGGCCATTACTAATATCTAGGTCGATAGCGGATCCGAAGCAGATATTATCTCGGTCAGTTCATGACCTGATCTGCCCACAGCTCAGTTTTACAGCGCATTTCGTTTCAAATCAAAAACGCGATGGTTGACATTCCGACCTAGTTAGTAAAATCTGCGTGAGCATTTTTGCCTCTAGAGCTCGTAGTTAAACAGCCCGAATTTCCTAGGATCCTTTTCCTCCCCAGAAGAAATCCCTCTTTTGCTTCCCCTCTAATTATTGCATTTCCCTCGAGCTGCGAAGAGCTAATCACCCTGTTAAACTCAACTCAAGACCCAGAGCTCGCAGTAATGCGGGGGCCTGGCCATCTCACCGGAGATATCAAGATGACAAGTGAGAGACCCATCAAATCCTCCTTTTTGATAGAAACCCATAATCTTCCTTCGATATATCCACCGCTCCTTATCTCGTTTCGATCCCTAATCCCTCTTCCAATACTCCCAACGACCCTAACTTATCGTCGAGCCAACGCGCCAGCTCCTCGGCTTGGCGTCTTGTAGCCACGACCGCAGTCGCCGCGATACTATTCGTAGTCGCTATACTGGCTGTCGTCGCGGCACCAGCACTAGCCACGCTTTCGACTTCCGACGGCGAACCCAGAGGTGTCGTTGCGCCATGCGCTTCATTATTACCAGCCGCCTGTTGCTGCTGGGCGCCCGACACAGGCACCGGTCCAACGCCCTGAGTCCTTGTCTGACTCTGCGCTAAATCCTCCGCGCCTCCAGCACCACCCGCCGGTCCTATACACACGAACAACAATCCACACTTCAACCTCCTAATCACCAGTACTCCACCCGCGAGCTGCACCGTGACAGCGCTAGGTCCCGACGCAGGATCCCCGCCTGATAAATACCGTTGTTCAAACTGGTATTGCTGCTGCGGCGGTGGTAGCGTGTTTATCACTGTATCCGTACTCGCGGCGTAATGCGCCCATAGCGAGGCTGCGACTGTGCATTGCGTGCGTAGCGCGCCGACGGGATTCGGTGGTGAGGATGCGTGCGCGAGGAGTTTGCCCGAGGGCGTTGTTAGAGCGGCTGTGTGGAGTTGTGGGCTTAGGTTCGAGTTGAGGAAGGCGGTTAGGCGTTTGGTTAGGAGGAGTGAGGGGGTGGGTGCGGATGTTTGTGGCATTTTGGTCGTGGTTCGTGGTGTATGTCGAGGAAAGAAATGGTAGGCGGGTAAGGGATTGGAGGGTGAGGTAGATAGGAGGTTCGGCCGTGAGGATCGGACGACGGCGCGCCGTGTAGTTACACCGGGTATCGCATGGAATTGTGAGAGGCTTGTATATGTCGGAGGATCGAACTCGTTGAGGCGTCGCTCACTTTATCTTGGTCGTCATGATATCGTGAGATGACGAGAGTTGAGAATTAAATCGAGCGTAGGTAAGCAAGCAAGCGAAAGTTAGCAAATGGAAATGATGTGACGTCGAGGCTTGGGTCTCTCGGTCCCTAACGGGGTAGTTCAGGGGGGCGATGGGGCATTGGGGATTATGACATGCATGGTCCGAGCGCTGCGTACAGTATGTATAAATTCGCGGGTAGCGCCATCGGATAGGGGAGATAAGATAAGGTAAGGTTATCGCGACGCCGTGTGTTGGGTGTAACATGACGTCGATGCACTCTAGGTTTATGTATATTTTCACGTTTTGTACTGAGACTCGATTAACTCAATTAAAAGTAGCTATAAACTTAATATTATTAAGATAAGTATTGAGAACCTATCCTTAAATGTGAATATATGATCGAATGCGTAAAAAAGAAAGGAACGCTTCCTACTTAGGAGCGACGAAGAACGATTCCATTAAGAGGGGTAGAATACCTAGGTACGTATCAAAAAGCAAAAATACATGTAGGTCGAGAGGGGTGGTGATTTGAATAGGAACTTCTCCGATGTGAATTGGGAAAAGTGGCATGAGTATTTAATATACTGATCTACTTATGACGTCGATACCTCGTAATTAGGCTCGTGGTTTGACGGCTACATATATCTGGTGCGACTTACCATTGCAACTTAATAGGCCAAGACTCGAACTTCTAAGAATCAAAAAATGTCTCGCCCACCAAATCAGAAGAATCAGAATAATAAACCCTCATGGCAGGAAGTACAACAAGCTCGCCTCCAATACAATGCCGAAAAGTTACCAATGGTGACGTGAAATATCTACAGCCTCTGGCGGATGGAGATGGTATATATCAACCACCAAAAGAATCACAGACGGCTCTTCAACAACATACCGCCTTCTTCGATCGCGACAATGATGGTATCATATGGCCATGGGACGTATACAACGGGTTCCGTGAACTAGGATTCTGCATCCTCTTCTCGCTGGGCTCCTTACTCATCCCCGTATTCTTCTCCTACCCCACGCGAATGGGCCGATCATGGATTCCAGATCCCCTACTACGTATATACGTCGACGACATCCACAAAGCGAAGCACGGTTCAGATTCCGGCATATATGACTTTGACGGGAAATTTGATGCCGAGAAATTCGATCACGTGTTTGATCGATTTGATACGTCGGGCACTGGGGGCTTGAGTGTGGGTGATTTGGCTGAATTGTTGAAGAAGGACCGTTGCGCCGCGGATCCGGCAGGTTGGAGTTTCGCTTTTATGGAGTGGTGGACAACATGGCTTCTTCTGCAGAAGGATGGTAGAGTATGGAAGGATGATTTAAGGGCCTGTTATGAGGGGTCACTTTTCTGGAAGATAAGCGAGGAGAGGTCTAAGGGGAAAGAATGGCAGAAAGGCTACGGCGTTATTGAATTCTTGAACGGCATGTTGTCTAGTGGCACTTGGAGATACTGGGAGATACGAGGCAAGTAGAGAAGATCCAGGAAAGGAAAACGGTTAATTTCCAGTACGGGAGAACACATTGAAAACTCCTATTAATTTATGATGTGTCTAACCAGCGCCAACACTCTTTAACGCCAATCCACTGACGAATAGATATCCTCAACCCATCAATGGAGAAATACAAAGTCATCATCCAACCCGTCCCTTCTAGTGAGAATTGGGGTGCTCATCCCAACCACAACCACCAAATGCGTTACCACGTAACTTAACGATAGCTGAGATTACAAATCATGGTTAAGGAAGTCCCACGGATCTTGTTCAATACCCTGTTCCTCGAATAGCTTATCCTGTTTCTCTAGGTTTTCTTGAACGATTTTGGCGGATCGTCCTTTTTGGTTCTCCCTCTCTATTATCTCTATCGACTGCTGTATGTGTCCAGTATCCTTGGTGACTAACCTCTTCGCTTCGGGATGCTCAGATTCCTTCCACGCCCGCCACTGGTTGTGGACTAAGAGCAAGAGTTCGGAGGTTAGGCAATCTTGGTTCACAAATCGGAACGGGTTCTCCTCGGACTGTACATCTGGGTTGTATGTTGCCATCAATATGACGATGTTTTTCAGTGCATCTGTGTAGTCCACTCTTTCGAGAATATAGTCTAGATCAGGTTTAAGCGAGTCATATGTTTTGAGTTTCTTATCCATCATACGCAGTAAGACCTCCGCAAGTGCCCTCCATTCGCTAATTATAGTGTAGGGCTGATCCTCCTAGGCGAATATCGTTAATATCTACATAGAGAGAGATGGTTTAGGTTTGTAGACTTACTTGCAAGGGCATTGTATAGCCATACTTATCATCTAGCCTCGCGAGCTCTTCGAGTGGCTGAAATGACTTCCCAAGAGGCGGAGCTAAGGCCTTACCCCTATGATGTGGGCGCCTGGGATTGTTCTGACCGTCGGGGAAATGGTTGGATATAAACGCGCTAGAATAGTTACCTAGCTTACACTCTCCGTACCATTCGTCACGTACGGGATGCTGGAAGAAAATGTTCATGGGTGTGATATTGCGGTGTAGTATGGGTTCCCAATTCTGATCCGGGATTACGATATATGCTCTTGACTCGGGATCTGGTGAACGTTCGATTCCAAAGGTCCCGTCGTGTAGCCATGCGAGACCCCTGAGAAGGGAGAGGAGTACGTGCCAGCATAGTGATTCTGGTAAATGAGACTCTGGTACGATAGGTATGAGAGGGGCAGGGTGACCATCCACCCAATGCGGCGGCGGCGAATTGCCTGCCTCTATTAATTCTTCGTCCGTTGGGGGCGGACCCCATGGATCTTTGACTTTTCTGGTGTAATAATGCCTGTTAGTATCAGGAACGAGCAGATTTCCCAGGTTTCCGGCGTTGCAGAAGTCCCAGACGATATAATATGCAAGACGGGGACGGCCTCCTGCGTCGCTCTTCTGAACGAAGAAGGCGTCTACTATCGAGACTAGGTTTTCGTGGTTCAAGATGCGTTCGAGCGTATCCCACAAGTTGGTAAATTCATCCTGGAGTAAGAATTGTAAATCGGTCTCGGTGGCCACGCCAGTTTGAAACGGGTCCACAGTTAATTTGGCTGTGACATCGTGGGCGAGGAATTCAGTTCGGTCATTCTTGCGACATATCTTCCAGACACCAGGCGACGTCTCTGAGATAAAGTCATATTTAGCGGCACGCTCGACGTGTGGAGCAATATCAAAGTACTGCATGGTGACGATAGATCCCTCTGCGAAGCCCTAAAGATACTCTACAAGAATAGTAACACGAGATAGAAGAGAAGAAGAAGTTAAAGGTTGGTCTATGCGAATCTGGGCATGAGTGAGGTGCCATAGTGATGCGAAGTCTTGCTGGAATGTTAACACTTCTGAATGCCTTTGTTACTACTTAATCCGCACAAGGGATAGGCGGCATTCCAGAGCCAGATTCGTCTAGAATTCCCAAAGTGGTTTTCTTTCCCTCTTATCCACGCGATTCTGCCGTTGTCTATTGTCCATTGTCTATTAATCCTCTTACTAACCTACCAACTTGAGAGGGGTGTGGTTTTAACATCTCACTTTAATCATTCCGCTGTTGGGATGGCTGAGAATCACTTCCGGGATTTCTCAAAAGCTAGAAGCGAGATACTCGTACCCCTTGATAATCTGATCTCGGACTTGAATATTCTATCCGTCGACGAAACCGAATTCGTAGGATTACGTTACCATCCGACTTATTCGCTTCGTTATCTTATGATACAATATTTTACCCGGAACTCGGATCGGTAATGTGAAAATGTTGAGTTCCGATGAAGAACAACTGACTAGATAGTGATACTTGGCGGATCAGGCGCAGATCAGACCAAAGGATTGGTCAGCTTAGCAATGGAGTCAGATGGATTTCAAGCCATAAGAGCGCATCAGCAAGAGTGTTTTGAATAATAAATCAAAGTGACTGTAATTCCGTTGGTTGAAGTAATTCGAAATAATTAGACGCTTGAAGATCGCGTAGGACAAACTCGACATATAATCCCTCGTTGTTGGTTACTTGGGTATTTAAGGAGGTTATTCGTGGGTGAATTACAGCTATTGGAAAATATTAGCCGCTTTCTTGTTTAAGAAAGAGGGAAACAATTTGGCGTTTCGACGTTTCGTGTTTTTCTTTAGATTGAGTGATTCTATTAGGCAGGTATTTTTATCGGTGTTACAATGATGTACTGGTCAAGTTACATTCCCACCAAATAAGGGTTTAATCGTTACCACCCAAGTACAACCTAAGATACGTGTGTAAGGGAATACGTATATACGTACACTATACTAAAAGGATCCCCGCGTCTACTACGACGTACATGAACTCTCAAACCTTTAGACTGCGAGGGAGCTACAGGGGAAACCTCAGCGCTAAACTCAATTTAGTAGCCGTACCTTGCATGCCTGGGGAAAGATATCCAATCAACAGCCGGATTGATCGACCGTACCAAAGTAGCGTATCGTTCAACTTAATGCTGCATGCCCGTTTCCGCTATCTCAAACCATAAAAACGGTAAGTCCGACTTTGGACCCCCATTTCCCAAGCAAAGCCAAGGACCAAGGAGCAGGGATCAAGGAACAAGGACTAAAGGCACCAAGCCCACCGAAGTCCCCCCCAGAATTCCGAGACCTTTCAAGCTCCCTCCCTCTCCTTTTTTCGTTACCTTCATTCAATTCGGTCGCAAAGAATCAATAGTCCATTATACCCTTTCCCCAATTCACAAGAGCTCCTTCGAGTGACTCTCGTGAATGAGGATTCACAATTAGAATTTTCGAGTACAATATCAATTTACAATAACACTCGTTTAGTACCATCACCCACTTCAATCGCTCTTCGATCAACCCACGATACCCACATAGTCCGCGCTTGACCCCATTCGATCTTTTGATACTCCATACACGCAACTCCCTTATTACGCCCTAGAAGTCGATCAAACAAAGCCGAACGACATCAGCCAACGTTGGGTCCGCGCTCCCCCCCATTATCCAAGCGCTATCTTGTTTGTCACTCGTCTACTCTCCTTAACCAGCTGGAGTTCAACCATCCGAGACATTTGTCGGTCCATCTCTCACGACCACCCGAGGGTTACCAAACCTAGGTATCAAACAACCGTGCCAGCAAAAAAGAAAAAGCTTGTTGCCGTCAACCGAACCCGAAGGTCCCAAGAATAGCCTCTCTCGGCCGCGATGAGACCCCAATAGCGGCCAGCCGCATTTTTTTCAGAAACCAACTAGCCTGTCTGGCATGCCTTCACCCTAGTGAGACTTGTCATTACTGACGGCTTTCATTTCCAACGTCTCCTAGTCCAGGTCGACGTTTGTCTCTCTTTTGCGAGCCCCTTCCGGGAATCTCCTTCTTTTCTCGATTCCTCTCATATTTTGTCTACTTGACAATCCTGCGAGCAACCTGCTCTTCTTCCAATTCGAGAGCACAGTCGAGCACTTCGCGGGCGAGGGAAAACGACTGTGCGAGACGGCGGGTCCGATTTCAATAAACTGACCATTGATTCACGACGACGAATACAACGAAGAGGAATAACGACTGAGATTACATTCATTTCAGTTCTATTCTTCTAAAGCTGATTGATTGATTGGCGATTTTTTTGATACCCCCATATTCTTGGCCGTGCTAGTTTCCCGCTTTTGTAGGCAGGTTCTCGCGGCGACGAATTATTTCCCGACAAGATGGGTTGCTTAGGTCGAAAGACGGTCGAAATTCGACCTGAACAAAAATGGGATGCTATCGTAGGTTCTCTTCAGTAGGATATTCTCTGGTTGAATATAAGGCTAACTATGATCTCCAGAGTCTCAGAGACTTCAAGTCATCATCTTGTTTCGCTCCTTTCGCCTACGGCTATCTTTACTTCTCTCTTCTTATTTCTCTCGCCGTCTATGGCGTCGATACATTCACTGCTGTCAATTTATTGGCATTCAACACCTGGTCGTCTTCGATTGAGCCTACGCAACTTGTTCCATTTGACGTTTCGAAGTGGATTTTCTCGATTTGCATTATCGCCTCTTTTGTCAACCTGGCATTCGAACATATCCGAGCTATGAGAGTTATGAAGCGAGGAAGCGTGGCTGAGTGTTACCTCGACAATCTAGCCGTTCGCCTGGAAAGTATCCGGCCCGGGGATGGTCAAGGATGGAGACGTTTCCTTGTTTTCGCCGAATTGACTAAGTCTAAGAAAGGCGCTGAATATGTTGCGCTCTTTACATATTTCAGTTTTCAATGTAAGTGCTATCCCTGGTCGTAGAATAATACAATCTCATTGCTGACTTGATTCTAGCTTGGATTCGAGTTATCTTCTGCTCTGGACCACGTCAGGTTGTGAACGCCCTGACGCTGTATTCTGTCTACAGCTCAGATCTTATCCCGACAGACGTTTCTTCCGTGCAGAGCACACTGGGAACTTTCTTCGGCAAACTTGGAACCCTGGCCAACGAGAATAAGCAGCAGGTAGTGATTCTGTCGGGTATGGTGTTCACTCTGGTTATCTGGATATTTTCTCTTCTGTTCCTCATCATCGGGGCTTTATTCTATGTGTTCTTCCTCTGGCATTACATCCCAAGACAGGATGGCGGACTACACGGATACTGTGAGCGAAAAGTCAACAAGAGATTGACCAGCATCGTGACGGTCAAGGTTAATAAGGCACTCGCCAAGGAAGAGCGAGACCGGATAAAGGCGGGAATTAAGGCCGCGAAGAAGAATGGCGAGAAACCACCTACCGAGCGACAGGCAACTTTGCCAACTTTCTTGGATGCTGGTAACGAGGATAAACTTCCACAAATGCCTATGCTCAACCGCAACGATACTATGGCTACCTTGCCTGCCTACAGTTCACGGCCCGGTTCTTCACGTAGTATCGAGTTGAACGCATGGGATCAGAAACGACCGCAGGCCTCGCGACAGGGAACAACGACTACGAATGCATCGATGTCTAGTTATTCTTCTCGTGCACCCTTGATGAACGATGCGGCGGCTATGGGCTACGATCGATCGGCGTCTCCAGTACCGTCTCTTCCACCCATTGACCTCGCCAACTTCCAACCACCCCCTCGACCGGGTACCGCGGCCTCAAATAGGAGTTATGGCCCTGGTGCGCCCCCCAGTCGTTTGCAAACCAACGGATCTGGTTTTGGCGGCGGTTACAGTGCGAGCCCGTCTACGTATACTCCCGATGCCTCATCGATTCCGTCAGCTATTCGTTCTCCGCCCCCAATGGATAGCTATAGCCGACCTATGCCCCGTCCCATCGACCAATTTAGCGGGCGCTCTAGCCCAGCCCCGTCTATGCGTTCGAATCGCGGACCTCCACCCAATGGGCCTGCTTATGGTGGTAACTCGTACCCTCCTCGTAGCGCTACCAACCCCATGCCTCCGCCGCAGAGACAACCGCCGCAGCGCAATTTAACGGCCCCGATGCCACCTCGACAACCAGATGGATATTACCCGCAACGCCCTGGCGCAGGACCTGGCCAACCGAACATGGGGCAAGGATACAACTACGGTAGTGATATGGAGCGTGGTTTCTCGAGATACTAACCTTCGATTTTGAATGACGGTTTGTTATGTAAAGGAATTGGGACATATGGATACCCTAATTGCATACTATTTTAGAGGGTAGCTTTGGTGATGTGGCTCCGCTACGGCTGGGCCTGTATGAAATGGTTCGGAAGGGCCGTTATACCCGGGGAGCGAAGGAAGCGTCCGGACAGGAGGCGTTCAGAGTCGAATCCGATGATATTAATGAAAAGAAAATCCGATGTATTATATTCACCGACATTTGGTCGTATTAGCTACAGCTACCTACTACTACTACTACTTTGTAGCTACCACTTCTATACTTGAACTTTTCCACGTACGGTTATTCCTCGGCCTTCCAATGTTCATAAGTGACCTAGCTCGAAGATGTAACCCGTGGAGATAAAACGATCCAGCCTATGAACAAGCGCACTTACGCCCTTAATTACATGGGCGATTACTAAACACATATTCGGGATTTGAATGCCAATTCCATAGCAAGCCGCGCCCTTCCTGATTTGTCAATAACCCACCCGTATGGGTTAAGAGTGATTCTATCTCGTCATTGCAGATAATAATCGCTAATTTCTGCCAGGTAGCCTTTATATATTTCATGCAATGTAGAGCGTGAATAAGCACCAAATGGGGTCGCGGGTGAATTAAGAGCCTAGTCGCCCGTGTAAGGGGTTTGATGATGATACCTTTGCTGGTTTAAATACGTGTTCGATCTGAAACATCATCTAGTTAATTTGGATCGTTGGACTTGACGTCGCTTGCGATATACGAAACTGACTTACTTACCTTCTGTAAAACCTATCAATAAAGCGGTTAACGATATACTATACCAACAATGTCGACGTGGATGAAATCCGACCCAGACAAACCCCTCGACCCGAACGCCTATCATACCGGCGAACGAGCCGTTCAGAAACTTCTTCTACCAGCGCCGTTGTTGCATAATCCAACACATCATAGTCTACCGCCGCATTTGGAACTGCGTGTTGCGCAGTCGCCGCTTGTGGCGTTTGGCACGTTGGATGGGAGGGGTAGGCCTTGGGTTACGGTTTGGGGAGGGGAGGCTGGGTTTTGTAGTCCTGTGGCGAGGGATGTGCTTGGTGTGAGGGCGGGTGTTGGGGAGGACCCGGTTGTTGATGCGATTTGGGGTGGTGATGGAGGCTTGGAGGATGGGGATGAAGTTGTTGTTAAGCCTGAGGGTGGGAAGGTTATGGCGGGTTTGTCGATTGATCTTGAGACTCGCGATCGGGTTAAGCTTGCCGGGCGCATGGTTGTGGGTGTTGCGTCGAGACGAGCTTTTGATACGGAGAAGGGGAACGGCTTGGTGGATTTGCAGCTTGCGATGAGAGTCGAGGAATCGCTTGGGAACTGCCCGAAGTACCTCAATAAAAAACATATCGTCCCGCATATACCCTCACCCCAGCCCATGAGCGTAGGAACTGGTATGCCGCTGCCGAGGGAGGCGGTGGATTTGATTCATAGGGCGGACTTGTTCTTTATTGCGAGCAAGCATAGTGGTCATGCTGGTGCGCCGAGTACAATGGATGTGAATCATCGCGGTGGACCACGCGGGTTCATGCGTGTACTTCAAAACGAGGCAAAGACTGGAACTACGTTACTTTATCCTGAGTACTCGGGTAACCGTCTGTACCAGACGCTGGGGAATCTGTATGATGACCCGTACGCTGGCATCGTGGTACCGGACTTTGAAACCGGCGATGTGTTATATGTGACCGGGCGGACAGCGATACTGACTGGTGCTGAGGCGGGCGAGTTGATGCCTCGCGCCAAGTTGGTAATACGGATTGACGTCGAGGAGGCTAGGTTTGTGAAGGATGGCTTGCCATTCAGGGGAGAAGTAATCGATTATTCGCCATACAACCCCGTGGTGAGAAAGCTAGCTTCTGAAAATCATGCTGGTATTGCTGGTGACGGAGGCGAGGATACATTGACGGGAAGACTAGTCAGCCGAAAAATAATCACGCCAAATATCGCCAGATACGTGTTCAAACTCAAAGAAGGGAAGAAGGCGAAGGAGTTCAAGCCGTGGCTCCCGGGTCACCATGTCACGCTGGATTTCTCAGCGGAGTTAGACGTAGGGTATTCACACATGCGGGATGATGACCCGCAGAGTCTGAACGATGATTTCGTCCGCACCTTTACTGTTAGTGGACCACCGCCAGACATGGGCGCTGTCGGTGAACCGGAGTTTGAGATTACAGTTAGAAGACATGGTCCGGTTACACGACTGCTTGAGCGCTGGAATATGAGAGCACCCCTCGAAATTCCGGTACTTGGATTTGGTGGCGCTGAGGGGTTCAGATTACCTACAGGAGGAGATGCGAGCGGTGAGGACGTAAGTGTGTTCATTGCTGCAGGCGTGGGGATTACGCCTGTGATGGCACAGGCTGAGGGCGTACTAAGGAGTAGCCGTGGGAAGGGGTTTAGACTGATATGGAGTCTAAAGGGCGAGGATATGCCTCTTGCAGTAGATGTATTAGAGAGGACAGTTGGGTTAGGGGAGGTAACTACACTCTTCGTTAGTAGTGGTATGAGTGAAAAGGAGAAAACTTTGGCGGATACGGTCAGAGGGTTGGGGACTAAAATAGTAGAGAGAAGGATAGAAAAGAATGATTTATTGTCACAGGGAGAGAAGGGGAGAAGGAAGTTTTACTCCTGTACGGGTCCTGCGATGACGAAGATACTGCTAGAGTGGGCAGACGGTGAAGATATGCTCTATGAGAGCTTTGAGTATTGATACTATAACAACACTCTAGTCGAAGCTTCATTGAGATGGTTGAACGGGATTGAATAGGGCTCAAGATATTTGGGTACTTGTGTTGTTTCTATGCCGCTTTCCTACTAATTTTCGTCAAATATGTAAGTGGCTGCTGAGTGGCTTTGATTTGAACCAATGAGTATAGTATGGCTTACGTGTAATTTCAGGGGTCTCGTGAGTAGTATAGAAGCATTTAGACTTAGATGCTTAATGTTATAGACTCAAAAGTGAAATTAGAAATGACTTTTGTATAATATTACACTCTATAGTATCAACTCTTGTGATGTGATATTTTGTTGGCGTATAAGTTGTTGATAGCGTTAAGCCTGGACGAAAGTAGATTGGGGGGACCGAGTACCGTGTCATCCTTAATTCTGATTGGTCAATATCCCCGAGCCAACCTAAAACGGAAACATTTTAATTGAGTTACTTAAATGTGCAAGGGGTTTGGCGTTCATTTCTAGCTTTGACGCTAAGCCAAGCCAACTCAGGAGGGTGGCAGGTAGGTACCTACATAAGTACATGTACCTAGATACGGAGCAACTTGATTTGATGACGCAGGACAACTCATGCGATACACTTACCATCTTTGGGGACCTTGCAGCTTCAATCATTTACCCATCTAAACCATCCAAACCCATCCTACTTCCCCATCCGTATAATCAATTTAATCATCTACATCTATACATCCACATTTTATTATTGTAGTGAACATCTTGAGTTTACCATCTATACTCCATGGTGTTACTACTGTATTGTCAGACATAACAGTAGAGCATCACCATGGCTCGAATATCCCGCCTAATCGCGGGCGCCTTGCTGCTAGTCAGCAGCGTCGCGGCCGATGAGCTCTACACACCCAAACACGAAGCCGGACGATGCGCCATGCGAGGACATTGCGGAAAGAAGAGCTTTTTCGGAAAGCAACTACCATGCGTCGATAACGAACTAGCTACTACTCCCGATCCCGAATTCGCGCAGGATCTCGAGGCGCTGTGCGGTCCGAAATGGAAGGATAGTAAGGTCTGCTGCAACGCTGACCAGGTGCGTTTGCATTCCCGTCCACCCCACATCGCGAATGTGTATCTACAAATAGCTACCATATAAACAAATGAATATGTCAGATTATAGACGTACTAATGTCGATGTAGCTGAGCGCGCTCAAATCCGAGATGTCCACACCGAACCAGATCATCGGCTCCTGTCCCGCGTGCAAGGACAACTTCTACAACCTCTTCTGTTCCTTCAGTTGCTCGCCCGACCAATCCTTATTCATCAACGTAACGAAAACGGTCGAGAAGAATGGAAAGACTTTAGTCGCCGAGGTAGACCAATTAATATCGAAAGAATACGGCGAGGGCTTCTACGATAGTTGTAAGGAGGTCAAATTCGGCGCTTCGAACTCCAAAGCCATAGACTTTATTGGGGGTGGCGCGAAGAACTACTCCCAACTTCTAAAGTTCCTCGGCGACGAGAAGCCTATTGGATCTCCCTTCCAGATCAACTTCCCCCTTGAATACTCCGAACCGGGCATGGCACCGAGAGAAATGAAGCCGAAGAAGTGTAATGACGAAGATCCGAACTTCCGGTGTTCATGCGTTGACTGTCCCGCCGTATGTCCGGAACTTCCGGCTGTGGAGCGAGCAGGTTCATGTCGAGTCGGTGTGCTCCCCTGTTTGTCATTCGCGTCTATATTCACCTATGGTGTATTGCTATTTACGCTTATCATCGCCTTGGTCGGCCATGTCGCTTGGATGAAACATGCCCAGCGACGGAGTGAACGCCTCCATCTGCTCCAGGCTGCCGAACCGAGTGACGATGAGGATGAGGGTGATCTTGTTCGTAATGGGGCTATGTATGACCAGCCCCAGAGGAATTACGTGATCAATACATGGTGTGATACCGCTTTCAGCAAGTTGGGTCATCTCTGCGCAAGATTTCCCGGAATCACTATATTCCTCAGTCTATTAGTCGTCATTATTTTTAGTGTCGGATGGGTCAAATTCGAGGTTGAAAAAGAGCCTGCAAAATTATGGGTTAGCCCAGACTCGGCGGCAGCCCAGGAGAAGGCATTCTTCGACGAGAACTTCGGTGCTTTCTATCGCGCACAGAAGGTGTTCCTCGTGAACGATACCCAGTCATCTGGCCCTGGCCCGGTACTCAGCTACGACACTCTAAAGTGGTGGTCAGAGGTTGAGGATAGCGTGAAGAAGCTCAAGGGGTCAGACTTCGGTACTACTTTCCAAGATGTATGCTTCAAGCCTACCGGGCCTGCTTGTGTAGTCCAGTCCCCAACTATCTATTTCGACGGTACTAAGGACTGGAAATCACAATTTAAGGAGTGCGCCGAATCCCCTGTGAACTGCCGTCCGGATTTCGGGCAACCGATAGAGCCGAACATGATTCTGGGAGGGTTTGATAGTATTGATAATATTACCGAAGCAAAAGCAATCACAGTAACATGGGTTGTCAACAATCACCCCGAGGGTAGCTCGGAACTTGCTCACGCCACAGACTGGGAACGATCCTTGAAGAATCGACTTCTAGAAGCTCAAAAGGAAGCGGCGGATCGAGGTCTACGGCTTTCTTTCTCGACTGAAATTAGTTTAGAGGAAGAGCTAAACAAGTCTACCAACAGTGATGCAACGATCATTGTCATCAGCTATCTCGTCATGTTCCTTTATGCTTCATTCGCATTGGGTTCGACCAGCATGACTATCCGAGAACTGATTAGGAACCCAGCCGTTGCCTTAGTACAGAGCAAGTTCACCCTGGGTCTCGTCGGTATTCTGATTGTCCTGATGTCGATCACTTCATCTATAGGACTGTTTTCATGGGCGGGTATCAAGGCCACCCTTATCATCGCCGAGGTTATCCCCTTTATTGTGTTGGCTGTGGGTGTGGACAACATCTTCCTCATCGTCCATGAGTTTGAGCGTGTCAACCTAAGTCACCCCGACGCTATGGTAGAAGAGAGGATAGCCAGAGCACTCGGTCGTATGGGACCTTCCATTCTTTTCTCCGCTATCACTGAGACAGTTTCTTTTGCTCTTGGTGCGTTCGTCGGGATGCCAGCTGTGAGAAATTTCGCAGTTTACGCTGCTGGTGCGGTATTCATTAACGCACTCCTTCAAATGACACTCTTTATTTCTATTTTATCTTACAACCAGATGCGAACAGAGGATCACAGAGCGGACTGCTTCCCTTGTGTTCAAGTCAAGGCAGCCCGCGTTCACTTAAGTGGTAGCAACGGCCCTGGTGGCCCTCGCCCATACGACATACCAGATGAAACCTGGTTACAGCAATTTATTCGAAAATATTACGCACCTGCTATACTCGGGAAGAAGGTCAAGGTTCTTATCGTCGCTGTTTTCCTCGGTCTTCTCGCTGCGGGTGTTGCTTTAATTCCGTATGTCAAACTTGGTTTAGATCAACGGGTTGCTTTACCTGACGATTCTTATCTCATTGATTACTTCAATGATATGTATAACTACTTGGATACTGGCCCGCCTGTATACTTCGTCACCAAGAACTTGAACACGACACAACGTGATAACCAGCGAGACCTTTGCTCTCGCTTCACAACTTGCGATCAATTTTCTCTCACGAATGTGCTCGAGCAAGAGCGCAAGCGACCCGACGTTTCTTACATCTCTTCCCCAACCGCCAGCTGGCTCGACGACTATTTCCTCTGGTTAAACCCGGACTTTGAGAGCTGCTGCAAGGAGAACCGCAAAGTCTGTTTCTCTGACCGGGACCCCACTTGGAACATTACTCTTCATGGTATGCCAGAGGGTGATGAGTTTATTCATTACCTGGAGAAATACTTACAATCTCCCACAACCGACGATTGCCCTCTAGCCGGTCAGGCATCTTATAGCCAAGCGGTCGTTGTCGACGCTGAAAGGCTTACAATTCCAGCCAGTCATTTCCGCACTATGCACAAGCCTTTGCGTAGCCAAGATGATTTCATCAACGCCTACGCATCGGCACGTCGCATCGCCAATGATGTCAGCGCCAACACAGGTGTTGAGATCTTCCCCTACAGTGTCTTCTACATTTTCTTCGATCAATATGCCAGCATCGTCAATCTGACCGGCACGCTACTTGGCTCTGCCGTGGCCATCATCTTCGTCGTATCCTCCATTCTTCTAGGTTCACCCGTCACCGCGCTTGTTGTGACTCTAACGGTCGTCATGACAGTGGTGGACATCATCGCCGCTATGGCCGCCTTCAACGTATCCCTCAACGCCGTCTCACTCGTCAACCTTATCATCTGCGTTGGCATAGCTGTTGAGTTCTGCGCCCACATCGCCCGCGCATTTACTTTCCCCTCGGGTGCCGTCATGGAGCGCGCCAAGAACCGCTTCCGTGGCCGCGACGCTCGCGCCTGGACCGCCCTTGTCAATGTGGGCGGATCCGTTTTCTCCGGTATCACCATAACCAAGTTACTCGGCGTCTGTGTCCTAGCCTTCACGCGATCCAAGATCTTCGAAATCTACTATTTCAGAGTCTGGCTTGCCCTCGTCATCCTAGCCGCCGCTCACGCTCTTATCTTCCTCCCTGTCGCGCTATCACTAATCGGTGGAGGCGGATACGTTGATCCAGAGAGCGAGGGGGGACTTGTCGAAGACCTTGCTAATAGGAGGTACCGCGCTCTCGTCCCGGATGATGTTAGTGATTCCGACGATGATGACGACTAAATTCAACACTGGAGGGAAGAAATAGCCCAAAAGGGAAGAGGAAAGGGGAAGACCAGAGAAGTAGAATAGTAATTGTAACATAAGGATCAACGGAACTACATGGGAGTCAAGCGTATGCATTTCGCTTTTTTGGAGTACCTATGGTGATAGAGGGATCGATAAGCAAATTGGGTTAAATATTTTGGAAATTATGTGCTCTGTACAATTGTACAAGTGTAACTGGAAGAATATGTTGCTACTAGGTAATATGTAGGATAACAAAGCGGCTTTTGCTTCGGACTCATAGCTATCTCTCCACCGTCGCTATCGCGCACTATAACTCTCAACTCGTATACAGACAGCGTATTGAGGATTGCAAGTTTACACCTTTACTAATTTGGGTCATGAGGTATGATTGTAATATTGATCGCCCGTCTACAGGAATCCTAATAAATAGCATATGGTTGGTCCCGATATCCATTGTCAAAGCCCGTAGCAAGAGCATGAAACATGAGGACAGGTCTTACTTATAATTCTCATTCGTACTTACCCAAGAAATAAAGGGAATCTATCTGAGATTCCTCCATGTCCATAGCTACGTGCCAATCATGTTTAAGTACATGACGATTCTAAGTTGCTGCCTTCTCTCAACTATTAAAGGAAAAATATTTTGTCGCTGTATGTGTATCTGTAATTGATGATGTATTAGAACTGGATAATTACATGCGTATTAAGTTGATTAGAGTACATAGCAATAAAAGGCGCGGCCTCACATCTTTCGATTCCGCAACGAAAGCCAAATATAAGGTCAATTCCAAATGTCTTGCGTGCACATCGGCGTTTGCCACAAAATCGCCAGGGGCTCTCTGGTCCGGATCCCGGGGGTACTCGGACCTTTGGACAATTTGATCGACAAGCCGAAAGCTGAGCGCTGAGACATGGGACCGCCGGTGGAGTCGCCCTCCCCGCCTCCGGGGTGGTTGGAACGAAAAGCGGTTGCGGCTTTGCTGAACCGTGCAACCGATGATAGATGTATTGACGATGCCTCATAAGATCGTCCACCCGTCACCCCCCTCGGCAAACAGGTCGTCATCCGACTCTTCATCCGCAGAGAGTGGCATTAGCTGTCAACATATGTTATTCAACAAAAACGACTCATGTTTAACTAGGTATTACAGTGAAGCCTTACCTCTTCCGCCGTAAAACCAACATACTCGCCGAATGGCCGAGAGTCCCCAGGTCGTGAGCTTCTCCCTTCCCCTCGCCAGGGTGAACTAGGTCTACTTGTCTTAAGCCTCTCATTCTCTTCCAGGCTCACCCTCAATTTCTCCTTCAATTCCGCCTTATCCTCTTCCAACTCCTTAACTCGTTTTTGCAACCATACCAGACTCTCCAGTTCCCGCTCTAGGAACCTGATCCGGAGCCAGGCACTGCTTAGGTGAGCTAGTATTGAAGAACATTCATTCATCTGACTGCCGAAGCGTGATACTTCCGGCGATGGTACCCGAGTCCTTGGGCGTGAGGTATGAGAGCTTCCCATGCGGCTGCGGCTATGCCTATGTTCATAGCCGCAGCCGCTCGGCTTCCCCATGTTGGTGGATTGGCCGTTCATCTCGCCAATAGGTACACTGTTCAACTACAGGAAGTAGATTATCGCTAAGCGGAGAAGCAGCTAAAGGTTGTGGGTGGATGTGAATCAGGGTAGGAATGAGCCCACGTATGAAGAGACGTCTCCGTAGACGACGTGACGATTAATGAATGCCAAAATAAAGAGGATAGAAAGGACGAATAGGGAAGAGGTTAAGAGAAGGAGGAGTATGAATCCAAGGAAGATATTTTCATAGTAGAATAGTTCGTGGCATGATAGTTCGTAGTATGCTGGAAACATTGAAGGGGCTATTCTGGTCCTTCAGTCTTCTTTTCGTGTTGAGCTCTTGAGGGATTGCGAGTTGTTGATATGAGAATGAGATGAAAGTAGAAGTGAAGAAAATTCGGGGGGTACCTAAGTATATATACTGGTCTGAAGGAAACGATGTTGAGGTAATTTGGAAAGGAAACGACGCACCGTCTTGATATATGGTAAGTTTTCGTTTTGTCAATCAAACTTTGCTCATTCTCCTAATCGACTCGACTAACTGAGGAATAAGATGGCGCATCAAGTTCGACTAACATTAGGTATACCTGTGTTGCTGTTGAGGAGGATAGAGCGACCACTACACTCAGGTGCCCGATGATCGTTAATACATGAACTCATTTTACTGGTATATCAGACCACTTGTTTCATAGAGAAACTCTATATATCGGTTTTCGTCTACTAGGGGCTATTGCACCAGAGTCGTTCCTGTTACATTCAATCGACAGAATGGGGTTTGACTTCTGTACTACCAAGGTAGAGTTTGAAGCAATTAAAGCATTGGTAGATACCTTCATTCTTTCCATTATGAATAAGCTTTAGGGGGTACCTGTGCGCATCGTATAACGAATACTAAAGGCTAATGTTATCCCAAAGTCATAAGATGATATCCTAGTTTGCACGATGAGTCAAGGGGCTAATGGTTTGCCTTTGTCGCAACGAGAAGGCACGCTCATACACTCTCAACGTAGCCGTTAGATAGGCGGTTGGGATCTAACCCTTCTATAATAAGAGCCCACGACCCCATCTTTCACATTAAGGAGTAGTCGTTTTGATAATCTGCGAGCTAGATAAACTTGGACGATGCCCAAGAGCAACGAGATAGCATGATACTGCATTTGACCTATGAAAGTATTAGATGGCATGTTGAGGTGGAATAGAGGGAATACACAATAGTAATGTTCTAGTTTTCTCCTCAAAATGCGATAAATATCAAATCGATTCAAGTAATCGACTTTTTGTCTAAATTCACATTTCAAGCCGAATTTCACGTTAAATTGGTCATCAAAGCTTCACCCGCGCTCTAACTTGGAGTAGCACGGTAGGCCACTAAGTGAGCTACGATCCTCACACATAGCTTTGAATACTCTCCCCAATACAATGATGCATAGGGTCGAGTTGGCGTCTCTATGCTGAACAGTTTAGAACATATAGAATCCCATCAATCCATATAAGAGGTCACTCACGATACCTAGGTACTCTAATAACTCAAGGAGCCCGGTAAGACGAACAGTTACATGTGACGTCCTTACATGTCTAGGAAGATAAGTACCTTTCACCTAAGCAAGAGCGTCTCATCGCATGCATATCTTCAGCCGACTCCAATCTACAACAAGAGGACAACTCGTCCTGACCTCACTCCAAGCGGTCAAAGAGGTAGGTGGCTTTCTGAATACGCAATGCTGCAAGACGTAGCCACTCAACTGCAAGTTTCCTTTTAAAAGGAAACCGGCAGGCAACTGTGGCTGGCTATTGGTACGGATTACCTTGCATAGACAGTATGTATGTATATGTAGGCAAGCATGTCGGCAGGTATAGGCATATTACTATCGGTTGTAATGAAGCAAATGGGATCTGAATGATCGACCCGACCCCAAATGCCATGAAATTTGCACCTATGTACACTCTATGTGTGTGTGTATGAAGACGGATGGATATCATCTCTAACCGCTAATAATACGACGTAAAAATTCCCATTACCCCAAAAGAAAAAAAAAAAAAATGAAGCACCTAAGTGCTAATCGCTAATAGGCTGGCGGCATCTAAGGGCCATATAGAGAGTCTTTCCAACTTCCATAGTACAAAAAGGGAGATAGGTTTGGTTACTCCACCGGGGAATTGCGAATTTTGAGGCCAAGGCACCTGAGTAAGGGTGGAGTGGGGGGTGCCAATGGCACAGACGAAGAATTGAATTTCCCCTCGTTGCGTTGCCCCTCATTCCCGTCTTCCTCTTTCTAGCGTAGCTGACTGGAGCTTGCCTGCCCCCGCCAGTGTCTCCTGTGCCGGAGTTTGCGTAGGCCTCCTAAAAGGCCCCCGCCTCTTGATTTTTCCGCGACGCAAATTCGGTATTGATTCGTTCAACGTTTCGCGTACTGTTCTGATGTGTCTTTGTACAATATTGTGAGAATGGGAAGATGCAAATTGTGGCATTTTGCGCAACCCCAAAGCCTAACATTGAGTCCCTCAAGAGTAACCATGACGTAAGTGTAGATCGGCCGTGAATAATCTGACCAGCACAAAAGTCCGGTGCTAATTTAATTCGTCGCCTTCTGCTTTTCCTTATCCTTCGTCTTTGTCTCACCATCATCTGTGTAAAGTTTGTGTTGATCGATGTATTGAATGACGGATGCTGGAATTAAATACTGTACACTCATACTATTGCGTTTTCGTGTTAATAATTTAGTCCAAGACATCTCAATGGGTTGTGTGAGGCATAATAAATTTCGGGGGATTACTCACTCGCGCCGTAGGAACAGTCTGATCTTAGTACTGCTAACATTGTTCTGTATCATCTGCGGAATTGCGTGGATATTGTCTTCCCATTGTTTCAAATTAGCAAGGGCTTCGTCCATGTCTGTTCCACTTCTTTCAACAATCATAGCTCCGAAGTTGCCTAAGATATGGTCGAGATCTTTTTCCGCCCAGACACCAGGAGTAGACATGGTCCCAATTAGATCTGCGCCTGCGAGCAGCATAATCTTGACGGACTTCCGGCTCTCGCCATCCGCAGCAAGAATGCCGTTGTGGACCTGATTTATTTCATATTCGAAATGCTAGAGCATCTTGTGTTAGTGATTATTCATCAAGCTACTAACGGCGAAATTGATAGTCCATTGGTTCATTATGACTCAATAGTTCTTCCATCTTGTGAAATGGCGATTCGATATGTGCGACTTAGATGGTTTGGTATATACTCACGTCCAGCACTTTAGCGGTTGGCATGTAATCGGGTTGAATGGCTTCCCATGGGTCAACCATCAGCCAACTTGACGTCTCTTCCGCTGCTAATTCACACATTCGTACTCTGTTTTATGATATTAGACCATTGATTGTGCCGATAAATGATACAACTCGAATCGTGAACAATTCGAGTTAGAAATGGGTGGCTACTTGCCTGTGGCGCGACTCTGCTAAACCAGCTTTCTTGTATGCATCCGACACTGGTGATAAGTCTGGTCATACACAATATTAGAATTTGTCCTTCATTCTCTTATTTTCCAATGTTGAAAAGAGGCAATACTAACATCCTCCAACGACCTCGTATTGTGTATTTATGCGTGCGTAATCGTTTGCCATCTCGAACATGCGTAGATGGAGATATGTGATGGGAGAAAAACTACCGCAGGCTACCAGTACCAACGGGGTGCGTTCGGAATCGTTTTGTTGTCGCAGCAGCCGGTGTGATGGGAATCTGTAGTTGTCCAGCGTCATGTCCGATACAGCCTGCGGCGCTGGCCCCGCGGCAGCTTCGTTCGTCATCGTCGCTGAATTTGGTAGGGTGGTGGGCGCTCGTAAAAAAAAGTAGATATGTAGTGGTAACTTAAGCTCGCTGGTTGAGGAATTCTCTCTGCAAAAACGTGAATGCAAGAGAAGCTATGAAATCGGAGATCGCGTGATAAAATATCGGTTTAATATGAAAGATGTTAAAAGCAGGTAGTTTAGATTTCTTTGTAGTATGGTTATGATTTGTAGGCAGGCTCGGTAGGTAGAGAAGACGTTATAAGTCATAGGTACTGTACCTAGGCAGGTGCTAAGGAATTGAAAGGCAGCAGGTCTTTGGTGGGCCCCGACGGGGATAAGTACGGCCTAAGTACTGTTATTGAACCTGTAACTTGGGGGTCTAGTCAAGTCAGTTATGGCCGTGGTCGGCGTTGGCCGGCAGAGTTAGCCGCGGATTTAAGTTGAAAAGTTCTTGTATTTGTAAGGATATTCGTGTAGCTATCTTAGTTTTTAAGTACCCGAGTAGGTATTTCTCTTTTACGTGTGATTTTAGTCTACTGAAATAGTTAAAATAGTCCAAGTTTACACTGGAGTTATGACGGTGTTGTGTTTGTACATCAATTCTACAGGATACCTGCCAGATACATGTCTGTATCTGTAGATGATCTGAGAAGTACTTGCATACCTTCAGAGATAACTTCCAATTATCAAGGCGATTAAGTTTACTGATCAACCGAATCATATTACTGGTTGCATTGAAAGTACCTGAAATAGGTTAAATAACCGGGTTCAATGTTATGTAGCGGCAGTACAATACACCTAGGCAATTTCTCATTTGTAATAATTGATTAATGGATTGACTATCAATCATCAATTACAAAAGAGGACGGTTTCAATGCTTCATGAATCCCCTCGGTTAACTGGAATAGAACAAGGAGTTTTGATCCCCTGCCTTAACTTAGTATACGCGCATACCTAGGGATCCAGGAGAGAGGGGCCGTCTCAGAGCATCCCCAGCTGCATCTGGCACAGTGGATTTTCTCGCGGGGTCGAATAAATACTTATTTCTTAGGTACCTAGGTATACCTAAGATATATGAGGTTGGTAATATTTTCAAATTGTCACGCAATTGCAATGCTGATTACGTACCTAGAGTATACCTAGGACATTCAAGAAATGTCATGTGTATCCTAGACTAACCGATATAATAGCTCATGTAATACATTCCCGTTCTGGTGTCGCAAAGGCCCGAAGTTGGCCTTGTGGGAAAAAAATGTCTTGGCTCTTGTTTGTTATAGAATGTGTTAGAAGCTCCACTACCCGGATTGCCTTAATTGACTCACTAATACGTGCACAGGTGCCTACTAAGAACTCCTAAGCTCGCAGATCATATAGCCTAGACCTATTCCTTTCCAGAACAACTGATAGCTCACAACCAACAATGTTCCAGAGTCGCCTTATCCACCACTGCCTACACCAAACCCAACCACTGACCCGCCTAGACCTAGAACCAATTCAGCCGCATCCTGTCTTAAATCTACAAATGTAGTAGCGAGGCAAGCTTCTGAGTAAGGATCTTAAACGCCAAGCAAAACTCCTGAAATAGCGAGACTAAAGCATTGAAGGTTTAATGTTCCCACTCAGATTTTGCCTTATCCTGCCGTCAAAACAATTGATCGCCTATGTGCCTACGATCTCCCGCCTTGAAACGCCGCCAATGCCCTCCTGTGTGATCTCATCGGCATAAGCGTGCCGTCAAGGTATGTAGCTGCAAGCTTTATCGTAATTTCTTTTCTTTTTGGAGGCGGTAGGGCATCAACTTGGTGGGGCGCCTCATAAAAGCAGTTGTAAGAACTACCTCCTTCCGGTGACAAGGTACGAACCGGTCATCACTTCGACTTTCCACCCATCAGCCACCAATGCTTTGAACACGTTGATGCGCAAGCGGGATTTGCCGTCTGCGGTGTGCCTACCAAGGCCAGTAACAACGGTGAATCCCTGCTTCGCCTTACGAACTCGTTCCTCCCCGAGGCCTTGCCACCATTTCCACACCCGGTCAATCGCAATATCAATACCATCTTGGACTGTAACGCCATGAAGGTCAATCATATCTTTGGTACTCTTTTGATCGACCAAGATATTAGCTTCGACGGAACTAGCCTGGCGGTAGTTCTTCGCTTGTTCGTGGGCACGCTCTGCAAAATACGCCCCAGCTTGTCTAAATAGAGGGTCAGATCTACCTTTCTTGAAAGCTGCTGCAGCTGAGTTGAACGAATGGTTTCTCGATTCGGCAAGCGTCCTTGACGCGGCTGATGCGGCTTGAAGATTTATCGGTGAACCTAGGGTGCGTAAGGGCGACTGAACTCCCGATGAGCGTACATTCGTAGAAAGTTTTGGGAGTTGCTTCATCTTTGACGTATTGATGGGCGTGAGCCCAGATTCGGCAGTAACCACTTCTAGATCCGAGGCCACGACGCTATATGCCACATCGTATTTTAGATACGATGGTTTCTCAAAGTGATCCCCTAAGACACGAATAATGTCTTCGGCATCGTCTAGCGTCGCGCAAATTTCAATGGTCGCCTTGACATATTCGCGGGGTACCCAAGAGAACTTGTTTATCTCTAATTGAGAATCGGATAGCAAACCAGCATCTGACGATGCTAACCCTAAGGCAATGTAGTTATCTAGAATCTCGATCACCGTAGCTCCGGCAGAGGCATTATACCGGTGGTAAATGCTTGTCACCTCTGAGTGGGTTAAATTGAGCCTATCAGATATAAGTGCAATATGATCTATCAGTGGTGTTAGCTGTGAGTAATAGGTAATGATTAGCTCAAGTTTGAGAATAAAGTCCAACATACCAGACTGCACTAAATCAATGTCGGTTGCTTCTTCAGCTGGGCTTTCCGGAGTCGTAGACGTAGCAGACGTAGGCGATGTGGGGGATGCAGGTGATGTCGCCTTGGCCACCTTTTTCTTCTTTCCGCCTTTCTTTTTCCTCTTCTTATTATGTACGCCATCTTCATCGGAAACAAAGAAACCATCCACACCTTTAGGACGTTGGCCTGTTTGCTCAAGCCACTGCAGGTTAAGGAGCTCGTCAATAGCGAGACTCGCATCACCCCTTGACTTCTGCAGAGCTAGTTTCACGTCAAACGGTTTAAGCGAGGTGAACATCTGGGAAAGCTGATTCTCCTTCTCGCTATCACTGAGGCCGTCGAATATGTCAACGTGGATGAGCCCCGGTGTTTCACGAGTGGACGTCCTAGATGATCCCGTGGACACAAGACTTGGTGGCACGGAACTTTCTGTTGTGGGAGTAAAGCCGTCGATACTTTTAATATCACTACTAGTTGCCCCGCCACGTTCCACGTCGTCACCTCTGTTGGACGAATTGATGTCTACAACATCATCAACGCCAAGTCCACTTGGATTGAATCCAGTGGCTTCTTCGGCGACCACATCTTTAGAAATGGTTAAAAGGACATCCCGCGCGGCAGAAAATTCCTCAGGGTCTTTTAGATTGTAGTCGTTGGATATAGAAATGATGATGGTCTCATCAAGGAGCGACCCAAGCTCATCCTTAGCTCGTCAGTTAGCCGGATAGGAGTATGAAAATGCAAGTATCTCGCGTAAAAGTTCCGTTGACAAAAAGCAGAGGGCTGATCCTGGCGCCTGACTAAATTTTTGGATTCGCCAGTCTGACTCAACGCAATAAATGACAGGCGATGAGTAAACTGAGCTTGCGAGATTCACTCATACTAAATTGATTGTGCGACCGCCGAGGAAGAAAAAAAGGGATTGTTAACTTACAATCAATTTTTTATACGGATCTTCCATATTAGATGTAACAATACAAGACGCCTTCTTTGTCCAGCAATAGTATTATGTACACCCATCTCAGATTTAACCACGAAAACTTCATGCGTTCTTTTTTTATAGTGGGAAGAACTGAGAAAGACTAGAAGAATAGTACCAAAAACCTCTGTTCTGTTGTCGATGCATGGTAAATTAGGGCGGGGATTTATTTACTGGATGAATGTATGAAATGATGGGATCGTGTGGTTGATTTTCTTTTGTTGGTGGATGAGAAAGACGTGGACGATCTGATAGATATGTACGGAGGAAGAGCTGAACTAATTCCTATTGGTTGGCGGACTGATTCGTGTCTGGGAAGGCTTTCTAGCTGAACATCTTATTGGGGTTTAGGTGCGTGTGGCTTGCCGATAAGCGCTAACTTTTATGTATTTATGCGCTGTGCTTTCCGGGATGTCGTCATCGGTCGGTTATTTCTCACAGGTAACACACGACCAAAAAGTAGCCGTAATGGTTGTGCCAGTGATAAGTGGGGTCATTGTCTTAAATACCTAGGTATCCAGGTACATTTAGATTCAAACAAGATTCCATCTGGTTAAAACACCACGAAAACAGTCATTTCCATACAGAGATGAGATAAAATCTGGTTTCATGTACATATGTGGATCATGACTAAAATTCTACCAATTCATACCCGTCTATCATGGATATTATCAATCCGAAAACTCCAACGCTCACCACGTAAATAATGCATAAATAGCAAAGCTTTCAAAATTCCCGCGACTCACCAATATCGCAAATATCAAACACCCCCGTCTCTGGTAACCCCTTTTTCTTCAACGCCTGTTTTAATAGTACGGGTGGTTCCAATGGTTCTTCTGGTGTCATAACCCACGTACCCCAATGAATGGCCATCGCCTTCTCGCATTTTATATCCTGAAAGATGTCCACGGAGTCAAACGGATCTGCATGCACACCAGAGAACATATGGCGTGGCGCATACGCCCCAATGGGAATGAGTCCCAGATCAAACCTCCCGAACCGCTGCCCAATCTGTCGGAACACTGGGCTCACTGGTAGGTGCTGAAATTCTGCTCCGTGGTCATCAACGCCCTTGGCTACTTTCGGCACAGATCGGTATCCCGTGTCGCCGCCAAACCAGACGGACTTCGCGGGCGAACCTGAGCTTACGGCCCACGACGCCCATAGTGTTTGATTTTGATCCCATGGACTCCGACCAGAGGCGTGTTGGCAGGGAAGACACGAAATCGTCGCAGTAATCGGTTCTGACGACTCTGCACTACTCGCACTTTGCACCTCTGACCTACTTGCTTTAGCAGCTTGTGGCGTCAACGTGAACTCCGCTTCCTGCCGCCAATCCATCTCTGTCACATTCTTCAACCCGCCCTCCTTGAACCACTTCTCAAGCCCCAAGCCCACAAAAAAGTGCGCATTCGGATGATGTTTCTGCACTTCCTGTACAGATTCGTACGACAGATGATCATAATGACTATGGCTAATCACAACCGCATCAACAAAAGGCAGATCGGCGATGTCACAAGGCTTTTCGGTATACCGCATAAAACCAAGGAATCTGTACGGAGCACAGCAGTCCTCAAATACGGGATCGAACAGCACACGCAGCCCGGATGGGAATTCCACGTAGTAGCAAGCATGTCCCAGCCAAGTGGCGCGGAGTTTTGAAGACGCCGTGCGCGTCGGCAAGAACTCAGGTTTCACTACAGATACAATTTTCTCCTCCAGTTTTGGTTCAGGCCATTTCAGTAATCCCAGGTATTTACTCCTACACGTTTCTAGAGTCAGCTTAGACATGCATGAAAATTCGTATGACGGTATGTAAAACGCACATCATTGTCAATGCTAGCTCCCTGAGATTAGGGGGTTTGAAAGACGGGTACGGATTCTGGAATCTGACGGTCTTTCCATGACGATCTTTGACGTGGTGTGCTAGAGGTTTGAAATCTTGCGCTTCGGGGACTTGCGACGGTCGTACCGCTACTGTGCTGTAATAGGCCGCCATTGATAACCCCACGGTGGTTACAGCTATCGATGCTTTGTTGATTGAGATCTTGCCCGGAGATAACGCAGGTCCTCTTTTAAAGAGAACTCGTAAGAACGAAGTCATTAGGTAGGTGTGTGAAGTAATAGGAAAGAAAAGGAGGGTTGCATTATTATTTTGTCTCGATTGAGATTACAGAGATACCAACATTGCTTTCAAATCATCTGATTTTGGAAGTCTCGGTTTAATGTACCTAATACCGGAGTTATGGACGTCGTACAGCGCCGGTAGGAGTTAAGGGTTTCCCCCAAAGCCGCGTTCCTGGCATGTTATTTCCTCATCACATGGATCTAAATTCCTAACACCTTCTCATTCGGCTCCACGGCATGACTCGGGCGCCGATTGATTAGTAGTTCAAAATAGGCACCTCTTTAGATTGCGAATGGAGCTGAAAACACAACTAACCAACTGACTTTTACGACTCAGTCTTACGCTATGCGACATATGGTTGGGCTATTTAACCCGGTGTTTTAGTGTGACCATTTTGTGTCGGGATAACGAAAGTAGGTACAATAAAAATGGCCGAGAACCCCATTGAGATTTGTAAAAATTGGAATACAACCTAAACACAACTTCCCGTTGACGGAGAATTAATAGTATAATGAGAGTGGATATCATAAATCTATGTATTAATAAAATGTAAAAGTCCAGGCTAAGTCTAAACGTTATAGTTTAACACGTAGTCACATAATTACAAGCTACATAGACTCACGTAATTGCTTCGAAAATCCAATGTAGAATAACTCATCATAACACATTTTCGATAAATTCCTCTATATCAAACAGCTTAACGTAACACCCCATCCCAGTCCTCTCCTTGGACAACCTTGAACATATGCTAAGCTCCTATCCTTTCCTTTCCATCACCTAAGCCGCTCTAATCATATCTCACTCACTCACTGTCACTTTCATCCTCATCTTCATCTTCATCATCGTCGTCATCTTCTTCATTCTCCTCTTCTTCTTCACCCCCTTTCTTCCCATCCTCTTTCTTTTCTCCGTCTCCTTCTTCACCATCATCTTCACCCTCCTCCTCAGGCGATACCCACACCAACACCCCATCACGATCCGTCTTCATACCCTCCGTGGGAATAATCTTCAACACCTTCTGAAAATATTTATCCCTAACCACCAACGTTGGTCTTACCCAAGCACCTCTAACAAGCGGCAGCAACCGATACGTAACCGAGCGTCTAGCAACAGGCAGCACATTAAGCGTCGTCGCCTTAGCACCCGAAAACGCAAACTCGTCGCTGGGTTCCATCATAAGACCAAACGTCAGGAAATGCGCCGACGGGTTCTCGATTGTGACGTCTAGGAATAAGAGTTGTGGTGCGGGGTCTAGGGATGCAGGTTTAGATTTCGATTTGGTGGGGGATCGTGGAGATAAGGGTGAGGAGGATGGATCGGGAGGTGAGTAGTAGGATACGCTGGCTAGAACGCGTGGTTCGGATGTTGTGATGAAGAATCGTGGGAGTGGCAGGGACGTAGTGTTTATTGTATCTTTAGACGATGTGAGCCGTCGCCATTTGATAATGAAGGCGAGATCGGCTGTAGCTGGTGATCTATCGTCGAGGTCGAATTTTTGGGCGATGAGCTCGAAACGTGCTTCTTCGATGACCTTGGGGCTGATAACCATGCCAGGCTCCACTGACGGCTGGCTCGTAGACGCTTTGCAAGTCACATTACCTTGTGTAGAGAGAATATTTACATCCAGGCCTAATATAGCCAAATCCTCTTGTGCGAATGATGCATACCTCGTCGCAAGAGACCATTTTTGTGCCAGTCCTCGAGGACGGCGGGTAGCCTCGTTTCCCTCTGATGAGTCATGTATGTCTTCAGGATTGAAATAATTCGGCCACTCGGAATGAAGCCTTGGAGATAAATCGTAGCTCGCCTCAAAAGGGTTAACAATGTTCAGGTTGTAATTCTCTTGTTGAATGATTGGTGTCGCTGGATCTGAAACGAGATGATACCGTGCCTTGACCATCAGATCGAATACCATAGGTCCATCGACCGGTTCGATAATGATTTTAGCTCGTATTGACTTGGAGTTGGGGATTGTCCCAACGGAAACACCCTCGAGTTTTGATTCTTCAACTCCTGCAGAACTCGACTTTTCTGCACCATTTTCGATTTGAACCTTATAGCTGGGCACATTATCCCCATATAACACTACGTCAAGCTTTGTATTTGCATCGGCGTCTTCTTCGTTGAAGAGTTCTAACTCAAGTGGGATATGCTCATTGGCATAATATTGCTCCAGCATTTTGATGAGCTTGACTTCCATTTTTGGAGGCCTAGGAAGTACTTTGATTCTGTGCGGATTTATTCGTGTAACCCTCTTCCTAGAGGACGTCGGCGAATACCACAAACCTACTGAGTTCGTTTCCCTCAGGTGTATTGTGTATTTCAGGTCAAAAGATTCCGGAGCTACTGAAACCTGTACTGAGGAGGCTTCCGCATCACCTGGTTCCCGTAATGGGACGTCTATCTCAAAGACTCGTGTCTGACCTGGCAATAGAGTCAAGTCATCCGTCCCCTCAAGTATAATGGTGGTAATCGTTTGAGAACTTATCTCGGAGGCGTCGTCAGAATCGGCATCGTTGCTAGGCTCGACTTCCGATAGAGCTACTTTGGTTACCCGTAATTTTGGAGACGCTGATGTTTGTTTGTTGCTGGCCTTGTGCTTCAAGTGTATTGGTCGTAAGCTACCGTCAAATTGAACTCGAATCTCTTCAAATTCCACAGGCGCAGCGTCCGGAAATGCATTTGACGAAATTGCTAATTGTGCGACACAATTTTGTCCAGCTTTCCCTTCCTCATTCTTAAATATGAATGATGCTTGTAGGAACGACGTAATGAGTTCATCGCTAATGCTAATATCGGGTTGATCGTCGTCTTCATCTATATCGTCCAACGACTTTGTTATATCGTAATGCCAACCTGGTCGTCGAGAAAACCCTATTGTGATCGTTAGTTATAAGCTGTTCCTTCTAGAGCCGGCCTCACTTGCCTCTGTTGAGAAGCTCCCAGTCGATAGCAATGACAAGGTCCTTTCTGTTGGCTTCTACAGCTGCGCCTCTTAAAGTCCAGCTTAATGCTTCCATGATATCCCACCAACCTTCTTTGCGAAAAGACATATTCCTCCAAAGGGGCGTAAGAATTCCTAAAATTTGTTTCCATTCCCGTAGTCTTTCTAGTTCCTTGGAACATTCGAGTGCTAATTCTGTTGATGTTCGAAGTTGAAGACGTTTCTGAAATTCTCTTCGTGCTAATGTTAGGTGATCATATATCAGCTGGCTATGATTGACGCCAGTCCCGACTAGTGGATACTCTTCATGAGGTTCCGGACACATGTAAGTGTCATAAACGTAGGCCTTGCTTGGCTGGGACGGCGAGGTTGTGTCTGGTGGTTTTCGGTCGTCTTCAGGTATAGACAGTGCTAACTTTCGCCTATTCGAAAGATGCCGCGCAGCCATTCGGTACCAATACCCCTGATGATGAAGGAATTCCCATGGCTGTAAACGCTCGGCAGAAAGATTCTTTTCGGGTAGGCGATATGGTATAGTAACAGACGGATCCAATTCCGGGAACTGAACCTTTTCTATCAAGTTCGCCATTACCGTACTCCATCTCGCTTCCCAAGCTTTCCATCCATAATTTTGTGTTCCCCGTCCCCGTCGATCGACTAAATCGAATATCCTATCATGATGTGCTTGCCATCTCTTGACAGCGGAAGTGCTTTGGCCAGTCCATAATAAGCACTTTAAAATCCGGATAGCTAATATGTCAGCTAGAAGCCGAGAGTCATTGAACCTTGGGCTCCATCCGGGAATAGTTTCAAGAACATCGGCGCCGAGAAGGGTATCGTACGCTTGCTCATAAGAGCGCTGTGCAGTATCTATTTCCTGGCGAAATTCTGCGAAGACGGCTGTCTTGAAGTCGTAACGAACATTCCAGCCCTGCAGAGATAGCGTATGAGAAGTCCCCGTGGTGGGCGGAATAGTCGGCTGCGGCGCAATACCCCTTGACTTCTTTTTCCGAGAGTGCCTACCAAGATCGCGATAGTACTCAGCCGCTTGGTCGAATACCGCGGACAGGACACTATCAACAGCAATATCCAGGTCTGCTTCAGTTCGCTGGGTAGGTAGCACGAAAAGTGAAGCTTTCGGATCTAAACCCGTACTCCTCCTAACATTCTCCAATCTTTCTTGGAATTGGCCTACGGAGCTCGGCGACTGGTCACTGAGAATAACCGCAACAAAACGGGTCTTATATCCGGATTGTGCAATGGCATTTTTTACAGCGTTTATGTCCGTCTTGAGTTGATTATCGTGCAGAGTCGCAAGTGTAGGATCCGAGGTCAGACTATAGAAAGTCAAGTACACACTAGGTATGAACTCCTGATGTTTTTGAAGCCATCTCGTATCTATCAGACCATCAGGATATAACGTAGAACCTGGGCTTAGAGGCGAGAAAGGGGAATGTAGTATAGGAGGGGACGGAGGTGCTTCGAAGTTGTCGGGGAGACGTGCGCGGCGAGGTGGTAGGAGGAATTCCTAAGAAGCGAAGTCAGACTCGTTTCTTATGATAATACGGTATGTCTAGATGCTTCTTAGAAGTGAAGACATACCCTTCCAATCGTCTCTATCTTGAACTTATACCGCCTAGAGGTATCACGGGAGTTCCATGGGAGACTCGTAGCATCCTTTTCTTGAATACAACGAAGGATTATCTTTGCTTCTCGACTCTCTATCGAAGGTAGCTCTGATCGGACGAGTATGCCTTGCTCTCTCAAACCAGGATCTTCCAAGGTATGTTTAGTGGAGGCAGTACCCAGTCCAGAGACGACAAGGAAAGGGACATTATGGTCCAAGCTACCTGCTGGATAGCCGTCCATTGGTTTATTGGTACAGGAGATCGGGATGCATTTGCGTGATTGTATGTGCGAATGGATGGAGAACCGTCATGCCAAAGCGCAAAAGTATCGGTCTAGGCTCGTAATCGATTTAACACATTGCCCTAGAAGCAATGCGATCAGTTCAATATATTTCCACTCAAGTTCGCATGGCTTGGCTCACATATGTGGTGTGATCCTAAAAGTGTTATACCAGTTTGCTATTATCAGATAGTATTTAATATGACACAAGATCAAGGCAACTAAGCGATCCAAGTAGAAGGGTTGGTATCATAACTCATCATTGTATTTGCATTAAAGAAGGTATCGCGTTGCTTGTGATTGCAGCATTGTCTTACATAGAAATCGAAGTGGGTACAAGTATTTGATTTCCATAGCTTCAGTGACCTCACATCACTAGCCTTACGGCCATAGTCTGCTAAGAACCATCGCTAGAAAAGTCGGAGGCTCGGCGGGAACTTGTGCCGGGATTCTTCAGATTATGTAATACTCTTTATCAAAATGCGTCGACTGATTCGTGGAGTATTAAACACCTTAAGCCTTTTTCTGATTAGCGTAGTCTAATTAAGAATAGATTTATGTATCTTTAAGGAGTATTTACACTGTAAAAATACCTATACTGTCCAATACAAGTCAGGTAATATCGTTATCTTGATTAGCATTAGGCGCACTGCGGGCAGTAAAGTAGCCTTGTTCGCTTCCAGCTCTCTACCCGTGTTGCTACCAAAGTATTCCTCCCTCAACTTTCCTCTGAAGTCTTCTTCATTGCATAGAACTTCGGTGTTATATCGCCAAAAGGGTGAATTAGAGACCCCAGAAAGTTATCTACATATCCATATAACCCCTTTTTACTTTACCATTCAAGGAATTCAACTTTCAGCTCGCGGCGCCTTTCTCGTTGCCCTGTTCCTGCGACCGATAGACCTTCTTATCCTCGATCGATTGGTACGAAAAGTTTGTCTGTATTGGTTGACTTTTATACTCCCTTACGTCGTAAAACAATCGGTGCCGCAAATAAAAAATCTATACCAGTTATTCAAACCATTAAGAGATCACTGGAAAAACAAGTTGGATTCACAAGCGTCGCGACAAGTGTAGGAGTAGACGATCGCAATGACGTCTCAACAAGTCCTCTTCTCCGAGACCATCACGGCAATGAAGAAGGCTCGTAAGCGCAAGGCATACGGTAAGTGTTATTGAACAGAGTGACTTTTCGTATTAGTTGCTAA
Organism: Hypoxylon trugodes; assembly: GCF_022578975.1. Taxonomy (NCBI): domain Eukaryota; kingdom Fungi; phylum Ascomycota; class Sordariomycetes; order Xylariales; family Hypoxylaceae; genus Hypoxylon; species Hypoxylon trugodes. Next base: position 1,002,319 of record NW_026250021.1, read on the forward strand.
TGCTTCGGCTTTTTAGAATCCGACTCTGACTCCGAAATATATTACCATGGCAATCGCGGGCACAAATTGATGAAGAGGGCTAGGTTCGTCCATGAAGGACAGCTAGCACCACCTTCAGGACCGGAGGTATACAAAGAGGCAAGTATTCCATACTTCACCAAAGCGAAAACATGCGGGAACAGCTCCTAATCAATTCTCACCTTACAGATTGTCAATCACGCCGGTTACCAAAGAGCCATCATAAGCCGAAATCCCGTACTCCTTGACGATGATGGTTACGAACTCGATAGCGACGATGACCAAGACTACGTCCAAGATGTTGCCCATGCAGCAGCCGAATTTAACCCATACGCAAACGTGCGCTTAGAAAGTTCGTTGTCGCTCCCCGACCTAGCGTGTCCAGAATTACTAACAGGTTACCGTCCTCAGACATTCTCGCGCCTCTTACCTCTGTTACCGACCTTCCTTCACATCCCACCCTATCACGACCGTACACTACAAAAACTCTCGCAGATTTAGCGAAGCAGAGCTGCAATATCATGCAGAAGGAAAATGCGGCGCTTTGGAGAGTCAAACACCTCCAAACGAAGCTCGTCGGCGACCATATTTGGGCGCCTTGCGATATAATGATCGGTCCCAACGACATAGAACTATTTCGTGACGACTATACGGATTACAATAGTCAAGGGCAAGGGTCTGTCAAGTCGGACGCCAATATACTAATGCTAGAAGACGCACAAGCAAAGACTAGCAAAACTGTCGATGCTGTAGTGAAAGAAGAGGGTTCTACAAACACTGAAGAGGCGACCACAACGAATGGAGGAAAATCCAATAGTGTCGATATCCCGATGATCGATATAGATCAACCAGCCAACGCAGATGCAGGGTCAATAAGACCAGGTGAAAACGTCGACGGAGAGGGACAAAAGCAAGACCACAAATGCAATGAGCAAGATGGTACTCCCGACAAACCCGAAGGCAAGGACAAGAAAGTCGACACCACGGAAAGGCGACCGAGCATAAATGCTGACATCAGTAATGGAGACGTAGAGTCACATACTATAGAGGCAGCGAAGCTGTTAGTAGCAAATAAGCTCTCCTCCATCAGACAGAGCGAAATCGACAGAATAGCCCAATCCGATCAAGCCGACAGAGAAATGGAGCATGCGAATAGTCGTGGGATATCCGTGATGTCGGAATCCACGGATGAGCCCCCGATCCATCCTCTCTTTTTGCCCCCACGATCAGCACATCCTGACCGGGATCTCGGAATCCCGGAAGCTGAGGCGGAAGACATGCGGCGACTGTTACAGCTGTATGTACAAAAGCAGGAGGAAGTATGTCGAGGGGCAAAGCGACTGTATGAGGGACTACTCCGGGCGGACCGGATGCGAAAGACAGTTTTGCAATGGTCCAAGTACGAGGCACATGTTGGACCGAACCGTGACATGTCTGATGGAGAGGATTGGTATGACAAAGAAGAATGGGGTCTGGAAGACGATCTAAAGAAAGGACAAGATGAAGAGGAAGAGGATACGACCCAGACAACGAAGAAGACGAGGACGCGTAGGTGATGACGGTAAAGGTTAGCTAGGTTAGGACATGCTATGCCAGAAGGAATTGTTTAAGGCGGACTTTGTTAGCTGTTATCGAATACCCAAGGAGATAGTTGGCTTAGGTCCAATTCTCGAATCGAATATGATATGAAATGGAGATGCTTCCACATTCTTCCTCCCTATCTTGCTTGTGTTGGTCAATCCATCCACACCTAGGTTTTATCCCTATCAAACCTTGGAGAAACTGGAACTCCCCCAGATCTACCCCGCTGGGAAACTGGGAGATATAGTGGCGTTAAGATAAGAACAACTACGATTTATAGTATAATTCCTATTTGTCTAATGTCGGGGAATAAATAGAGCAGTTGGTTAGATGAGGAGAAAAGTTGTGTGGTACATGTACGTAGTATGGAAGTGTAACATGGATAGATGTAACTCGAAGAAAGTTTAGGTAAACCACAACTTCAACGTAATATACGCACGTGCGTCCCGATCGGCAATGATTAAGTTGTCGCGGAGGGGCTCCGAAAGTCAAAAGAGAGGCAAGAGAAGCTGCGGGATGACACCATGTGAATGTCTCACGGGAACGGAACGCTTAAAAGAAGTCTTGGCTCCAATTATTTTGGCCAGCTCGACCAAACAAGCTTCCACTCCAACTTTCTTAAGCCGCCAGGCCACGTTCGTTTAATACATGCCTACTAAACTTATTTTGCCTGGGAAATAACAATTAACGTCATCGTCATCACTTGCGCATTTTCTCTGAGCTTTCGTATCATACAGTAAAAAACAACATAATCAAGTATACCTAACAAGCAAGCTTAAGCTATGGCATCATTTGAAGCTCCCACGACCAAGCTGGTCGACCTTAGCCAGACAAGCCTGTTTAGTATGCTAAACCTCGAATAGCCGCGACACACGATATACTTGCTAACAATACCAGTTTCGGCCAGTGCTATTGCATTCAATCCTCTATTCTGGAAGTAGGTCGCATGTCTCACAGTTATATACTCATATAGTTCTAAAAGTCGGAAGCTAATAAGAAACAGTATCGTAGCTCGACAAGGTGCGCAAATTAACCCCGACACCAGCCTCCTCTATAGACAACGACTTAACATATCCCACATGAATCCTTGTTTCTAACATTCCGAAATAGAGTATCACAATAAATTACTCACTAAGCTCTTCGGTGGCCGATCGCAAACCGCATGCTATGGATTAGCCCTCACCATCTTCTCCATTGGCCTCGTACGCGATTTCCTATACGAACGTGCACTACGCGAACAACCATCATACCCGTTACTCGAGTTAGATGAGGTCAAATATGTTGCCTTCGCCTTACTCGCCGTCGGTAACATTCTCGTAATATCTTCAACATGGATGCTAGGAATTACGGGAACATTCCTAGGAGACTATTTCGGGATATTAATGGATGATATCGTCACCGGCTTTCCGTTCAACATTACAGATGCGCCTATGTATAATGGCTCGACCTGCAGTTTCCTCGGTACTGCACTATTATACGGCAAGCCTGCCGGTATCCTACTGACCGCCTGGGTTTTCGTCGTCTACCAGATCGCTCTTAAATATGAGAATCCGTTTACGGCTGAAATATACGCAAAGAGAGAGAGGGAGCGTGCTGCGGGAAAGATTGGTAGTAAGAAGTCGCAATAAGCTCCCGGTGGTCGACAAATTCAGTTATCGGGATAAATTGCCATACCGAGATTTACCGAGACTCGCCCGAAACCAGCCGGTGGGTTGGCCGAGGAATGGGTGAAGACATTCCGAGCGAAGATTACGTGTGTGTGTGTGTGTGTGGGTAGTGATTAAGTAGGTTAGGTACGTATGCGTGAGTATGGTGGGATGATGGTGTATTCAGCAACTGGGTGAAAGGAAGTTTGTATGACATATATGATACTGAAGCGTGAATCAAGAAGTTGACGAGGAATGAGATGGAACGGATGGGTGGGTGAATTAGCGAGGAGTGATATGAAATGAGCGAATGATGAGGAAAGCGTAGTTACAGTACCTTAGGAACATCAACACGTCCCTAAGAAATTAATAGTTTCAACTGACCAATGCCGTGACCTGGACTTGTAACATATTACTTGGAAAGAGGCATCTAGATTTCCTTCAGATGAGAATCACTTTTTAATGTTCCCCTCTTGCAACTCACATTCTCTATCCTATTGAATCTGAGATAGAAATCCAACCACAACTACACAAACACTAAGCACAAAACACTTAACAAATTATTTAGTAATAAGAAGAAGCAATTGTACGACTACCATCGTATCGATACGGTATCTTCATCAAATTACAAGGATCTGCCGGGGACCACCACATGGTCCGGCATCGTTTCGGGTCCAAGGTAGCCGGGATTAGGCCGTATTACGGGAGAAACCGTTAAATTCTATCTATCGATGATGCACCCGATCGATTTAGCAAGGAACTAGATGGGTAAGGTGACATACGGAACAACAGGGAATTAGAATGTAAGTAAGTAAAAGTAATGGTGATCTACTCTCAGTTTAGTATATACAAGTGTGTATAAGTGTAATAGCTGTAAGTCAGTGGTAACTCTTACGCTAAACTCTGGGGTAAGGGTACAATCCCGGTGGAGACTACGCTAACTGCTCAGCCCTTTAGTACCGTATGTAGGTACCTATTACGGAGGCAACTCAAACAGATCCAAAGTGGAAACAGAAAATCGTTAACGAATCAATTCATATAGAATCGAATATCCACTTACCCTTTTGGCCTCTTTTTTTCTGTTACTACCTACCGATACCGTTTACACCCGTATTCCGGACTCAACATTTTCTTCTACCGAGCGATTGAAACACCGAAATATTAAATCAATCATTCATTCCTATTCTTTGTCCTTTTAATATTCGGGACTGTGTTACCCGTTTTTATTTCCTCTTATTCTCTTTCATTCCCCATGACAATAGAAATAGAGAACCATCCGCTCGGGAAATAAAAAGAGTAAAAAAAGGGGGGAACTAGGAAACTTCCCATAGCCCGTTTTTTAACTGGGCCTCTGGTTCGATCATGAACCAGACGTCGAGGACGGACGAGCCGTACGAGGGCGAAGGGCTTAATCAAAGTCCTAACGCCCTCTCGAACGACCTCGTTACGAACTCTGACCTCAACGGCATTGCCAATGCCAGAGAGCACAGAAGCGGCGATTCTGCGAGGAGTATGGACAACTCGGGACAACCCGTGGCGGAGGACGTGCCGCCTTCTATTGACGAGGACCCTGATGGTGGCGTCCGAGCTCCTGCAAATCTGACCATTTCCGCTCGTACGATTGGTCAGTCCCCTGGAACGACACCACCATCTCAACCACTAGGTCAAGTCGTTCACGAACAGAGCTCAATTGCATCCCACAAGAAGAGGACTCCTTTGCGCCAGGTCCAACATACTCTTTTTACTTTTTGCAAATTCGTCGGGCCCGGCTTTCTCGTCGCCGTGGCATATAGTATGTGATAATCTCCTTTAATATCATTAATATGACATATATGACATATACTTTATACTTAGACGGATACCTACATGAAGATGTACATGAGGATGTAGGTACTTACCTATTTAAATAGTTACTAACTGAGACCTATAGTCGATCCCGGTAACTATTCCACCGACATCAGCGCCGGCGCTGAAAACCAATTTCGCCTGCTTTTTATCATTTTGATGAGCAATTTGTTCGCCATCTTTCTGCAATGCCTTTCTATCAAGCTGGGAACTGTTACTGGACTAAACTTGGCTGAGGCGTGCCGCGCATTTCTACCGCGATGGCTGAACTATTTTCTGTATTTCATGGCTGAGGCAGCCATTATCGCTACCGATATCGCTGAAGTGAGTACCAAGATCCCTCATCCGAATCGTGGCTTGCGACTCATCGCTGACTTCTGCAGGTCATTGGTACTGCCATTGGATTAAATCTGCTCATACCCAAGCTGCCGCTTGTGGCTGGCTGCGCTCTGTCGATCCTGGATGTTATGGTTATTCTCATTTTCTACCAACCCCATGGAACGATCAAGGGTCTGCGTGCGTTCGAGTTTTTTGTGATGCTCCTTGTCTTGGCTGTTGTCATTTGTTTCTGTATCCAACTGTCACTCATCACGGGTACTACCCCCGGTGAAGTTTTCTTGGGTTATGTACCAAATGACTCCATCACACAATCGTCCGGCTTATTCCAGGCTTGCGGTATCCTTGGTGCTACAGTAAGTCGGTCTTCTTATAGGCCCCTCATCTCCCCCTTTCAAGATTAGCGGCTCGTCAGTGGCGGCGCCACCAAAGCATCCCTCAGCTGAATCGAATACATGAATACTTGGGTACATTTACTCACCTAGCTTATAGGTAATGCCGCACTCCCTATACCTCGGCTCCGGTATCGTGCAAAGCCGTCTCAAAGACTACGACACGAAGCGCGGGCTCCTCCCACCCGAACCCGCCTCCGCGCCGAACAGTACCAAAGAAGGCAAAACAGGCGAAAAGACATACTACGTTCCCAGCTTATCCGCCATCAAGCACTCACTCAAGTACTCCTACGCCGAAGTTTCCCTCTCACTCTTCACATTCGCCCTCTTCGTCAACAGCGCGATCCTTATCGTTGCCGGCGCATCGCTCTTTAACAACCCGAACGCTCTCGAAGCCGATATCTTCGGCATCCACGACCTGCTCTCCGAAAGCATAAGTCCGGCCGCCGGGACAATCTTCGCGCTCGCGTTACTATTCTCAGGTGTATCAGCAGGTATCGTATGCACAATTTCTGGACAAATGATATGCGAAGGCGCATTAAAATGGAAAATGCAACCCTGGCTGCGCCGCCTAGTCACACGCTCCATTTCCATAACGCCGAGTATAATCATCGCGGGCGCAGCCGGCCGCGAGAAACTCAACGCTGCGCTGAACGGTAGTCAAGTCGCGCTTAGCGTCGTCTTACCTTTTGTATCAGCGCCTCTGATTTGGTTCACCTGTTTCGGGAAGTATATGACGGCGCAACCCGGCCACGCAAGATATAAGACCGAGGGCAAGGATACGTTTGTGATTAACGGCGTTTCGTTGGGACTTGATGCTGAGGGAGAGAATGGCGAGATGGGTCTTGCGCCTGCGAATCGGCCGGTTAGACTTGCGAATCCGTGGTATGTCTCGGTGCTTGCAGGCCTGATTTGGTTGATTATTGTTGCTATGAATGTGGCGAATTTGGTGTTGCTCGGATTGGGCAATGCCTAGGTGGCGGACTGCTGAGAAATTCGAATGCGGTTTCCTGGTCAAGTCAAGATTGTCGAATCGCGCATCTTTCGAGTTTGCAGGTGGTTGTCAGTATTGAGCCCTCTGCACGAGTACTTTATCTTCTTTCGCGACCTAAACCCTTCCATGTCGGTGAGGATATGAGATTGGGGTTAGGTCGTTCTTATTTTAGAGCGGAGGATTTACTTCAGAGAATACTTGATGTATATTGGTGAGTGGCATGTGGAGAGCGAAGTTACGTTTGTTATGGAATTAGGAGATAGGAGATGTCATATAACCTCTACATAAATCATATCATAGACGATGTCTCAAAGTATTCGGTCATGGTTATTTGTGTGTGTGTGAATGCGTTGCCTTTACTACATTATGAAGCTATCCTTAGATTGGATATTTGGAGTTACCCGTAAGCTACCTAGGTACCCCTTATAATTAGATGTGCAACAACTAACCCAATGATAGTGCTCGAGATTCTATATTACCCCAACACCCATAAAATCCCAACATACCTAGGTATGATTGCACAATTAATGCTAAATGGATATCTCTTCATAAAATATCGAATGTGAAGCGAGATATCACAAAGTTTTATTACCAATTGGTCGACTCTTCCTAGTATATCAAAGATAGAGCGTCGTTTCTCCCTACAATCCCAAGCTCTTTCCCATGTCTCTTATGATGTCTCTCCTTACAACATAAACGACGTGATAGTTCAATAGACCAAACCATATATCATACGTTGGTTGCATATACATTCAGCCCGCAGTTACCCTCCCATACCCTTTATCGACGTAAAGTTAACTGATGTGTTAGAAATGCAAAGGATAAGCTTCTTAGATGTGATCTAGCCTTGCTCTTGACTCGTAGAGCTTTCTTGTTATGCTCGTCAACTATCTTTAACAATACGCGTAACTACCTTGGGGTCTCATATTAACGCATGCACTTCCTTATCTCTAGTCCAGTTCACTCGCTCTTGTTACCCTAGAAGGAGAACAAACTCTGCCATTTCATCATATATAGAACTTTCATCTAGAGAAACAGCAAATATCATTATCACAAGACTAGCCAATCTCTCTTAATAGTTCAAGTATTTAAACCCCGTCTCTTCTCTCCAAGTGGCCATTCATCTTCGATCCTCAATACTCCAACCTTCTCTCAACCTCTTCAATAGCCATCTAAGCAACCAACAACTCGAGTCACAAATATAGCCATTGGGGATTCACTCATCAGGTTTTGTTTTATCTTCGATCGAAGTATATCGAAAGCTTCCCTAAGGCCTGGCAGATGACTAGGGTCACAGAGCCATTCCATTCAAACCCGCAAGGAATATCAACACTAAAGACATCCATCATCACCCCCCTCGAAAAGATACGGCGGACAAGCCACACAAAATCTACAGTTTCCCACAACTCTAGCTCAACCTACCACATAGCAACCCTGATCAACCCCTCGCAGGCCTGTCGGTGAGTCCACGCCAACCTCTTACCTTTCTTATACAGGTTATTAACGTATGACGTTGCAGTCGGACTTAGAATGCCGCGTAGGCCATTTCACAATGTCATCTACGCGCATCGCACCCCTCTACACTCCATATCACCTCGCCAAAGCTAGGGGCGCGAAGCCAAGAAAAGCGCAGCAAGTCCGTTTCGTGGGCTTTCGTTGTCGAGGGGCAGCATCCATAGGTCGTGCTGGAGATCGTCGTCGTTCGCCTGACAAAGATGATGTCAAGCTCACGTTAGAGCTAGAGGAACATGTGGGCGGGATATTGTCGGGCTGGACAGTGCCCATAACGACTAGGAAGGGGTGTAAAGACTCTCCTTACGGTGCGGTATTGGACCTACACTGGAATATGACCCGCAAGTAGTACGTAGACGAAAAGTCCGCTGGCACCGATATGAGACCGAAGCGCGGGAAAGACCACTTCCACGGCCGCGTTAGACCTTTCAGCATGGGAGACAGCATGTTCGATCATTTGGAACGTCGAGAGAAGCTCGCTTGGCATCGAGAACAGCGGTTATGAAGGCACACCGATGAGAGTGACCACGATAGGACCGTTGCAGGTGAGGGGTATGAATGCCATGAACGGGAGTGAACGGAGTGGAAGGAGTGGGAAGAGGGGGAAGGGGGAGATGGGAAAGAAAACTGAGGGGTGACGAAGATGAGGGTGGGAGTGACGAGAGTGACGAGGAAAAAAGACGAAGACGAGAGGGAAGGGGACGGGGACGGGCAGTGAGAGAAAGAGAAAGAGCTTGACCGCGATAAGGTTGCGGTCAAAATGGAGCTACCGTCCGACTAACATGCATGTCGGACGAAACTTAAGTTTAAAATTAAAATACTGTTGCACAACCGAGATCGGGGAAGTAATTTTGTGAGGTTCTGCCACGTGCGCTCCACCACCAGTCATACCCTCTAGATGGTACAATTCAACATTTGCCCTTATCTGCCCCTGCCCGGGGAACACACAATATGGCAGGAGACCTAGACGCCCGCATATACCCTTTCACGAGGATTGGACACGGTAACATCCGAAACCAACGCAGTCAGGAGAACTATATGCCAGAGCAGATAAAGCCCGGGAATTAAAAAAAGGTACGATGATTAGTAATTCGGGTTTTAACTTTATTATTCTTGACTGATGCAAGCCCATAACCATAACCATGGAGAGCGCAAGGGGAAAAAGGGAACTAGGAAAATAAGCTATTGGTTGGGGAAAACTCTAGATAAAGTATAGACAAAGCAGAATAAGAAACCGAGGCTAAAGCATGTACCTGGCCTAGCAGGGTAGTGTGGGGTATTCGATTTTTACGATGGTCTTGTGTTTATACGATGGGGAGGATAAATGACATGATGAATTGTACGGAGTAAGATTCTAGATTATTATTGAGGCTGTGTTTGTGGTCCGTGGGACTATTACCAGCGCCTGACTAGGGATGCAAGCAAGGCAGTGTATCACACGAGACGAACACCGACAATTGCCTAGTCTCTTCATCAAGAAAGCTTGCTGACCCCGCCAACTCCGCCAATGCCGAGAACAGTAAGTTTGCGGAGTCCCCGGAGAAATGATTTCATCTTTTCGTATGAAGGAGAGACGACCTACATAATATAGGAAGTTTGCTCACTCATCCTGCTAAGGAATAAGGGATGTTCTAAAGAGAAAACGAGTGGCAATAGGTAGCATCCGGGGCTCGGCCCCACATAGATTACCGGAATGGAAGTTGGACGGACGATCTTCCGACCGCAAGGAGTCCACAATTGGCCGAGGATGAGGTTGGTTACAACGGCAGAACCCATGGGATCTAGACCAATTCCATCCTCAAAACCAAGAGGCCGATCGGAATAACGAGTACGAATTTTTGTGGACCTTCCATTATGGGCGATGAATTTCTGAATTGGTATTCTCCCGCGTGCCACAAACCAATAAATGCCTCATACACTAAAATAATAAACTAGCCAAGCGGTGGAAGGATGAGGTCCGGCAAAACAAGGTAGACCTAGGAACAAGACATAGGCACAGGGTGGGGGAAACGAGGAAATAGAAGGGCAAGGGGGGAAAGTGGAAGGGGAATAGGAATGTAAGAAGATAGGAAGGGGAAACAAAGAAGGGAGACACAACACTTGTTGGGGGTAGATAGAGAAAGGATGCATTGAAACGGAATAAAAAAAAAGTCATTGACGTATACCATGTATGTACGGGGTCTCGGAAGGGAGGATACGTGGCCCCCGAGTCCACATATATCTGTATGAATAAGACGCGTCCCGGTCGAGACTACGGTGGCTGCACGGCTATGTAACTTATCACGCGGGATAAATTATCGTGAAGTGCACAAGTGGTCACCCTCGTGTAGGTTTGGAGGTCCCTTGTTGGACCTTGGAGGGATGGCAATGTGTTTTCTTGACCGCATCGTGAGGGGCGGCGTCGGAGGAGGCAAAGTTAAGAAAAAAAAAATGAAGGGGGTTTAAGAAAAAAAGGGGGCTCCATTCTTAGGCGCTTAGGCAGGGAATGCAGGAGGTCACCTGGGGGTCACGATGGTAGCTGTGCGTAAGATAAAGATAGATGGGCAAGGATAATAAGGATGGAAATAGCAAATTCGATTAAGAATAATGGAGCAATAAGGTAGGAAAACCGTTCACATGGGAGAGAAAAAAAAAAGGCAAAAAAGAAATGAGTTTATTGAAGAGAGAGGGGCAGATTGCTCCCAGCTTGAGCTTAAGAAATGGAGGCCAAATTTCCAAAGTCACCAGGAACCACTCGGACCACCCAAGCCCACTGCATCTGACTGCTATTCATTGCTAACTAACGAGCTACTACTGCTATCGCTACCGAGTGCCCCCTTTTTTAGTTGGCCCTAGTGTGTTCGTTCCTTCTTTTTTTTCTATTATTCTTTTTCTTTGAGTTCTTTGCCCCTCGCGCATCCCCTCATCTCATATCCTATCGAAGTAATAAAAATCGAACTAATGGAAGGTTCCTTCTATTGTAGAAGAAAAAAGGAGATGTTCCACCAATCCCCCGAGTCCGTAAAGATCTACTATAATTGTGGAGACAGCGCGACACAAGCTCCGCGAGGCCTAGAGCTCAACAGAAGGAATCGCCAGTGTGCTTAGTCCAGTCCAGTCAGGTCAGTCATTCCAGCCTGCCTAGGTTTGGGTCCTAGCTTTGCACCAGTAATGATTGTTCCGTTTAGTCCGTATTAGTGGTTACGACGCAAAACTGCGCAACTACGACATACAAATCTACATAATACGCACACATTGGATAAAATGTGTACATATGTGTATGTATCTAGGTACCTCGGTACATACCTCTTTCCCTTTATAGTGTAGATTTAATAGATTAAAACTAGATTACTGGATTACCAAAGCTACCCCGGGCACTCTTGCCGGTATGTTGCCGATGAACTTTGCGAAACAAGTCCAGTCCCAGTCCCAGTCCCTTCCACAGTCTTTCCAAAGTACCCAAACACAAGCCAAAGTAAGCCAATAAAGATTCCCCGCAAACCTCCACTCCCCACGAGCCTACCGACCTTTCACGAGTTGAGGTTGAGGTAATTGCTCCAGAGACACGGCGCGGCGGCTCCCAATCCCTGCTCATTCCTGCATTGTCGCATTTGCATTAGGCATTGTTCAATTCGCATGCTAAAGAGCAAAGAGCTATACAAGCCGGCTGAGATCGGTATTGCGGTATTACGATATTATATTATTTAGCATAGCATTGGCATTGCACCAAAAATACAATACGTAAGTGCGACATTGTGCGATCGGCCTGTCCTTTAACCTACCTTACCAATATGATTGTCCCCTTCACCACCACTACCACTGCCATTGCTTCCATTACTTATTCCTCCTCATCCTACTCCTACCATTCCTCCCTCTTTCCCTTCCCCTCTCCTCTTTCTTCTCCCTTTTCTTTCTTCCATATCTTAAACATCCTGAACACTTCTCGTAAAACCAACATCACTAGTACGCACTGCCGCAGACGCTTTGTCACTCTCGTCCACTCTACTCCTCACGCACCATCCCAAACTGGTCTCCCAAGACAACCTAGAAAGGTACCCAGGCTACCCCATATCAGACGGCATCCTATCGTAACAAACGATTCGGCATCCTTTAAGCCGACCGCACACCATCTCGATCTCGACCCAAATTGCTAGGATAAGGCTAAATTGCCTCACCTCGACTCCTCCCCAGCCCCGTCAGCAAACATTCCAAATTATTATATCGACAGTTTCAGCTACATCGACCGACACGATATGGGAGATCATCGTGCAACCAACGGAGTAAATGGCGCATCAGCCAGTCGCCCTCTAACGAATGGTCACACCAACGGTTACACCAACGGTTACACCAATGGTAATACCAATGGTTATACCAATGGAAACGCCACCACCACCACCAATGGCCACGGTCGCACAAATGGTTACACGAATGGCTATACCAACGGTAGCAGCAATGGAAACCACAGTAATGGCCAAACCAATGGTCGCACCAATGGCTATTCCAATGGAAATGGTAACGGAACTGCAAACGGTGGCAGTAGCAGCAACAGCAGTAGCGGCGGTGGTGGGCTATGGAGCCATCGCAGAGAGTCGGAATGGTTTATTGGCAGTATAGACCAGGGTACCACATCATCGCGATTCTTAATTTTCAATCGGGAAATGGACCCTGTCGCCAGTCATCAAATTGAGTTTGAGAACCACTATCCTGAGTCGGGGTACGTAACTTGACGTCACACTTACCTATTATTCTTACCCTACCTGCCTACCCCGTTCCTTAGCCCTTTCCCTAGCCACCCCTCCGCTCCTTAGCCACTCATCCTCTATTCCTACCCCCTATTACATCACTGATCGACTAACGCCCGCATCTTACCATGACAGGTGGCACGAACATGACGCGCTCGAATTGCTGAGCTCAGTTGAGTCATGTATCGAGAGGGCAATGGAGCAATTTACCTTTAAGGGATACAAGAAATCCCAAGTAAAAGGTGTAGGTATTACTAACCAGCGAGAAACGATCGTTTGCTGGGACACAAACACCGGAGAGCCGCTATGCAACGCCGTCGTTTGGCCCGACACCCGTACCAAAGAAATTGTGCGGGAATTAAAAAATTGCCCGGGGGCACATCAAATCCCCGAGATTTGCGGTCTACCCCTAAGTACCTATCACTCCAGCGTGAAGCTTGTGTGGCTGCTGCAGAACAATCTCGCAGTGCGCCATGCATACGAAGAAGGCCGCCTCGCATTCGGAACCGTAGATAGTTGGCTGATTTACCGCCTCAATGGTAAGGATAATAATGTCCACGTTACCGATACCACAAACGCCAGTAGGACCATGTTCATGAACTTGCATACCCTGCAATACGACGAAAGGCTGCTCGCCTTTTTCGGTATTGACCGGACCAAGGTCGCACTACCCAAGATTGTGCCCTCATCGGACCCCGAAGCTTTTGGAAGCATCGCCAACGGCGCCTTGGCCGGAGTAAAAATTGCCGGATGTCTTGGTGACCAGTCCAGTGCTTTGGTCGGCCAATGCGGATTCAATCCCGGACAAGCCAAGAACACGTACGGTACCGGATGTTTCCTCCTGTACAACGTAGGCAACAGACCTGTGCTCTCCAAGTATGGCCTATTGGCCACGGTCGCGTTTGACTTCGGCAAGGGCCGGAAACCTGTCTACGCCCTAGAAGGCAGTATAGCGGTCGGCGGTTCCGGTGTGAAGTTTTTAATGAACAATCTAGGATTCATCAGAGACTCAACTAAGGTCGGTGAATTAGCGGAGAGTGTTAAAGACAACGGTGGTGTGGTATTTGTCACTGCCTTCAGCGGTCTTTTTGCGCCTTACTGGATTGATGACGCAAAAGGCACCATTTGTAAGTTCTGGTCCATCTCAGATTTGTTCATGGAGAATCACTGCTAATTTATTGGTTGTAGTTGGTATAACCCAGCACACGCAACGAGGCCATATCGCTCGTGCGACACTGGAAGCCACTTGCTTTCAGACGCGCGCAATTCTAGAGGCCATGGAGAAAGACTCGGGTCACAAACTTGAGTCCCTTGCGGTTGACGGTGGTATGTCAAACTCGGATTTGACAATGCAAACCCAGGCCGACGTCAGCAATATCCGAGTGGAGCGACCCGCTATGCGTGAAACAACAGCCCTAGGCGCCGCCATCGCGGCCGGCCTAGCTATCGAAGGCTGTTGGAGTGATCTTGACGAACTTCAGCGGATCACACGTAAGAAGTCTGGCCGCAGAGTCTTTGATCCTCATGTTGACCGCAAGAGGGCCGCTCACATGTACCGCAATTGGGAGAGAGCAGTGGACATGAGCCGCGGATGGGTCCGCGACGACGAGGATCACGAGGATCAATCTTCCAGACCGGACATTTTGAGGAAGCCAACTTTGTAAGCAAGCAAGCGAGAGTTCCGTTTTCTGTTTTCGACTGCTGGAGAAGTGGGCATTTCCCTCGTTATAATAATTCTCCTTTATTACGAGCTGCGACAAAGTGGTGTGATGGCTGCCCAGAAAGTGGATCTCGGGTCGATGACGAGGGCCTTTCACTGGACGCACGAAGCGCTCGACGGGGCGCAATGACCTTCCCTACTTCACATCTCCTTGCATTAGGGTTCCCATATATTCGCAACATATGTGGTGGGTAATTGGTATGTATGTAGGTATCCGGGGCCGGAGGAGGGACACTCCAGCAGCATTGCGCACACACACATACAACCTACATACAGCAAAGAGGTACAACATCCATCCATGGATACTCGACACAATACGACACACAGACACCTCTTCTCCATATATATGTGGATAGGGTACCTTACATTAGTGAGGTACGTATCTAATCTACATATACCTACGTGTTCACGTACATATTCAAAAAGGGAAATATGTATGCGGATGTACGTATGTACGCACCGGAGTTTTGTTTCTGGAAAGACTTAATGATGAACACCGCCAGAATTATGGGGTGGCTGGATGGATGGGCGGGATGACAGGTGGGCTCGATTTTCCGGGTTCGGTTGGGTCGGGATGGTAAACCCAGCAAGCCCAGTTAGTAGTAGTAATGATAGTGCCTCCTACATACATACAAATACCTACCGAAAGGTGTAATACAAGAAAAGAAATTAGTAGCAATCTGTCTCCATCTTCTTGCATGCTTCGGTGTTGTTTCTGTCGGAGTAAGTGAAAGGTACTTTGATAAGAAAGGTACGTACGCATGTAGATAGATAGGGTTATATCCGTCCATACACGTTGGTTCGGACTTGATCCGATTGGTGTGGGGTTGTTTATAAATACGTTAGTGATCCATTCTGTTCGTCCTTATTCATACCCATACATATATCCCAGGAGAGATATCGTGTACCTCACCGCTGCGATACGGGGTATAGTACTAGGTAAACCGATTGGAGTAACACCGACGTGAACGGGAATGGAATGGAGCTGTTGTCCTACGTGTTAGTGGGTTGGGTTAGCTACGTAGCCCTGTCCTTGTGAATCCACATTGCCCGTATTTAGGGATGTGGATGTTGGGGAGATATAGGTAGGGGATACAGCATACACTAGCTAGAGAGATATAGGTATGGGTTGTGTAGGTATACATCGGTCGGTAGATGGGTACTGAATTAGTTAGTCGGCGATTTGCTATTTTATCGCTTGTTACGTCGGTAATGCTGTAGAGGTATTCATATAGTAACTGAAGGTGATATGAATTGGGTGTGTGAATGTAAGCCCAAGTCGACCAGAACATTGATATTGTCTGACCAGTGCATTTATAAGCTGAAGATACAGAAGAGGTGCTCAATACGACGTGGCACGGCATGCTATATCTACATTGGTGAATTTCTACCGTGTATGTGTACGGTATGCCGTCATGCCGTATGTAGCTACAGCTGGTCTTATCTCACTTCATCACATCCCTCCATTACATATATTGCTCTCTATCACGGGATGTCGAAGCGTATATATAATAGGTAGACGTATTCGCCTCTTTAATTATTGTCTGACCAACTTTCTACCATTCGCCAGCCGTTAAGTACGCATACCATTCATATACACACGTCGAGTCAACACGAAGCATCTGGATTATTATCTTAGTTGCATTCACCTAACTAGCCTAGAAATCTCAAGCTCGTCATTATAGCCGACACAGCAAGCAAACCCTTGCATGAAATAGCAAGCAGGGTATAGCAGGTAGGTAGCTTGAGCAAGGCAAACAGGTACCTATGTCAGTAGGTAGTAAGTCCAGGTCTCGGTCACCATTAGTTAGACCTTCACTACGACGTCTACGCATTAAGCTATCCGACGCATATACTACCTCCGATGAGAACCGCAATTATTCCGCCTCCATAAAGTCGTATGCTCTCACGTCCGTTATTTTTAGGTTTAGGGGACTCTCCCCATGTCGACTTCGTCCACGTCATCCGCCGTTTTCCTCGTAGGCACCATTTTCGTCTTTGATTTTGTATATAAGCCCCGATAGACTGAAAGAGTACCTCATTCGAGGCCTCGAGGATTTTGAGTAGATAGGAGGGGTCGGCGTATCGCGAGTTCGAGAACCCAAGTCTCCGTCATCAGGACAGGGGTTTAAATTCAACGGGGAGACAACGACAGCTGGCAAAAATTGCCCTCCTTATCCCGTAAGGCTTGCCAGTAATCTGGCAAATAGAATGATAGTCATCGCCTATCATGAAATGCTGACCCGAACGCCACCCTATCTGAAAAACAGAATCGAACAAAAATGCTAAGAGTTTACCACTAAGTGGAAGACGAAGCCGCCGGCATATTATGAAATCTTAAGGGCGAATAAAAGGAGTACCAGATATACACAAGAAGTGTCGCAAGTCGAAAAGGAGTAATGAAGAGCGCAGACCGTGCCTTAAATCAATTACATGATAATAGCGGGCACATCAACGTTCGCCTTGATGCTCTTGTGAGGAAGGACGCTACCACCGTTGACGTAGATCTCATCACCAATGGTAACGTCGTCGCCGAGAACCGTTACGTTCTCGAGACGAGCCCACTTACCGACGGTGCTGTTCCAGCCAACAATGGTGCTCTTAATCCACGCATGATCCTTGACCTTGGATCCGGGAAGGAGTGTGCATCGTTGTAGACGTACACCGTCTCCGATGACAACACCCTTGCCAATAACCACGTTAGGTCCAATTCGGCAGTTCTTGCCAATCTTCGCGGACTCGTCGATCATGACGTTGCCACCGTGGACAAAGCCCTCGGAGGGAGAGACAAGTAGGTGAGGTTGCTTCTTGGCAAGTGCCGAGAGGTACAAACAGGATCCTGTCAGGAAGTCCTTAGGCTGACCGACGTCCATCCAGAAGCCCTCTAGGTCAAAGGAGTGCAATTGACCATCACGTACGATAGCAGGGAAAGTCTCTTGTTCGATAGATGTAGGTCGGTTCTTCTCGATACGCTGGAGCACCGAGGTGTTCAGCATGTACATACCGGCGTTGATACGGTTACCAACGAATTCGACAGGCTTCTCGACGAAGCGGTCAATGCGTGAGGGGTGGTTCGGCTTGTGAACAATGACACCATATTTGGAAGGCTCTTCTACCTTGGTGACAACAATGGTACCCTCATCGCCGTGGGACTTGTGGAAATCGGCGAGTTGCTTGAAAGGGAAATCGCAGGTGATGTCGGAGTTTAAGACGAAGAAGGGAGAGTCGTCCTTAGCGAGAATCTCTTCCGCGAGCTTTAGGGGGCCGGCAGTACCGAGGGGTTCGCTCTCAAGGGAGAAATGGATCTTGACACCTAGGGTGGCTTCGTACTACACAAACCAGGTAATGTCAGCAGAGGGGAAAATAGGGGTCACCTGCGGATTTTGATTTTCGTTTTGGGTACTAACCTCCTTTAAAACCCGCTCCATAACCTCAGGGCGATAGTTGACAGCGAGTACAACATCAGTGACGCCGACAGCAGCCAATGCCTCAATCTGGTGTAGAATCATGGGCTTGTTCGCGAATTCGACTAAGGGCTTTGGCATAGTAAGGGTCTATGAGAGACTAATTAATCTTTTTTTGGTTCTTCGAAGTCGAGTCTGAGACATTTCGCAATTCTCGATTCGACGATGCATAATCACAAATTGGCACACGTACCAAGGGCCGTAGACGCGTACCGAAGCCGCCGACAAGAATAAGAGCTGTGAAGTAGAATAGTTAGTATGTTGTTGGTGATTGGTGTATCGTTCGATTATGGTGTGGAACTTACCCTTCATATTGACTGTAGGTGGTGATTTGTATTAAAATATGTATGATTGTCGCAAAGAGAACGGAATTAACAGTATCACGTTCTTTTATTGAATGCTATAGCTGTCGAATAAACGAAGGACGGCGAAAGTTTTATCGTGGGAGGGAAATTCGTAAAGAAGTCGGTGTGGCAGATGTTCAAGCCAAGACAAGACAAGACTGTCGCGAATTGAATAAAGTGAGGTGTAGTGGAACAATTAAATTAGTACTATAAAAGAATTAGGTGGATTAAAGGACACCTAAACTTTTTGTTTTCCTTTTTCTTTTTCTTTTGGACGTTGGTACAGAAGTCACGAGAGAAGGAGAAAAAAAAAGGATTATAGTTGTGATAGAACGAGAGAGAAGAGTCAAATAATAATTTGGTTACCTTAGGTACCTAGGTAGGTAGATGTTGCAGGTTTACAGTTTACGAATCGTCCCCCCTTTATTCTTATTACTAGAACCCTAAGTAAAGTTGTCGCGCCAGTGAGTGCTTGAAATTAGCGGCCCCCTGCCCCCCCTCTTCTATCTACTTTAGGTAGCTAGCTCCATCCTAGACCCCTGGCATCTGGCGATTTTGGGCAACCACAACTCGTAAAACGCCATAAAAGGGCAGACCACTTCAGCCACAATGTGTGGCATAGGTCACCCCTGATTTACGACCAATCACATGCTCTTAAACCCCACGCTGTACGAAGAAATAATCTACGTAGTATCAAATTGAATTACATTCATGCATCGAATTTCCATCCTTTCAATTAAACAACCAGGGTATTTATTGTTTCAATTCCAATCACATAATGTTGTGTAACATTCCACAATCATCACGTATCTAAAGTTAAAAACCGAGGCCGTACCATACCATACCTGTACCTATATTTAATATCCAAGTATAAACTCTGCCTTTTACATCATCCTCGTATTGGAGTGGTGTAAATGACCAACCCATATAAACAAATACGAGTTGTCTCTACCCAGTATCTCCCCTCGAATCATTCCACTGCCTACCACCACTACATACTTCATACGTTACCATCTAGCAAGCACACAACCACTATCATAACAGGACAGATTGAAGTAATTTTTTTTCCCCATTCCCCGCCGACGTAATCTAGACGATCTTTTCTTATCTTCATCATTCTTACGTGATAAGAGTCACAGAGTCACAGCCTCTTTTCCCAACTTCCGACTATGTATGTGATCAACGGAGGATTGATGTGCGACACTCATACCTACATATACCTACATAGTACACTCACATACATACATACATACATACATACATACATACATAACGTACTAGTTGACATACTTGCATACAGTAGTAATAAACTAAACCCCTATGTAGATAAAAAAAAAAAAAAAAAAAAAAAGGTGATGGATGGATGGATGGGTGGATGGATACCCCTTAGGTAGGTACAGTAACTGACATGCAGAGCGTTGCCTCTCCCGTCCCAAAGTTGGTAGACGTTGTGTTACGACCTGCAGGTTTCCTGGTGCCTATCACAGGAACAAGGCGAACCGACCGATGCAATATCCACTCACCCACCCGTCATCCCGCCGAGGAACCGGTGCGCGGACGAGATGATCTGGGACAAGCTTTGGGGGGATAGAAGGAAATGTTGGAGACCGTTGATCTGCGGGGTGTGGGAGGAAGTTATCATCATTCTTCCCAGATCGCATAATGTTTCGTTCGATGAGCGATTTCCGTATATCTTCAATTCGTTGTCAACCTCGACTTACATGCTTCTAAGATTTAGATTTAGATAAATCGACCTATGTCTCAAATTCATTTACCCCTTTCTAATGATTGATTTCCTCCATTTTCCCTTTTCGACCGCTATAGACCCGAATGGAAATTAAGGAACCGTAACTAGCCCAATTTTTTTGAGTCACGCATGTCGGATACACACATTACGGCCACTTGCATCAGAAGACGCTAGCTGACGTCTTAACAAAATGAAAGTAATAAATGTTTGGTTGTTGTTGATGAGGACATGAGCTTTCGTCATGCCGTGAACGTCGTAAATTCGATTCTTCGTAACTTATCGTGATCGTGATCATGATCATCATCTATCTAGGTTGTAGCCGTGAGATCCTAAATTTTATAGACTTCCGAGCAGGAAAAAAAAATCATGAGGAAAAATTCGAAAAAGAAATAAGGCCTCCGTCCAATCTTCAAAGCGCGAGCTGTGAGAGAAAAAGTAAAACACAAATAATCCACCCAAGTTAATGCCTCTTTCTTTCTTGATCTTAATCTTTTTTCTTTTGTTTTTTTTTCATGCACTCGCTTCATCCCGGTTTTCTACCAATTTTCCCTCATCCCGACTCTAGAATTTGGCCCATTCGTTTTCCTCCTCTTCGTCCGAACGATAGAGGAAACTAGATCCATGCCAACAAGGGGTCTGCCATAGAAAAAAAGAGAACCAGTGCAGCGAGCAAGGCGTGTGCCACATTGCCCTCATTTAGGCCGCCCGAGCAGTCCCAAGGCATTTATCCAAAAAGAAGTCTATCTCGAGATAATTAATATCTCCCTCGAGCCAAGGTCCATCCATCGTGACAGTCGGGGAAAATGGCTCTGGAGCCATATATATGTAGGACTAGGGGAAATGGCCACTTCCTCCCAAAACCAGGCTTCGCTAAATAACAGCAGTAGCAGCAGTAGCAGAGTTGCCTCCAATAGAATCCGTTTTTTTCCCGAACCGGCCTGGTTCTGTAGAAAAAATCCCATGGGCCGAGAAAAGGGGGTTTCATCAAGTCTTTTTTGGTAGAATCATAAAAAAGGAAATATAAAAATTGAAAAGTGTATCAGAGCAATCAAACTCTCTCTTAGGATTGCGGTGGTACGAAATTGCCGATTATTAAATTTGGTTGGTTTCTCATAAGGTCGTTTCAATGATTTCTTCGTCAGGTCGTAAATTCGTTCGATGTATGCAAACTTTTGTCTCTCTCCTTCATTCTCATTCTCATCTCTCATATTCTCTCATTCGGGGATATGCTGGGTTTAAGGGGGTATTCAGCGGGATATGCCTGAGGATAAGCTGTGAAGCTTCACCACGTGTATATATATCATCAATATTTGACGCCTCTCTGTTCTCTGCTTTGTATCCATTGGTTGGTTTTTGTTTTGTTTTTTTGAAAATTAGCCAGGGGTAAGGGTTTTTGGGGCCCACAATCCGTCGATCCGAACGGCTCAGGCAATCAAAACACTTTTTGCTCATTCGAAGGATGCAGTCGAGCTGCTACTCGAGTGATGGCCGGACCTATGACGGCTCTCCTTTTGGCCGTGGCCATGGCCAGACGAAGCATGGCGGGACTTCTTGCGCCTGGTGGTATCATTGGCTGGAAGACCCTGGACAATGCCGTTACGCGCAAGCATGCCTCCATTGACAGAAAAATTCCGGCAAACCATGAAGGCCCTCATGGCCGCATTCTCCTGCGCGAGATGGTCCGATTCGTATGCCAGATCTGTCTGGTACTCGCGCCCATTTACCAGTACCAGGCACGTGTAGCCACTGGGGTCTCTGTAACACTCGTACGAAGGGTCTCGCCACCCACGACGCCGGCACAGGCCTATCGGATGTCAAGTTAGCTGCTAATCCTGGGAAACTCCCACACCCCCCTATCGTTCGATGCCAATAACGTCCCGCGCAATATATGCAGCCCTAATGACGCGACAGAGATCGAGCATGACACATTTGCATATGCATGACAGCCGGATCGCGAACGCTCTAGATCGGGCGCCAGAAAGTGATAGTGACAGTGGCAGTGACGGACGGACGGGATAGGTACATCCACACAACTCATCCCTTCCCACCCCAGAAACGTGGCGTTTGACAGGACAAACCAAAAAAACACTTCTATCGGGCAATAGGGCTTGATGTGTTCCTGCGGCATATCGAGCCTCGACGCAGGGGGTTGTCCACGTGTGAGACGAACTCTTCTTCGCTGTCCTAGCCCCACCACCGCGCCTCTGCGCGTCATCGTGGGGTCGTTGGGGAACGACACAGCTTCTCAGGGGGGGCGTGTTGAGAGTAATGATAGGCAAGATGAGGCGAACAAAGCAGACAGGCAGACGGATAGGCAAAGCAGGCAAGCAATTGACTTACTCTCAAGATACTGCATGTAGAATCCTCCCATATTGCTGACAGCAAAGCAACACAGCACACACAATTTAACAACGCAATTGGGGCCCAGAACTCGTAAGAAAATACGGCAGGGTGGTATTTTCTCCTCAAAACATAGAAACACCCCACCCGAAGAATAAAGATCGGTCGGGTGTATGTACGTACGAATTCCCGGTTTGAGGCAGACCAGACAAGACAGGACAAGACAAGACAAGACTGACTGACAGATAGACAGGCAATGTCGTAAGCAGACACGGGATGAAGTTCCGGGCGTGGTGTGCGTCGTTTGAGTTGATATGCAGTCAAGCCCAACTGTGCGAGGGGATTAGAGAGGGCCAGGAACGGACCGGTAGGGCAGCACTGAGAAAAAAAAAGATTTCTTTCTTTTCTCTCTCTCGATGTGATGAGCAGCTCTGTACTACGGAAACCGAGGTGTGGTTGTGGTGGTGTTGAAGAAGGGGGAGAAAAAGGATAGGGCTACGTATTTCGGGGCTGCGGTGCAGACGAGACGAGCCATCGACGGCGAGACATGTGTGCTTTATTGCAGAATTGGACTTGTTAGTGCGGGGCAGGGATCTGGAAAGACGCAATTAAACACAGCAAGGCCGAAGGGGCAATGGGACGGAAGGGAACCAGGTCGATAGACGCAGGTGAAGATGCGGCTCTTGAAGAGTGTGACCCCATCTTGCTGTGCTGGCGCGTGTCGTTGCCAGTTGATAAAACGTCGAGAGACTAGGCAACTCCACCGCAACACATGGGGTATGCATTCCCTTAGACGATCATCTCTGATAAGTCTGGCCGGGGCTCCTTTTGGCAGAATGTGGTACCGCCGTCTCCGTCCGAGGGTTTTTCTCCATAACCCTGTCCGACAATGGGGGAGCAAGCCCAGGACCCAGCTGGGTAAAAAGAGAGAGCCAGCGAGAAAAGGGAAAGGGAAAAAAAAGATAGAGGTAATGGTGTATGCAGAGGTAAGCATATTGAAAGTGGCGAAATGAAACTGGAACCAGGCTTCTGCGGCCAATCCACGACCCTCGGCGGAACTTGTATAGACTCAAAAGGGGAAAGGGGGGAAACTGATAATAATAAAAAATGAATAAAAATAAAAATAATAGGGACAATAAGATAGGTTGAGAGCAAAGACTTACCTACTTTACCACTTACCCACTGGGGGGAAAAGGGAAAGGGAAAAAAAAGAGAGGAGACCCGGCCACCAGTAAGATCTCTCCTCTTTCTTCTCCTCCTCTTTTTTTTTTCTCTTCCTTCTAGGTACTCCTCATCATCATCCACCTTCTCCTCCTCCAGACCAGCCGGGGCACCGCAAATGAAGGGATGTGCCTGGTTAGTTGTCTGGAGGGGAAGGTGAAAAAGGCGAGAAAGAAACAAACTGCCATTCCAAGATCCCTCTCGGCGGCCGCTAATGCAACAGATACTCAATCAAAACAACGAAAGGACTGGTACGGTTTGGATAGACGGCGTTTTTAGACGACCAGAAAAGGGTCAATAATGATACCTCCCCACGTACGTGCATGCCGCAGCTAGGTAGTCTTGTCTTTGTCTGCTACTACAAAGATGCCTGTCCGTCTGTATTGATGTACGCGCACCTGTATCATGTATATGTATGTATATAGATCCATGTACATGACAAGGACTCGGAGATCGAACTGAGAGATGAGAGGAAGTGAGAGAAATGGGTGAGGAGAGACTGGGGCGGGGGGGTACTAACGGTGAGGATGGAGTCCCGGATCTGAGAATGAACGTAACAGCAAGCCAACCCACTGGATCAGACAGACTTACAGGATAGGATAGAGTGTATGTACATTACATGGTGGACCAAAGGGGGGAGTGAGTGGGAGTGGGAGGGGGGTGAGCGATTCGCATCGCATCGGTGCCATCATAATCATAATAATAACAACAATAATAGACAACGTAAGCAAGAAAGGATTTGGACAAATCAGAAGAGCGAATTGTAATAGTTGAGAAGAAAACAACTATTTTAGTAAAATGTAAAAATCGAGGTACAACATCGGACTGGGGTTTATTTGGATGGTTATTCGAGAATGGTTTGATGATAAGTGTTCGTAGCAAGCTGCCGGCGCTTGGGTTAACATGTACCGATGGCTATTGTATGATCGTATAGGATAATAGAGTGAAATAACTAAAGAAAAGCTAGAGAGAAGAAGCGCTTAACTCTCTTCCGCCCCTTTCTTTCTTTCCTTTCCCTTCTTTTTTTCCTATTCTTCGTTAGTTCTTTCTCTTGTTATTATTTTTTACCTCTTTCTTTACTTTTAAGCTCCGTAGGTACATATATGCAGGTACCTAGGTACTTCAGCATGTACTTAGCGGTATGTAAATACTTCCCCCCCTTTTTTTTTCATTCTACTCCTCTCTAGCAATCTGGAGCTAAACATCAAAAGAGGAAAAAGAAAAAATTAAGTGAACAGAGAGAAGAAAAAAAATTGGACGAGTAAGAAGTAGCTCGATGGTCGGAACCATCAAGTCGGTGAAGGAAGAATGAGATGCATGAACAGTGAGCTAGCCTGCCTGGGCAACCCTGGTCCTTCGACATGAACCTGGTCTCTGCCCTAAGAAGCTATTGGAGAAAAAACTCGAAAGGCGATTTGAGGGACCCTGCCAAAAGACCGACCAGGAGGGACCAGGAGCCCACTAAGAGACCCGAGGGGTGTCCGGCCAATGAGAATCGTGAACGTCCGGGAGCGGCGAAGCGACTAGGCGAAGAACAGACGTTTAACACCTCATGCAATGATGAGTTGGCATTGCCGCTTGATATTAAATCAAGATAGACGTTTATTTTGTGCATGTTAGATTGGTACGGGTACTAGTCGATCCAACAACGCCACGCCTGCGAACGAGGTAGCGGTACCGCGACACGACTTTTTGGGTCCGACAGGCCTGACCACCCGGTTGCATATGAGGAAATGGGATGCCGCTCATGATGACGATTTTCGCTGCTCCTGCTGCTGCTGCCGGCTACTTCTGCTACTTCTTACTGCTGGATGAGGGACGAAGGAATGGTGGTGGTGATGATTGCTACTATACATACATACGTCGGCGCAGCAGGCGAACAGCGACAGTCAAACTAAACATGACATCCCATTGAAGAAGATAGAGAGGGAGAGACAGCGGGATGTAACTTTCGGACTTTAATGTAGCGGCGGTATGTATGTCGGTATGTACGCATATGTCGGTATACTAGCATTTTGTATGTAGGACTACTTTTTTTTTTTTGGTTTATTGTTTTTTCCCACTTCGCCTCGTAACGTTGGAGCGAAAGAAACGCCCAGACCAGCAGCGAAGCCCACATAGTGTAGAAAAATATAGGTACCTAGCTACACTACGACGGACCTAGACGATGTACTATCAAAAGTGCACTTTTTATACAAGTACCTACCTACTTAGTATAATACCTGGCATGTATCCATGATACATGTACATACATATATAGTAAGAAACATTACATGATGATGCACCTAGGGCAATGTTGTATATTATTATTATGAAATAGAAGTGAGGAGTAAGGAAGAGAACCCCTGTACCGACGCGAGGGACACATTCAAGGCCTGAACAATTAAATCACCGCCAAAAATAGTAGAATATCTTGCTAACAGTATGGAATAGAAAAGAACCAGAGAACCAAGGAATCAAATAAACAAAGGCAGAATTGGGAAAATGGAAAAATCGAGAAGCAAATTATGTACGTATGTATCATGTATATGTAATGTAGGAGGCAGGGAGGTTAGGCTGGTAGGTAAGTGAGTAAGTAATTAAGTACCTAGCTATTTAATGGTTATAATAACAATATTAAGCTAAATATACATCACCGTGTACATATATGCGAAGTATCGATGGATCCTGTA
Source organism: Hypoxylon trugodes (assembly GCF_022578975.1). Classification (NCBI taxonomy): domain Eukaryota; kingdom Fungi; phylum Ascomycota; class Sordariomycetes; order Xylariales; family Hypoxylaceae; genus Hypoxylon; species Hypoxylon trugodes. The sequence continues at coordinate 1,028,872 of NW_026250021.1, forward strand.
AGACACACAGGCGGCTTTAAACGGGTACCACTTTTCGGTTCTTACTGTCGATGAGGTGGGATGGGATGTATCCATGTACCTGTAGTAGTTGGATACATGCTATTCTGTATCTTGAGATATGTACGCAACGTGATCTTTTCCACCGAGGAGTTACCATCGTCGACATATAGAATGTGAAAAAGGGGACGCCGAGGCATCATTCAACCGACAGCGACGCTAGCTATATGAAGAGAAAACTTCGTCTTTTCATGCATCGTACATAGTAATACCATGCCGATTTCCAGGGTAAAGAGGACTAACACCATTAAGGATACTGCCGAGAAAGTCCTCGTTTCCACGTACGTGGTAAGAGACCACTCACGATCCCACCTAATCTGTGAGACCCGAGCAATTGCCCAGAGACATACATACATAACGTAGATTGGAAGTCATTCTGTCAGAAATGCAACGTGTTTGCAAGATCCGAGACCTCGGGGAGGAGTAAAGACCAAAATTTTCGGCCCTAGGTCCACGGCGTCCGAACCGCTGCGAGCAAAGGAGCCGTGAGGTCATCGCAAGCCCCTTTTAAGCCTTCGGAAGCATCCTTTCTTAGGGAGGATATTTTAGCGGCATGTTACCAATCAATTATGTATTGTTTACGCGGCAGACGATTCCTTCATCCGGAAAAGGCCCACAGGCAAAGGTAATGTCGTGCAGCAGGCCTTGTTTACAATCGACGCGCCGAGGTGCAGCCTGAAGCTTAAAGGGGGCCGCAGCATAGGCCTGTTAGTTGTGGGGGAGGTACATTACATCCCCATTCCATCTTACACGCTTCGCAATCTTCTACCATGTCTGTCTACCTTATCGTATCCTACGGGATTATCACTTCGTCGGTAATATTAAGGAGTGGGCAGATTATGGACGTGAATAGGAGAGGTGCTAGATTGATTGCCTGCGTAATAATAGATCCTAGCCTAAGAACTCGATATCGAATTTCATCCCTTATTTTATGCCATCTATGAGATCCGTGAGACATACTCGATCCTCGTGTCAACTAGTTTTCACCATGTGCCTGTGGGCGTGTAGCACAGCACCTCACTACGTCGTGTGAAGAAGCACGGGCGATCAACGGATATGATGCCAAATGCTACCTCCCCTCGCGTTAGTTCGGTCATCGTTCTACCATTTGAAATCATGGTCACCCCAAGGAGGCCCATGATGGGGACTGACACGTCAAGCATTTAATGTGGCCGCAGAAGTACAAGGTGGCATGGGGTGTACGTGTAGGGAACGGATGGGATGCGAAACGACCACACCATGTGGCCAACCCGTCGATTCTGTTGAGCCGATCAGCATGTACAAAGCTCATGCAACTCTGCAGAGCGCCTCTCTCAACCACTACGGCGCGCGTTTGTCCTATACACCAAGGCGGCGATGGGACATTCCGTCGTACGATTCATTAGCCAGCCTCCTTGCCTTGACTAGAGCTGCCGTCTGCCGTCAATATTCCGATTTGGACTACTTCAGATATAAGCAGGTGGCGCTTTTCCGGAGTCCAAAGCGACCTGAGGAGTCGGGTCGAATCCAATGTCTGGGAGAGTTTGCCACCCTTGCCGGTCAGCGTTGGCTTATAATGCGTCCCATACTTGCTGAATAGGGTACCGTTTGCCGCGTGGGACAGCATGACCATACATATGGTGGAGAACGCAGATTAACGAATGCATTGGAATCCCTCTAGCTGATTCTGTTTCACTTCAATCGGGCGTGCCTTTTCTCTATGAACCTGCTCATGTATTACCGCCAGAAGACTAACTTGTTGATTGCGAAGTGCATAATACATCCTGTAGAAAAGTGTGAAAGGGGTATAGTCGAGGTCTATGGGGCCCTTCTTGTACAATGAGCGGGCCAATCTTTGTTGCCGAGCTTCTCGATGCACCGACTTGATGTGTAACTGCGGAGGCATGCGTCCAGTAAGAATAGGGGCGCAGCCATTACCCATTCCTCGAGCCATTGCCCGCCCGGGATGCTTCTCTAAGTACCTCAACAGGCAAGCAAGCGGATATACGGGTTAGCTCGCCTCAACCAAGGGAGGAATTATATGACATATACGAAGAACAGCAAGTCGAGCTATGTTATATAGTTCGACACGTGAGAGGTCGTAACGCTAACACTCGTTCGTAGCTACGGGCGGAAGGTCGATGTATCGCAGGATTGAGAGGAAGAAACCCAGCCTTCTTCGTATTGGCCCGGCGCAGTGTCGGATATGGCCTCTTCATATGCGGCCACAAGCGGGTCAAAATCCCGGCTTCGATAAAAAATACGACATGATTTGTTTTCTCTTTCCCTCCGGTATAAAGTATACAGGATCAGTTGCTTCGAGTCGGTCTTCTTCTTCATAGATTTGAGGGCTTCCATGGTGAGGCGAGACGTCATATTCCGAATGCGTCATCAATCCTTCACCATCCGAGGCAAGCAAACGTGTAACATGTTGAGCTGAGGACAATCCAGTAAGTACGTAGCAAGTATGGTACGCGTCCGGCCCTCTTTTTGGTACTTTTTAGCCTATGCTCGGATTTACGGTTGAAATTGGTCAACTTACTTGCTCGGCTTATCCCTCATACCACCCTTTTTCGATTGGTCTTGCGCGCAACAGAGAATATAGCGTATGAGACCCTCACGACTGTAAATGTTGTGGATATCAATATCGGAGTGCTTATTTTTGTTTACATTGAACATGAGATTAGTTGGTCCAGCGAGACTGGCCTCAATCAGTGGCCAACAGCATCCGACCCAGTGGCTGTAACAACCATCGACAAGTTTATTAGTGCGCCCGCTATACCCGCCTTCTGGAGCATATTGTCGCGACGAGAGCCAGGAAATAAGCCGTGGGACGTCGAGATACCTGCGCGCAAGAGTAGACGTGAGTGAGAACTTCACCTAGTTTGTCAAGTTCTATCAAGCAGGGATAGGCAATACGAACCTGGCAAATGTACGATGGGGTGCATCAAGGATTGCAAGGCAGCCTAGAGCGCAGAATGCGTATGCTCCGTGAGCTTCGCCGTCCGGTTGCGCTGAAATGCCGCCCTCGAAGGTTTGGCCTGCATGATCAGTATGGATCTACCATAAAGCTTGTTTCGGTGGAATCCCTTACATCGGCTTACATATTCTGCTAAACCAGTGAGTAAGTTTGGTCGGTCGGGCGTCCATGCCGGCGAGTCGGACGATAGGTCCAGGGGAAGGTTCAGTAAGGTAATCAGGACGGCTGCGCAGTAAGCCCCCCTGCCGATATCATTAGTGACCTGTCATCGAGGCCGGTATAACGGGACCAAGTATACCTTATGTCGACTTCACCTCCGACTGCCATCCGGAACCCCCCATCCGGCTGTTTCAAGGCGCAAAGCCATTTCCAAAGAGCTCTCCTATCGATGACCTGATATGCATCCTCTCCACCAACGATAGATAACGCCAAGACCATGCCATAGGTGCAGGCTAGGTGTGATTCGTGGCCCATACTTCCTCCAAACCCCCCAGTCGCGTTCTGCATGGACCGTGCTGTCTCGACAAGCCCATCGCGATAGCCAGAGATATCATAGCCTAGGAGGGATAGGCCATTGAGACACCAATAGAGAACCCACGGCCTGCTTGCATCTAAAGTCACATACCCGGAGGGGAGGCCATCGAGATGCTTCCGAAGGAATTTGATATGCCGTTCCCGTTCAAGCCGCGGCACACCACGTCGGTTGTAACGTATATCACCAACCTGGGCGGCCAGAAAAGGAAGACATTCATCTATGGTGATGTCCTGCGCGGTGGAGGTCTTGGTATCAAGGGTGTCCCAGATAGGGGGCCATGTGGTAAACAGTTCAGGGATCATCTTGGGCGTCTAGCTTCTGTGAGCTATTGATTTGGTTACTGGGCGGGGTTGATTCTTTGATTTACCTGCTGGTCTTGGGCGCTGTTTGAAGGAATGGAACGAGGATACATGGAGGTCGTGGACTTCCCTTTGTATGTAGTCCGTTGGCGCACTCGGGCAAGGCTCGTCTTTATTGGCATATGAGATCAGTGTTACTTCTGTCTGGTTATTAGACAGGATAGAGTAGGAGTTGGTGTTGGTGATATGGATTTCGGCTTAAACCGGGAAAAAGGTAGGACGTGACCGATGGAATGATTAATGTTTCTTTTGTTGTAATGGCATTAGTTGACATATGAAGAATGGCCGCTTTGTACCTACATATAGGAAGGTAGTGGATGGATGTCTCAAATGTCTTAAACTTTTGGGCAACTGCTTAAAACGACGAAACCTCTTTTAGCCAACTTAGTCGTCCTTGCCGCGAGACATGTCACCACACACACAAGGAGCTACTTTCCTGAATTAGCAACCACGGGAAAATCTCGGCAAACCAAATGCACTTTCGTCACCTGTCACGTACATACGTGGGTGCCTTATGTAAGGTGAAAAGACTCTTGTGTAGCAACTACTTGTTACTTAGGGCACCTACCTTTTTCGACGTCACAAACTATATCTCGTTTATATATGTCTCCTTCAAAGTATAAGAAGGTATAAAAACTACATAATTATGCTTTCGAAATTTACAATTCTCATTGGTTGAAAAGGTCTATGGAATTCCACAAAGAGTATGTATCTTATAATCCTTGACGGGAATTCTAATTGGTCAACCCCGGACCATGCGAATTGCTACGTAATGTAGCTTTCTGGCGCTCAAGAGATTGTGGTAATTAACAGAACAATTGTAAAATACATGGAGATGAACGGTCGAAACTGCATTGAACTATTAATTGAAGGCGTAGATAGAAGAACCAATCAGGCGAGACAAGCGCTACTTTTTTCAATGTGGCTTTCGGTACAAGATCACTTAGGTAATAATCTCTTCGCGATTTACGTATTCGAATATCCAGACATGCTCATGGTCGCTTTCTGACATCTTTCTAGCTCAGCCTCTATTAGCATATGGATTTTTATCTTATTTCTCATATACTCTGCATGGTCGTAATTTTTAAATGCCGCCGAAACCGCAACAAGACTAAGCAAATCTCGAGGCTCTGGTCTTACTGTTCGATCTATACCTGTGCGACAATCGGTGATAGGTCGCCGGCTCCGTTCTGAGGTCAGGCCGGACCAACTAGCCTGATGATGCCCAAGTCAAATAAAACAAAGCTGACATGATACGGATTTAATTATTTTTTACTTGCCATTTATATGCTTACCCTCCAGCTTGAATAAAAGAACGATCAATACGCGAGCGGGTGAGCAACAGCTCACCGAGTGGGTCACAAGTGTCATATCACAACCAGTAAAAGAGAAGAGAACTGTCTTCGCATCGTCGCTCAACTAAAACGGTGCCCGGAGTAATATCGAGTAGGTGTAGACGTTGTGTATGAGGCTATCGGAATTGATCCTGAGACAAATATAATCCTCTTATGGGTCGTCGCTTCGTTCGGCGGCAATTGAACAATTGTAAGGGTGAATGCGTGGGTCTTCGAACCAATTACCTAGAGTACGCGCTTGATTCTGCAACAGGGCTACCCGAAAGCAAGGTGACGTCCGATCATTATATTGTGTTGGATTGGTGGTCACACAAATGAGCGGGTTGGCAGCTCTCCGGGACCGAGTTCAGCATGCCACTTTTTACCCCCTTATATATGCTTAAGCACTCTGTTTAATGGCCTTGGAGTCAGATAATATACAATTCGGCATCGCCTTGCAGGCTTAGCCTCAAATAGTAGAATAAATGATAGGCTGATGAGGGTACCGAGTAGGCGTTGTACAGATAGTTACTTGTCCTATCCGCCTACTAGGTACCTACCTAGGTAGGCATGTGGTGAGGAGTCTGGGAGTGAGGAAGTCCGTGCTGAGTTTTCCCCAGCCTCTTGTTGATCCGGGTAGGGGACTTACATACAACCAACCAACCTCCGGCTTCAGCCCCCTTCTCCACTTGGGGAGATGAAATCTTTCTGCCTCGCAAGATGCTAGTACCTACAGTAAGTAACAAATTGAAATTTGGATGTGATCCCGTACGACGAAGCCGGGATGGCTAAGCCTTTGCCGTTATAGAAGGAGATAGCTAGTCTCAAACATAAACCTGTTAATATTGGTTTTCGGGCGTCCGGGTATCCGGGGTAGAAGAGCCAGGATCGTATAACCCACGATTGATTGACAAGACGAGCCGCGGGCCGTAGCCGATTGAAAAAAGGACAAGTAACCTAGAGTAAATCCAGATTTGGGGATATGCAGTCAAAAGGAGGTATAATACCTAGGTAATCCTGTCGGAAGTAGGTAGGTACTAATAGTAACAGCCACAATTTTGGTGACAGAGGTAACTAAGGAAAATGAACCACGCTTTCCCCGAATGCAACTAGGAAGAAAGTAATAGTATGCTTTGCAAGGTGGTATATGCCGCGGACCTATCAAAGTATGCGACAAAGAGATCCTTCGCCTCACGGGCGCATAAGAACCTAGATAACCTCAACATATTGCCGACGCTACATACTGTACGCATGTATGAATCTGTATGTCTCGTTGAAAACGCGAGATCGAAGCCTCATTACTCGAACATAAGATAATTTTCGTAATCGGGTGGGTGGCCTGGCTCTCGTATCTAACTAATTTAATCTCTTCATCGCAGCCTTGTGGCCCAAAGTAGAATGTTTTCTTGCGGCTCTTCTGATTCAAACGCTAGACGGAGTTTTAAAGCCTGAGGGGAATATCGCACCATCTACCATCATAATGAACCAGGGACCAGCGGCGTTTTTTATTTGGTTGGTTGGCTCGTTGGTTTGATGGATGGGAATGGATGGAGAGTGAGGGGGGTCGTATGGCGTTCTACGGTTGTATTGGACGGGCTGCAATGTGAAGATCCAGCGTGTTCAAGTGGCTCATGTGCGAAGGGTATCACCATATCGTATATTTTGGTGCAGCTGACGGCAGGGTGATATGCACAGTAAAGGAGCGAAAGCGGACACTGGCAAGGAACATTGAACCTAGTGTGGACTTTCTCCGCGACGAGCGACGGGCGAGAGACGGGTGAGATTCTTTTTTTCTTACGCGCTGTTTTTCCCCTTTGCCTTCTTTTGATCTTCGCGCCTCACGGATTGTGGGGTTTTACTATTCTATATTGTACCTAGATAGCCATAACTTGTTCCAGATCCGGATCGTCTTTTTTTAATGTCGAACGATATGGCCCACAGACTGGGCACCTCTAGGGACTTAGTGAAGTGGGCGGATGGCTAGCCTTTTTCACTTGGTTCTTGGTTCGCTGACTTGTTCGTTTATTCGTTCGTTCCCCAACGATACCTAGGTAGGTATACCTATAATCCGTATTCCGTACCTTGGGTACTTGTCTAGTAGTAGTGCTAGGTAAGTAAACAGGCCCTTCTCGGTTTTCCGAGGAGCCACCTAGAAAACCCCGAGCGAACGAGTGAGCTCGCTCTGGACTATGGAAATGTTTGCGACGTATGGCGTTGCATCAAACGTCACGTAGAATTGAGAAGCTTGTAAGCATTGAAACAGGCATTGACTTATTAGGTATTAGGGGTAACGCGGTCCTACATATCTGCAGTAAGCCGTCAAAATGTTCCAATGTTGCTGGCCATGTCATCATCCAACTTAGCTCAACATGAGATTGATGATTGTGGAGTTTGCAGATGGATCAGACATAGGAGGCACTTCAAGGTTAGGGAAGACATAGGGGACCTTGGAAACTAAGACTGATAAGGGTTGATACCCCGCCATCGAACTAAGCGGATCGTACAGTATGCGTTGTGAGACGGTAGGGGACTGCTAGGTACGAGCTTGTATTGTTGTAGGCTGGGCTTGGGACGGGTAGGCCGGGGGGAAGGCAAATACATGAGGTAGCTCAAGTGGGTTTTCTGTGCGTTGCGTTTGCTACGGGTACTTGATATAGTTGTACATGCATACTCTAAATATGAGCATAGATACTCATTGGTAGTAGAAATAATTCGTATCCAATCGGTAGAGGCAATCACTCGATCAATCAATCAGTCAATCAGCATAACGCTTTCCCTTCGATTTTCTGTTCTTGCTAGTTGTTACCTACCCTAACCCCCTCTTGCCCCGCCACCCTCTTCCCTGTTTAGTGAGAAAAGTCAATTCGTTAGCTACCTGGGTAGTGGACATAGGTACCCATGACAGTGCGAATCCGAACCTTAATAACTTAGCGTACTAATTCGGCGGCTGGTTATTGGCCTCGTGGCCCACCCCCCATGTCCTATCTTGTATCGCCGTCCCACGATTCTTGCAGGACTGGTTTCCCGTGATTGGCCTAACGGCTGCAGGTTGCAGGTGGAGCTGGGACGCCAGCGTTATTCTTCTCACCGCCAGTTTCCCGTGTGTCCTCGCACAATCTCATGCCTCCTCTCCATTAGCCTTCAAGGGCTTCTCCCCGTCGGCCAACCCTCGATCTCACTCGACCCTCCAGCCCATCCACGACCATCCACCGCAAAATCTTACCTCCTCCACATCCAGACATCCCCTTCACACCCCTTCCCCTTCCCCCAGGAGCTGCCCATCAGCGCCGTCAGGGAATTCTACGAAAGAGCGGTGTCGAATCTGCTCGTCAATAATACTAGCGGGAATCGTCCCAAATCCCCCAGTTGATTTCTCCTCCCTTTTCCTGACTTCTGACGACAATGACCCTCGAATTCAATGCCGCCGGGGGGGATGCCTTGTTGGACCTGACCACATACGACCAGCGGGAGCGTTATCCGTACACCACTACAGCACCTAGCACCAATCCCGCCATCTCGGCCACAGCAATGACTCCTACTCGTCCAGCAGGTGCCTGGCCGGTTTCTCTTGATATGGCCGCTCCCCAGAACCCGAACTCGAGCAATGTACCTTCGCCTGTCGAGTCTCAAGCGCAGTCCCAATCGCCCTCGCAACATAGCGCGAGTCCCCTACAGCACTCGCCATACCAGCCCGCACCTCCGCAGACTCACTCTCCGCCTCTTTTGACGGATTGGACGCTACTCCAACACCAGCAGCAGCACCCGCCAGTGCAAGACCTTAGCCAGTTTATGCAAGAGAGCCAGACATTGATACCTTTCAACCCTTTTGCCGCAAACTACCCGGCAAATGCCCTCGGCTATCTACCTTCGACTACACAAGCACCGCTTGAGCCCGCAATGACCATGGAACAGCAAGGTTTTAATAATGTCTCGCCCATCGACGATGGCCGTGCTATGCAGCACCAGTGGGATGGTATGGGAATGGGAAACTGGCAAGATTTTGGTGCCTCTCTGCAATTCCCCGCCGATGGACTTCCCCGATTCGGAAGCTTAGGAAGCCAGTCTCCAACCGGAACGTACCTTGAAGTATTATCGTTGCCGGGATCTAGTGATAACGGATGGGCTCAGGTCGACATGTACCAGAATTACGACTCGTACCAGCAAGCTCAGGCTCAAGCGCAGGCCCAAGCACAGAACACTGCCATTTTTAACCCCAGCCAGACGCTGCACTTGAGGACAAATTCGGATGCGTCTCATTCGGATGGAAGCGGCCAGCGAACTGATTTCAGCAGCAGTAGTTTCGAGGATATTCCCTTCAATTACTCTCCATTTTCTCCAGAGTCCGACACCTACTCGGACCCCGCTAGCCATAGGAATTGTTTCCACGGGGAGTCCCACCATTCTCACGAAATGATCAGCCCTGCTGCGGCCGTTGAGCCAGTGCCAATCAAATCATCGACATCAAACCGTCCTAGCCCCGCCAGTGGATCTGGCGTGGCGTCCCCAACTCGCGACAACCCGTCCCGTAGAAACTCGGGCCCCAAGAAGAGCGCTATCACAAAGTCGACCAAGTCGGTCATCAGGAGGACGTCCAATGGAAAGAAGGATGGTACCGTTGAGAAGAAGGTGGGTCGAAGAAAGGGTCCTCTTCTTCCCGAACAACGGAAGCAAGCTAGTGAAATCCGAAAGCTCCGGGCTTGTCTTCGATGCAAGTTCCTTAAGAAGACGTGTGATAAGGGTGAGCCTTGCGGTGGCTGCCAGCCGTCGCACGCTCGACTCTGGCAAGTTCCTTGCACGCGTATTGATATCAAGGATATTGGCTACTTCATGAAGGACTGGAAGGCGGACTACGAGCGACATCTAGGCCGTGGCGTCTCTGTTTACAATGTGAAGGGTTTCGCTCAGAAGGAGACCCTGATGTGGATCACCCACGGCTACGGCTTCTGCCTGCCTGTTATGGTTCGCGAGGTTTATGTTGCCGACGACAGCTGCTTCCAAGTTGACTGGGTCGAGTCTTATCAAATTGATCAGGAACCAATTGAATTCGAACTCAAGACCGAGAGGCTCGACGTTGGTGAGGGCGGTATCGACCCGACAGCACTTGCTGAATATTTGGACAAGCACATTGAGAACGGATTCGAAAACTTCATTGACGACCATTTCGAAGGAACGCCCTTTATTACGGAAATTCTTAAGACCGCTTACCGCTTCTACACCAAGGAAAAGCTTCCGGTTCTTCGCAAGGCGCTTAAACTTGTGCTAGCTTACAACTTAACCCAGCACATTACACTCGTCGAACAACAGGGCTCGGAGCAAACAATGGAGGGCCAGATTGATGATGAGGACTCTAAGTACTTTGGAAAGTATGTGGCTCCCGTTATGATCAACTTCCAGATCAAGTGTGCCATGGCCGATATGTGGCGAGACTTGCAGAAAGACATCTTAGAGGAACTTTCCGCGCTTTACTCTAGTGTGTATAGTGGCGACCGCTTAAAGAACTGGCCCACTATTTTCATGCTAGCGTCTTTATTGCTCGCTGTTTGGGAGGAGATGCAGTTCGACTGCCATTACCGAGTACCCGACCCCGTTGCGGTTGAGAAGTTTTGCTCTGATATGGAGAGTACTCCTGTTGGTGTTATTACTGGTCTATTCCACGCCATCTCCCAAAAATTGCCGGCTTTGATTGATTGGGATACCGAACGACATGGTCATCTTCTAAACAACAATGTCGCCGTCTGCGAAGCAATGACTGAAGTGCGACAACATGTTCTTAAGCATGGTTAGTGAACTATATTTAACAGATTTCTAATCATATACTAACCAGAAACTAGAATCCTATTTAAGAACAAGAAACACGTCGAAATTCGACAGATATGACTTTGATTCGTTATCGAACAAGTTCTTGTCGAAACTAGTCATCAAAGCTAACTGAAGTTTTGCCTGACGAAAGACAACATATTTACAATTCTAGCAGAGCCTACGCTATTTAGTGCTCGCTACATATTTGATTTTATTTCCTTATTATGAGTTTTCCTTTGTTCAGATTGATGGAAACATTTAGCGATGGCGTTGTCTGAGGAAATGATCTATCGTCATGACCTACTACCATTTACCACTTATGGACCTACATACCTTCGTCTTCTTTTCTCTCACTTTACGGCTGGTCACCGCCTCACGACACATGCGATGTTTTTTACGTCATGTTGCTCCGACCTTACGACCTTTCTAACGGCAGATTCGATGACTGTATGACTTGGAATTATGTTGATCGTTACCACGCGCAAGCACCAAAAGCGATTCGATGGATCATGTTTTTACGAAAATGCGAAAAGAAGCTATGGATTTCACGCGCACACACATACAGAAATATGCGGTTACGTACAAGAGCATAGATTACATGAATGGCTTTTTTAAGGCGTCAGAATGACCCTCAAAACGGTCTAGACGGCCTTCATGAATTACTAGATGGATGGAAATATGAGAAATATGAGAGATCCGTCGCCCTCCCCGGCGAGGACCTGTGGTTCGCGGGTCTCGTTTGTATCACTGTAGGGCAGAAAAGATACAAACAAACAAATGATAATTAAATAAATATGTTTTGCTTTGATGGTTTCAAGCTCAGATTGGAAAACAATTTCTCCCACCAACAATCTCTCCGTTTCGGTCTGGTCAGCAAGTGTAGTGAGGTGGTGGCGTTGCATCCTATAGTGCTCGTGTATGTGACCAAAAATGCCGCGAAGATCTAAGACCTGCGTCGGTAAGCGCTGTAAGAAATTGAATACAACGTCATATTAGTAGGAAATTAGCCAACACCATTGATGCTCACCATCTACTGTTTCTCATAAAGGGGGTAGTGAATCCTTTCGTCCTACCTTCGTAACACTAGAAGGTAATATCGGCTTACGGTTGTCATGCTTGGTGAGAACATGTCTTGAACTTGAGATCCGGTATTCACTATTTATGTATTTAGTAATGCGAACATCTACATGATTGCGGTGACGGAATTTTAATAATGATTCAAAATGATTTCCACCATAGGTAGAAATGCCTCTATTCTGTTGTTACGGTGAATATCCCGTCACAATATCCTGCGGTGTGTACAAGACATGGCGGTCTGTAACGGGCTAGGAAACATAAAACATTGTATGGCATATCCTAGATCTCGATAGAGATCCATAAGAGGACGGACCCCCGCGGAATGGATTTCCTCGTTTAAGCTTGGAATTAAGGGAAGTTAGACCGCCGGGAATGAAATAACCCCAACGATTAGCTACATAGTTGAGCTATTGAGCTAGCTACGTGTATGTATACTGGGATGACGTTGGTCAATTAATGCGTGCTAGCGTTAACTGATTGAGAATCGACCCCGCACTTCCTGTCGGAAAGACCGGCCACATGCTGTGGAGAGCAAGAACGAGTGGGCTCTATTTCCCTTTTCCAAGTTGCGATGCAAGTATTCTTGGTATTCTTGGTGTTTCTACCATTTCCATTATCTAGGTATGTAGTAGGACGGTGATCCGCGGTATATCAAATATTGACAAGGGGGGAACAGACATGGGCAAGTCAGGAACAAGCAACCATGATGGCACGATATCGTTTTTAGTCCATCGATCAGCGCCCCCCAGCCTGAGACTCACTATACCTCCTATACCACTAATGTTCGGCTCGCTCCGGAGATGCTGATCTCGGAAGAGAAAGGGACGAGAAAACGTGCTCGTGCGATACGCTAGAAATCACATCGGTTGGCCCAATTGATATCTCAATCACTTAATATAGTAATAAAATAATTGATGGCTTTTTTTTATGATTGCGAATGCTTGCATATGGTAGCAACATCTTCTATGCCTCACCTGGAATGTTGTCAAACCCGTATCGTCTCATCAATTAAATGGCTAAGGCACTTAGTGTGGATTTTCCCCGTTTTCGCAATAAGATAAGCCTAGCCAAGTTCCTTGTGATCCCTTATCAAGACCGTTAAACCACATGACGTAGAGAGTAAATGATAGGCCAGATAAGGCAGTAGGTACACTGAACCTTTCGCCGTTAAACCTTTAATCGTTTTACCCAATTTATTAGGTTGAAATTCGCATTAGAGTTTCCTTAATGTATTTAAAATACGTAGCGTTTTTCAAACGAAGAAAGTAAATGCCTGAGAGAGACACTAACTTCGTCAGCAGCTGACGCGACTGCCAATTTGTGGCTGGGGGGAGGCGATAATGTATGTAGGTGCAAACTTCCTCAATTTTGGATTGTCAGACTAGTTTGCCTGATTGGTAAGTTGGAAAGTACTAATCACTTCCCGGCAATGCTGCAGGGGTCTAGCCACTTCTCGCGGTTTCCCCCGCTACCTAAACTGTAGGGTGGTGGCTGCTCAATGATTCACTTTGGTTGAGCGTGGATTTCTGAGACATAATTGGGTCAGACCAGTACCCCCGCCCCTCACTTCCTTTCTCAAGGCTTCCATTCTCCATTCAGGTCACTGCGCCTCAGGTATCCAGGTATCCGTGTTCGTTTGCCGCTTTCCCAAACTACTATTTGTACTCCAACCGGCCGCCATTCTTCAAACCTTCTTCTTCCCCAGTACAACTTCTTTTCACCTTGCACCCATCAGCAAATCTATTGCATCTACACCATCTCACATCAACCCCCAGCGATACTAAACCTTTCGTATTCGAGTTCTCATCAGTAATCCCGCCACGATGCAGATCTTCGTCAAGACCCTCACTGGCAAGACCATCACTCTTGAGGTCGAGTCCTCCGACACTATTGACAACGTCAAGTCCAAGATCCAGGACAAGGAGGGCATTCCTCCCGACCAACAGCGATTGATCTTCGCTGGAAAGCAACTTGAGGACGGTCGCACTCTTTCGGACTACAACATCCAGAAGGAGAGCACTCTCCACCTTGTCCTCCGTCTCCGTGGTGGAATGCAGATCTGTAGGTTTTCCCATTTCAACCAATAAGTCATTTTTCAATATGCTAATTATGCCATACAGTCGTCAAGACCCTTACCGGAAAGACCATCACCCTCGAAGTCGAGTCTTCCGACACTATCGACAATGTTAAGTCGAAGATTCAAGACAAGGAGGGTATCCCCCCCGACCAGCAGCGCTTGATTTTTGCCGGCAAGCAGCTTGAGGATGGCCGAACCCTCAGCGATTACAACATTCAAAAGGAATCAACCCTCCACCTCGTCCTTCGTCTCCGTGGTGGTATGCAAATCTTCGTCAAGACTCTAACCGGCAAGACCATCACCTTAGAAGTGGAGTCGTCCGACACCATCGACAACGTGAAGAGCAAGATCCAAGACAAGGAAGGTATTCCTCCCGACCAACAACGACTTATCTTCGCTGGTAAGCAGTTGGAAGACGGTCGAACCCTTAGCGACTACAACATTCAGAAGGAGTCGACCCTGCACTTGGTGCTCCGTCTACGTGGTGGTATGCAAATCTTCGTCAAGACCTTGACAGGCAAGACGATTACGTTGGAGGTGGAATCTTCGGATACCATTGACAACGTCAAGTCGAAGATTCAGGATAAGGAAGGTATTCCCCCGGACCAGCAACGCCTCATTTTCGCTGGTAAGCAGTTGGAGGATGGTCGCACTTTGAGCGACTACAACATCCAGAAGGAGAGTACTCTTCACCTGGTCCTTCGTCTCCGTGGCGGACAGTAAGCGAATCATCGTTTCATGACAGCGGAGAATGACGACATTTGCACGATTCGGCGTTAATGGTTTGAGCCTAGGATCAAGGGCCATGGGCTATGGAATCAATCAATGGACATACCATAGTGGTTTACGAATAATGCATCATATTAATTAGTGATGCTTGCGAAGAATATACCAGAGTTCATTGACCTTTAAACATGATTGTATGCGTAATTTGCTTTGTGATTTTGACTTTCGTAACTCCGCCTGAAGCTTTCTAACGGTTAGTGGCCGTTACGAGTGCTAAGCACACCACTAAATGTGATACTTTTAGGTACCTTTCCACTAAGTCAAACCCCACTAGAGCCGCCCACGTAGATTTTAGAATTCGCTAGACGTCCAAGGCGTTCTAAAGAATGATTCTACTTTTTTCTTCATAAATACATATCTAAATCATGCCTCTTTCAGATCAAACTGCCACCTTCTTGATTCTAAAGATGGGAACAGTCGTCTATTCAGATTGCATGAGAGATCTTAAAACTCCCGCTTCACTCGCAAATTCTAAGACTATTTCGCCACGAAAACTGGCCCAACTTCCGAGATATGCATACGGATGATTTATTACCAAAAGTCCACGTATTCCTGAATTGTTAGGCTATGCCTTCATATTATTACCATATAAAACTCGAGGTTTACCCTACGTCATCACCGACGTCCCAAGAAATAGGGAACGTATCCCAGTCTTCCCAAGGACCGATCTGGTTGCCACGGGATACATCGAGTATCTTCGACGACCTCCCGTCGCATCCTCGAGCACAGACGATATTCTCGGCGCGTCACGGAAAGGGAACCGCCAGACGGCAACGTAACCAAACTTCGACTCACCAGTCTAAGAGCAAGCCGAGTGTTATTGATTGCGGCGCCCCTCGACCACCCGAAGCTCAAGACGATCGCAATATCATACGACTTAGTGAGAGGCAGCTCCGACAACGAACATTAAGCTACCCTCCTCCCCAGTCCAACGTCGCTATAAATCCACATACCGCGGTTAAGGATTGGCGGTTTGGGCAACTAAGGATAGAGGGTATCGACGTGGACGGCTACGAAAATCACACCAGTATGCAGGGAACATCTGCTGCAGCGGCCGCTGTCGGCCCTTCTATGGGAGGCGCTGGCAAGGCTACGAAGGCGAAATATGTCCCGTTAACTACGTCAAAGAATACAGAGCTGGGTTGGGGCATAGTCCATCTATACCGGGAAGAGGCGGAAAGCCCAGAACTTACAATACCGACCGATAGTATACCTGAAGGAGAAGAGGAACAAGACCGCGCGCAAGTCGACTGTACGACGGTCTGTATTCCGGCGGTCCCTAGCTACCTGTCTCCCAGCGACTTCCTCGGCTTCGTAGGTGAGAAGTGGAGGGATAAAATCAGTCATTACCGTATGGTCATGACGGGTCGGATGAACAGGTATCTGGTGCTTATGAAGTTCCGAGAGAGCAAGCAGGCACAGCTCTTTAGACGCGAGTTTGATGGCAAGGTGTTCAACGATATTGAGGTAAGTGCAGTCCTATAGCCAAGGCACACAGAAATGTCCAAGAAGCTAATATGATGTAGCCAGAGGCATGTAATGTTGCTTTTATAAAATCCGTTACTTTCGAGAGTCCATCCCGTCCGAATGGGAGTTTCCCAGATCTTAGCCAAGACCCATTCACACCATCCACTTCCGCTACTTCGAACTCACTCAAACCATTCCCACCGCCGACACCGAACCTAATCGAACTACCAACTTGTCCCGTCTGTCTAGAGCGAATGGACGATACTACGGGTCTACTGACGATACCTTGCCAACACGTATTTCACTGCTCGTGTCTACAGAAGTGGAAGGGTTCCGGTTGCCCTGTCTGCCGACATACAAATCCAACTTTGGCGGCAGCTGCATCATCATCGTCGAACGCTCACACCCCTTACGATCCCGATAACCCATACACACAACCTTTCGGCTCACGTGTATCCAACTTGTGTTCAGTCTGCGACTCACCTGATGACCTCTGGATATGTCTCATCTGCGGTAATGTAGGCTGCGGACGGTATAAAGGAGGTCACGCGAAAGAACATTGGAAAGACACAGCACATACATTCTCATTGGAAATAGAGACCCAGCATGTATGGGACTACGCTGGGGATATGTGGGTGCATCGCTTGATCAGAGACAAGGGCGATGGAAAAGTTGTCGAGTTGCCGGGCCGTCAAGGGGGTGCTATGGGACATGACGAACATGAGGATCAAGATGTGGTTCCACGAGTCAAACTCGAAAGTATTGGCATGGAGTACACTCACCTCCTTAGCAGTCAACTAGAGAGTCAACGTGTATACTTCGAAGAGATGCTCTCTAAAGCCGCAGATAAAGCGGCTCAAGCATCAGCTGCTGCAGATAGGGCCGCAGCCCAAGCCACGCAAGCGTTACAGGAACTTAGGACACTACGGAAGGAGCATGAACATCAACGCACTGACATCATCCCCACGCTAGAGAAAGACTTGGAGCGCGAGCGCAATCGTGCTACTAAGTCGACAGATCTTGCTAGGGGACTAGGTAAAAGTCTCCAAGAGGAAAAGAAGGTGTCGGAGGGACTGATGAAACGTATCGAGCATATGAGCAAGGAGCTTGAGGGCTTAGGTGAACAGGTCAATGCGCTCAAGCTAGAGAATGCGGACTTAAAGGACCAAAATCACGATTTGAGCATGTTCATCTCGGGACAGGAGAAGCTCAAGGAACTCGAGGCTGAGGGTAGGGTTGAAGAGAATGAGGTTCAGGAGGGTAGCGTGTCTTTGCCGGAGGATAAGAGAAAACGGAAGGGAAAGGGGAAGGGAAAGACTTAAGCCTCTTCGCTTCTCATCGCCGTACCCATTGGTGGCGTCGGTGGGATGTAGACATAAACCACCTGCTCTCTATAGATATGTGTAGAATCAGACAATAATCACCATAGTCTCGGCTTAGAGGCCTCGATGCTATCTACTGACTTACCCCTCTGTCTAAGGTGGTGAAACCGGTGTGCTCGGTAATTATACAGAGCTTGTTTTACGAACTCATCAGGCCGACTTCATCGATCATATTTTATCGTATTCGCTAATATGAGGCATGTATACCCAATAATGTTGAATTACCTCACATGGAGTTTGTGATCTATCGCGTGCCGGTATGCCGGTGTATAAGTCGCATTCGTATCAGTAGGTTTCTATGATTGTATGATTCCTTGATCGATTGATTGCGCTTCAACTCGCGTGATATATACACTTACATATTAGAGCGTACAGACGTGCATACATAAATGCGGGATGCCTATACCGGTAGGTATAACACCCCAACAAAAATTGTATATTACCTAAACACTACCTACATATGAAGTGTCTCGGAAATTGATCGTACCATAGTATGTACTCTGAGTAAGTGACCATTCCGTTGGGACCTTTTTGATCCAATCAGACGTGTGCGTACCTAAAGGTCCGGTTTGTACAAGAGTAATTTCGTAATACAGAATTCCGATTTCGATTAGGTACGTATGTAATTATAGATGACGCAGAACTTACTTGGGTTAATTCTACTTGGTTATTCCTCGTACCTAGGCAAGTTATTTAACTTTTATATAGATCTAAAAACCAAGATACCTCGGAATCTTGAAAGATAAAAGATACAAGGTACATCCATGTTTCGCTACGCTAGTAATAAGACAGGTTTTCCCATCGGCCCCTCCTCCACTGTGGCGCCGATAGCCCTCCATACCTAGGCCGAACTTGCCAAGGTTCCAGTTGTTTCCAGCGTATCTTCTTAATTTACAGGGGTATATACTCCCCACTCCCCACGCGCTGTGGCTGCACTTTCCATGCGTTGTATGCTTGATTTTTGGCCTGTGATTGACGAGTTTTTTTTTTATTCCTCCTTCCCTGTCTGTTCCGCGTGAAGATCTACATACCCTACCACTTCAGTTTTCTTCTTAATTCATCATCTCCAACAATGACGCTGGTCGCAGCTCGCGTGCTGAACCACTGATATTTCGCTGTTCTGTTTATTAGCTGTCTAGAAGCCAGACTTTTCCATACGAAAAAAGCAACTAATACGACGTGCTTTTTTAGAAAGTACATAACTTACTTTAGATAGGCGATCTCCGTTCGTTTTTTATCAGATTTTCCGACCCTCTAGAACGTGAACGTTTTCGAGTCCGTCCGCAAGTCCGCGCGCCACGCGAAACCCCGCAACACCCGTTCAATTTGCTTGGATAGATGGATAGTTCTCGTCTTTATCACCACTGCGAATAGATATTTACGGCATATAGCATATGGTTTAGGCATTATCGCGAGATTCTCTTTTCTGTGTTAGGTTTTCATCCCACCCTTATTAATAGAATCCGGCATTTTCGCAACTATGGCGGACGGTAAACCCGCTGAGGAGGCACAGCCTCCGGTCGTCGTACCGAAATCGAAACCTACGAAAGTGAAAGAGTTATATCCAATGTCGGATTGGAAGTACGATCTCTTCTTACATACCTTCTCCGTCCTCGTAGACCTGTTCTTCCGAGAAGTCCACCCACGAGGCGCATGGCGAATTCCGAGAACAGGACCTATCCTATTTGTCGCGGCGCCGCATGCGAACCAGTTCGTCGACGCCCTAGTCCTACAGCGAACCTTGAAGAACGAAGCGCAACGACGTCTCGGTCTCTTGATCGCTGAGAAATCTGTACACGGTTTTATTGGGTGGGGGTCTCGGCAAACTGGTTCTGTTCCGGTCGGCCGGGCTCAGGATAAGGCGAAACCCGCGACAGGTCTCATCTACCTTCCCGACCCCATCAATGACCCAACTCTAATTCGGGGTGTGGGTACGAACTTCGAGAAGGAAGCTGAGGTTGGTGGTATGATATTCTTGCCTTCCGTGAAGGGAGAGTCGGGTAGTTCAGTCGATATTTCCAAGATCATTGGACCCGAGGAAGTCCGAATCAAGCGACCACTCAAGGGAAAGCTCCCTATGCGACAACTTACCGGTCGAGACGACATCGACGAGAAGGGGAACTTTACTAATAAGGACCTCAAGGGAATAAAGGATGGCTATGAAGGTACTAAGTTTAAGCTGGCCCCTCATATTGACCAGACCGAAGTTTACAAGGCTGTTTTCAGCCGTCTAAGGGCAGGCGGTTGTATTGGTATTTTTCCCGAAGGAGGCAGCCACGACAGAACAGAACTGCTGCCCCTGAAGGCTGGTGTCGCTATCATGGCTTTGGGTGCCCTAGCTGAAGACCCCGATTGTGGATTACAGATTGTCCCTGTCGGAATGAACTACTTCCATGCTCACAAGTTTCGATCACGGGCCGTTGTTGAGTTTGGAGCTCCTTTCCAAATCCCAAGAGATCTGGTAGAGAAGTACAAAAATAACGAGAGAAGAGATGCGATTGGGCAGACCCTTGACATGGTTCACCAGGCCTTGAGCGCCGTCACGGTGTCCGCCCCCGATTACGATACCCTAATGTGCATTCAAGGCGCTAGGAGGCTTTACAACACCGGAAGGAAACTACCATTACCAATGGTGGTTGAGCTCAACAGAAGGCTAGCTGTGGGCTTCTCTAAATACAGGGACGACCCGCGCATTATTGACTTGATGAATAACGTTAGGGACTACAACAAGCAACTTCGCTATCTGAATATTAAAGATCACCAAGTCGCTTACGCCAAGATGACTCTTCCGACGGTCATCTTCACCCTTCTATACCGAGTAATCAAGCTCATTCTCCTCTCCATTGGTGTGATCCCTGGCCTTTTCCTATTTGCTCCAGTGTTCGCCGCTTCTAAGATTATAAGCCGTAAGAAGGCGAAGGAAGCCCTGGCAGGTTCATCGGTCAAGATTCAGGGTCGCGACGTTATGGCGACATGGAAATTGCTCGTCGCTATGGCTTTTGCACCCGTTCTATACAATCTATATTCCATCCTACTCGCATTCAAAGTTTACCAAGACCATCTATGGGGCTACGTTCCACAATGGGTACCATTCTGGCTAGTCTTCATTGCCGGATGGATCGTCTTCCCTGCCATCACATTTGGCGCATTACGATTTGGTGAGGTTGGGATGGATATCTTCAAGTCGCTCAGACCGCTAGTCTTGTGCATTAGCCCAAAATCCAGCTATAGTATCCACAAGCTACGAGAGCGGAGGGCAGAATTATCTAAGAAGGTCGTTAAGGTCATCAACGACCTTGGCCCCGACATGTATGAGGATTTCGAACATACTCGCCTCATTGCCGATCCGTCCCGCGCTGACGGCGCACTCAGCTCGCCAAAGGAAGCAGGAATACCAGAGAGAACCGAACCGACGCCACCAGAGTCGCCGCATCTATCGAGAAAGAACACGACATTATCCAGCCGTGCGATCCCGCGCAACGAGTCCTTCAGCAACATTGGTGCCATTGGCATGTTTGCCACGCGCCCGCCTTCCCGGTCTAGAAGTCGGAGCAGCAGCAGCGGAGGCGGCTTCGGATCCGGCGGATTCCCGGTTTCCGGGTTTACGGCGCTGGATACGAGCGAGGGGTTCAATGAGGCGAGTAACAAGATTCGCGCAGCGATGCGCCAAAGAGGACAATTAAGGAGGAGGAAGAGTGGATTATCATCAGATGGTGACGCGAGTGAAGGGGCGTGAAGATTGGGGCTAATGAAAATAGGGGATAATGGGAGGGGAAAAGGGGGATACGGATCGAATCAATCATGGTGGTTTATGCATGCATGTATGTTTTGGATTCGGAGTTGACTGACTTTGACTTGAGTTATCGATCATCATAATATAATCGTGTTAACCTTTCGGGGAGAGGGAGGTGTAACGTGGGATCGGGGTGTCTAATGGCGGTTCCTGATCATTCGCAATGGTTCATAATCGCTTACCTAGGTATAAGTGTTTGCTATTTGGGCTTTGAGATGTGATACGAACATAGTCTAGATATATGGGTTTATGGGTGGCATTATGTATCGTTTATCTAGAATATCCCATTTTGTACAAGACTTTAGTTTCTTCAGATTTTCAGACATGCAGCCACATAATCTATTCGGTGCTATCATTGCCAGTTCACAAGCGAATTTGCGGTGTGTAAATTTATCTTGATTATATACGCATATGTAAGTGCTTACGGGAAGTACCTCCGTATAACCTAAGAGATCTCGAGCAGGGATTCTGGCCAGTCACAACACAGCTAAGGATCTGATAAATTTCCATAAAACCCACGAGAGTTACTAATATACCGATTGTAATATGACAGCCTACTCAATCCTACCCGCTCTAGGAGTCCGCATAATGTACCTAGAAAAGGGGAAACCGTTTGTTTCCGTCAGGGTACGGAATATTACCCAATAAGGGCTGTGCTATTAGGAATTAAAAGAGTGAAGGGAAAAAAGATGGGAGCCTAACCAACAGTGTAATAATTAGGTAGATTACACGCGCGGCCTGGCCTCGGAGCGCCGAAGGGTCCCACCGTTTTCTCCGTGAGAGATACAAGGCTTTTCGAGGGCTTAGCACCGAGAGTGCGTGCCCTCTTTTGTCCGAGTTGGAATACCCCGTCAACCGACGGAAGTTGTGGTATAATAAGAGGTAAGGGGGCCAAAAAAATACGTCTCGAATAATATTCTTCTTATTTCGTGTTTGTCATCTTGGCCATTCATCCCCCCCAACATATGTGAGATTTTCGTGGTTCTCCGCTACTTTGATATTTTTTTTTCTCTCGATATCACTTACTGAGACAAGAAAAGTGAATTAGCGGCTTGCTTGCTTGTTTGTCTGTCTGCCTTGATTTGGGCTTGGAAACTGGGTTAATACATATCAAACGAAAAAGCTGAAATCGATCTTTTCTTACCTCCGAGCTACAACTTCTTACCGTCTTTTATATCTGACGGACACATCTCAACCCAACTTTTATTCAAGAATTGGGCACTTGGCAAAAGAAACCAGACATCACATCAAGAAAGGTATGCAACCTTACAAATACTAATGTTTTCTTTTCCCCTAAAATTGCACCATAACCGCCAATACATAGGCACCTGCAATACCTAACTTAACCCATACTATCGGGTCGTATCTCCTATCCCCGTGCCTTGCCTTTCCCCTAATCCCCACCACCACATGCTGCCCCATCCCTCTAAAAAGGCACAGTACTAACTATCTTAGGCTAGAAATCTCGGATCAGATAAGGAAATTTCAACTGGCAGTTTCCGAACTGGTTACTACCCCACCAACCTTGAAAGCTTAGCTTGCTTTTTACTTTATCCTTATTCTTTTTTATTTTTTTGCCCCGAGAATCTGCACCTGCAAGGCCAGCGTTTCACCGCGGTCACGGTGTGATCGTCTTCGCGTCTTGTCTTTTTCGGCGTGGTTAGAGGAAGAATAGTGGGAATATAGAGGGATAGAGTCAAGATGGCGGCTGGTTTATTGTCTATCTTTGGCGGCGCAAAGCGGGTGATCAATGGCAGTCCTAAGTTATCGGATCTGTTCCCGCAGACGAAGCCGGATATCGACGGCGAGTCTTGTACCCACGATTGCGAAAGCTGCACGGTTAAGTACCCGCGCCACTTCAAGATCGAGGACTCCCATCCGCTTTACGGCAACATTAAACCATGGAGTACACACGTCCTAGTCGCTACCAGTAAATCTGATTGGGTTAGAAGCGTTGAAGATGAGAAAGGTAGTGTTATGGAGGCTTTTGGTAACGCGAGTAAACCAAGCAATGGGGTATGTTCCTACGCCTGTTCATGTACACATCCAAGAGAACTACATGCTAATAATGGAATGAATAGCGCCTCATGCTCTCCGCATCCAATATGCCCACACCTTCCAACCGCCCCGACTACTCGCAACCTACCACACTCCTTCTTCTACCCGCTTTCACCATAATAGAAAACGTCACGCCTCCCGCGGTCCCCTCCCTTATCACCAAATACATCTCGCGCGCACCCACAACCTCCGATCCGCTCGAGCCCGTCTCCTTACCTAAGACCATACCTTCCTCACGGTCCACCGTCGGCGACATGATCGCGCGCCCATGCCCACACCGAGCCATCGTACTCCTCTGCTCGCATCGCACGCGCGACGCGCGCTGTGGCCAGAGCGCACCGCTCGTCAAGAAGGAACTCGAGCGACACCTACGCCCTCTAGGCTTGGATCGCGATCTCGATGACGACCGACCGGGTGGTGTTGGAATATACTTCATCAACCACGTTGGTGGTCATAAATACTCGGCGAATATGCTAGTGTACCGAAGACCCGATGCGTTCGGAATCGATGATGTGCAGCGCGCGAAACTGCCGCCGGGCGAGGAACCGCAATTGGTGAAACCGGTTGTGGATGAGGCGGAGGGAAGTGAGGCCGCGGGTACCAGCGTCGTGGGTGCTGCGCAGTGTATTTGGCTCGCGAGAGTTAGACCTGAGGATTGCGAGAATATCGTCAAGTATACAATTCTTCAGGGTAAGGTGGTTAAGGGGGATAAGCAGCTTAGAGGTGGGTTTGATCGCGGGACTGGATTGATGAGTTGGTAGGGCGGTGCGTTGGGATAATCACCCGTCGCTGTATGGGACGATCCTATGGGACGATCCGTGGCCGTACAGGATACATAGCCTTTTTTTTTTCTTCGTTCGATGGGCCGGCGTGCTGAGGGGTTTCACTTACATGAATATGCATATGGTATGGAGCATGGCTCTTAGAAAGAAAAGAGAAGACTGCTTCTGGGTGCGATTTTTCTATTCTTCTCTTTCTTTTCCAAAGAGGAGATTTCATGAATGAAATGAATGGGTGGTTTCTCAAATTCATAATAAACTGAGGTCACACGAAAAGAGGAGAAAGTAGGAGAGAAAGATAGCATAATGGCTGAAAAGACTCACTTGGTCTAGAACCGCAGGATGAAGTTTTATGATAGATACGAATAGACAACCATTAACTTTACATTATCTTCTTTTATAGGTATACCGCCTTTCATGACTTCATCTTATAGGAAGTGTTATGGCTGGTATATGTTGTTTTTGTTAAGATCCACAGGTCTAAGTGTCACTGCAGAAGGTTTGACGAACTCTCCACGCTAGACACGTGATGCTAAATCGGCTAGAGACGCACTTACGTAAGAATACATCGAATGAAAGCCATGAGCCTCGGTCCGCTAAGTAGACCGGGGTTCGTCATTGGATTGTAGTCGTGCGTTCTCCAATTTCCACGCGACAACTTTAGAAGCCTTAACTGTCACAATTAATTCATCCATTACAGCACAGCGATCCATTGTCCCATTGCCAACCAACACATTGCAATTTTTGTACTTTGTAATCAACGTTTTGCAATGACATTGCGCTAATATTCATCCTACAACCATGGCAATCCGGGAGGATGTAGTGACCTCTGCGGTCTCTTGTAAGTATTTCCCAGCCATCTCATTCATCTTTCTTTCAAGCCTAAAAGACGGAAAAGAAATATGACTTACTAAGTGCAATCAATTATATAGTCCTGCAAGACCCGAACGTAGCATCCGCACCGACCGAGAACAAACTATCATTTCTTCGATCGAAGCATTTAACGCAAGAGGAAATTGACGTTGCTTTCGCGCGAAGCGGTACACCGTCGGGTTCTGTTGCTACTTCACCGCGATCACCACGACCATCCAGCCCTGTACAACATCAGCCATACTATGGCCAAAGCCAATACCAAACACAGCCCTATGGATGGCAAGCACCTCCGCCGGAACCACCTAAGAGGGACTGGCGAGATTGGTTCATAATGGCCACCGTCATGGGTGGAGTCGGATACGGACTTTACTTCGTTACCAAGGTACTACCAGATTCCCTTACCGATCATCCGCGCAATTCATCAAAAACTAACTATTGTTACAGCGTTACCTATACCCCTTGGTCTCACCGCCGACCCCAGAAAAGCTAGAGCAAGATAAGACGATAGTAGACGAGCAATTCGAGAAGGCCTTCGCGACGTTGGAACAACTAGCAAAGGACACCGAAGACCTAAAATCATCGGAACGAGAACGAACCGAAAAACTCGATAAGGTGCTCGAGGAATTAGATTCATTCATGCGAGACACCAAATCCGCCAGCCGACGGCACGAAGACGAAACCGACCGCCTCCGGGAAGAAATGAAGGCTCTTAAAGCTGTGATCCCCAAGTCGATGAGCGCGAACAAGGAATTCACCGATAACCGCCTCAAGGAAATAACCAACGAAGTCAAGAGTCTGAAGTCCCTCGTCACGCAACGCTTGAACAGCACCAACAACAATAACAACTCCGCCTCTCCCACCCCAACATCCACGATCCCACCTCCCCCTTCTATCAATTTAAATAGCTACCTACGTCCCACGAGCGGTAACATCGCGCCTCCTACGGCCAGTGCGGTTTCGACCCCGGGTATCGACCTCATGGCCAAGGAGATCGGCGACGCGAAGCAAGCTATCCGAGATGAGAACGGAGGAGACGGCGGTAGTGCTACGACGAGTAGCAGTGGAAGCCGGCGCGATTATTTGTCGGCGCTGGGTGACCGGTCTAGTCCCTTCGGAAGCGGAAGCGGCATGCCTGCCCAAAAGGCGTCGATTCCCGCGTGGCAATTGGCGGCTGCCGGAAAGAGTGAGGGTCAGGAGGCTTCGGGTAGTTCGTAAGGGCTATGGTGATGGGGAGTGGAAGTGGACTTAATATACGGAGGGCACGTCACGTCTAGGGTTACGCATTGTTACTTGTTCGGCGTTGAATCCGTTTACTATACTTTATTCTTCATGCGTGTGATAGGGGGCAGAAGAGAAAATGGAAGGGCGGTGATGCTAGATTCCCTCTTCTAGATGCTACTAGTAGTCAAAGGCGTACGTACTTCATCCGGGGTTGTGGATGAGAGACGGCCTGAGATAGGTTTTATTGAGTCTACGAGTTAAATACGCTTGTATGGATAGGGGCGGTGGATATGAATTTGGTAATAAACATCTTAAGAATTATGCGCAGTTGTTAAGTCGTCCAAAGTGTTGTGATTGCGAGTGGTGAAGGTGTATAAGGAGGCTATAGAGATTATTCGACTAGCATATAATGGATTTATGTACACTTTAACACCAATAGCAGTTAGGGCATCTCCAAGATACCTCGGTAGGACCTATAGGAATATACGGTCATTACATAGTCCTAGGAGTACACGACTAGAAGCTAAAACATCCGTTAAGACTGGCTATATGGGTATTATTACTCCAATGTGACCAATCAGAACTCACATCAGATTCGAGCTGAGAACCCCCCATGTACTCGGATAGTTAATCACTATGAATCATCCGTTAATGTGTTCAGTTTTTGGAGACACTAAGACCTGGCTGGATGACAAGGGGCACAGTTTAATTACGTTAGGTAGCGTTGCGTTGTCGTCTTCCTATTTCCTTTACAATTATTCCGCGGAATATTATAAGCATGTGTCGGTCAAATTTTCTTATGAAAGGTCTATTGGAAGAATCGGTAGGTATACTTTTATAGTTCTTTTCGTATCTGCGATCAGAAAAGGTGACCTTGATGTCTCATTACGTCTTTCGTAGGGTATAAAACTGACTCGTTACGGAGTGGCATGGCCCAGTAGAAGCTCTCAGCGGAGCAATCTAATTAGGCTTAAATCCCGCCGAGGTCCAGGTAATAGCTTAGGTCTTACTTAGGGGGAGGGTGGATTGGGAAATGATGGGGGCTTAGGATTTTTTTTCCTGGCGCATAATTAACTAGCTAGAAGCTGCTATACCAGGGCTATACGGTAGCAGGGGTAGGCAGTCTACCTCGAAATAGGAAAATAAGTAACTTAGACGTCTCATGCGCCATAGCTACAAGTTTTCATGTATATATCATTTATATGAGGTAGCGACCCCAGACGTGAACATAATCATAATCACAAAAGCGTGTTGTACTTCCCATTAATATATACCCAGCCCATCAAGCTATTCCCAAATGTCTACCAACAATGAGAAGAGCCAATCCGCTGGCGGCGGAGGGCTTGAGCTCCTAAAACTTATCCTACCAAAGGTCCCCTTAATGATCAAAATAATTCTGCTACATATCCTGAAGAAATCCGAAACCAGCCAATATTTAGACCTAAAAAGCGAACTGACCGTGTCAGTTGTACGGTCGATAATAGATACTCCGAAGCCCGGGGCTATTGCTGAGACTCAAGCCATGACACGTCGGGACCCCGGCATCAAGGGAAGATTATGGATTAGCAAAGTGGCGTCTCAAGTACCCCCCGAGAAAGGAATTCTTGATGCTCTACTGGATGTTGTCGATGGCTTCAGGGGCCCTGCCGCGAGAGGCACTGCGCCGACATTTCAAATACCTGACATTGTACCTGTCGAAGCGGAATGGACAGGATTTAGGGAGGCCGCAACCAAAGAATCGACGTTACCGGATATCTCAGAAGAAGGAAAATACCATGAATTGATGAAGGAGTGTAAGAATCCTTCGACGATATTATTTTTCCACGGTGGTGCCTATTACCTTTGTGATCCGGTACTATATAGACCGATGGCGAAAAGGATAGCCAAGATGTCAGGCGGCCGCGTATACTCAGTCCGGTATCGACTCGCACCGCAAGATCCATTTCCAGCCGCGATATTAGACGCTCTAGTTTCTTATTTCACTCTGCTGTATCCTCCTCCAGGATCCATCCATGAGGCAGTAGCTCCCGAGCACATCGTGTTTTCCGGCGACAGCGCGGGAGGCGGTATTTCTCTGGCACTACTTGCGGTTCTACTAGAACTCCAACGGAAAGGCCGCAAGATCACTTGGTATGGCGAGGATCGAGTAGTCCCTCTACCTGCCGGGGTTGCCAATTTGTCCCCGTGGATAGACCCCATACAGAGCACCCCTTCGTTGCTCAGGAACGGGAAATGGGATTATCTCCCACCTCCAAAGTTAATGGCGGAAGATTGGCAGCCGCCGTCGGACGAATTATGGCCAGCTAAACCCGCTCGGAAGCACATTTACATGGATGATGCGAATTTGTTACATCCGTTGGTCTGTCTGCAGTTGAATGAGTCCTGGAAAGGTGCTCCGCCGGTATATTCAAGTTGTGGCTGGGAACGTAACCAGGATGAGAACAGATTCATAGTGTCAAAACTCGCGAGAGACGGCGTAACGGTGGTATTCGAGGAATACCAAGCAATGCCACACGTGTTCGCGGCCATCTTACCCAACCGCCCCGAAACAAGACGCAATTATGAGGGCATTGCGAATTTTGTCAAGACTGTGTGTGAAAGCCCGGAGAATATCCAGTCGTCTTACAAATTGATCAGGGCGAAGACTTTAGAGGAGGTAGATATCGAGTTGGACAAGCTGTCTGAGTTCAGCGAGGAAGAATTCAAGGAGTTGGCACGAAAAAAGGTGGCTAGCCTGAATATATCGCCAGCGCCAGCTCCTGGTGTGCCGCCCAAGCTATAAGTTCTTTGGCTGGGTTATTTGTTTCACATATGAATTCGTTGCGAAGGGGGATGGAATTGAGGATTGGGTTCTTCCATGTCATTCGTATAAGATATCAAGTCATAGGCGATATACAAACATTTATCACGTATATAATAATCCCGAGAAGGATAGGATTGGTTCTATACCTCATAAGGTACCTAGGTATGTATAATAAAGACTTAGATTTGCGAGATATGACGAGAGAAAATGGGATGAAGAGGGACGGATTAGTAACTCGCCCAACCCATCGGTAGCGCTAAATATCCAGATTCAGGGGTCCAATAGTACCTTATTAAAATCAAAGTTTCTCAGTTCCAGCAGTCCGTCTCGTACCCGCCTAGGTACCCTAAGAGATATTAGAGCCACATGATATAATTTTCTTAAGATAACCTTTCGTTCGTGGCGCTTTTTCTTATGCAGGCAGACACAAATTCGAATTGCATCTACCTCTTATGAAATTACTCATGGAAGTAGATACATTATGTATGTACCTTGATAATTATCACTGTTTTCTGCCGGTCTCATTAAAGGCGTACGGAATATTAATATGGGGCGTCACACTCCACTTGCATCGGTCTGACATCCCTGTTGCACTTTTCTTTTTCTTTTCGTGATCCCCTAGAATATCATACCACTATCTGTCGTGCTACCTTTTACGTAGGGGTAAATTTATGAAGAGTCAGCCATTGGTGTATTCCGATTTACATTTGTGAAGATCTCAGTTCGATTTCACCGGCTATAGCCACGAGTGGCACCCCAGTCAGCCAAGCTGGTGAGCCTGCGAATATAAATCTCACATAGGATCATCTGTTCTCGAGAGGCAAGAGGAGGCAAGTCAACTTTCACAATGGAAGCTCATAAACAAGCCGTTCGCACCGTATCCGCGACGGTCCGCGCACTCTTCGAGCGGGCGGAACCGTACCGCATCTTTCACGGTAGTACCAATTCGACACGTCCACCAACACAGAAGGCCGGGGCTCGCATGATCGACATCAGTGGCTTGAAACGTGTATTATCCGTCGATACCGCACGTCGCACAGCTCTTGTTGAGCCGAATGTGCCTATGGACCGTCTGGTAGAACTTACTTTACCCCACGGCCTTGTGCCTCCTGTTGTTATGGAGTTTCCCGGCATCACTACAGGAGGTGGGTTCGCGGGGACGGCGGGTGAGAGTAGTAGTTTCAAACACGGCTACTTTGATGAGAATGTGAAGAGTGTCGAGATGGTCCTTCCGAATGGAGAGGTTGTGGTTGCGACGCCTGAAAAGGGTGGGAAGTATGAGGATTTGTTCCACGGCGCTGCTGGCGCATTGGGGACACTAGGAGTGGCAACCTTACTCGAGCTTCAGCTAGTCGAGGCCAGACGCTTCGTGCGCGCCACGTACAGACGTACGGGAAGTGTAGCAGAGGCTGTCAGCGTGGTAAAGGAGGAGTGCAAGCCAGAGAAGGGAAATGACTACGTAGATGGTATATTATTTTCCAAGGATCACGGCGTAATTGTCTCCGGGAAACTGACAGATGAACTACCATCGGATAACGCCAAGATACAGACATTCAGCCATGCGTGGGACCCGTGGTTCTATATGCATGTACGGGATCGTACCAATGCTCTACCTTCATCAGCCGCTTCCGGGGAAAACACAGAGGTCACTGAGTACATCCCTCTGGCGGAATACCTCTTCCGGTACGACCGTGGCGGATTCTGGGTTGGACAAGCAGCCTTCGACTACTTCAAGCCAGTACCATTCACACGCTTCTTCCGCTGGTTTCTTGATGACTTCCTGCACACCCGTATGCTTTACCGCGCGCTTCACGGCAGCGGCGAAAGTGGACGCTTTGTCGTCCAGGATATTGGGTTGCCGTATGAGTCCGCGGAGCCCTTCGTCGATTATGTCTCTGACAAGCTAGGCATTTGGCCGCTATGGCTATGTCCCCTCAAGACGCCGGCGGGACCAACATTTCATCCACACTTAAGGTCTTCCCCTAACTCCACAAATGGAGAACAAGGGGTGGCGGGAGAAATGCTTAACATCGGTGTCTGGGGCTGGGGTCCTAAGAACCGCGACGAATTCGTTAAAGCAAATCGGGATCTTGAGCGTCGTGTTGCCGATCTGGGCGGTATGAAGTGGCTATATGCTCATACGTACTACACAGAGCCTGAGTTTTGGAACGCGTACGGCGGGTACCAGAACTGGTACAAAGCCTTAAGAGAGAAGTACCGCGCCTCGTCGCTGCCAAACGTATACGAGAAAGTAAGGATTAAGGTCGATGGATCGGAGGATAGGGGGTGGAAGCCTTGGCTCAAGGCACTATGGCCTATTGGCGGTTTGGTGGGTATCTGGAAAGGTATCAAAAGTATGGACTATATGCTACACCGCAACGCGACGTGGAAATGGAAGGGGATTGGGGGAAACGCGAAGGAGAAGGCGTCGTAGGTAGGAGGCTTGTAGAGACGGGATGGAACGGGACGGAATGAGACTATGTGGCTTGCATTGCATGAGGTTTACAAGGTATCCATACCTAGGTACGTGTAATGATTGCGTATGAGGCTTGTACTACTACCAGGGACGGCTGTTAGCATACAAGTGCTATACAGCACGCTATTATATCAAGATAGATAGGTACCTACCTAGGTACCTGATAGATTAATGGACCTATTCGTATTCAGCTCACTAACGGGCTTATAGATTGACTTTTGGTAACCTTCACACTACGAAAAGAGCACTTCATACGACTTCCTCCACGCTATTCACATCTCCAGCCACATTCCAGCTGCAAAAATAACGCCACAACAAGCCACCAGCGGATACGCATCAGAACACAATATCCTTATTTTTATGGTGGACCATATGACCCCCGCGCGGAAACTGTGTCTTGTCTCGGTTTCCCATTCTCAGGGTAAATATGTTACAAGGGCGCTTAGATAGATGCTGATAGATTGTCGATCCGGAAGCCTTGCGTGGATTACGTGCTATGTGCGAGCTGCATGCTGGCCGTGAAGGCCAAGCCACCTTTCCTGGGATACAAATTACGTGGGTAATTCTTTCCAAACCTGAACATGTGAGGCAGAAACAGGATCACGTCCGTGAGTATGGCCAGGCCTCTCGGCGGCTTGTCAAGTTACCGCTTTGGTTACTACGCAGCACTGGCATTGGGGCTCAATTGCCACCCTCGTTGGTTCACTTCATATTTCATTTCTAGTTTGTGAAGTTTTAAGTTGACTAAAATTCCAACACAATACCTATGAGGACCTGTGATTTTGCGAGTTGCCAAAAGCCGGCCGTTCGTACCCTCGGTGATTGTGTACTTTGTAACCGTCATTTATGTTCCCACCATCTTCAGCATGCATTTCATACCTGTCCCAAATGGGAGGTAAGTTCAGCTCTTCACGATACACCTCTTCACTTACTGAGTTGTGTGTCCTTGACAGGACGCAGATGCATATGATCCTGCGGCCCGGGAGGCTGAAGCGCGTGAGCTTACAGAATTGATTGACAAGATCAACACTCCTGCGCTCGCATCTCGAGCCAGTCATTTGCGCGGAGGGATGCCTTGCTCTATCCCTCCGCTTTTTTATGACAGAGCTACTCGGAGTTCTGTTATGGGTGGTATGAATTATCACATTGAAGTCTGTTTTGACGACGGAGTAAAATGGTTCGCTCGTATGCGTAGGTTTAACGCTACATCACCTCCAGCAGCACTGCGAGATTATACTATGCAGTGTGAGGTTGCAACACTCAAGTTCCTCGAGGAGACTAATATACCTACTCCTAAGGTATTTGACTTTGCATTAGACCATGCGGGCAACACTGTCGGCGTTGGCTATATTCTGATGGAAAAGCTACCCGGGAAATCATTGAGATGGTCCATTGCAAATCAGGATCAACGGAGAAAGGTGATGAACCAGCTTGCTAATACGTTCATCGAACTTCGCAAATACCCGTTCAACCTTCTTGGCTCCCTTGATCGCCCAGGAGATTTTCATATCGGTGCATTTGCTCGAGAATCACTTACTGATTTCACGCAAGCTGAAATGCGCACAATGGGTCCATTCTCGTCTTTAGAAGATTATCATAAGTCTTCGCTCCGGCTCATTTTGGATCTGATCATTCGTGGAGAGCTTTACTCGCAGCAACCGGTGGATGCCTACCTAATACATCGATTTCTTGTCGATTTGGTCCCCTCTATGTCGTCATTGTCGGCACAAGATGACCAGCAGTACTATTTGAAACACGCGGACGACAAGGGGGATCACATCCTGGTAGATGAGGATTTTAATATTACTGGTATCATCGATTGGGAGTGGGCTCACACGGCACCGCCAACTCACGCATTCAACTCCCCAATTGGCTTGTTGCCAGTTGCGGATTTCTACAATGGCGCGAACAGTCTGGGCGATGATGAGACCACCTTCGCACGTCTGCTAGAGGGAAAGGGATGCCAGGAACTGGCAGATTTTGTCTGGAACGGTCGATTACAGCACAGGTTTACTTTCTGTTGCGACTACGATCTTGCAGACTGGAATGGATTCCTCGGCCTCTTTCAAGGGCTTCGAGATGCTGTAAAAGTGGATCACGGCGTAGGTTGGGATGATCGGAGAATCACTGCATTACACCGCTACAAAGAGGATGATGGCTTGCTGCTCTTGTTGTCTAGACGTCGTAACGACTAGGTATTGCGATCTCCATGGTTTTATGCATTGCCAACAGGACGGGCTAACGCGACAGCAGAGGGTGATGATGTAGGCTCGTCGAGATCACAGCACCAAACTACTTCTATCCATGTAGAAAGGGGTAGGGCGTTAGGCCCCGTATATCATCGGCTTATGATGGACACGAGTGAGACGCTGGACTGCACCACAGGAGAGACGAAGCGCTAGGGCAAACCCTTTCAGCCCTTGTATCGATTAAGAGGGAGGGAACTATACCTTCGTGAACAATGACTCTCAAGTATGCGAGCTTTTCTAGCTCGGTGAAGTGTGGCATGTTATCGGGATCTGGAATCGTACCCAAAAATTCAGCACGGAGCCGGTCCTCAACAATTGGATTAGCAGCAATGTGATAGCACGCTATATTCAACGTCCACTTCGTCGACTCGATCCCAGCACCGATGATACCCATGGCTTCATCCTGTATTCGCTTGAGGGATTTTTCTTCGCTGGGCAGTTTTGAGGAGAGTATTTTGTGGAAGAAAGTTCGATGTCTAGTATTTTCGAGTTCTTCGCGTCCATGTACCAGTAAAGATGTTGTTCTCTTTTGAATCGACTAGACAACTCGCAATGTTAGCGGTGCTTATTCAACTAATAGAGGATGCGATGGTAGGCCTCGAGTTGCTACTTATACGCATCAACCTATACCACTTTCTTGCAGCATGCGAAATTGTCAGTGCTACATACCACCTGATTTGAAGCCGATCCTATTAGAACAGCATAGAGTCAACTCATTTGCAGTCTAAAAGAATCCGAGTATTGCGCGATCCGAATTCTTGCAGGTTAGGTACCATGTTCGTCTGGTAGGTACCTAGCAGTAATTAAAGGCTCGGGCCGCACCCTGGCGCCTCTGACCTCATTACCTGTCTTGCGTAAGCGAGTGCATAATAACATTGGAGGTCGGCTTTTCAGCTACTCGAGTTCCCTCCCTCTCCATCCTACAAATTCACCTACCTAGGTAGTCAATATCTCTACTGAGAATCCATACCCCATCTCCAATTTGCAACTTCAAGGCCGAGATGACCAGGTTCATTCTGTAATTGGCCGGGTTCGTCTGTTTCAGTTGAGCTTACATCAGGTGTACTACCAATGTAGAGTACCTAGTATGTAGCATCTAGCCAACACGACCATTGCCGGAACTCATATCAAACAAAGCAGAGACCGGTATCCCGCCGATGACGAATGTGGCGCTCTGGTGTAGATTTCCTGTCTAACCGGTGAACGATGATCGAGATTCTTTCCTGGGCTACATTGCGCCACTACCCCCTTCCCTATAGCCTTTGTACGACATGACCAAGCAGTTTCAATGGCGTCCAAGCACTTTTAGGGGTGTGCTCTTCATCTCCCAATGCGCCCCATTAAAAGGAGCGGTGAAACTATCTAAAAGATACTTACTAAGTAGGCAGCCAGCTTTCTAGGATACGCGTGTGTCGTGGATTGTTGCCCAATATAAAAGGACTTGAGACATGCATGTTTTATTTGTGTAACTAATAAGAGACTCCGAAGCCTACCTAGGTACCTACCCGATACCCTATCTACAACTTTCCACTTGCGGAAGCTTAGTTTTCTTACACAAATTAACAGTTCTCCTTGATAAGACGTACGCCGACATATGATAACAACGTCGTTTTAAGCGCCACCAGCTACGAAGAGCAGATCATATGAGGAGCATGTTAGAATTCATCACGACACTTGAATTTCACTACCGCACAAGCGAAGTTTTAAGCAAAACTAAAAATACTATTATCGGACCCTAGGTGTCTTCTTTTCCACTGGATAAGTAGTTAGATTCAAGTCTCGTGTCAAAGCTCACTGGGGCACTGTCGCCGAGCGTGAGGATCCGACCCTGTGGAGCTGGTCCCAACCTGAATGGTCTCCTCTAGAAGAATGAAACCTTCGTTTCCGCCGGAGCGCAATTGCCTAGACGAAGTTACCGAAGCCTTATAAGTAGCCCTCGGATTTCCCAAGGGCATATCCGCCTCCGGTGATTGCCAGTTACTGCTTTTAGTCACGCGCGAAGTTAGGATGGAAAGATCTAACTTTTTGTATAACAGGCGGACGAGGGGACGAATGCCAGGGAGACAGGAGCAAACAAAATAGGCCGCGACTTCGATAATGGTATATATCGATGTGTTCACGGTGTACCACGTTACGTCTGAAGGTAGGTCGGCTAAGTAGAACCCGACGAATCGAATCACAGAAGTGATTATTCCTCTATAAGTACTGTTAATTACCACTCCAAGATCTAGACCGTCAGCTTGTTACTTACAATCCACCTGCCATGGTCGCCACAAAGACGCCAAGCTTCTCCGTTCTACCCAGATTCAGCTGATACAGCATCCGCACAGGCAGCAGAATGATAGCTATGTCAGTAATTATGTTGGGGATACTGACATAGCGGTAACTGGCCATCCAATCGGCGCATTCTCCATGGATAGTCTTATCCCACTTGAAAGCGAACGGTTTGCAAATGGTGAAGACAAGGATAATACCACCACGGCCAGAACAACCCATGTTATGATCCGAGTCCTTTTCTCGACGAATATTCTACTGTAGAGCAGCAACAAGTTAACCTTCGGAGCCGTGACTCCAGCCATATATATCGATTCGATTAATGTTTATAGCTTTAAATACGTCGTGATTACCGACGGATCGCTAGCAAGAAAAACAGCGGTATGCCGGCCACCCCCGCCAATCGTAACGATCACTAGTACGGGTAAGAAGCAAACCGACATGATGTAGTGCGATGGAAACTCACATATCCCAATCACGCAAAGTGCCAATGCCAAAAGGTAAGAAAGTGGATAGAGCGTCCATGTCTCCCATCCATTCCTTGCTACGAGGGAAACTCGAGAAACGACGAAGGCGGCGTAGATGACTGTTGATAAGACAATAAAGGCGATGCTTGTGTTCATGAGCCTGGAGCTACCGTTATTTTCAGAGAGGTACTCAGGTGATAACTGCTCTAGTGGAGGTGTCGCCATGGTGGAATATAAACAGGTCGCCATGCAGCTAATAAGCCGGAGATATAGTCGAAAGTGGCAATGCGACAAGAGACTTGTTCTCCGTCAAAGATGGTAGCATTGGATCACTATCTACTTATCAGATTAAAGTTAGATGTTTGCAGCCACCGGTCTACATAGGGGCTATCTCAAACTTGGTATTCCCTATAGGAAGCGACTAGAATTTGAAAAGGGGACGTGGCTTCGCCGCCACCGGGAGCACCATTGTTTGTCACTATCTCCAGGTACTTTGTTGTATGGTTCTTCGTGAAGAAATCCTCCTGTATATTGTGCAGGTTTTGGTTTTGGAAGATCACTCGAAGCAGGCTGGCCACTTGTTTAACAGTATAGCACTCGTCACACTGCCGGATAACCCCTATCCGCAAAGTGATTCTACTTGCTTTTCTCGCTAGCGCTACCTCTCAGAGGAATTAAAATGGTTGCCTTGGTAGAGATTCGGTAATACAGTGTTATTGACGAATAGGTACGGTCCCATTTGCCTTGTGACGGCAAAGGAAATACTTGACACCTGGTCTTTTTTTCCCAAACCAGCGCACATCTAGGTAACTGCGACCCATTTTCACTCATTACCTTGCCTCCACGGATAGGAAGACAGAGCTAACAGACTCGGATCCCGCCCACTGCTATGATGTATGTGAATTTTGAAGGCGCAAACCTCAAAGATTGGTTCACGTTACTCGCTCTCATCAGCTTTCTTACTGTCCGTATCATAATTCTGCCTGTGCAACCAGCACCTAGGTAGCTAACGTGACGAAGATTCTTACCAACACTATTTATAACTTATTCTTCCATCCGCTTGCCC
This sequence comes from Hypoxylon trugodes, assembly GCF_022578975.1. Taxonomy (NCBI): domain Eukaryota; kingdom Fungi; phylum Ascomycota; class Sordariomycetes; order Xylariales; family Hypoxylaceae; genus Hypoxylon; species Hypoxylon trugodes. Next base: position 1,066,763 of record NW_026250021.1, read on the forward strand.
ATGTTCCTGGGCCTATTTTGGCACGCGTGAGCGGTATACCATCATGGTATTACGCTTACAGTGGAAATCGGCATATTTGGCTATGGCAGCAATTCCAAATATACGGCACGAGGTTTCGCGCCTCACCTAACACCGTGTTGTTCTGTGATCCGAAGGCGCATGTTGAGATATACGGCACAAAGTCAAACGTCCAGCGCAGCAAGTTCTATACGGCCTTCCAGCGAGATGAGCGTGACAAGAATACATTGAACACTGTCGATATTGCTGAGCACGCATACAGGCGCAAGCTGCTTAATCTTGCCTTTACGGAAAAGTCGGTGCGTGCTGCATCGGAGTTCGTGATTCAGCATACTGATCGCTGGAATCGACTATTGGTTGAAAAGAGCGGTTCGGAATGGTCCGCTCCCGTTGACTTCTCCCAAAAGGTAGACTATTTGATATTTGATATCATGGGAGACTTATGCTTTGGGAAATCGTTCAATACGAAAGAGCCCGAGGAGAATACATTGAGAGATGTTCCCCATGATATCATAGAGTACATGAAGTTCTCCTACTTAGTAAGTTCCATGATCAAGCATTATCAAGCGGCCATGCTAGATACTAAATACCATCCTCAGATCTGCCGCTCCCCTTTCCTGGACTTCGTCGTATGGTTGAAGCCTCGCGGCCTGAATCGTCTCTTCGCTCTTATGACCCCACCAAGAGCTCAGCGGTATTACCAGTTTGTCTACGACAGCGTCACCGAGCAAATTGCCTTGCACAAAGCCCAGACTGCTATACCGGAAGCAGAGCGGCGTAAAGATATCTTCTATTTCCTATGCGAAGCCAAAAATCCAGATACGGGGACGCCGGCCTACGACGAAATCGACCTACGCGCGGAAGCAAACCTGCTGATTGTCGCAGGGTCCGACACAACGGCGGTCTCTCTTTCGGGAATCTTCTTTTACCTCACAGGAAACCAATATCGATATCAGAAACTGGTTAAAGAGCTACGGAGCACGTTCGAATCGGCCGAGGACATTATCTACGGGCCAAAATTGAAAAATTGCACTTACCTAAGAGCCTGTATCGACGAAAGCATGCGTCTTTCCCCTTCGGGCCCGAGCGAGCTTTCGCGCGAAGTGCTCGCAGATGGTATTACGATTCAAGGACAATATTACCCCAAAGGGACTATCGTTGGTACGTCGGCCTGGGTCGACTCTCGCAATCAAGAGATCTACGGCGATCCCGAGGTTTTCCGACCGGAACGCTGGATTGTTAACGAAGAACACGGGGTTTTCGAGGAAGACGTTGCCCGGATACGATCGAATTTCTACCCTTTCTCTTTCGGTGCAGGAAGTTGCGTTGCTAAGCACTTAGTGATGTCTGAGATAATGATTGTGGTCGCGCGGACTCTCCATCGACTTGATGTCCGGAGGGTGCCGGGCTCGACGGTGGGAGCTGGAGCCCCTGAGATGGGCTGGGGTGCGCGTGATAGGAAACAATTTCATTTGGTCGATGCATTCGTTGCCTTACGTCGCGGACCAGAAGTCCAGTTTCGCATGGCGGCTAGGAATGATACCTGATGGTCTTGTTGAGCTCGTAAGAATACATAAGCTATGAGACTTCTTAAACTTGAATTTTAGAGTATGCTATCATTTTTCTAGCTAGAAGCCACAATAGGTTTAATATTTCAACCCAATATCTAATAGAAGAGGCTATCACAAAACAGCTTAGCCAATCTCGTAAGCAACTTCAACTAAACCCAGCATCTCAACTTCATCGGTCTCAACCACATCAACGATTACTCAACAATTATGAATTGCGTTCACTTAACTACTCCCCTGAATAAGTCTAGACCCTTACGTATTCACATGCGGGATATTCCGCCCCAAATCACGAATCCAACCTTCCTTCGCGGCGTAGAAAGCACACTAGATCCTAGAACTGTACATCATCCCCCTTCCCCCTTTCCTTACCCATGTCTAGCTCACATAATTCCTTCCGATCTGACTTACTAAGGCGATACCCTTGCATGGGCGATTATTCAACCGCGCTACGATAAAAAACACTATCCACGATCCGATCGACCGAACATTTGGCAAGATGCAAGGGCTCTAGCCTGATATATAGTTTTCAATATTAAGATATCTTATAGAATATCATGCAAGGCTACCTCCGACCCTCCGTATAACCTCGGAGAAGGATGAACGCTAAGAGGAAGTGAAGTAACCTAAGATCTAAGTCTAATATTGATACTAGTAAGTGGTAAGCGATAGTAGATTATGAGGCCTTATCATGACAATGAAGATTTAGATATGTTAGACTGCGGGAGAATAAGAGAAATGAAAATCGAGGTGATGTCATCAGCTTGAGATAGAGTACCACAGCTAGACATATTATTCATAGTCGAATACGTAATACGTTCAATTCACTCAAAGTATTGTTTCCGAATCTAGATCTTATTGCGTCTGTCGTACTCGTGCGACTCGTAATGTGAATCGCACCTTGATTATATACAAGTCGGGCGTCCATCATTTCCATCCACCCGACGCTATTATTAATTTGACTCTCTCCTATCTCACAAGTCGTCATAATCCCTCGCTGTATATGTTACCTTTCGTAACACGCTTACATAACACAATCGTCATGGTCTAGATACCTAGGTACCGTAATGAACCCACCCATGTCTATAGAGAACTGAATGTCATGTCGGTCTATATCGAATGTGAATTGCATCTAATGCTTCCTTTTCTGATCTTTTGTCGTTTATGCTTTGATGGCGTAGGTACGCTTGAACATGTCGTCAACGTACTCTAGGTAGTAGGTGCCACTGGCCAGAGTGGACACATCGCCTTGCGCCTTGTAGTCCTTCTGCAAGTGAGCCTTGTGACGGAGCTCGCAGAACTGCAATCAATTGTTAGCTTGAGTCTTGAAGAGAGAAAAGAGTATGTGATTTTCAACTTACAGCTTCATATGTCTCAGGAGAGACTGCTCGCCGTGAAGCAAGCTTGTTAGGGATATCTAAGATCTTGGCAATTTGTTCCGTGCTGCCCTTGACGCGGAGGGAGAGGAAACTGGCAGCCAAGCCAGAACCGTAGCTGAAAAGGCCAATGCGCTTACCCTGGAGAGTAGCGCTGTCGACGTAGGAAACTAAGCTGGCAAGACCGCTCCATAAGCTACCACAGTACATGTTACCGCAGTTTGTGGCGACTTGGATAGCAGGAGAGACGCGCTCGTTGAAGCGCTTCTTGGTGAGAGCCATGAAGGTCTTCTCAACAACCTTGTCAGACAAGGACTTGTTGTAGTCCATATCCCGAATGTCGCCAGGGACCTCGGCGAAAGCAGCGCTGTCAGGGTCGGACAGGTAGTCGTGGTACAGAAGGCGTGCGTAGGACTTCTGTACGACCTTGCAGGTAGGCGAGTGGAAGGCTAGGTAGTCGAAGCGGTCAAGAGGTGTCTTGGTGCCCTCAGTAGGGGCGGCACCATTGCCGTTGCCATTGGTGTTTTGTAGCTGCGCTTCACGCTTGCAGTATGCGCGATAAGCAGCATCGAGAGCCTCCATGTAGCAGTTGACGGAGTAGTGGCCGTCGACATACGGGTACTCACTGGTAAGGTCGGGCTTGTAGAAATCGTACACGTGCTGCATGTAGGATCCACGTAGACCGGGCTCAACGACGAGGGGGGCGTCAGGGCCGATCAGCATGGCAACAGCACCGGCACCTCCGGTAGGTCTCGCATTGCCCTTGGCGTAGAGAGCAATGTCAGCGGCTATGACAATGGCGTCTCTTCCGTCCCAAGCAGAAGACTCGACCCAGTTGACAGAGTTGAACAGAGCATTGGTACCGCCGTAGCAAGCGTTCATGGTGTCGACACCCTCAATGTTGGTGTTTTCGCCGAATAGCTGCATCAATACGGACTTGACGGACTTGGACTTGTCGAGCATGGTCTCGGTACCAACCTCGAGGCGGCCGATCGAGTTAGGGTCGATGTTGTAGTTCTTTAGCAACTTCGAGGTGGCAGTCAAAGCGATAGAGTAGATATCTGTAGGTTGCCCCTTTCTTAGCGCGTGTAGAGACGGGGAGCTCCTAGGAGTAGCAATTGTAGCAACTTACCCTCACGGTCATCGCAGAAGGTCATCTTGGTCTGACCAAGACCAATTGTGTACTTTCCGGCGCTAACACCGTCGAACTTCTCAAGTTCCGACTGCTCGACATACTACAAAGTACAATTCTGTCAGTATAGGGTTTTCCTTCACGATCGTGAACTTCGTGCGATGTCGGAGGGGTAGATTATGGCGGGATGTGGCGGGTCACGGAAATGTCTTGGGTCGTGGAGGGGCGGCAGGGCTCCCACTCACCTGGCTGGGGGAGTAAAGTTCAATGGCCTTAATGCCAATATTCTGAGGACGAGTTGCCATGGTGTCGAACAGTATGTTTTCGTCGCGTCGAAATTGTAAGTGGGAGAGAAAAATATGGTTGTGAACGAGGTCAAGTCCAACGAGTGTGTTTATCTCGGCTGTCTGTGTGGGCGGGTAGAGGTAGTATTATTAGCAATTAAACAGCAGCAGGCACATGGCAAGGTGGCAGGCAGGGTTTTTCGAGGTTGGGGGGGGGTGTGATTTTTATTTTGTATGTTGGTTTCACCGCCAATTGGCAATGGAACCTAACTTTCGAAGGGGATAGGAGGGCTGGCGGGCTTGGTGGGATAGGATAGGTAGGATAGGTAGGATAGGAGGGGAACAGGGGAACAGGGGGGCCATTAGAGGGTACAAGGACATAATTTTTTTTGGTGAGAAGATGAATGTTTGCGCGTGCGAACGCCCAGTCTGGATTTGACTAGATTTACATGTGTGTCGATCCATGGTGGGGTGGGATCTGGGTACAGGATGTAGTAGACCGCCAGGGGTTGGTTCTTGAAAGGGTTTTGGTGCGTTTTTGGTACATTTTGGAGGGGATGTGGAGGGGAGGTTCTTGTTCTTTTTGTCCCTTTTTGACATATGAACTCACCTATCAACGAATTATCGGCAACCTATCTTGGACGTATCAGCGTAGTATTTGATCGTCCTGTCACGAGACAAAATAGTAACGAAACGAAAACAACACAACGCTGGTACTGTCGTATGCGTCAGGCTCTGTTTTTCCTTCTTCTTTTTCTTTTTTTCCTTAAAACGAAAAAGGAGAGACAGAGGGAAACGAACGTGGATGCGTGGATGGGGATATGGATTAAATAAAATGAAATTAGATGATTAGGTAGCAAGTAGAGTAGTAGCGGTAGCGGTAGTGGTAGCAGTAAGAGGTGGAATAGGATATTGAACTGTCAGCAAAAAAAAAACTTATCGATGCTAGTCCCATGTCACAACATTCTGCTATGTACCTTTTCGGTAGAAAAAAAAACAAGGAGGAGGGGGGGTAGAAAGGATGCGAACGGGCTAATATTTTAGTCTAGTTACACCAAATTGCCCTCTGCCGTAATAAGGCGCCGAGTCTTTTAAGTTAGGTACCTATCCGACTAACTATCCAGAAGTCACCATACATGCTGATGCTGTTTAACTCACATGTATCGAGATGTATCTAAGGACCCTCAACATCGGGCGCGGACTTACCCGAAGTGGATAAGACTTATACTCTAAACCTATCTGGCAAGCACCAGTTGCAAGACTTGTTGCTCTGTGCCTGGTGGTTCTTTTCTTTGGCTCTATTTTTCGTTGAGCCGAATATCAACCAGAACAAACTAAAAGTCTGGGCAAAAATCCATCTTCCAATTACATGAGACTTGACTGATGGATACTACGTGGCGGACCTGAAGAAACATTAGATGCTGCTACGGATGTAAGTGAATATTTTCAATTTCCATGTTCCAATTCCAAAAAAGATAGCATTCAACAGCCTCAAACCCTCAATGTTAGCTACACGTGCATAGATATAAGCACTAAAGTAGAATATTAGTTGATTGGTAAGGTCTCAACGTGGAAGTTCCCGAAGTCCACGCTGGTCTCATCTCATCTCTTACCATCTACAGACTACAACCACCCACACGATCACAGGTATCAATGTATAGAATCTATTGCAGGACCCCTAAATTCTGATTGGTCAAAATGCCCCGCCGCATTCCATAAAGAGTAAGTACCGAACTGTATTAAGGTTTCTATTGGGTACTTCCCCTGTAAAGTTTAACGGATTTAAGGTTAAGGGACTAGCAACGTAAGAGGTTAGCTTCCCACAATTCGAACTTTGGATCAATTGATACTTCTGCAACAACGGGACGGCGGGATGGACGCACAGGGCTTTTGCTTTGTTGGTACTATCTATTGTTTCCATCACTTCCTATTTTTTCCTTTTCTTTTCCAAAACATGTCACAATCTCAACAGGATTTGAGGGATAATCCTACATCAGCAACATCGTACTACCCCAGGTCTGCAAGGCGATATATAACGAAATCCAACCGATGGTGACCCGGACTTTCGGATATATATCTCGGGCATTAAGCTACAAATTCGACGACGGCTCGTCCAGGGACCTAGTTGCTTGAGCACTCAGACATGGCTGAACGCACGCACGGGTAAGAGGCTTACCATGGGATCCAATGAAACGTCTACAATCACAACCGAGCCGGCCAAGCCACGAAGGCAACGAACCAAGTTGCCAGGATATCGAATCGCTTTATCAAACGTTTAAATTATTCAGCTTCTGCGAGGTGCTTTAGGTAATGTGTCTCACATGTCATCACATGCAATCGGAACTCAATGATTGGTTGCCTTCTACCTTACGAAAGTGGCTGACCACACTTCTCCCACACGTAATCCATCAGCTCACTTTTGTGAACGATCAACATCAACAAATCTCACACCTAGGCCACGACGAGTATGATGCGGGAATAATACGCTGAAACTCTACAAGGGTATTTTATCTATATGGTAAGAAAATTCTACACGATCCGCTACATAAAGATAAGACGATATCTATTCATCTATTCACCAACTGTTGGGACGTCATCACCATCACGGCTCCCCGCTCGCTGGTGTAACATATCCAGAATCATCTTTCCTGCGGCCCGGTCCATCCGTCACCTTAACATCCAATTTATCTGCGGAGGATTCGGTCGTGGGAACCTCCTTCTCCGTCTTATTCTCTTCGGCCGTCGATTCATCCGAGGTCGACGATGACTTTGACTTCTTTGAGCCCTTCATTTGGGCCTTGCTCTTCTTCTCTGCTTCCTTAGCCTCTTCTTGCTGCTTCTTCTCTTCCTCTTCCTTCTTCTTGGCCTCTTCCTTGCGTTTCCTCTCCGCTTCCTTGAACTCCTTCTCCTTATGATCTTTCCGGGTTTGCTCGATAAAGCTGTTCACATTCTCAACTGCCCTCTGAGCATTGCGCTTATGCTTCATGAGATAACCTTGTAGCTCGGCAGGGCTGAACTCGTGTGTCGGTATCTTGGACGCAAATTCCTCCGCTAGGGCTGACACATGAACATCTTTAGCCGCCCGCTTCTTAGCCTTCTCCTCGTTCAGTCTCTGTCTGGTTTCCGCGTCGAGAGGGGTATCGGTAGGTTCGGGCTCATCGTCACCATCTAGGCTCGCGAAAATAGCACGGAAGATGGCAGAACACATGCCCTCATCCGCTAGGCTGAAGTGAACAGTCATATCAACACGTCCCGGACGAATCAGAGCCTTGTCCAATTTTTCAACATGGTTTGTCGTCATGATCAGAATTCGGCCCTCTTGCGATGCCACACCATCTAGAATGTTAAGTAATCCAGATAAAGACAAACCATTGGAACGACCAGTACTTGGAGTGTTCTCGCCATTCGTTATTTGTCCAGGAACCTTCTCTTCATCGCTTTCATCATCCGAGTCATCCTTCTGAGGTTGGGGTAGAGGCTGGTTTTCCTCACGTGTGTGAGTGAGACCTGCAGAGTCGATATCCTCGAGAAGAACCACACAGCGACGAGGTAGCTCAGCGAATAGAGAGGCGAGACTTTCCTCGCTAGCTGTCATAGAGCTAAGACTGACGATATAAATCCGCATTTGGAAGTAACCAGCTAGAGCAAGACTAAGAGAACTCTTTCCTGTGCCGGGAGGACCGTGCAAAAGGTAACCCCGTCGGTAAGGAATACCCCTATTCGCGTACCATCTTTGTGTCGCAGGGCAGAGATAATCCGTGACATCATCAATGAGCTCCTGCTTCGTGTCCTCGTTCAAGATGACGGTCGAAAAGGGGCGAGTAGCTCGAGCCATGCATCGCTGCCAAAAGGGTGACATAGACCCCGGCCTGAGTGTTCCACGGTAGATTAGAGTCTTGTGCGAGTCCTTCTTTATATACAGCTCACGAGCCTCCATAAGAAGCTCCTTCAGAATCCAGGGATCGCGGCCGAAACATGACAGCGAGATCTCCTCGCGTTGACTGAGTGTCGCGGAGGACATTTGGTTCCGGCCAGTGGACCGCTTGAACACGAGCAAGCGGCCGCGGTACCAGAAGTAGTGGCTTCCGAAGGCGGGCGTGTACGACAAAGTCTTGTTCTTCTTCGCACTAGCGTCCGACTCTCTATACTCTTCATCGTCATCATCGTCGTAGTCGTAGCCCCCGTCCCAAAGGTAGTAGCACCGGGAGTTGATGTTGGTACTAGCTACGAATTTCCGAGCGCCTTTTGAGAATCGCTGCCGGGTTACCCAGGCCATTATAATGTTGTAGATTTCATCGTCAGTTCGGATGTCGACGGTGGACATGAAATGAGTTTCAAGTTTGTCTTGTAAGTAGGAACTTGTGTAACTCCAGACTACTGTTAGAGCACCGGCTAGAAGTAGTAGAGGGATGTATAGGTTGAGATCGATACGGAGATATTTTTGTATGAATCCTGCGTAGGTTGAGAATCCGGGGAAGAATATGTCGACGACTGCGAATTGAGAAATTCGTGGCATCTCGGAACTTTGTGATGAATCAGGAGTGCCGTTGGCCACGCCGGCGGGGGATCCTGATGGATCGGCTGCCATGGCGGGCGATAGGAGACTTAGTAGAGACATTCGACCAAACAAGGAAGAATAAAGAGAACGCACAACTAACACAACACCTAGAGACAGTGAGTTTCTGTCTCAGGGCTCGTCTTGAAGTTTAGTTCAGTTCAGCCCCGGCTGCGAAGAAAAGAGGTGAATTAGTCCAAGCCGGGAACTGTTGCTTGCTGTAGTATAGCACGATGATAGATATGTCGTGGTGAAGGACGTTTATATAACGTCGGTCTGTCCAAGTAAGAGCCCCAGGCAACCATCGATCCAAGATCTACAACACCCTGGAGGACCCTTGGCGGAGGTCTCCACAACCGGTGTTAATTGGTTGACTCAGACCGCATAGAACGGCTATGCTAACCACGACTCTCTAGCATTTCTAGTTGGCTATCCGGCGCCCGTCAGCTATGCATGGCACTATTCCAACAGCAGGCTTGATGAGTGGCTTGTGAATGCCGGTGATGTACCCTTTTTTGGACATACGAACCTTTAGCCGCCACTGCTACCTAGGTTGTTATATACTATACTGTGATTGTTACTATTCATAAGGATCTATATTTGCGCACTATAGGTATGAGTGGGATAGAGTCAAGAGGCAACCTGCACGAAATCAAACTTGATATCATGATTGCTGGCGCCATAGCTTGTAGATGAGTTGCCTGAGTAGACCGCTATGTAAGCACAACCAAGCTTAAACGGATCGCACTCGGTTTTCCATCCATGGATGTAGATCGTTGGCCGAAATATCAGGCAGACACAGGCACCAACCCACTAGCTTTCTATCCGCAATTTCGGCGTGGAATGAGTCTTACGGATACTAATTTTTTTTTTCGCGCCTTCGATCGTTCACGCCGAAGTGGTTCAGCAAAGCTCGGAATTTATCGAACCAACAGGCGTAAATTTTCTCGGATGACATACAGTAGCTAGCTAGCAGTAGTTGGTTAAGCCACAATCGGGATTGTCCTGTCCAATCCGATAGCGACCGGAGGAAAGCGAATGCATTTGACCTACATATCGTGCGAGTCACGACACGTTAATCGCATAAGAAAAAAAAAACGTTGTGTATACAAAAATGTAAGACTTCGGGTGGGAGTGAGGGAACCATTGGCTTTTTCCGTCGGCGTGGACGATGGGTGATGTCTGCCTTGTTTGTGGGGGTTGCTATGGGGTATGAAGCCTGCCGCGAACCACATGGATAGAGGGGACCTGGTTCGGTACCGTGTCAGTGGAAATTATGTAAGGTCTTATTGTACGCTAAAGAATTGGCACTTCAAATCCCTGGAATTGGGGAGAGGGAGAAGAGATCTAGTTGTGTGGCTTAGGATTCAAACACCCCAGTTCGTTAACAAGACTCAGCCGTAAGCTAAGACCGCTTTGGCCCCCCGATACAACTCTCCCCATAAACATCTTTGCCGCTAACCGAAACAAAAATGACTTCTACGATAGCGAAAGGGCTGAGTCTTTGATGAGACTTTGTGGTTATTGGGTATGAAGTTTCAAACACGATAAATCACTCATACTTAACAGTGATCCAGGTTCGATGACTCAACTAACTTACTGAGGCCAATTCCCGTTTCAATGGCTCTTTTCACCATACATCTCCATCGCGAGCGGTACATAGCCCTGTAAATACCTATCCACGAGAGGTTAGCATAGCTTCAGGCAGAGCAATCCGGTCGGATCCGGCAGCACAGTCCAGTCCAGTTCCGTGAAAGTGTCAAAAAGCTATTACCAGGATTTCCGTTATACCAAGAGACGTTGTTGTCTTTCTCCTCGCCAATGGTTTTCTCCTGGGTATCCATAATAATTTCATGCAAGCGTGCCCATTTCCCAATAAGTCCCCAATGAGTGATGTATAGCGACCCAGTTAGTCAGCTTCAGTTGCCTCCATCCAAGTTTCGGATAGCCACTCAATTTCTAAAACTCAGACATGCCAGGGCTTGCCAGCCCAACTTGACAGCGAAGATGGCTTATGGGCAGTGGATAATATCGCCGTTTTCGCTAGCTGACCCTGCATACCTAAGGCACCAGGCACCTACCTAGGTATAAGGCACCTAGGTACGTAGGAACAACACTCGTCTTCACAAAAAACAATGGATAATATTGAACATTTCTTCGTTTTAACAGGTAAATACTAATCATTATATCGAGCGACCCAAGATTGCGTCCGTCTGGCTCGGTGCGCGTCTTGAAATACTGGGTCATTATATCTGTTTTTGCCCTTTCGCAGATGGGGTGTGGGTATCTTTCGCAAGGAACGGCTCTTCTGTCCTCGTAAAACCCTTCTTGTTGTCCCCTTTTTCCTTTCTTTTGCGATTCGTCACATACATATAGCTGGCGTGTCATAAAATAATAACAATAGGTGCATGGCGCCCCAGATTACCAAAAAAATACGAGTTCCACATAAAAACGCCGGATACCCAAAGCCTAACGAGTAGAAATCATCCAGTTCCTTGAAAAACCGTAGAGAACCAATAATTCGTAATATTCATGGGGAAGATATCTCCATCATTAATCATAAATCGTTGTCATTAATCGTAAACTTGTCCGAATCTAGCTCCATTATTCCAGGGGTCGCCTTGTGGAGGCGGTGGAGGCGGTGGAGGACCGCTAGGACCACCTAGTTGAATGAAGCCGCCCTCGAAACCAGCAGGTGGTGCAGCTGGCGGGGGAGGAGGTGGTGGTGGCCCTCGGAATTGGGGAGGGGGATGCCCGAATGGCCCCTGCATGAAAGGTTCCTCATGGAATTGCTCCACGTCGTCGTACATTTCGTCCTCGTGAAATTCAGGCTCAAAGTTCATAGGCCTCGGTGGGAAAGGTTGGCTATGAGCTCTAGGAGGGCTAGCATTACCATTACTCGAACGAGAGCTGGAGCGCGAACTATTGGCGCTGCGTTTTGGGCGGGAGTGAGAGTGGGAGTGTGAACGAGAATTGGATTGGCGTTGCTTTTTGTAGAACTGAGCGAACGGGCCGCTCAGTATGTGCGACGCGACCTTCCTGCGTCTGTCATCACCTTGGTCCACGTAGCGGGTGACAGCGCCTCCCACGCCATAGAATCCCCAAGGATCATCTCGCCAGACAAATGAGTCCGATTCCGAAGAGGACCAGATAGAAGACGTAGAATCTGCCGACACAACAGATCCTGAACGTCCCGAGTAAAAAGACGAAGTGTCCGAGCCGAATGAACCGTTTCGTGGTCGCGGATTCATGACGGATGGTGGTGGAATGCAAGCTCCCTTTATACACAGAAATGGTAGAGTAGTAACTTAAGTCCGGGGGGCGAAGCTGTGACTGATTGTGGCTTCGATGTCTTGTTCCGACTGTATTGAACAAGGATTGTCCTTGTGGCAAAATGCGGGTGAGAGTTGAGTTGAGATGTGAGAAAAGACAGCGACTGGACTATCTATTGAGGTATATTGAGTAAGAATAGAAAAACAAGGCAAGAAGTGTAGGGTGGAAGCCTGTTCCTAGGCAGGACCGGGGCGGTATAGACACTGTTAAATATTTTCAAGGGACAGTGTGCCAAATTTTTGTTTAGGAGGCTCGTTAGCAGGGTAAAGCAGCTCTGCCTATCAGGAACGCCGGCTTGTGTGCTCGGGCGACCATTTCCCTGTCCATTATGCATTTCAGGTATACGCAGTGACGGGGATTGGTGGGGTGTAAGCCACGGTGAGCACAGATATCGATTCGACGGGAGCTGGCAGATTCCGCCCCTAACTGCAGACGATCTCTAAAGAGGTAAGTTCGATTTTCCTCAACGAGCGGAGTTGAGCCAGTGAACTAGTGGACGAGAGCATTTTCTGCAGTTCACGGCGAGGGCAGCCTCATCCCCTCACGGCCAGTCGGTGAAGCATCCAGGGAGCTATTTAGAGAACCAGTTAGATGCCGCTTGCCCTATTTCCCGTTCAATGGGGGGGGTGTGCTCGCATGGGCAGCTACATCAAACCGACTCGATCAAGATAGCGAACCACGAATCGAGGGATGTCGCCTCGCCCCATTTCTTGGGTCGGTACTGGGGTGTAATGCAGCAGCAGTGGCGTACACGAGCTAGAAGAGCTCTACGAAATAGAAATGAAACCTCAACTCAGGACCCTACGCCCAACTCCAACTCTCCCACCAATTGAGCCTCATTGCCTGGCTAACGACGTAGGATTCTGGGGAACCCGGGTGGTCTGATGAGGGAATAATAATATTTCCCCGGCGGAATTGTTCCAAGCAGGCATACTACTAGAAGCGCCCAAGGAAGGATTCCTATAACGCCCGAAAATAATGCGAATGGAGTAGAGGCCGACAGATAATGAATGAGGGGGGAAGAGACCCCGGCACCGAATGTATTGGACTTGATTTTTTGACCCGGTACCGCACCGACAAATGATTGGTAATCGAAGCTGCCGTTTCAAACATGACCTCAGCACCTCGACGCCCTACGAGGAATAGCTGAGGTTTTTTGTGCATCCGGCGGCACACGATCGATGCTGTGTGATGGAGGGCATGTAGCAGCCTTATCTGCACATCAAAGTGAAGCTTACCAACTTTTGTATGCACTCTGTCCTAATCATTCCGACATATTCTGACTGACATGTCAATTGAATCGCGTATCAACGGCAATAACAGGAATGAAAATGCCCCCGAATGACGAAATTTACTTAGAATGAGATTTATGATATATGATATCGCACCCCTACATTTACACTTCGAATTCAATTTTTAATAAAAAAATGACAACATAACAATGAATACCCAATGAGTTTAACAACAAATAATATAATAAATAGATTTATATATATGGTATTCGCTCTCTTCTTACCTTTATTACCTAACCATGATTATTAGTAATTGTAAAATTAGGACACGCAACTCAACGTGACTTACCGTCTATTGAATGCTCTGATTGGGCACATTGTATGATTTAGAGGTTTGGGAAGTCGTCGAGTGCCTAAGGCCGCGTAAGCAAGTAAATATTAGGCACTTAGGTGGGTATATAAATACCGACACCCCCAGGAACACGTTGCTCAGATCTAGTGGCCCTACCTTTCATCGAAATTTTTTTATGACTCTTCTTAGGAGAACAGGCAGCCTAACTCCTATGTCAACCGTAAACCTTTTCTTACTCGGGTACAAAGATCGAGCAGAACATTTGCGGCCCATTCGAAGTCGGCCTTGTCAAGGTAGATCTGACTGGATAGCCTAATCCAAAAAGCGCCGGCGTAATATCTTGTCGCTATGAATGTGTCGAATTCCTCCACTGTCGTGATGGTAATCCAGTCGGCCACAGCCTTTGCCTCTTTAGCTGGAACCTTACGCATCGCCTGGCCGGATTCATCCGGTTCTTCTGCTGTTTCTGCTACTTCTAATGGTAACCTTACGTTAGTGAAATAACAGTTTCGAAGCGTTTCCGTTTTGTTCTCGAGAACCTCCGTTCCCAGTATCGCGGCCATCAACTCGCCGCCTTCCTTTGCGAGATTAATGCAATAGTTGCGTACCCGTTCTTCACCACCACAAACCTGATTTCGGAACTTCAACGCTTCTATGACGCATATGTACGGAGTAGTATCTATCGTGGATACCTTCTCAAACAGATTGACAAAATAGCTCCTTCGAGACATCATCTCTCGGTGAGCTACTGGCTGATAACCTTCCGCAGTTGGGTAAGTCGTCCTGATTAGAGCCTGGTTATGAAAGGGTACGTATAACACCGCGCACCCACGAGGAACCATGAACCACCTATATGGATTTAGTTCGCAAAAAACTTAACGGATGATGAAGGGGATGCGGGGATGAAAAAGGAGAGAAAAACGGGTAGGCTCACTTGTAGCAGTTGGATATGAAAAAATCCGGTCCGATACGGCCAACGTGTCGTAAGTCGATGTGACCTATTCCATGTGCGCCGTCTATGTAACTAAGGATACCATGTTCTTTACATATGGAGACTAGACGTTCCCATGGGAATCGAACTCCGGGAAAAGTGAGGATTGTGTCAAACATGGCTAGCTTGACCGAACTGCCCTGCTTCTGAATGTCAAGGATCGCCGCACGGAATCTCTCGAGAATCTCTCCATCCTCGATTGGGTAGATCAGATCGATACAATACCCTCCGACCCCGGTAGTCTCCTCTAGCGACTGAATAGTCTTGAGGCATGCGTCATAGATGGTACTGAAATACAGTATGACATCGCCGTCTTGATATGTCACATTTCTCAAGACAGTGTTAATCGCAGTAAGTGCATTAGGTACGAAAACTACTTCGTCAGTTTCTGCCCCTAATAGCGGAGCGACAGTCTCCCTTGCTTCTCGTAGGAGTCTAGGATATATGAAACGTATGAAGGTGTCTGGCTTGGCTTCAGTTTCGCACTGCAGCCGCTGCTGATAATCTCGAACACACGAGGGGAAGGCCCCGAACGAACCATGGTTCAGTGGAGTGTAAGAAGAAGCGAAGTTGAAGTGAGCCTGGCGCATTTCTCTGCCGAAAGGCACTGTCGCTACCACTGCCGGCGGCTCGTCACAAAGCGACCTCATATTATAAATATCGTAGGTGTGTGTGGTGTTTCGTAGATAGGTATGCTTTTAGCTACTAGGGCATCGGGAGTTTCCCCAGCAAGACCCGCTGTCAAAGCTGATTGAACTCCGGGTTCTAACTGCGACGTTAGGCTAATAAGCGAACAAAGCTGCATGCTCGACTGACGAGTCGGCGGTTGATTATTACCATCAGGTAGCCAAAAGCAATTCTCAGCCGAGGGATCATAGATAGAGAGGGATTGTTTCCATTCTGAGCTGAGTGTGATAAGGCTTGTAGTCACTATACCGAATTAAACGTGAGCATGACAAATGTCGTGCTTTGGGATCTCGGAGGATACAAGCGGTGCAGGCCTCTCGACACTACGAATCAGCATCGGCTTGTACGGGATTACACCATCCCACCAATTACGGAAGTTGTATAAAATTGAAAGCCAGACAGCCCTGCCAGTTTATGACAAACTTTCCATCATCACGGCACTTTTCGTTGCTTATTATTCGACTTTGTTATTCGAGACTATATTTCTTGAGAGTAACTGTTCGAGATATTTATAACCTAAAAAAGTGGCATAATCTCTTATGATAGGGTCATATCGTATACACACTTCTGAGTCTTTTCAAGTTTAAGGTATATGTACGGCGTAGCGAGAAAAGAGAAGGAGGAAAGAAAAACCTGTCACTATTCAACTAAACAGAAATATCTAAATATGGAAGGTAGTTAGATTATGCTAAGAAACTTCGAACAGCCCGGGTTTCCTGCCTGATTCGTCCAGGAAGCAACGTGCCGTGCACACACATGCTAAGCGCGTGGAGATTAATATATTATTTCTTATTTTGGTTTAGTGCGCCCTTTTTGCATCTCAGTGTCTGCGAGTTTTGCTCGTTCTTCTTCCTGCTGCGTTCTTGCGATAGGAATGCATGCATTATTTATTCAAATTCATAAATCATTTCGAAGCCTCGTTGATGTCAGCGGCATCGTTTTCATTTACACATCGAATGCTTATGTAGGTGCCCTATTCGTCTATTGGAAGAATAGGCGCTCCGAGGATCCGCTGTGTAAAGTGTTCCTGCTTTTCATCACCTGCAAGTTAGTGCAAACTAACAAGATCTTAGAGAGGCTTGACCCGCTCATAGGGGGAAACAAGTGCCGGATCGCCGCCCACATGCGTGTGGGACTGTTTTTTTTTTTACCTAACTTTTTAAAGTTTACTGTAGCGTGCGTTCAGTTATGTACCTACCAACTTACATCACAATAGCAAGAACTTCCATTCTAACACTACAAATGATACATATATGTATGGTGGGGGTACGTCAGAGTATCAATCGATGAAGTATAAGAAACATTCGAAAAGTGTAGTAGCACGAGTGTGGGCTATTGGGTCATCGTGTTCTCTCCCTCCTCCATCTTACATCTTACTGGAACGTCCCGGACAAATGACAGAAGGGGTGACGCAAGGACTTCCAATGTTTCGATACCACACACGTTCTACATATACGACGGGTCTCTGAATAAATAATTAATAGAAAATTAAAGGAAAGAATTGAATCGACGACCAACCGAACGAAGCAGACGCAAATACATACAGGCAAACAAACATTATTATTACATATGTATTAAAAACTTGCCCGGGCCGACTCCACTTGACCTACAACGCTAAATGACTGCTTCATCCGGCTGTATTGCTAATACCTTAGCTTTTCGCACAACCGAGATCTATCAGCACGCCCCCCTCATTTTCTTTCATTTTCATGTGCGGCCTCGTGCCGTCCGTCTTCCGGGAATATTGGAAAAGACTCGTCCACCCCTACAGCGGCACAAGAATAGGCTTAAGTGGATGTAGCGAATCTATGCCCGCGGGGCATATTGCTGTCAATACAAGGCCAGTTTTAAATTACTTGCTCAATAAATTCTTCTCTGATGCCATTTCACGGGACCATGGTGAATCGTGCCTGATGATAGATGTCTTTCGATTCGGGCACGTTTTTTTCTCGACCACGATGGACCGTGTCAAAGTCCTTGGAGGTACGACACTGACAAGGCGATTGCTAACTACACGGCACTCTTAAGTTTACACTCTATCCTGTTCTTTTCTACTGCCTTCGCACATTTAACAATAACCCAAAGTGCCATCGCCAAGAGATCGAGTGGTGCTCCGACGAATATAGAGGAGGGAAGGCAAATTGGGCGAGACCAACCGATCGACCCGGATATCAACTCAATATTCTTTTGATTTGCCCCTGCTGTATTCCCACCAGGTTTTTTCTTCCCCTTTCAAGGGCTTATTTACATACATATGTATATATTATAGTCATATATACACGCGGATATAGTTTTGGACGGGATATATCTAAAGTATTAAGCATACATGTATGAAGACGAGTACGAAAAGTCATATCATTTCTAGGATTGATTGTTCAATGTTGTATGTACAGAGATGTATGTAGTAGGTAAAGGTAACCTATAGTAAGTACATTATCTCTAGACAACCTTACGTTAAATTCAAAAAATGTGTTGAATGCCATGGAAAGCAACATTGACCCCCTCGTTCTTCCCTCCATCGGCCCATCCCATACTCTCTCCCTATCTTATCCAGAGCAATTGAACGTACCATCCTGGAAAAGTGTGGCTCTAATGTATGTCTATATGCATGTAGGTAAAGTGTATGTGGGAAGGTACAGGAAAATGTAGGAAGGAACATCGATTTGAAAGGTGTAGATTAGTAGATTAGAGTAGGTAGGTAGGGTATTAGGTAGGGTACAATAAGGTAGGTAGGTACATGTAGGTGTGGTGGATTTGTATGGATTTGTATGGGATGTACATATGTAACCCGCCAATAGGGCTAGATTGGCTATGACTATTCGCTCAGCACCTGCCTCCTCCTGCCCCCCTCTCAAAAGTCCGAAACCCACTAGGCCTAGTATTGGGGCCCCCCTGATTGTGCTGGGGCTCCCTGTGCCGAACCCGTAAAAGCCACTAGCCACTGAAACTAGAACGGCTGTTTTCCAACCTACCAGTCTAATACCTAACACCTAACATCCATAGTACTGTACAATCCTTTCGCTGTTCTGGCGGCTTTATTCACCTGTTTACCACCAACACTACCTGCACTACCTGCACTACCTACATTCTACACTACACTACTACCAAAACACAAACCAACGGACAACTTGCAATTGGGACCCTCGATCGACCGGACTCGATAGGACGTCACTCGAACCGCGAAAGTCTTATCACAATCATTCGGCACGTTTTTTTTTTAATCTAGTAAACTCGATGACATTCTGGCGTCAAGGTTGTCGTTGGTCGTGCATCTGATGCTGCTGCACGGCGTCTTCGCCCTTCCTTCGCTCCGCTGAAGCAATCTCCCTTGAATCCCCTTTCGCAGCAATGGGTGGTTTCGACAACAACAAATCGTCTGAATTGGGCCGCGGCTCATCTCTTAGAGCATCTGTAAGATTTTCTAATGTTCCGGCCGACGACGATGATTACGACCTTCAGGCAATGGGAATTGCGGATGGGTTTCGCCCTGTAGAAGTCCAACATAACGATCCCTCGAGACCCTCGTCGACACAACAGGACGTTCCCATTTCGCAAATACCACCGCCACGACCTTCGAGTATCACAAAACCGCATCGACGGGAAGAATCTTTGTCTCTACAACACGATGGCTCCTCTACTGAACCCGATAGCGATAGAACGCCAAGTAGAGTCTCGACGGTCTCGACGGCTTCCCCCTTTGTCGACCCCGAAGATTCCTATGAAGGCCCATCTGGTCCATCGCATCCCTACCAGATGTACCCACAAGATGTACGAGTAGCACGAACAGCCAGTCTAGCGACCACATCAACAGCACCAATCTCTGAACGGTCATACAATGGTCCACGCGGGCCGGCGCATCCGTACAGCATATACCCGCAAAACACAATCCCGGAAGCAGATGGAATGCGTAATCGAACCGCGCAGGGGGAAATTAATGTCGGGTTTCCTGGGACAACGGACAATTATCAACGAAGAATTGGACCAGATGGAGAAGACGTGGCGGATCTAATTGGCCCCGACGGTCATACAGAACAATTACCACCTTACACGAGATACCCAGAGGAAACGTACAACAGAAAAGCACTAGGAATAGAAACACCTCAACCGGCGCCTGTGCAACCGATGTTGGCCATCCCAGGTGCCGGAGGTATTGGAGTAGCCACCCGGAATCCGGAATTCGCGTCCACAGAAGACTTAGGCAACCTGAACTCGCCTCAATCCCGACAATCCGTTCGGAGTTTCACGTCCGACGGCAGTCAACGCGAACTAACCGCGGCTACTCGGCCAGACAAAGAAGAAGTTACAGATGAGAAAAGATTGTCCAAGGATTGGCAAACAACGGCCAAGAGGCGAGTCTGGGGTATTATCCCTTGTTGGGCCATCATTCTCGCGTCTATTGTCCTTGTGTTGATGGGAGTAATTCTTGGTGCTGTCATTGGCACGTTGGCCAACCCTCATGTGAAAAAACCTCAGCCTCCAGATAGGTACGAATTTTCCATTACTACATACCGCCCTTTCAGCCTTTAATGCTAAACTTATTCTTACAGGCCACCATCACCAGTAATATCTCCCGGTAATTGGGATACACAACCACTCAGTACCCTCCCTCCCGATTTACCGCCCCTACCGGAGGGCAATTTTTCTATGTTTTTGGGCAGGAATAATCGAATATCTAATACCTGCTTTAGCGACCCAACGCTAGCCCAAGCGTGGAGTTGCGATCTCACATTTTCCCAACTTGCTATGTCAATAAAAAAACTAACCGGCCAACCAAATATATCCGATTATTCCTTCGGGTTCTTGTATAATGATTCGTCCAGTTTAAAGAACAACGTCTACTCTTACGGGGTGCAACCACCCGATATCACTGACATGAAGCTGAAACTTGTCAGTGATGTCAACGAGGCTTCTCGAGGTCCAGCATGGAACTTCGAGGTAGGCTATAATAAAACCGTCATCGTCCCCGAACCATTCATATCAGCTGGCTCAGCCTCACCCTCGTCGAGTCAGAAGCGCCGTCGAATGCTATTTGGTGGCGACTTCAAAAGGAAACAGGCCCAAATCGGCGAACAGCCATGGATTTGTCATTGGGATAATACCATCATGGAAGCATTTATCTATGCGGGCCAAAATAACAGCTATAGCCACCCAATGGACCCAGGTCAAATTACGAATGCTCCCACTGCGTCGGGTAGCAACGGTGGCGGTGGTCCGGCTCCGACACCCACTCCTGGAGCAGCGGACGCAGGAAACGGCGGCGAATTTGGGGGGCCATCGCAAGGACCGCATGGAGATCCTCAGGACTTCCACACTTCTGCTTCGGCTAGCGATGGAGCTGCCACAGCGACTTCCGCTTCTCCCCCAGCACCCTCGTTCGACAAAGGCCTCCCCATGCCTTTTAGCCCCGCGCCGATATATCCGCGAGTTGTGAAAGTTGAAGAGCGTCGTAATAGTGCTTCAACGTCGACTAAGCCGTGGTGTCGTAAGGTTCGAATTGTTGGTGATAATCAGGAGGCGGTGCCGGTTTTGGACGCGAACCAGAACCCGATCGAAATCTATATCAACGAAAACGAAGGCGGTGATGATGATGATTCAGGGGAATCAAAACGAAACGATTTTGACCATTATCTTGGAATCCGAAATAGTGCTAAAGGCACCGATATGAGCGAATGTGGTTGTATATGGTGGCTCTCCTGAACGCCGGAACCTTATGCGAAGTATCGAGAGTTCTCGCGCTTCGTGTGTATTTCAAGTGAATAAAGCGAAAATACCAATCTATTACTGTATATAGCATCACATTCTTATTTTTTGGTTTTCTTGCGAGACAGCGCATATATGTTCCGGCGTTCAGGAGAGACGAGATGAGCTTCGCTCAGACGGGTTATTTATTGTCCAAGTTTGAAAGGAAAAAAATTAGCGCGGATAGTTTTCTTGCCCTTCCCCCCTATTTTTTGTTTTGGCCATGGACTGCGTATCGCAGCCTGACGACGCGTGTTTTGGGGGGAGGGGCTTTCGGCGTTTTGGGTATACACGATGGAAGGGAAATCAAACTGCTTTTCCTTTCGGTATCGTGTTAATAGGATCGGCATATTCCTTTTCCTCATCGTCATCGTCGTCCTCATCATCTATTGTTATAAATGTCTAGGGATGTTATGTTATTGGGTTGTTATATATAGGTCTATATATACATATACATATATAGTGCATATATCAAGATACCTCATGGCCTCACGCTGCGTATGATCGCTTATGGGTATCGTGGTTATCTGTATTTGTAGTGATGTTTGGGTAGGTAGGTCTGAGATACTTTAGATGATTTCAATATACGAGGTACAGATTAAGACCACGTGCAATAATAGCTTTTACACTTAGTTGTCTAAATAGTATATGCCTCGGAGATGAAGGTATTCGTATATGGATGATTCAATACTCCCGAAACGATCCTATAAGAAATATATTGAGTAATTCAAATAATAGTACGGTAATCGGGACTAGACTATGTGAGGGCCCTCGTTGCATCTTTGAACTTAGTAGGTTGAATATGTATTACTTTGGGTCTGTTATTCCAAATATAGTGGAATTGGGGTATCTTCAATTTGAATTAGAGCCTGGTAAGACCTCTCTTCTAACCTGCCAAAATGTCGAGTCCATCATGAATGACTTTCCTTTCCTTTCTCCTTGTCTTCCTTGGCCTCTCTCTCTTCACCACCAACATTCACACCAAACTCGCCAGCAAGTCCATCCAAGAAATTCTCCGCCAACTTCTCAGCACGCTTAGCCCCAATCTTCGCCCTCCTCTCCTCAATCTCCCTCCGTCTAGCCTCACGCGCCCCATCCCTCTCCCTCCTCACCTTTTCCGTATTATCCCTCTCCTTCTCCAGCGCCTGCATCTCCTCCTTTCTCACCCCCTCCTCCCTACTAAACTGATAAAATCCCACCCCCTTAGTCCGTATCTCCGCATTCCCATCAAAATGCGTATCAGGCGGTGGCGTAGGGGATTTATCCCGTTTCGCCGCTAGATCAGCCATGCGATCCAGTGTATTATCCCCAGGATCGAAAGCCGCGGATTGTATGACGTCGCCGTAGATAACGCGCTCGGGAGCACGCGTCGGTTTCGCGGCCATGGATTCTAATTCCAAAGCACCGAGAGCACTGCGCTTGCTACGCCGTTCCAAACGCGTGGCTTCGGAGCGCGGGATGTGACGCGTGCGGCCGAATTCGTCTTTGAAATCTACCATTTCTTCCTCGCCTTCTTCTTCGGAATCGGAGTTGTCGGTGCCGGAAGAGGAGTAGTGGTCTGCGTTTGAATCGGGATGGCGCTCGGCCCATTTCCGGTCGAAGTCGACGAGGGGCGCTGTTTCTCCTTCTTTGGGCACGTAGTCACCGCGTTTCATGGCTGCGTAGAGACGCGCTTTTTCTTCCATTCGCCGACGCGCGCGGGCTAGGTCGCGTTTTTCATCTTCGGTGCCTTGCGGGTCTTTGAGGGTGAGCTTTGCGCCGCCCCTACCATCCTCTCCATCATCTTTGGCATTTTGGTTGGTACTAGCTTTCCGCTTCGCTTTGATGGAGAAGATGTCGTCTTTTGTCTTGGATGGGCGGGCGCGGCCCGAAGATACCGAGGGGGTGGATGTGGATGTGGTTGGGGATTGGTGTTGTCCAGAGCCCGCGGAGGAGAGGAGGGATGTGAGTTGCGAGGCGAAATCGAGGGAGCTAGAGAGCGGGATCTCTTTCTTTTGGCGCTTGGCGGGTCGTTGCTCGTAAAGGTTCGGGTCTTGTGGCATGATGGATGGGGGATTTGGGTTGTTGGCCGCGGAGAAGAGGTAATATGGTAATATCAAATCCCGAGGTGAATGAATGATGTTAGAGAAAGTTGACGAAGTTAATTATTCCCGTCCACTAAGACAACGTTAGGTGAGTTAGCACGTTGGTAGGTGGCACCGCCGCTAGGTACCCTATCTCCACTATAATTCCAGGCGGATGGCTCCTTGAAAATACCCCGCGATCGGCCTTCTAGAAATCTACCTCATAAATTTACCCCACGTCCGTCGCAGTCAAAAACATCTAAACACTGAAGCAACAAGATTCAATCATAATAACAGACCAAAAACAATTGGTCGGGAACATGGCTGCAACTAATAAGGTCTTTATTGCCATCATAGGTAAGCTACCTGTCCTACATAGAACAACGAAAACGTCAGAAAAATAGCTCGATTGACTAATTTATTTCTTACTAAACAGGCGCTGGAGGTGTTGGCAAATGTTTCCTTTCGCAACTCGAAGCCCTATCGAAGCGACGCCCGACACCAAAGCTTAGTCTCTGCTATATTTCTACTAGCAAGAAAGCTCTCTTTAACGACAACTTCTTCATCGATATTAAGAACGTCCTCCAAGAACTCGACTCCTCGACCAAGCCCCCTCTAAACTTGCCTCAGGTAGCAGATTACTTAGCTGCAGCGCCTTCCAAAGTCATTCTTGTGGACAACACCAGCTCGCAGGATGTGGCGAATACCTATCCCCTCTTCCTGAGCCGCGGCATCAGCATAGTTACTCCCAACAAGAAGGCGTTCTCCGGATCATACAAGCTATGGCAGGATATCTTCACAGCTGCTGCTACATCTGGGGCTAAGGTGTACCACGAATCCTCGGTTGGAGCTGGACTCCCGGTTATCTCAACACTAAAGGACCTAGTGGATACCGGTGATGAGGTTACTAAGATCGAGGGTGTATTCAGCGGAACCATGTCTTTCCTCTTCAATTCGTTTGCCCCTGTCGAGGGATCTGGTGGCCAATGGTCTGCCGAGGTCAAGAAGGCGAAGGAGTTGGGTTACACAGAGCCAGATCCTCGGGACGATCTAAACGGATTCGATGTTGCCAGGAAGCTGACCATACTTGCGCGATTGGCCGGTCTGCCTGTTGAGTCACCCACCTCTTTCCCCGTGCAGAGTTTGATCCCGAAGGAATTGGAATCTGTCGCTAGCGGTGACGAGTTCTTGCAAAAACTACCCGAATTTGATTCTCAAATGGAGGAAACAAGAGTCGCGGCGCAAAATCAAGGCAAGGTGGTAAGGTTTGTCGGAAGCATTGACGTTGCCACTCAGGATGTCAAGGTCGGTCTAGAAATGTTCGATAAATCGCACCCGATCGCGGCGCTAAAGGGGAGCGATAACATTATTAGTTTCTACACGAAACGATATGGTGCAAACCCGCTCATTATACAAGGCGCTGGCGCAGGAGGCGAGGTGACGGCGATGGGAGTCACTAGCGATTTGCTTAAAGTACTGTCTCAAATTTCGTAGATAAAAGTTGAGGTACAAAAATTCTATCGATATTCTATTAAGTATTATTGTCGCATTCTATATTGGAGGAGCCGGTTTTATTGTTCTTTCGTCAATCGTCTGTGTGTTCTGAGCGTTTGGGCCGCCTCTGGCTCGTGGCCGACTTAGTAGCAAAAGACGTTGCGGAGCCAGTCGGTTTTGAGTTGGTTTTCCTTTCTGTAGTTTGGGAAGAGATGCGACTCGATCGTGATGCATCCTTAGGCTGCGGTCGGTTCAGTCGCCATACCCAAAGGCAGAAGTCGAAGATGATGAGGCCGATAAGAGGCACAGCAAAGGCTAAGCTGGCTAGCTTCTAAGCGCAGTTAGTAGGCAAAGCCGAGTGTTGGTGACGATGGAGGTAGGCGCACAAAAAAGAAGGCGATCCAAGAGATGATAACCCAAACCTCATCTGGAAATAAACCAGCTTCAAGTGTATGTGTGAACCAAGTCATGGTTAAGTCTGTTGGTATTTTGTTCATTGTTGAAAACTTGACGGGCTAAGGAGGTTATCGAAGACGAATGACAACGTTGACAGCTAGTGAGGCGCGCGGTCGCGTAAACTCATCAGGCCAAGGATTAAATTATAATTAAGATCGTTAAATAATGATGCACTTCCGGAATATCCGTAACGGATAGCAAAAGTAGTAACTTTTCTTGAGACGTAGAATAAACTATGATAATAAAGATATAAAACAGCAAGTTATGTATGGTATGTCAGTTATAAAGTGGTGATATGAGAAAAGAAGGGAAGAAAAAGTTGAAGAACAAGATGGAAATGACGTTCCATCAAATAATTGTCAGCTTACGTGCATGTTAGGATGGCAAGATGTCCCTGGCGATCTGGACCTGCACCTTAAATTTTAAATTCCTTCCATATCATTACGGTCTTCCGAGGCTTGTCATGTCTCTCCGACGTGTTAGTCTACATGCTAAACATCCTACATACCTAGGTATGTACCTAAATCAGGTGTTACGACTAAGAATACTTTACTGCGGCGACTTGGACTGGATATCCATTGGGTACCTACCTAACCTGGTATTTAAGACATAATTGTATTATAATAGGCGGTTTATTGGACTTAGTAAGTCTATTTACAGCTGCATATGTACGCTATATGTACCTAAATATGTGCCTAGGTACACATTAGTTGAGCACTAAACCTGCCGAGGCAGCATAACGGCCTAGGTACTTACAGTACTTACAGCCCTGGAAATCGATTATACTCAGAAGTTTATCGGACTAGCCCGTCACACAAGCATTTAGCGTACCCAATAAGGAATGAGTTTGAAATAACGGGTTGCATACAGGAAACTGCCAACGTGATAAAGCAAAAGGTGACCACCCTATTGGAACTTCTACATCACGTACATATTTAAAAGATGTCAAGTGCTACCAAAAAGAAGGTTCAAAACTTGAAATTACACATAAATCGTAAGATACGCCTTACCACATTTGTCTTACGATCTGGAAAGATGGAATCATTAAATTATCCTTGGAATTACACACGGAATCACGGAATCATGCCGGCAATCCTATACTACGCTAGACCCGCCGACCGGTTGAACGAACCCCTCGCTCCACTATCCGTCATCTAAGATCTTTCCCTACCAAATTTCGCCCATTCTCACCGCCCCAATCCATCTATTGAAAGTATATTTACGGATATACTGGTTTTTGAGGCCAGTTTCCGAAGGCTTACCATTGCGAATGTGCATTAATATGAGAGGGATTTGATGTCTTATCCCCTCTACGCACATTTTCCATCCTTTAATTATACCTATTAGAAAATATACTTAACCCTCTAACTGACGATGGCATCACCTCCATGGGCAGGGGCTGCGAGCCACGAACAATATTTTGTCCTGCTAACAGGAGCTAATAGGTATGCTTTCCCTTCAAAAAGACATCAAGGGATCTCATATCTTAAACAAAGAATTGTATAGTGGCGTCGGTCTTGGTATTGGTCAACGAATAATCGACGAATTCCTCGCCTCTCGACCTCTATCCTCACACCTAATCCTCATTCCTACCACCCGCTCAGCTTCCAAGTCTCGCGATACCATCCTCTCCCTACGCGCCCATTTAAAAAAGACGTCGAAAAGCTCTAAACAGCTTCGAGCTCGAGCAGGCCCCGACTACGACCCCCAAAGCGCCATCTCCCGAGTTCACGTGCTTAGCGTCCAAGTCGACCTATGCGATCCCCGTTCGATATATAGCGTCGCGAAGCAATTGGTACATGGCAAAGTGAGCGATCCGACCGGTGTAATCGATGACGTGAGAATACCTCGCATCGATGTCGCGCTCTTCAACGCGGGCATCGGCGGTTGGTCTGGGCTCGATTGGCTTTGTTTAGCGAAGCAATTCGTCACAGAAGGGATCGTACAGAGCTGTACATTCCCTGCTTTCAAAATGGCAGCTGTGCCGCGTTCTGAGCTAGACACAAAGAAGCTATTAGGAAGTTCTAGCAAATCCGACCCGAAGAACCAACCGCCTAAACTAGCTGAGGTTTTTTGCGCCAACGTCTTCGGGCACTATATTCTCGCTCACGAGCTACTGCCACTTCTAAGCCGCTCGGAACCTAGCGAACCATTGGGTCGAGTTGTTTGGACGAGTAGCGTGGATGCTACACACGAACATCTCAATTTCGAGGACTTCCAGGCACGCTCGGACAAACCGCCGTACGAGAGCAGCAAGCGGATAACAGACATAATGTGTCTAACGGCGGACTTACCCAGCGTACAGAAAGTATCCACGCCATATTTTAGTTCGCCTGCCACCGCCGACAAACCCATCAAACCCCGATTCTACCTATCCCATCCCGGCGTGGTCTGTACGCCTCTATTCCCTCTCAACTGGTTCCTCTTCTATGCCTACTGCCTCGTAATGTACTTAGCCCGATGGCTAGGTTCACCCTGGCACGTCGTAGGGTCATACGCCGGTGCCGGCGCAACATCCTGGCTCGCGCTCGCGGACCAAGAAACACTCGACTCCCTACACGCCGAGCGCGTCAAATGGGGTTCCGCCGTTACGCGAATGGGACATGTCGCTCCTAAGAAGACCGAGGTCTCAGGCTGGGGTTGGGAAGGCAAGGTCGAAAACCGCGAGACCCTTAAGCGTGACGATGCCCAAGGCATCCTGCGCAAAGAAAGGGGCCGCAAGTGGAATGCCGGAGATACGACTGAAGACCTCTTAGTTGAATTCGAGGAAGAAGGACGTAATTGCTGGTCCCGACTAGAGAAGTTGCGAGAAGCCTGGGAGACCGCTCTCGGAGAACCAGAGGGCGCTGTTGCTAACGGGCATAGCGCGTAATAATGAGGAGGGCTTTATATACCCTAAAAGCAATTCCTTATCTGGACTGATAGCATTGCGAGCGGTTTACGTGCTAGTACATATGATTCAACACGATGTTCAAAACGATGATACCTCGAGCATATAATATTTAATATTTACTTATATATATTTACACACATAATATCACAAAATTCGACTAATAGTTTCTAACGACGTAATTATACTTGAATTCGCACTACCTAGATACAAGAAGGGTGTATGATAACGTGAACGCATGGATATCGTCCCCATAAACCATCCAAATTAGACAAAATTCCGCCCGCCCTATGTATAGACGCATCGCGTTCTATGTATGAAATATGTATGTAAGCATGAGTATATGACAGAGGTATATAGGTATGTTCATAATAAATATTATCCATCCATCCATCATATACAGCCCGCCTTCCTGACCTTTTCCCACCACGATCACATCACATTACCGTCATGCCACAGCCACCACCGTACCATTTCCCCCCCTATTACTCCTATCATCACTCCTCACCCTCCTTAGAACAAGTTTATCACCGCGTCCGAATAACCCTAACATCATCGGTAACGGCATGACAACAAGCGCCACGATCGCAGAGAAGACAAGAGCGTTGTACATATGAAACGGTGGGTCCGCATCAGGACCGGCCTTCAGCGCATCGCTGATAACTATAAAAACACCGCCGAACAATTGGCCTCCAGCCCAGGCGACGGTGGATGTAACTTCTGGGCTGACAGGGTGACTTAATTCGCAGAGGAATTCGAGCGCAACGGGGACTAAACCGAATGAAGCCGCACCTAGGAGACTGAGAATAACGTAGGGGCCTGCAAGGTTGCGAGTCTGGGGCATCCAGACAAAGACGAGATACGACAGAGCGATAACCGGCACGGCGATTTTAATAAACAGTAAGAATGCCTTTGTGCGATCGAGAATTGGACTTGTGATAGCAGCCGCGACAAGTCCAACGACGATAAGCAAAGCGCCTGCAATACCAGCTTCGTCGGACGAAAAGCCGTAGGGGATCATAATCTGGTTAAGCAGCGAGGATATACTGTTGAAGAAGCCGACGTAGATGGAATACGGGAATAAGATTAGCCAGATCTCGAGAGACTTTAGGAGATTCAACGAAGATCGCAGCGATGCCTTTGGCGTGTTTCCCGACGGGCCTGGAGGTGTCGGCGGTGCTGCTGGGATGATGAATGATGGTAAGGCAGCTACCGAAGACTAGATCCGGGCTTTCGTTAGCATAGACACTTGGGCAAGTGAGGTCATCACGGCGCAGATAAAGGGAGAGAACGCACAATAATAGCAACATAGAGCACGGCATTCGAGACGTCAGCCGGTCCCGAGACCATAAACGGCACGACAAGCTGGCCGAGAGCGGCCCCGAAGGGATTCGCTAGACTAGCTAGGGCGGTTGCTGTAACACGGCCTCGCTCGGTAAACCACATATCGGAGTAACGCGTAGGAGCGGCGAGCACGAACGGTTGCGCCAAACCCGTCAGGATCTGTCCGAACATGACGACGCCATATATGCCGCCATCCCGTGAATGGGAGCCGGCGTAGCGGATCCAGTTACCGACAAGAATTAATACGGCGGAGATGACAATAGATGGCTTGGGGCCCCAATGTAGGGCGTAGATAGTGACGGGAAAGATGGCGACGAAAGAAAACAAGAAGCCCGTCGAGTACCAGTTGATCGCAGACTCGGTTGTGTTATAGTATACAGCCGCATTTTGCGAGACAGGCGAGAAGGTAAGCCACTAGAGATTTAGGTCGTCAGCCTGCTTGCCCTGTCGCATTATATATGTTCTCTTGGTTCGTATCACGTCATGCCAGGCAGAGTCGCACTAAGAGGATCCAACCCCATCCTGCCGCTGCGAGGCTGTGATGCGCAAAGGCAAAAATAGAGACGAATAATGGAGAGCAAATAGAGGATGGTGTGCGACAAGATAACTACCGATTGGTAGATCTTACAACTCCTTCCCATCCTTCACCTTATTATCGATTCTTCACAAGTCGTACCTTGCAGCGTACATATGATATATATTGCCCAGACTGCAATAATATGGAATAGAATGTAACGAAATGCGATAGCGACTTACATCCCAACTAACGATAATATTCAGCAGCGTTAACTGCACGAGACCAAACCACCGCCTCTTGTACACCTTATACGTTATGCTACTACGGTCGCCGTTTTCAATCGAAGTATTATCTAGCTGCTCTTGGGACCGGCCCATAGTGACAGCAGCAGCCAGGTCGTCGCCGTCGCCGTCGGTCGATGTAGAAGCTAGGCGCAAGTGACCAGATTTTTTGCTTCTGTGCGAATGTTTGCTGCCCGAAGACCCCGAGCCGATCGGGTTGAGAGCGTATTCGTCGCGCGCCTTCTTAATAGCGTCGTTATCGTCGGCTTCGTAGTTCGTTAACGTTGTCGGCGTAACGTTCGCCTCGTCGGATCTACTACGACTACTACCGCGCGACATGATGCCCGCTGGGGGGAAGCTTCCCGTTCGTTCCGTGCCGTTCAGTCGATGGTGGTGATAGCGATAGAAGAAGCTTTGGTGTATGTATAAGTTTGGGGGCGGTACTTAGGTAGGTCGCTCCAAAAGTGTTGATCAAATGAACTGGCGAACAGACTGCGCTCGTGTATTTGCTCGTTCTCGTCTCGGTTAGCCGGGTACCCCCGCGCGTCGATCTCCAACGAACGGCCCTGACAGCCAGCCAGCTGACTTATTACAGTAAGTAAATATTGATGTCTGTGTGAATGTAAGGCAGATTCGTCGAAAAGAACGTCGTATATCGTGGCGTTCTTGGCTTCGTAGATTACTTTTTAAGGAGCGTCGAATAGTTATCTCCTACCTTCGCGTTGTACTATAGAATGCTAGAAGAAGTAAGGGAAGAAAGGGAAATTTAGCAAAGAGAGGTAATATCATGGCATGGTAAGTTCCGAAAGTAAAAAGCAACTACATGCAGACTACCTCTTCTCGGGGAAATTAATCTCGTCTACGTATACGTGTACTCGTCTCCTGTCTAAGAATCGAAGATGCGTTAAGATGTTTTACAATAAAAATAAATTCTTGCGAAGTAATTCAGGGATAAGACATAGTTTGATGGAGAGTTCAAGAGTGCTAAAGTTACCGGCAACCGTATCGACGCTTCCTAGCCTAGCAGCCCTAGTAGGTAGTACCTTACTGTTGGAGTACTAAATTGGAGACGAGGGGAACAAGCTTGGACTCCGATAGGTCAAGCCGCGAGGAGATAACCCGATTCCGTTAGTTAGGTTGTACTTTTTAGAAGCCTCGACCCTGTCAACATGTCCACCGATCATTCGGTTCTATAGCCAGCACGGAAAGGTGCGTCTAGAAGCATGGCAAGTACGAGCCAAATAGGATAAAATGTTGTAGGGTTTCAGCGTTTCACCTACCACTAGGTTTTGTCTCTTAACGACACTCGCTTCGGCTGTGATTGGGTAGTAGCTAGGGCATACCTGCCGTATTTGATCGCCGTCCCCGTGTAACACAACCCTCAAGTCTCGAAAGATTTATGCTACTGCAACCCCTAGTTGTGCACTTGTGTAACTCTATAATCGGTCCATTTATACAACTCCGACGACTTTGCTTTTCCCTCGGCCATTCTTTTTTTTTTTTTTTCTCTAACCACATGCACTTCTCCGACTTTGAATTCGAATTCCTTGATTTCTGGGCGACTTATGTAACACAACTGAACTAGGTTCATTATTGAAGGGAGGGGTTCTGAAACAATGCTCGGTATATAGAGAGGAAAGTTGGGACTATACTGTGGGTTATTATAGGCGTTCGAACAAATTGAATAGGTAATCCCTATAGAGATCCTATAGTCATAGTTTAATGACGCATTCTTCGTATATATACTATTTCGATGTCACCTTATAACATAATCTTTAGGCTATGTCATAACCTGAGCAGATCTCGATAGATGATTTCGAGATAACAAAACCTCGGTAAGAAGTTATTGTATGTTTTTTTCTCTTAATATTCCGCCATGCTATATCAGTATCTATATCACGAGCTGTTAAGGTTGAATGACTCAACTAATATTAAGACGCTTGTTGTATAGATGAGATGTTACCAGGTTTGTGTTACTATACATGCCCTAGACAGTTTTACTCCCCATACCATACCAATTCAAGATTTCACCAATACATCCGATATATTCTTATGTAACAATATAACCCAATGGCTATTGCAATCCATACCAATCAACAAGTGGCGGCCTGGTAAGAGAAAATTGAGGAACAGAGATCTATTTAAAATCTTGATAATGCAGGTTTATGGTACATAGGACAGGCGGTATGAGGTACCCCGGCCACGTATCACCACGTTGAGCCGCAAATCGTGTTACAGAACCACGACCCTCTGACGATTCGACCGGGGTCACACGACGTTGGTCGGTTACCTGATAGAGAATCCACCGGCAATTTTGTTCTAGAAGTTCTATAGATGTATCATAAGCGATACTGGTGTTTCTCGGGTTCTGTCTATTTCGTTTATTTGAGGACAGACCACAGCTTGGGGGCAGCACATTGTCCGGCGCAATGTGCGAGGTGGAAGACTGAAAGACGAAAGGTAGAATTAGCTTCATGTTTCCCGTGTGAAATCGCATCAAATTTGATGTAGGAATAATCCAGATAGTCCAGAGGGGATTTCTCACATTCTTCAACGCAGTCCTCATTAGCTTCACCGTCGTCCGATGCATTCGTAACACGCTCGACACATTCGTCGAAGTGGTGCTTGGCCGGCGCGCACTGCTTGGAGTTTTTGCATTCTGAATAGGCAATCATCAGCGATATATTCAATAGCGTTGTGGGGTCGGTATTTTCAGCAGCACGATGCCAGGCCCAAGTAACCAATAATTATCTTGCCCGAAAACGTGTGCGCCGGGTTCATGATAGTACAAACCTTCTTCAAGCTTTTCTTTCGGGTCCTCAATTTCTTCTTCGTCGTCCTCTTCCTCTTCTTCGGGTTCCTCCGAGTCGTCGGATGAATCTTCGGGCTATGACGGAATCGTTAGTAAATGTTTTAATATAATCAACGTGGGCGGGGCGCGAAGGCGTTGTAACTTTGAGCCGCGGTAGGAGCTCATAGAAGCTTATGGAATGTCGAATTGAGGTATTCTCGATGGGGAAAATATCGTACCTTATCCTCAGCTGGAGCGTCGGCTTCGGCGGTTGTCCACGGCGTAGCCGCTTCGACGAGGTCTTGAATAGTCTCCCAGATACCCATTGTGTTCGGGTGGTGGATGTCGGGCGATCGCAATGCCTTGATTTCGGAGGAATGATCGATGGTTGGTGATGAAATGCAGTCTGCAGGGAACGTTGAGCAACCGAGAAAAATAGAGCATCACCAATTGAGCCATTTTGATTGGCCGAGGCCCGCAATCTACTATCACGTGATACTTCCGCCGATCCATCCGCAAAGCTGCAGCCACACTATGGGATACAGAAATATTCAGTTTTACGTTTTACCATTTTTACGTATTAAAGTCAAGGTATCCAGCATCAAGGTTTAATGATATCATTACCTCTAGTAGCTACTACCTTGAGAGGTAGATCTATGGATTCGTAACGGGTCTTTCCTTTTGACTATTTTTCCTAGAATACCCACATGCTGCTATATTTATATGCCTATAGGCGGTGATTATGAATATTCCTAGCAGTGCAAAATATGACAAATACTTAAGTATGTTATAATCGCATGCTTTAGTGTATTTCGCCTTGAGTCTCATTCAATTTTTGTGAGGAAATTATTACCAGATCGCATTGTTTTGCTCCTGGTTTCCTTGCATGTAGTATCAGTTCGGATATCTCCTTGCTGCTAACCAAATACTCGATTTAATTTCGTCATGCTTTAAACTATGACTCTGTCAACTCGCCAGGATCCAGAATCTCACCGAAGATATCCATATGAACTATACGGAGATTGGCTACTCAGGAACTTAGTACCCCGAGTGCCAAACTTTCAGTTGCAGGGGGGTATCAAATTCTTTTTGTATCAACATCCAAAGTTGACCTATAATCAGGGGTCCTCGGATAACCTATTTCGTCAACCGTATCAACGGCTTTAGGGCTCTAGGGCTCTCTAGGTTGACTAGTATACTACACTAGCTATATCATGATTCCCTCTCAGCTTCTTCCCGCGCACGCTCATCAAAGCGCATGCTGACCGCCTGGGCTTGAGCTTCGTCGTAGTTTGGTGGGGGCTCATCGGGAGTTTGCTGGTGGGCCTCCTGTTCCCGCGCTGCTTCATCTGCTCGCCGAGCCACCTCACCTATTTCGTTAGGGTTGTTACCACCCTGGGGGCCACTATATTCTGGTAATTGTTCGTCATGAACCGTTTGGGCCCAGTTACTCTGACCTGATTCCTCCGCTATCTGCGCCGCATGGTGAAGGCGCGCTTTGAGTTCCACGAATTTCGACTCGAATTCACTAGAACCGCCGTCCTTGAATGTCAACTTCAGGATCACTCTCGGAAATTCTGGCGGGATATTTCCATCAGGTACCGGTCGTACATTGGCTTCCCAATACCACGGTCCAATCCAGGATGAGCACATACGGCTGTCCAAACATCCTAATATCTTGGACGAAAAGGACTTAAACTGGTCTGTGGGTTTGGAAGGTAGATATATCAACTGAGGATAAGCGTTAATCAACCGTTCTAATTCGTATATCGTGCCACAAAGTGCTGCCGCTTACTCTTTGGTTCGTTATATATGCTGTCCCGTTCTCGCTCTTGATGTTGAGAGGAGAAACACCGGCTGGCTGGTTTGGGGCTGTTATGTTGAGACCTATTCGACCTCTTGTCCTATATAGAATGCTTTCATGTGGTAAAGGTTCTATTTCCCCAGCCCGGGATAACATAACCCAGCTAGCCTCTAAGTTAGTATCCTCCTCACCCCGGTTACTTTGGCTAAGGATATATGATGCGTGCTGGTCGTGTAGCCCGTAATCCATGGCGGCGACAATGTATGGATAGTACAAATCGATTACACACACAAGACCGCGGAATGAGGAGCGAGGCTCTCGGGGAGGACAAGGATAGATATTACATCCTAAAAATTTCGCGGGCAGGTAGAGGAGGGGGAACAGAGGGATGAAGGAAGGAAGGAAGGAAGAGAAAAAAAAGGGGGGTAACCGAATGTTTAGTCTAGGCTCATGGCGACAGGAATAGATGAGAGAAAAGAAGGAAGAAAAAAAAAACTTATACATACTTTATTGACATTTTGGAACAATTTGAAGGTGGTCAGCTTTCGGGTCTTGTGCACACAAGTCCTAGTAAGTGCCAACCGAACTCCTGGGATTCGTCGGCACAACGAAAACGGGCAGGGTTCCAGTGATTCTGGTCTGAAGGAACTGGGTGCTCGGTGGGCTCTGGCTTGGTCTCGGAGCGGCACGGCTTGCAGAAAGTGTTTGATGGAGATGTTGATATTGATAATATGTGGGCCACTAACACGGTAGCCGCTGGAACTTGGCCTGCCGGAACTGGTGGCAGAACGGCGCGCGACTGGTAGGGCGCTGCAAGGACTGACAAGGTCTGCAAGGTCTCGCAGGTGTGGAGGCACTTGGATAGCTCTAGTGGGTGGATGGTGGATGGACTGTGAGATAGAGAGAGATTGAACAACGCGCGGGAGAATTCCCGCCTTCTTGCTGCAAGGTGCAGACCGGTTTGCTCGTCTCGATATACCCTATTCAACCTAGGCGTCAAGGGGGGCTTCCCAACCGGTAGAGCCGAAGTTACCCAAAAAAAAAAAAAAACAGCGAGGTTCTCTTTCTTTCCCGGTTCTCTCTTCCTCCCCCTCTGTATGTATGTGTGTATATGTGTGTGTGTGATATGGCTGGGGCAGGGTCCTCCGTCTTCTGGATTCACGATAGAACGGCGTGATGACGAAGATGGATGGTCGTGGTAGGGGAAAATGGGATAAGCGATGCACGATACGGCTAGGTATGGTAGGTTAAGGTAGGTTAGAAGGCAAGCTCTAGACCAGGGATTAGTACACTACAAGTCTGCGTACCAAGCCACCGCCAAGGTCTGGGTGCAAGAGCCCTAAGGCAAGGAGCTAGGAATGGCTAGGTATGGTACTGACTAACTAGACTTAGCAGGTGGTGACGATGTAGATTCTAAACCATTGGATATTAGGTACCTAGGTTGTCGGCTATAGAGAGGTGTAAAGCCTATGTACTACGGCTTCGATAAGATTGATTAGGTACGGTGACACAAGGTTGTGTAAGAGGGGTAAAATTGACACATCGAGTATGACTTACATAATCCACGGCACGGAAGAAGGAACTTTCAGTACGTACAAACCTTAACATGGAGTAGCATCTACGGATTAAAATATTACTTCTGTCTCATGTACCTACCTCATGTATGATACATATATGTATGTATGTAAGTTGCGTATGTATATGCGGATGGATGGATTGAACATGGACTTATTCGGTCGGGTCCGATTCCCTCATTGGCTCTAACATATTCTTAATGTCTAGGGGTAGATTTTTTTTTTTTTTTCTTTTCTTAGTTGTAGTCTTTTTCACATGCTTTGATATCATCCATATAAACTAATTTGGTAACATCTTACGCAACTTGGAGGACACAAAACAGGATGTATGACAAACCTGACGATTTAGTAATTTTCATACCAATTTTTATTTCGGATAAGAGGGAAAAAAGAAAAAGAAATTAGAAAAATTCAACCTACATATTGCCAAGAAAGGGAACGATATAGTTTCCCTTCTCATCTTATTTGTGGCTACCAGTACTTATATTTAAATTCGTACATGCATACAAACTATAGACTAAAAAACTACATCATGGAGCAAGAGCTACTTGGATTACGTAACTTATTTGGGACCGGAACTACCTCGCTGGGTACCTAGGTAAATTACCTATTAACTACTTGTAAATTCTAATTCTCAGTTAATTCTCAATTGATCCTCGCTGCCTCGCCGCCTCGATGACTTCTCACAATTCTCTGACCTTCTCGAAGATCTCCCCTCTAATCTTGTACAACATGGCATCGATAACCCCCCCTAAATGCCCACGCGCCGTGGCTTACAGAAAGCAATGAAGCTCTTGCCTAGAAAGGATACAATTCGAGCAGATCCTCGGATGGTACCGCCATCTCTTCTACACCGGCTTCAATTTCCCAACGAATATATAGTCTCATTTCAGTCCCTTCTTACACTTGTCACCAACAACCCTGGATTGGTTCTATGCACACATTGGACATTGGGCCATGCGTGACGATGTTAGAATTCTTAATTGGAACTTGATCATCATGGTGTTTGCCTCCGCCTTATCATGATCTTCAAACTTATTGACGTACGAACATGTCTTGATGGCCTCGGTTGATCTACCCACGCATTTCCGGGCTTACTTGCTGCTTTTCTTTTCTGCTTTTCCTTTCCCCCTCTTTCTATTAGTCCTACATGTACCTTTATCCGCGAGGGTCCTGCTTTTTTTTTCTCCTATTCTATGCGTTCATGCCAACATATCGATTACCTACCTACCTGGGCTTGGATTCCTTCCTTGACACACATGATTCGTCGTACAATCCGTCATTGGCTGTCAGGCCTGCGTTTGGTGTCTAGCCTCCCGAGTTTGGTCCATCCTGTCAAACCTATCAGAGTCTACAGAGCGACCCAAGCCGAACTATCCTGCAGAGGCCATCACTACGCAGACCTGGGGACGAGACCCTGGCCGGCCGCTGTCTGTCGCTCACTCAACCCAACCCAACCCACCAAGTGCGTCGGACCCTATGGTATCTTCGGAGAGCATTCCATTCCCCGATTCACCCACATATGATGCGACTTTACCGGAGGAATACCTATTCCATTGCGCCGTCATCTGTGGGATCTGCTCTCCTGTTCGCCGGCAGTTCATTTGATTGGTTCACCCTCGACTGCGGCTCCGCAGCAAGAAGGGACTCATCATTTTCTATACCGGCCACTCCGCACAACGTCTCGTTAACATGAGACGCTCCAGGCCATGGGCCAACCTGGTAGAAGGGGATGGGGCGCCATGGCCTTGGAGCGTTACGTTACGTTATTTGAATCTAGATACTGCCGGCCTCTGCTCCTCACGGCCCCAAAGTGAAATCCTCCTCGGACTATGATTCTAATTTGTCCTTGCGGTCTGACCTAGCACGCATTGCAGATCACTGGTCCGGGCTATCTCCTCCTTAACCGAACCTCCTCTTGAGCACATATTGCCATTCATTGACGTCGACCTATGGCGAATCTTCTTGATATCCGGCTCAAAACCACGTCAGTCAGCGGATACATTCGGGATACCATATGAGACTATGCTGGAGGATCTTCACCGATGGGAAACATTCCACTCTGCAAGCCTAGAATGCTCCCTGGACGCATTGGGACCTGAGCAAGCGAAGACGACCTTATTTCTTACTACATCGATGTGCTTCTGGAACAGCTCAATATTTTTAGTAAAAGGTATGTATATCATAATCCGTAGCAGGGATACCCGTGTGATGCAATGACATGATAGAGGTCCCCCAGCTCTCGCAGATCATCTTGCCGAAAACCTATCAAGACTGAAAGACGAGTACGAAGCTGAGCGTGGGTCCGGTCTTTCGGCAGATGAAGCACGCGACATGATTATGCAATCTGTACAAAGCTCCAGACATATGCTTACCGTATCCACCTTCAAAGCAAGACGGAACGAAGCGCATGTCTTGCACGTTGCCGATAGCGGTGAAAATCATCCAGGGCGGGTCGTCTCGAGCTTCTGTTATTAACAGACTGGTTGAGCTTGGCCTCGCAGTTTTCTGCTGAGATATCATATTTTTGACTTCTCCATGGAGGATTCAATTCCTGACCATGGTTCTTCGCAAGACGATACCTAGGTAGAGAAATTAGGGGACTGTTCTAAATATTCCGATCGTTGGTTCCAATCAGACGTGATTCCTTTCTCAGAGACACGACCCATATGTCTCCAGTGGGTTGATATATCATATCAGCCGTGCTCGGATATCCATATTAGGTTTCCACTGCCCACAGAATTACGAGATTTACGAGCTGGTCTCTTTTATGTGGCCTCGGGTGCTGCATCGGGCTATCTAGATGGTTGATCCTGTATAATGTCAACTAGTGCTTCAGCCACGTAAACGGTAAGTAAGCACGAGATCATACGAGCTAGCTCATATCACACAATAAAAATTAGGTAGCAAATAATAGGGTCTGTTCTTAATGGAAAATCATTTGATTTTTGTTTTCATTGAGCCTGTGCCCCTAGTCATAATCGTCGTGATCATTCAATCTACCGCGTACCGCGTGTGAATAGCCCATGTGTGTGTGTCTGTGCCTTGTGCCTGTGTGTATGTCCAACCGGACGTCATTACCGGATGATGAGAAAAGATGGGAAGAAAAAAATCACAAAAAACACATTCCAA
The DNA here is from genome assembly GCF_022578975.1 of Hypoxylon trugodes. Classification (NCBI taxonomy): domain Eukaryota; kingdom Fungi; phylum Ascomycota; class Sordariomycetes; order Xylariales; family Hypoxylaceae; genus Hypoxylon; species Hypoxylon trugodes. Next base: position 1,106,376 of record NW_026250021.1, read on the forward strand.
ATCCCGAGAAGAGGAGGCGTGACAATGAGACGAGACCCGTGGAAAAATAGCAGCAGCAGCAAAAAAAAAAAAAGAGCATCCTTTCCCTTCCCCCAGAAAAACTCCGAATGAGAAGCCCCCAAAATACAATCCATGTTCCACCAAATCGACAAAAAAGAATGCTGACGTTCCAGCTCAGTGTTGAGTTTCGGTGTTTCGGTTCGGCCAAGACAAAGCCAAGTCAGCACTATCGATCCCGAAGACCGGGTCTGGTCTGTTCGTCTGTCACTTCATCATTCCCGCTTGGGAACTTATCTCCACCGATGGGAGTGGCACCGGTGGCAATGGTGGTACTGTTGGACCCTCATAATCCATTTCCCAACGCCTAAGCCAGGTCTCTCGCTATGAGAGCCAGCCCTCGTGACTCAATTTCCCGACGGGAGTAGCCGCGCCTGATGCAGGAGCAGGAGTAGACGAATCTAAGCCTAGACTAAGCTTTGGTATGTCGATCCTGGGAGCCTGTTCCTCCTTGTTGTTTTTGCCTCCTTTGTTATTATTACCACCCCCGCCACCTCCAGCGTATCTCTTGGTCGGGCTCTTGGGCTCGGCCGGCGGGCCATAGCGTACGTCTCGCACGTCCCAGCCGTCTTCGGCAGCGGCTGCGACCCAAGTTCTCAGGCCATCGTGCACACCGGGATAAAACTTCTCCTTGCAGAGGCGTAGACTACCACCCATGCAGCGTTCCCAACCCGAGATGTGAAATAGGCCGCGCAGGGCGTTGCGTTCTTCGGCCGTGGGGGTACAAGCGATGATTGCATTCAAGAGGTCTAAATGCGATGCTAGATAATTCGTAGCATCCCACTCTACGCCACCAACGTAGGGGGCAGCAGGGACTGGGGGTCTCTCTTGTGGGAAGTGAGCTTGCATGTACGCCAGACTGTCTATGCCAGAAGGGCCGGCGCCTTCTTTCGACTCCTTCTCACGGGGTAGATAGACGACGTTGAGATGGTGCAGGAAGATCCAGAAGACCTCTTTGGTGACGCTCACTGCCTCTTTGCACCATACACGGTATGGACGTTCTCGACGCATCTCGAGGACGAATCCGACGGGTCGCGCGTCCTCCTTCGGCTCGGGGTCACGTAGATGACCAAGTACCGTCTTGGCACGGACGGGGCGATCGGCGAGCGAGGCGGATTGTATGTAGGTAAAAAGGACAGAGGTGATGATACCTCGAGTAGTGAACTCATTGGGACCCTTCTTTTCGGGGTCGAAGAGCATTCCTAAAAGGGCGGGAAATAGCGTTGCTTGAATCGAATGGAGGTACTGCAGGGCAAGAGCTGTAGTGCAGAGCGCCTTTAGACAGAGAAGATTCTCGTGTAGCAGGGCATCTTCGTGCTCTTCTCTATTATGGGGTTAGCGTCATCAATAACTTGTAGGTTCAGGTGGTGAACATACCTCCACTCAACCTCCATGATACGATGTAGTAATCCTACAATTTCTTCCATCCCGCCCTGTCGTATAAACTCTTCTGTCCAGGCTACCGTCTCGTTCCGCAGTAGTAGCCGCAACTTGTGCAATTTTCCGACCTCGACTAACTCCGGCTTCTGTACCTTACGCAGGTAGTTCACGAAGTCGACGGGTCCTTGTTGCAACTTCACCTTCGAGAATATACCACCTCCTGAATTCGATCCGGCCGAAGAAGGTCGCTCACTAGCAACGCTATCTGTGGATCTACTTCGGAAGTGCCGTCCTATGGAACCCTCCCCTTTCGACTTCTTTGTGGGAGAAGTCGACTCGGACTTCTTGCCTCTAGACAAGGTGAAGCTTCGACCTCGTGACTTCTTCTGCTTGCCGTGTTCGATCACCTGGGCAGCGTTGATGCTGGAATCACTGTCGTGACTCTCCGGTCTGGTGATACCAAGACCGCGGCTCTCTGCCCAATCTTGTCGTATGAACTCCATCTTGATAGTATCTGCGAGGTTTCGCATCTTGTATCTTTGGTGCTCGGGGATATTACGTCGGTCCAACATTGCTTCGAGGTGCTTATCAATGTCCTTCCCGTCGAGGACGGGCTCAGCAGGTTCGGCGGAGCGTGGTCTATTCTGCGATCCCGAGCCACCGGTGAATACTTTCAGGCCTCTCTGTATCTTAGACGGTGAAGCCTTGGAGCTGCCTGATTTCGATTTAGAATCGGTGAGTTGTGTTGATGGCGCGTGGTAAGATTTAGGTCGTTCTTTGGTCATTCGGCCGCTTGATCCGCCGTTTGCGGTATTGGTAAGGAGGGAATTCTTGTACCCATTCTTCTCATCATTTCGTTCCGACTGTTTCTCCAATGCACCACTGGAGAACTGGGCGTAGATGGGAGGCCGAATACCCTCATGAGGTGGTTGGTTCTCTTTATTCTTCTTGAAGCGCATATCGTCTTCGGTAGATTGCTTATTCAAATTTTTAGAGCTCTTGGGGCGACTTAGGAATCCAACGAGGTTCGTAGCCGATTTGGTTTTCTTGGGTTTGCCTTCGTCTTGTTTGGCTAGCTTAGCTAATTTTTCCGACTCCTTAGCTGATACTGTGTTGAAGCCCTTTTTGGTCGGAGATGGTGGGGCACTGGGTTGTTGTCGTTGCTTCGTGGGTGATCGAGAAGAAGTCCCAATCTGGTTTTGTTGAATTTCACCTAGGGCAGCAGGTCGAGAGAAATTTGGGAAGCCTGGTTCAGAATCAAAGGGCGTGCTATTTGGCGGGAGTATAAGGTCAGAAGGCGGTAATGCGGATCCATCGGAATTGTTTCGTCGGTGGATAAAGGACTTTAGGACGCTCGATTTTGGTCGTGAATGCTGGGGTGACCGGCCAGCACTAGGGGCGATATTCGCTGAGATATGATAATCGTCAACCGATGCCATTGTGTATGAAGAGTGAGGATGTATAGTAATTGAATAGAAAGAAGAAGTAATGTTTAGAAGCAAAGCAAAGATGCTGTTAGTAGGAAAGATAATACGCCGAACTATGCCATATGTCCTCTGAAGTGATGCTCAGAACATAACCGCATTTAAGGGCGGGATGCTGAATCTAACGAACAATTGATTGAAAAATCCACATCTGAAAGCTGAAATCACCAAAGCTGAGCTGAGAACAAAAAAATAAAAAAGTCTAGAACTCAGTGTTGAACATTACCTGGGTGTGAACTGCAATTGAGTTCATGGAGACTTTTTGTTTAAGTTCAATCCCGCCGCTCTTTTGGTGGAGATTTGGGGTCTAGTTGCCGCAGCAACAAACAGGTACCTACGTATCGTACACACGCGTTCCTGCTTCTAACCGACGAACAGTGGGGTCTTATCGCTTATCAGTTCAATGTTATCCCCACCAACTTTTTTCAGCTATAACCCCACTATGTACATCATCTTCGAAGCTACATTCAGCAGTCTTCATTCTTTTCAATTCGACTCAGCACCTACCTATGAACACTTGAATTAAAACACGAGAGCTAGGACTATACGACCTCCCGATATATCTACGATGCCTGGAGCACCGAATAAGAAGCAGAAGCGGGAAGACTACCGCCTTGCCCAAAAAGAAAATGGTGCCACAAATATGCCCAAGAAGAAATTCTATCGCCAACGGGCACATGCGAATCCCTTCTCGGATCATAGATTAACATAGTACGCTTTCAATGTTCCTTCGTATAAGTCGGGGACTCGTTCAATGCTCATTTAAAACAGCCCGATAAGACCCGACGGCATGGATTGGTCGACATTCTTTCCTGCATTCGTCGCAGATGCAAAGCCAGAATCACTTCCGCAGACGACCGAAAATACTGAAACAATTGCGAAGACCCCTCCGAAGAAACTCACGAAAGATGTGGAAGTTGTAGATATAGGCTGCGGTTTTGGGGGATTGCTAGTAGCCCTATCGCCTGTAATGCCAGACACATTGCTCCTAGGCATGGAAATCCGATCTCAAGTATCAGAATTCGTACAAGATCGAATCGTGGCCCTCCGCGCCAAAGACCCCGAGCAAAAGCAATATCAGAACATTGGTTGTCTACGAGCGAATACGATGAAGTTCCTCCCTAATTTCTTCCGAAAAGGACAATTATCGAAAATTTTTATATGCTTCCCGGATCCGCACTTCAAGCAGCGCAAGCACAAAGCGAGGATCGTATCTACTACGCTTAATTCTGAGTATGCATATGTCCTAAAACCAGGTGGGATCGCGTACACAATCACAGATGTGGAAAATCTGCATGAATGGATGGTACAACATTTCGAAGCGCATCCTTCGTTTGAAAGAATTTCTGAAGGGGAACAGGACGTCGATCCCTGTGTAGAAGTTATGAGGACAGAAACTGAGGAAGGAAAGAAAGTTGAGAGGAATAAAGGTCAAAAGTTTGTCGCTTTGTTCCGACGCCTAGAGGATCCTCCATGGTAGGCGATGGTGCTTCTCTACATTGATTGGTTTTGATAAGAAGCAAAAGAACAACTTGTACCACCAATTTCGAAGTTAAAATAAGCGAGGGCTTGTGAGATCCGGGACTTAAGTCCTTTGATTAATGATAAAAAAGATACCCTTTATTACACTGATGAGTTTATACTTCGGATCCGACCGAAGCCTAAGAGATACATATGTATTTAAGACGAAATTGGAGTAAGAAGACAATTATACGAGTGAAGTGTTGTAGGTGATTCAGAGGAAGGTCAAAATGACATGTACATATGTATGTATCCATGGATGTAGATGTGAGTACTCTCAAGTACTGAGGTACCTAGGTACATGTATATAGAAACGTTGTACAGGGTGGGTCTTCCATTGCATAGCCCAATGGCGTGGAACGTCTTAATCGATAAGTAGCTTGGCTTCCAACTGGCCCTCACCTACAGTACGAACCTACGAACCATTCCCACGATACCCTTGAACTTGTTTAACCCCCACGAACGAACCATGCCGCCGGGATTAACACGACTTCAAATTGAGTATGGCCCTTAAGGGGAGAGATGTCATTATTGCTGGCATCGTCTGCTTCTTCGCATGGGGCTATGCGACCAGCTGGTTTCCTGCCATTCGATGGGCCGGATATGCATTCGTCAGCGGCGCTGTTGTAACCCTCTTGGGATGTCTTCTCTTGCTACTGACTTCTCGAGGTTCGGTATATGGCCAACGAAACAGATCGTCACGACCCAACGCAGTTACCTTCGCAGGTGCTGAATCTTGGCACAAAGAAACCATCGCCCTACGAATCCGACAAACTTATATCAAAGCTCCCCTATATGCCGACTCTCCCGCTATTTCGAACTCCCTCGACGATTTACTTGAATTGATTGTACGAGATTTCGTCAAGTCATGGTACTCGCACATAAGCAAAAACCCCGTATTCGCAAACCAGGTGGATAAGGCCATAAGACATGCGCTGGGTAGAATCCGGGATCGTCTTTTCGAGACGGATTTAGTAGAGGTGGTAACAAGCAGAATTGTCCCAATATTGACAGCTCATTTTCGAGATTTTTATGATGCTGAGAGGGCCGTTCGCGGTCGCAAGTTGAATCGCGATGTCACAGAATCTGAAGAGCTGGATTTGGCTATCGCCGCAAAGTACAATGATGGCAAACTGCACCCTGCGGCCTCCCTTACCTATTCAGATACGAAGCTAGTACAGCAAGACCATCTACGGAATATTGTTACTAAGGTCCTACCGAAAGTGCTCCCTGAAAATCTGCTAGACAGTCGGGCCGTGTTCAGCATAATTCGCGAAATTGTTGCCTGTGCTGTCTTGTTCCCTACCATACAACTACTATCAGAACCCGACACCTGGAACCAGGTTATGGAGAACTATGGTCGAAGTATGTTGCAGGATCGATCAACGGTCCGTAAACTTCGTGCAGCGTTGGATGCGCATGCGTCGCCGACACCAAAGAGCTCTAAACCGGTAGCTTTCCCTCGACTGAGTCCAGGTGATAGTGAGCGACGGTTTGAAAAGTTCATACGAACAATACGTAAACTTAATAACCTGTCTGATGCAAGGCGATTCCGCAGTGAAGTAGCAAGTCAATTGAAAAGAGACTCTCAGTACTCTGGTCAGGATCAGATTTACCTTCGCCGGCTAGAGATGGGCAAGCGACTTCTAGATCAAAGAGTTCAACAACTAGCAGCAGGCGGCGACGGGCGACATATACCCGTCTCGAGCCATCCGTCGCCAATTACGGGTTCTTCAATGTTGGAGAAGGCATCCTTAGTCGAGTTACTACGCGATACGTCTGGTCTTTCTTATTTCATGGAATACATGGACAGACAAGGCTTGATGTCCCTGGTACAGTTTTGGTTGGTCGTGGATGGGTTACGAAATCCCCTGGAAGATGACGGGCCCGACGACGAACATATGCCTTCGACTTTGAGCCCCTGGGCAGAATCGGATCGCACAGACCTCGCCCAGATCAATCAAGCGTACCTATCGAAGCCAGAACTTAAAGTATCGGCTAGTTCACGAAGAGCTATTCGTGAATTTCTAGACGCTGGAAAGGCAGCTACCCCAGCGCAATATTACAAGGCACGCCGGGCTGTGCTCCGAACGCAAAGTGCTGTACTCGAAGACATGCAATCTAGGTTTCTTGATGCCTTCAAGAAATCGGACCTCTTCTACAAGGCTCTGGCATCGGAAGAAGCCTCAAGGAATATCCCTCTAGCTCCACAACCTCAAGCTGGGCCTGCCACAAATCCGCCGCTTCTTCGCGCATCTCAGTCTTATGCATTAAAGCCCACACCTGTCGCGAAGCTTAACCCAAGATTAAATACATCGAATGGGCAAGTTAGACGAGGCCTTTCTGCCTCGGATCTAAAAGTGACTACTGCAAGTACCAGCAATGGCTCTGATCCTTTGCTGGGCCACCGACGATCTCTCGACGATACGACTGCGTCACCGTTATTCGATGACGATGATCTGGATCATGATCCGATGGGAGACTCCATATTGAGTCTCGACCAGGAACCCTTAAGACCTGTGCCAGATACTCAAGTCGTTCAAGCGATGGAAGAGGCGCTTAATAATATTATGGAAGATGACCGACCGCAAACCGCAGAAGATCTTCGTGAGTCACTTTTTGGACAAGATGATGGGGCTTCAAGCCTGTTCTCAGGTCAAGACACTGGTTCGGGTAGGGTTTCGTTAGACCAACAACGTCCAATACAATCCGGAAAGGAAGTCGAGAAACCTAGTTTGGCATCCCTTGGGCTTGTAAGTGCAGCATCTAGAATCGGCGTATTCATGGATGATGACCTCTTCGGAGATGAAGATAAGTTCTTGTCGGACGAACGTGATGACCACAACGAAGAAGTAGATGGTGACATCGAGGACGAGGTCCACGAAGCCGCACCAGGTGATTTAGGTCTTGCGGAGGCCATTACGGTTCTGACCAATGATATTGACCGACTTGCCGCGCAGGAGGCTGTTATAGAATCATTAACGAAGAAAGCCGAGTTAACCAATAATACTGCTGAACTCCGGATTTTACGAAAGTCTAAAGCAAGTTTGCAAAGAGAACTTCGACGAAAAGAATTACAACGACAACAATATGTAATCCAAGAAAGCGATAATAGTCTTTATGGACGGGCGTTAATTAAGATCAAGTCTATCCAAGTTGGACGAGAGGAGGATGGTAAAGAATTCGCCCTATATGTTATTGAAGTGAAGAGGGACGCGGGCGAAAAGATGCCAGCCGCCACTTGGATTGTCACACGACGATATAGCGAATTCCATGAGCTTCACCAACAACTACGGCATAGATATCCGTCAGTACGAAACCTTGACTTTCCGCGGCGGAGAATGGTCATGAAGCTCCAGAGTGACTTTCTTCGTAAGCGGCGCGACGCTTTGGAATACTACTTAAGCCAATTGCTTCTACTTCCAGATGTGTGTCGAAGCAGGGACTTGCGAGCCTTCCTATCGCAAAGTGTAATCACCCAAGGAGAAGATCTGATGAATCGTGAAGACAAGAAAGATATGATCACTCGTCTATACGATTCCGTTGCAGATGGCATGGAAGATATCTTGGGGAATATACCCGTCCTAGACCAGCTTTCATTAGCAGGTCAGAACCTTATAGCGGCAGCAACAAGTCAGATGAGTACAATCCCACTAGGCGTCACGGAGGATGCCATATCAACTGCTGAAGCTGAAGCCGAACTGAACGCATTTGAGAACAAAGAACTAGAACCATTCATTAAACCAATCTGCGATATCTTCCTCGAAGTTTTTGGTCTTAATAGGGGAAATAACTGGCTCCGGGGGCGAGCTGTCGTTGTTGTTTTGCATCAAATGCTGGGAGGCACAATTGAACGAAAAGTGAGGGATAACTTCAAGGTCTTAGTCCAGGAAGATGCCATTCTTAAGTATATCGACCTTTTGAAAAATAGCATGTGGCCTGGTGGACAACTCAACAGAAATAAGCAACCAAGGACGTCTTCAGAAAAAGCACGGACTCGGAGAGAAGCAAGCTTGATGCTGGCTACTCTTGTTCCAGATTTAGCTGGAAATGTGGTTGGACGACTGAATGCTCAAGCGGCGAGTCGCAGGCTCTTTGCGACACTCAATAACTCAAGACTAAAGTATGTGATTTTACAAATCCGATATCGTATGCACGATTGTGATGCTAACGAAGCCACAGCTCGCATTTGGTTTTCACCATTATAGATGAACTAGTTGACGTTCTGTTCAATGAGACTTAACCCGCCCTAGTTTCGGGGCATCGTCGTATTTTTCTTCTACCCAGCACAGCATAGCATCGGCGTTCGGATCGGTGGATTTTAGGATGTCGTCGAGGCATCAATGAATGCTATGAATACCTTTTGATGCTGCATACATACATGCAAGGCGGTTGGCGGTGTACAGACCTCTTTTTTATTTATGTCTTTCCCGAGTAGAGACACTAAAAGTGATACCGGCACACTGCATCGAGCACCATCGCGCGAGATCAAAGTGAGGCGATCACTTGTTACACCCATGTCTGGGGTGGTATGTACCTATTTTAAAGCTGACGACGGCAACGCGAGGCGAGGATGTACATACACAGGTACCTAAGTCGGTACTCTGGCGCTTATGTACTTACCTACCCGTTTAGGCAACTTAATATGCAAGCTAAAAGCTTCTTAGGTCAAGTGCTTTAAACTTGAACATGGAAGCAATCTTAAACAAACTAAATTCATGGATATATTCTTTACACGTATTAAATACACATTCGCACTTATAACAAACAATCATTGACAATTGGAACCTGTTAGGCATCCAGCTACACACCAAATTTTCTTCAAGCCTAAAAGATGTGTATCACACCTACACCGAGTTGGTAATGTATGATTAATTTCCTCGACTTACAGTACCATCTGAACAGAAAAGGCTTCAGGAAGGTTGGAGTATATAGTACCTTGTTCTTTTGGGTTGGATCTAAGAAGGAGTTCCCACTTGGAGTAAGTAAATCAGGTACATGCAAGTAGTATGTACTTTAGCTTGGTCGGGGTTGTACTACCTCAATGGTCTGTGCGGGGTGGACGAGGATCTCGAGGGACAAAATCTCTGCGCTAAGAAAAAAAACGCCTGCTCCGCTTCAGCGCCTCCACATTTTTTTAAAGTGCACGGTGCCCCTTCACACCTTTCTTACCGTACCGTTCATGTAAGGTAGTCCCCGTAGTTCCTCTTCACACCCATCACACTGCCCCAGGTGCTCGTCTCTTGCATCAAATCAATCACTTGTCAACTTTAATAACAAGCCAAAGCAGTATTCCGTTCCTCAAACATACTGCTACCACCCTCCAAAACGATACAGAACGACGCCGTTTCTCCTTTCCTTTTTTTTTCCAACCAAAGTTCCCGTAGCCGGTCTATCCATTATACCCTCCTTCCATATTTCTACGTCCACTTCGCCGTTTTGATTTTTCGTTGCCCGTTCGCACTTCGGACAGCTCAAGGTTTTTTTTCTCCCCTCGTTGGGTTTTTTAACGAGCACGAGCCTGAGCCCTCCGAAATTTCCGTTCTATCCCACACAATCCATTCGATCGGATAACAATTTCATCAAAAAATTATCTCCGTTTGGTTTATTCTGGCTTTGCGACATCCCGCAGACTAGGATTTTTCTTCCCCGCCGCGCACGCGGGCAGCTCCAGCTTCTGTCCAGTCCCTCGCCTCCAATCCGGATTCCGATCCTAACAGTTACCCATCGCGACCATGGCATCAACTGAGGTTTCCGCGACTCGGCTCTACTTGGGCAACCTTCCCAAGGGCGGTAAGTTGGCGTACCTAGAAGCTTAATTAAGTCGCTATTGCGGCGTGATAGAGCTTGAGCTGGCTTCCTATTGCTCCATCGTGATTGCTAACATGAACATTGTAGCAACCAAGGCTGACGTTGAAGCTCATTTCGCTACCCATGGAACTGGCGAAATCACCGAGGTCAAGTTGATGAATGGATTCGGCTTCATCGAATACAAGGATCCTATGGATGCGCGTGACGTTGTTCCTGGTGAGCAAACCCACAAACCCCCAGCATTTCTTCGGATTGCTAGTCCTTCCAATAGCTTCTAGAAGTATGAATTTGATAGCTAACTTTTCATCGCGCTGCAGCTTTCCGTATGTCTCGGACCGTTTCTGGCCACCATATTTCCTGATTCTCCCGTTGTTTCCCTGGCTAATTTTGACGAAAAGATGGATCCGACTTCATGGGCGAACGTTTAACCGTCCAATTCGCTCGAGGTTCTCGACACCGCGAAGGCTTCGGTGGCCATGAGCGCAGCGCACCGCGCCCCCGTCGCACTCCCCACCGAATGCAGATTACCGGATTACCCAATGATACCAGCTGGCAGGTCTGTTACCCCCGTTTTCCCGTTCTTCGCCCTCGGATTCTGGCTTTTTAGACCATCATCTTTCCCTTCCTTGGTCCAGCGAGCCGTCTTGCTTCGTGTGCTTTATCGCCTCAACAGCGCAGGGGACGCTGGTATCCAACAAGATCTTTGTTTGTGATGTCATGACCATCGAAATTTAGCTCTCCCACACTCTGGCGGACAGGTCTTAGGAGCTGGCCAAGGTGCCTCAAGGATTTCCATGTTGGACGTAACCCGCCTGCTTGGATTGGTTTGACCGCACTTCTTTGCTGGTGTTACTACTACTTCTACTGCTGCTTCTGGAATAGGGGATATTTGGCCTCGTTCGCATATGTTCTACACCGCTCCTCGGACCCCCCACTTACATGGAATCTGGATCTAGGACCTGAAAGACTTTGCCCGACAATCCAGTTTGGATGTCGTGTACTCAGAGACCGGCCGTGACGGCAATGGTCGCGGGTAAGTGAAAAACTGACCAATATCTCAACTTTAACTAGAACGAGAGCTAATGTTTTATTTATCAACAGCTTTGTCGAGTTTGAAACTGCAGCAGATCTGAAGACTGCCGTAGAGAAGCTTGACGGCCGAGAGTTCAAGGGACAGCGAGTTAACTGTATTGCTGATGTATGTCTACTTCACGAGAAACCGCCATATACTTGACACGCGCTAATTCCCAAAATCAGACTCAACCGGACTTCCCTGTCCGTGACCGTGGTCGTTCTCGTTCTCCTATGGGCCGTCGACCTCACGGCGCGCCAGGCGGTGACGGCTACGATCGACGTGGACCACCCCGTGGGTACAGTCCCCGCGGATACCGTGATGACTACCGTGATAGGAGCCCTCCCCGTCGTGATTACTACGACGAGCGCCGTTACAGGTCACCACCGCGCCGTGGGCCTGTCGATGACTACCCACCACCTCGTGGACGTTACGAGGACCCGTATAGACGCGACTATGGTCCCCCGCCGGACCCCTACGTTAACGGTCGACCGTATGATCGACCTCCCCGGGATTTCCCCCCGCGGGAGGGTGGATATGGACCTCGTGAGGGTGGCGGATACCCTCGGGAGGACTACCGCCGCGGTGGCGGTTACTGGTAAATTTCTTAATTCATCTTTATCTGAACGACCCCCCTTACGTTATCTAGATACCACTCCGTTTCCCCTTCGGATTTGGCCGGACGATTGTGCCGTGACCATGGTATATTTTAGGGAAGAAAGCTACATAATAGGTAACCAAAAAGAGAAAGGTAAAATCAAAAGTTGTTCATGGGGTAGCTTTCATGTGAAGTTGCGATGAAGTTATTGTTTTCTTGAGACGGCCGGCTTCGACGTATTGATGAGGACGGCGGGGACAGGATGTCAAATGGTATTCTCTTGACAAGCTTGGTTGAGCCATGCATGCTCTCTGGTTGGCTTTTGGTTAATTGTGTGTATGATGACCGAGCAAGATAGTTACAGATGCGTTTGTTTTTTACGAATGAGATGTTTTTTTCGCCTAATGCAGGAGCCGTAGAAATTATTCAGGTCGTCTCGAGCTATCAAAAACGTACATGAGGTTATGCAGACTATCATTGTTACCTAAACCCATGTGGGTATGGGTAGGATCCGTCCCGAATCGTTAGATCCGATCGCTGCAGAAAAGCTAGCCTCATTTACTTATGAGACTATTCCCTAACAGCACTGCTTAGTAATTATGAAGTATTGTTCAGGGACTTAATGTCATTACCAACCCAAATCTCCGTACGATCTCTTAGCTACATGATTTATAAGACCTCATGCATTATCGTATTGGTCAAGGTGTGTTAACGAATAGATTCAATGTAGGTAAGAAAAGACATTTATGGATGTTGTGCTTTCTAGAAATAGTAGTTGTTAAGAGTCTGGAGTTGTTATCCCGCCGAGATAGCTATTTATTGTAGGCGTTTTCGGACTCGGTATCATTGAAAATGCCGACTAAATTCCATGGTTGATAGCCATATATGGGCATATATCGTATCACGGTTGTATCTATTCCCGACTCTCCCTCTACGCCGCTCTACTTAGTGCCAATTTTTAAGGGTCTGAAACCTGCTTACAAATACCGAAAGAACAATTACAATTGGAATTACAACAGGTAAAACTTGGATTGCGTAATATGTGTAGTCTTAACAGGGTCTAATTGTAATGATTCATCAGCTAGCTTTACATATCTGCTCCATACAAAGCTGTTCGGAGAGTTTCGAGTAAGGTCACACTTATACCCCAGGAAGGTTGATTGGTGATATCAACGTAGATAGGCAGAATATTTGGATTTACATGTACATGTATACGTAAATCCTCATGTCGGCCAACCCTTTCCGTAGCCTGTTGGCGCAGCGTATAAGAATCCCATCCTCCCGTCTCTCACCTCGGTGTTTGACTTCTCATTATACACAACAGTTCAACCCCACCACCTCTATATACATAAAGAGTAGAGCCTCATTCTCTACATCCCGAATCTCACTAGCACCGGAACAACAACAAGAAATCATGTCGGAACCAACGGGTACCAAAGCCACGAGCGGCATCGAGTTATTCACCTTCGGTGACATTCCCTCCCCTCCTATGCCGAAGTACTCACCACTTACCACTTATAGCCACACCCAACGGTGTAAAAGCCAGCATCCTCCTCGAGGAGTTAAAAGAAGCATACGGGAAGCAATACACATGGCAAGCGATCAACATCATGAAGAACACGCAAAAAGAGCCGTGGTTCACGGCCATCAGTCCCAACGGCCGCATCCCGGCTATCGTCGACCATGATCGTGGCGGGTTTCCCGTGTTTGAGGGGATGGCGATTTTGGGGTACTTGACGAGGCATTATGATCCCGAGTTTAAGTTTAGTTTCCCGGTGGATAGTGATGAGTTTAGTGTCTGTGAGCAGTGGATGGCTTGGCAGCAGTATGTGCTTCTAACTACTTTACCTTACCTGAATATTTGGTGATTGGGATGCTTAACTGATTTGGTGTAGCGGTGGCGTTGGACCTATGCAGGGACAAGCAAACCATTTCTTCCGCTTCGCTAAGGAGAAGGTGCCTTACGGTGTACAACGCTACGTAGGCGAGGCCGAGCGTCTCTACGGTGTCCTCGATAAGCGACTCGCGGACCGAGATTACGTTGCCGGTGCCGGGCGCGGCAAGTACAGCATCGCGGATATAAACCTTCTTGGTTGGGCTAACGGAACGGTTCTTGCGGGTGTTGACCCGGATATGTTCCCGAATGTTAAGGCTTGGGTTGCGCGGTGCTTGGAGCGACCGGCTGTGAAGAGGGGTTTTGCGACCCCCTCGGACTTGGGCATTGGGAATGAGGCGTTGCTGAAGGCTCAGGAGGCGGACCCTGAGAAGAAGAAGAAGGCGGAGGAGGATGCGAAGTGGTTGCAGGAGTGTAAGGAAAAGTATGGGTATAAGTATTCTTCGCCTTAGAGGATGAAGGGGAGAAGAAGTTGGTGTTGTAAAAAACAGAAAAAGCAAAAGCAAAAGCAAAAGCATAGAGGGGAAATTAGGTGGTTACATGATGCATAAAATAAAATAAATTGCATAACTATTGCACATTCATAACTTGCCAAGCTAAATGATACCCTCTTCACTCATATCCATCCTCATCCTTCTCATCGTTTTCTGGAATAGCTATTGTTTACTTTCTTTTCAAATATCTTGGTATAGTATGATTATTATATAAGTGGAAATAGGAAATATCACCATTAGCGACAGGCTCCCACAGGTGGACAATTTTCAGGTTCGGGATGAGTTTCCCCGGATCGTCAACTGCGCCGTCCCCAATTCCCCGCAATCCAAGCCCACGGTCCCTTGTCTTGGAAGTTGGAAATGCTACCCCGTACCTGGGTTGTGGGAACTTACCATCGGGGAAATTTTTGGACAAGGGGAATGGCGACGCGTTATCCTGACCGAAGTGACGTCTTAAGAGCTGATAAAATGGCGAGGCGCCCTCGGGTTTTAATTGAAAGCTGAGAGCCACTGTGGGTGTTAGCTACCCTTGTCTGAGTGAGGCACAGCGAATTATCGCACACAATGACGATTCGTTCAGTTGCCATCACGGCACTTGTGGCCGCTGTCAGTGTCACAGCTCAAGATACTACAGTCGATATTCCTAGCGACCTTGCGACGCGATCACTCGTACCGGATGTTTACGGGTACTCAATTGAACCGGTATGGGTTCACGACTACGTCACCACGCCTCTAGCCGCAAACCTCCTAAGCATCATCGCGAATGTAACGGGCAAAGCGCCCCCTATTCGCGTGGGCGGGAACACGGCCGACCAGACGTATTTCTACGATACACTTTCGACTGGAAATGATTCAGTCGCAATTCCAGCACCTCTCACTGCGAAAGTTTTCAACATCACGCCAAGTTGGTACGATAGCTGGGCGGGATACTTCCCCGACGGCACTGGTTTTGTATATACGCTAAATTTGGCTGTCAATACCTCCGCATGGTCCATCGCGGTCGCGGAGGCGGAAGCTGCGCACGCGGCGCTCGGCGATAAGCTCACACTATTCGAGCTTGGCAACGAGATTGATCATTTCATCCACAAGGGATGGCGAGATTCCTCTTGGGACGTGGCCTCGTATATCGACCAATTCCGAAACCTTACCGGCCAGATCAGAAACTCCGAGTGGTACACAGGAGTCGAAGAAGCGAAGCGACCCAAGTTCCAAGCTGCGGTGTTCGCTGACCCGCCTTGGGTTCCAGACCAGCAGGACGAGATTGATGATTTCAGCATTGCGAATTTGACCGGCAACGGAGAGGGAGGTATTGTGGAGAGACCGGAGGATAAGGAGATTATCGGCAGCTATGCGACGCATTTGTACCCTCAGTCCACGTGCGATACGCCGCGCTGGTTAAGGATGCGGTTGGATCTGTTGTCAAATCATACGACGCTTTGGTTGGTAAGTTACGCAGGTCTTCTTGAGCTCATGCTGGGATATAACTAATACTAAATAGAATGTATCGCAATATGTGCCGCAAGTCGCCGCGGCCGACAAAGCTGGCGCGCCTCTCGTCATGGGCGAGACAAACTCCGTATCCTGCTCCGGCAAGAGCGGCATCAGCGATACCTTCGGCGCTGCCCTCTGGGGTGTGGATTACGTCCTCATGGGAGCTTCCATCGGTATCAAGAAGACTTACTTCCACCTCGGCGCTCAAAGCGAGTACTCTGCCTTCACACCCAAGTCCTACGAACTCAAGAATGAGACACTTGCCCCTGGTATACGAGCGAATTGGTATGGACACTACTTCGTCGCGAAAGTAGCCGCCGCCCAGAACAGTCAGAATCTCAGCATCGTTGCTCTACCAGCGGCTAATACTAGTTCATTAAGCGGATACGCGGTGTATACCGGCGAAGAGCAACAGCGATCGCTTAGCAAACTGGTATTCCTCGATATGGGCGTCTGGAATGGAACAGAGGGACTAAGCAATAATTCTACTCTAAAAGCAACGGATGGCACCGTGTTCAGTGAGGGCGAGAGGCCGTCTAGTACTATTCGCGTCGCAACATCGTGGTCTTCTGGACGAAACGTTAGCGTTACAAGGCTTACCGGCCCGGGAACTAATGCTAAGAGCGGTGTTGCCGTTTCGGGTGTTACGTTTGACCCGGCGACTGGCGACAAGACTGGCGAGGAGAAAGTAGAAAGTGTCTCGGTGGGAGAGAATGGACAGGTGGAGTTTAGTATTAAGAGGGCCGAGGGAGTGTTGCTTGAGGTTGTGGATGCGTCTAGTTCTGGTAATCCTAATGGATCTAGCCCCGTTGACACTTCTGGGGCAGAGAGAGTGAGGCTTTGGGGTGGATTGGCAGTTACTAGTATTGCTGCTGGGTTTATTGGCATTTGGTAAAATTAGAGGATGAATAATTGAATATTGAATGACTTCGATTGAATAACTTTGAATACAATAGAAATCTAATTTCTGTATAAAAAACCATACACTATGCTGACGATTTTTATAAACATCCTGAATACTTCAACCATTATCACTGCGCCCTCGATCAAGCACAGTCTTCGTATACATACTTCTACTTCTGTATTTCGGAAATTCGGACTCGTTACGGCGAGGTGTGACATCTATAGCCACGAGATAGACGTTCAGGTTCGTGATATTGGAGATGTCAATTGTTGATCCATTAACCTGTCCTCAAGTTAGACAGACACAGGCAATCACAGAATGACCAGTCCAGCACATCTGCATATATTCTTACCTCCCGAACTTCAACCCTGATCCATTCTCTTAGAGTAGCTTCGATCCCTGTGGTATTCGAACCGAGAGTAGCGACCACTTTTTGTAGAGGAATAGTAGCATGGGCTAGCCCTTCCTTCGGCATATTGAGCAGCGCCATACGCCCAGCGAACATGTCCCCCGAAACGACATCGATATTACACGGCAAATCCAGATCGGAACGATTAACCGTGATTTGGACGAACCAATCTCGTTTCTCTCCTCCCCCTTTTCCGCAACCACTAAGTAATCCCGTGTCACCGTAAAGTTCATTGATCCTTGGAATGATTCTACCTATATCATTAAGCTCGGGGTAGGTGTATCCAAACGGCTTGAGCGAGGCGGCGGTTATACCAGTATGGAAGGATCGCTTGTCGGCTTGGTAGAACGGCTTTGTCGGGCTAGATGCTGTGATGTTTTCGCCGCGGGCGGTGCTATATAGGCCTGGGCTCGCGTACCATTCGGATTGACACGCTGCGCCGGGGTGAAGGGCAGCCCACAGAGCAGCCAGACGGTCGAGGTTCGCGTGGTGGAGCATACTGGATGTAACAAATCATGTTAGATTCTGTTACGCGTTGATATACACTGAGTTGGGCGATATATGGGCGATCAAACCTACAAAAGCGCATCAAAAGCAGTCAAGTCCAAACTCGCAAACGTGCCCCCGACAGCATTATGTACGATATTATGCGACGCCTCAAGACTAACCCCAGCTAAATTTGCCGTGGATGACATCTGGTCGTAGGTCTCAGCGTACGTGAATGTGCGGTACTAAGTTTATGTTAGAATACCACAAGTTAGTCTTGTCCTCAAGCTCCTATTTCTTCCTCTCCTTTTCCAACCGGATATGGCCCCTTTTCGAGTTGCTCACAACTTGGTATTTCAGCTGGTCTGCCACAGCCGCTAGGTTCGCGTTGACTACATCAGGATTGGAATTCGATTTCCCGTCCGACGCACGTGTCGTCTCCGTGGGCCAGCCCTTTCGTGATCCAGAGAACCGATAGTTATATAGGGGGCTACGAAGAGTGAGGGGTCCGCGTGGGCCGTTGATTGTGATATTTTCTTGTGTACATGATGGTGGTACTTTATCGATGAGCATTAGTCCCCAATACTTTTATTTTCAACTTAGAAAGCTAGGAGGACGATAAGGAGCATGTTTCGACTCTACATACGCTGGGGATTCGCAGCCCAGTCCCAGTACGGCAGGCGAAAAATTTCTCCAGCTTCTCGGTATGCAGAGCTATTCTGAGAGCTGTTATACGACGCGGCAATGCGCTGAACCTGCGCCCCGAGTATTTGCTATTGCATAGGCACGGTGAGAAACAACTCCATGTTGGCCACCCTGACAGGGTAATCTTAAACTTACCTCGTATAGAGCTACATATGGACGATGCCATGCTACGAACTGTGATTCCTTTTAGAAGTTAGTAATTCGGTGGTCATGAAAGGAGTATCGTTGTCGTGGGAGGATAACTACACCGTGCGGGCAAAACCCAGCACCCGAGCCCCCGGGAACCGGCCCGACTCCGTTATACGGAGCGTAGGGCATGCCATGAATGCCTACAATAAATCGTAATGTGAATATAAGACACTTAATAAGACTTTATTTATCAAGTAGTTGCCGTGCTTACCGGAAATTCCAAAATGCGATAACTCATCCGTCTCCGTTCTATTTTGCAGCGCCACAAGGGCCTGGATATACAAATCCCTATTTCTGAATCAGACGATCCCGGATCTTCTTTCCCTTAGTGGACCAACTTACCATCGAGGCCCACCCTCTTCTTGTAGGGCATTAACTTCCCATCGCGCCGGATACTGCCCGGTCCGATTATCAAAGCCTGTTGTCATGCCCGTGACGGGCACCGGTTGTTGCTGGGTCCGTCCATCGAACTCGGGCCGAGCATTAAGAACCGCCACAGGCACGCAAGCAGCCCAAGTGATCAGTCTCTTAATTGAGGACATAGGGATGGTTGGGGGTGGCGTAGGAAATTCGTGGTGGTAGAAAATGATACTGCAAGTACTTGCGGATACCTCCACGAACGAATCTACAAGGCGTCCAATAACGATGTCCATATTTGCGCACTACACTTATAAGTATCTATAAAATCCGGTCTCATGCCTTGATTCCTTGTGATAGGTAAAAAAAGGGATCATGGGATCCCGCATTCGGTAGTGAGAGGGCTGAGGACACGATACTGCGTATTGTATCGTATCGGAAGCATCGGTGCGTTTAATTTTGAATCACTTCGCAGCCTACCGTAATATGTGTGCAGGAAAAAACAGGCAGAAAACGACGTGTTCATCGTGCAGTAAACCGCGGCCACAAAGTGGGATGAACCTATGGAGCAGCGACGCAAGGGATTTGGGGGGCCACGGCATGTATCATGCAAACAGGTGGTAGATAAGGCCACGAGAAATGTCTCTAACATCGCTAGATCTTGCTTTCTTGCTCTGACTCCACGTTCGTCATCTCAACTGACTCTGGCTTGACTCGGAGTTTGGGATGTCCGTGGGCGTCAAGTAGATTGGGCTGGGCGGTGATTTGGGGGTCGTCCGATGCTCGGCCCAGCGCCTAGGCGAAGATCGATCACTTTTTAATTCTCTAACCCCCACTATGTTCCAAGGCCTAGGGCTTAAAAACTGACTGATTTACTGCATGTATTCGGGTTGGTCTGGATCGTATGTTGACCCCCCTCGCGGAACGCAAGGCGTGATCCGTGTGTACCTCCAGCATCAGCCATGCTTATGGTTTCTCACACAGTCGTGGGAAGTGGGAGGGAGCGTGGGAGCGGACATCGGCTGCGGCACGCTGCAGGAACCTGAATGGGCTATATGTTCCAAGGTCCTACCTACGGTTCAAGTAACGTCTTTCCACATGGCAGTAGTCAGCCTGCAGTTGGACCTATCGGGGACTGACCCAGCTCAACGACCCCAATATCCGGGGAATGACTTAATAGCGGGCCGGGAATACCAGGGGTTGGACCCTTTTTCGCAGTGTTTAGCTGTACCTCGACGTTATAGCGCGCGGCATGAGACCCTTCATGCAGCGTCCCACGATGACCTCACGATGTTAAGGGGGGGTTGGTGTGGGCCACGGGGGTTCGGTTGCCTGGTCAGGAACGACAAGTCGAGTGTGTCGCTCACCGCTTTTAGCACGAATATCTTGGGAATTGCGTATGCCATGCAGGTTCCCAAGCGGACTGCCTATAGTGTATGTATCCCGGTTGACAGGCAGCCAAATGAGGTAGGTAAGTTTTGATGCACGATCCCAATGTTTACGGTCCTCATTCGGCCGAGTGCAGCTCAGGTACCAAGTTCGAACCTCTGAGAGCATGTACTCGAACCCGACAGACGGGCTGGCACAGCACAAGTGTTCCCATTATTTACCTGTTAAGTAGGTAGTAGTAAATTAGTATTGTCCATCGTACGATTATCTCGCGAGTAGATCAATGATGTTCGGGTTGTCTTTGAGTCTAGATATCGAGTTTCGAAGCCAATTCGCGTTCCTTGGTCTCGGAAAGGAGTGCCGAGCCAAATATGTACAACAAACCCCACGATAGCCGTTGGGCAGTGTCATCTTTCGGCCTCCATAGGTACCTAGGTAGGTACCCGTTAGTAATATCAGATACATATGTGTTGTCGATTCTCTCATCCGTTCTTTAATATTTTCTAGTATGAGGAAGTACCCAGCAAATTTTTTTTTTTCCTTTTTTGTTTTTCTTTGAGGCATTAATTCTGTCTCAGACTCCAAATTCGGTCAGCTGCATCTCGGGGCTTTTATTCGTTTCTTCATATCGAAGACATGGATGGCCACTGAGACATAAAACTTTGAAATAAAACGCCTCGGCTCGCCAACCGAGGAATGGGTGGAAATATTAGAGCCTCATATCCCAATTACCTGTTTTTTTTATCATATGACTTAAATCATGTGGGAGTAGATTGCATTTCTCATAGATTTCGCATTCGTAAGTGGGATAATTATATTGAAACTCTCAGAGGGAGTGTGTGTACAATAATCGTTAGGTAGATCTGTACATTTCCTCAGCAAGGAGAGAGGCTTGCCACGAGCCATTGTAGCCCCAACCATTGGGCGATACAGTGGAAATTACAGTGCTAACGCGAACGATAAAGGAGAGAAAGGGTTAATATACGGTCGTACAACACCCTGAGCCACGAACCTAGCCCAGGTCAGACAGAAGCTAAGATCCTAGCCATTTTTAACGCCATATCCTTTTTCTTTTTCTCTGTTTTTTTCGTAAGCGAAATCCACAAAATTAATAAGCCCATTTTCCTTGAATTTTGAGTAATAACTCTGCGTCTATCCGAAGATGTGAATTAGTACTCGCGGCAATTAAATAGCGCACACTCCTATCGCGATGAAACTGCATTACCGGTAGGCCGTGTCCCCTACCACTGTGTCCCGGGAAGTCAGCAGGCTGTCATAGGGACTTCTCTAGCAGCACCAATTCTCTGAATCCGTCTTTCCATGATTTGGTTTGCTCGGCAGTCGGTTTTGGGAGCGGGCTACGCGCATAGCCGCCGTATCCCGACCATGCTTGAAGTCCCGACTTGACACCCACAACGCCACCTTGGATGGCGGTCCAATCACCTTGTGATACAATTTCCTGCATCTTCTGGGCTTCTGTATATCTTCCTGCTTTGAATAGCTCGATGGTCTTAATGCACGCCTTCGGTGCGATGTTCGCGAGGCCGGCTAGGATACCGTGCCCTCCTGCGATCAACGATTGGA
The DNA here is from genome assembly GCF_022578975.1 of Hypoxylon trugodes. NCBI lineage: Eukaryota > Fungi > Ascomycota > Sordariomycetes > Xylariales > Hypoxylaceae > Hypoxylon > Hypoxylon trugodes. Next base: position 1,128,201 of record NW_026250021.1, read on the forward strand.
TCGAGAAGTCGGCCGAGCCTGCAAGGACCAGGAAACCGGGCTTGTCTGGATTATAGTCCTTTGATAACTTCCGCGTTGCGGCAGCTACGCGGTTCAACTTGCCAGTGTTGCCGCACGTCAACTTAACGCCGACAATCTTGGGATGCTGCGCTAACTCGATGATTACATCCGATGATAAATCCATCCCGTTTACGGCGCCAGGATAATTGTAGATGATGAGTGGTATCGGAGAGGCATCGGCAACTGTTGTGAAATATTCTTTGATCGTCTCTGACGACGGCGCAAACAATGGCGCATAGTATGATGGGGGTAATACGAGGGCGTAGTCACCACCTGCTTGCCACGCTTCACAGCAGTACTGGATAGTCTCACGAGTACTCTGGGCGCCGCAGCCGACAATGACCGGAATTTGCGAGAAACCAGCGTCGTTCAATGCCTTGCGCGTGGTGAAGGTAACTACTTGACGCTCATCATGCGTGAGATGAACAGCTTCACCATTGGAGCCTTGCGTTGCAATACCGGTCACGCCAGCTTTGGCAAGCCGTACCGTGTGGCGGGCGATATCATTGGTGTCAACATCTTCTGTTTCCTCATCGAAGAAACACATGGTTGGTACATAGACGCCTGGTACCAGCGGCCGTGTCATATGAAAGTCCTCCACTGAGTCGCCGTCAAAGAAACTGCCCAATGAGGAGCGCGACTCAGTTGGTACTAGAGAACTCATTCCCGATTCCGCAGAGGCAGAAGGCCGAAAGGGGATTCTATTGAAGCTATTCGTGAAACTTCCAGTAGGAGACGGTGCGTCAAGATGGGGTGCCATTATTGTGTTAAGATAGTATAATGATACTATTAGGAATTAGGGTAGGTAAATGCTTTGAGATGGGTAGAATTGAGGTAAAGTCTGTGCTTGCAATTCCCGTAAATCAAGGTCGGGGAGCTTGAATTATATATGCGATGGAGTAGGATATAATTATAGCCTACTTCGAGGAGCGGCTACAGGAATAAGAGCGAGCTGCTTCAGAGAGTAGAGATGTATGGACGAGGAGGAAGGTGTATGGAGAACATCCGACTCTCATGACAAGAACGGAGACACATATACTGTCTAGAAACCTGCTATACACGTCTCCTCGTGTGTCTTGCTATGGCCTGTTGCCCAAACGGTGGCGCCCACGAGCACCTCTAGGATCAGTCATATCGGAACGATGACAGCTGAAGGAAAGCCACGAACCGTGCATGGAGATCTGCACCACCCGCATATTCCAAGCTGCGGGAACAAGGGTGTTTTTTTTTTTTATATAAAAAAAGTTTTCGTATCGCGCGCGAAGGCCAGTACGGATACCGCACAAAGAGCCACTAGACGAAGGTATTATGCATTGAGGTGCTATAAGATCCATCCAGACACCCCAGAGCTATATGTACCTATGGGTGGCTTGCATGGACGATGGTTGTGTAGTAGTGTAGGTAGGCAATGTACCGGTCAGGTACACTACTACAAACGTCCTTCCATAAGGGTGGATTATTTTGGAATGTGGGGGTAAACCTCGACGTTGGTACCATCTCTATATTAGTGATGCCCTCAAGATACTCCGTCCTAATATAAAGGTCATAAGTGGTTAGCTGACGACGCTGGTGATACAGTGTCTAGATAGCCCAGCCGATTTGGGCTTTTGGCATTGACCAATGGACGCGAGCAATCTGCCCCTTTAACACCTAGGTCCAACAGACAGGCTGGTACCGATGGAGAAGACCATGCAGGTCTGGACGCAGGCTAGGGAATTGAACGGAGAAAGGCCATGGGTCTAGTCACCAAAGACCGTTTGCCGTTTATTAAGGGCATCTCTATTTACCATATTAGTAGAGTCACATTCACCGGCGTCTGCTTCCACAGCTAACACTACCAGGTTCGACATAGCCGTAGTCCAATGCCCAGGGGCTTCGCGATCGAACAGGGCTGTTATGGCACCCGGTTGGATAGTCGCAAAAATTGGGCAGCGCCTGGTTTTTTTTTTGAAAGTGGAGTGGAATGAGCTGGCTTAACACGACGAAGGTGCCGTCACGAGTTCGAGTATTAGCCAAGGCCCCATGTCAGCCATGTGATGAGAGTATATGTAATGTCGTTTATGACGAAAGATTCGGCTAGTAGTTGGGCGTCTCATTAAGCGGCTGAACTCAGTGTGGCAAAGCGGCATGCGAGGCGTGGATAAGTAACCGCAAATCTCGTAGTCTACTCGCTGTTCGGAAGGAAGTGTGGTTGTGGCTCTAGGATTGGTGGGCGGGTGGCTGCAGTGCCACTTCTATTCGAATAAGCTGTCAAAAGTTGCGAGTGACCTGCCTGCAGATTCATCGCTTCATCGGACATTCCAGTTGTTTCGCGAACCGATCCATAACAGCGGTGAGAGTAATAACGGTTACTCGCCTTGCCTAGAGGCGGCTACCAATTATGAATCGAGATAGGGAGCATGATCAGATGGAAGCATCTCGTTTCCTCAAGCCGGCTCAGAAGAGGGAGATTAGGCTTGAGATATGATACAGTCATCTCAGTCATCTTCAGAGGCATGTTCGCAGCCAGTACAGCAAAGGAAGTAGGTAATAACGTGGCAAGTAGGCGAAGATTGGTTCAAGCCAAGACTGGAACGTCGTACCGTAGTAGTAATCTAACGTAAAAGAAGCTTGTTGAAATGTGGGAAGCACTTCGCTATCCAAGCTCTACAAGATTGCGATGCATCATTGGCATATTCTAGGGAAGACTCCGACTCAAATGGGCGCCGCTTAAGGATCGTAGCCGTCATTGGCGGACGAGGGTTTATGCTTCTCCCAGGCACCGCAACGCTGGGTCACAAACCAAAACCTGTCGATGCGCCACACGGCAGGTGAGTTGGAATAGGATCGACAGTCCAGGGAGTGCGAAGGAAGGTGTCATGTTTGAGGAGGCGAGTATCACACACAGCATTACCATCATTTATCATCATCGTCGTCATCATGATAGTGATCTTCTTCATTTCCGCTTCCATCCTTCTTCTTTATTTCTTTCTTCTCCAACATCCCTCATCATTTCGGGATCGGAGGTTGACTATTTCGTACTAGAAGCAGATGTAAGTCTCGGATTTGATGATGTGCATGGGCGTGGGTGGTAGGAGGGGGGGAACCAGGCAAGCTGGCAGTTTGAACGGTTGGGGGAAATGGGATGGGGGTAAGTTGGGGGCCAACTTGGAAATAATCATGCTTAGTAACAAAGCCACAAGGCGTAAAGAGGGTAAGAAGGTAAGAGGTGGAGAGTAAAGAGATCGTGCCTACTGTACCTACATGGGTACATCCACAGAAAGTGTGCCCACCTCACGTACATAAGCTATTGTTGGCAGCTTGAGACTTCCATGATCTACATGCGTAACCGTAGTTGTATCTATCGTACCTACCTAGAACGCGGGTTATGGGGGTGGGGGGAAAGAGAGAGGGAGGAAAATGTAAGAAAAGAAGGAGAAGGAGGTATCCATCCGAAGTGTTACCTACATGTAGTTACCCCTCTATTCGAGATACCTAGGCCCATTCCATACTAGCGAACAATTTAGGGTGCGGTACCTAGCTCGGTACCTAACCTGATACGTGCTAGGTGATCTGTCTGCTTATTCTTCCCCCAGTGCGGGGCAATGTCATAATTCATTTTTATTATTTCAAGTTCTTCAAGTAATTTACCGTAACTTTTGTTGTTTTCCCTCATGATCTGCATGTGGATGGCTATCACGGTATAGGCCTGTCCAGTCATGCGCCCGCGCATAAACCTCTAATTTTTCTTTTTCGGCGGCTGACGAGGTAGAAGGAATCATTCCACCAGGTTCTTCCTGCAAGCCGTGTCTCCTATCCGCAGCATTCTACATGCCGTATCGAAGTGATCGCCGGCAGGATGAACATTGCCTAACCCGGCTGGGCATGGACTTCCAGAGGCATGACATTTTAGGGTGGCAGAGTAGTAATGTCAATGAATATTTTGTATACACTCAGTACTGCAGGGTATCATTCCTTATCAAGTAGCAAGCGCAGTCGTTGTTATATTGGACTATTCGACAACTAGAGTTACATCTTATAGAGACAAGATGAAGAACACATTCCCCTTTTAGCTTGGTCTATCCGCTAAGATATAGAAAAATCACATTACAACCCATTACGCAGAAACGAATGTCTCTGACTAGCTCGGTCAGCTTACGATCGATTGGTGACGCCTCTCTACAAGGGGCCTATGGGTTCTATCGCGACTATCCTATCACCATCTAGTCGGCACCTACAGTATTTCATAACTATGGCATAGCTAACATCCTTACAAACTAGAATCGCATTATTAGTCTGTCATTATGAATCCTTTACATGCTTCTGACTAACTTCAACATGTCAATTGGTTCGGCCGTATGTATTGCCCGAAGCTACGACTCAGTACCCCGACTCGGAAGAAAAATACGAGCACTTTCTTTCATTCCGCTGCGGTGATCGCGTGATGGTGATCTTCGAATACCAATTAAGTTAGGTATCATCCACTATGCTCTGAAAAAAAATCGATCCACAAGAGAAATGTGACGACGGCTCCGAAATCTGATAGAAATACGCACTTTCGAATCTAGAACCTCCGCAACCCCCCGAAGCCGGGATGATAGGCGGTTACCTAGGTAGTTATATGTATCTTATAGTACTTATACCTCCGATTGATGGTCCTGTTTCCGACAGATTGGTTCTAACGACGGCGAGTATGGAAATGCGAGGCCACCGTTCCATGAAGCCCGGGACGTGATTTTCGGGTACAGTCTTATCCAACTCACTGTCGACTCGTCTAGATCCACTACTCATGTAAGGTATTCCACCTAAACATACCTAGGTATGATAGCTACAATATAGGCATGAGCCCCCTGAGTTTATACATTAGGTCGCTGACCGAATAGTAGAGCAATGTAATTCATATGCTCTACGCAATGTCCAGTTGGTTCTATATCTCAACTGAAACCTCCCCTATATATTCTAAGCCTCTTCATTCAGTCCATTAAGATATATTTGTTTTCTAACATTAAATTCGAGTCATTCTAGTTAAGAACCGACGAATGATATATCCTGCACACCACCCAGTACACCTGCGGAGCTACATACGTCCTTTCAATGCCAACTAAGATCGATCAGTAAAACTTGAATTCAGCCAATCCCTATTTAGAGACCCCAATATCATCTAAATTGCTTAATTTGATTACATGCTTCATACACCATGCAGCTAAAATGTAGTACACTTCAATATCCACTACGTTACGACGCAGGACCAGTCACAGTTTTGGGGTCATCTTAAGGGACTTTCTATAACTAGCCGCTTATATTTACGGAAGGAAACGTCTGGAGCCTAATGAAAGCTCGTAACTTAATTCTGCGAGCGTGCCCAACGGCCAATTCAAAATGCATAATCGCCAAGCTACCTTAAAGGGGCCGTTTCCCGGTCACATGGATTACACGGCAACCCAATCCATAAGGAAGGAGTGTATGTATAGTACCTTGAGTATACTAGACTTTTTTTCATTCACTTACAGGAAGAGGAGATGCCTGCTCTGCCACGTGGGTACGGCATACCTAGGACATGACGTACAAACCAGAGGATGGCATGATCCCAGCCGACACACACAATTTTCTGCCCTATAGGCAACCAGCTGCAAGTAAATCCGTGGGATTCGTGAAAATTTACATCCCCCCACACCTTCGGATCACGTACTGCTTTTGAGAGTCCGTTTGGCCCATGGAGCCTGGTCCGGTCTCGTTGGGTTACGGAAGCTTGAAGACGACAGTCAACCGACGACAGCGAGAATGCCCGATTTCCATATGGACGACGGGAATGGCACTGAAAACAGCATCTGAGGGTGCTGGATTACGAATCTGTATTACCTCCCAGATCCCACGAGCATCGCGTCCAGCCTATTGGAACATCGCCATTAACAAGACTAGTACCAGTCCGGAAGGCATTTAACTACATCATGCCTAGGGCTGAGGATCTAGACAGGACCATATTGGAAGGAAAAGTGCTGACATTCTCGGGGAATTCGCAGAACTTCGCAAATAATATAACCCGGTAAACCGAGAATAATATATCGCCCATGCTACCCTACATGTACCACTACCGTCTGACTCGCATATTTGACTAGTACAAATGCTGTAAGCAAGAATGAGACACTAATCTTCTATATAGTATATATCACAGGTTATAAGCTCTTGGATAGCTATGAGCAGATCTGCGGGGAGCAACGACTACCTCGGTAGTTACTGGGGAATGATCTTTAGAATGGATATTCACGGCTCTAGTGAGGACCATCTCGAGAGGAGAACTTGGTTTCTTGTGATGGTCAGGTTGGGTATTTTTGTATCTCGACACGATACCCGTTTTAAATGAGCCTGGCGAGCCCAAGGTGGCAATATGTGAACTTGGAACGTCCAGGGCTTGTGATTCCTCACGCAAAGTATCTTGGTGTAAGTCTCTGAGTACCGAGGTAATACGATATCTTTATAGATCATTTAGCGATGATAATCTAGCTGAGTAATGAGGTTCTTACGCCCGATTTGTCCCTCATGTCTAAAACCTCAGAATTGCCCAGGTAGTAATACACCGCCTAAAGGTTATATGGAAGCGCCGACCCAAAATACACGTTATCCTTGCAGTATCGTCGGTTATTTGATATAAGCACCCATAAAACTTGTATATGGAATAGAATAGACTGAAGAGGATGGAGTTGAGTGACTTGCTCAGGGTACATCTTTATGTGACATGGGAAAAAATACGAGTGCCATCAATAAACTACCTAGGTACTCTGCATTTCATATTTCCGTGGCGTCATATAACGTTCATGAGATATACACAAATGCAGATCCCCGTTCAAGGCCAAATGAATATTCAATCCACGAGCAATCCCAAGCTTAAACATCCATCGGGAAAGCTAAGTTCAACTATAGTATCTCTTAGGATCGCTCTTGTAATGCTTATAGGGTGTAATGGCTTATTCACCACATAACCCTATTTAGAGCTCACCCGGCCTAGAAAGTCATTTAGTTAACAATAACTTGGGTATCTATCACAAATCAGGAACATGGGTTCTCTAGGATAATATCTATCACCACTTGACAGACAAGAGTATGAAGATATAGACAACACCTTTTAGTTATATAGTAGAGCTCTTTTGTACGGCTCTTAGGTCCGCATATCTAATTATGTTCGTACTATTTTCATTAGATTTCATTTGAGAATGCCTTATATCGTATGGCCCGCATAGCGTTACACAGGATGAATTTTACACAAGTACAACTATGAAGAACTCAAAGAGACTCGGACTTGAGAACGAAACGAATTATATATCAATACCGCCTTTCCATTAAAGCGCACAATGAAGTGGAATATGAATTTCATTGAGCATTTTTGAATAAAACGCAAGTCCTAACCGGCTTAGACCGTAATCATCCGAAAATACTCATTTCACTTATAATTAGTGGTAATTCCTACTTATGAATTACGTCGCAATATGTTAATACTTTCATGTAATTATACGACTGACTTACTCCCGAATAGTATATAGTCTCGTATAATGAAAATGATTATTGTTGTAAACTGTTTTTTATGAAGATTTCATGAGATCCTTCTCGCTCGATAAGATGTTGAGAGTGGGTCTCGGTATACTGAGTATTCCGACTTCCTGTGGCGTATTGCTGAAGAGTCTTCTCAGATAGAGCTTTGACGTAGTCAAAATGATCTATCTCATCACCAAGGCTCTTACATCTACTCCAACTATCGGAGATCTAACGACTTCTTGGTTTATTAAGGCGATATCAACTAATGTCATACGTCATGTGGAGTGAGGGCGACCCGAGGCCATCGTTTGAAACATAACCTCAGGTGACTAGAAATGGACTATATTAGTCTCGAAGTGGCTTCGCCTCAAAGTCCACTTAATGCTCTTTTGATTGTTGAGAAAATTAGGTAGTCTTTTTTACCAACCTCTCAACCTCTATGATGGGTCGGAGGTGGAATGTGAAACTTGATATAATGCAGGTTGCCGTCCTTATTTTAATATGCATATATGGCGGGAAGTTTTGAATAAGTACCTAAGTAGGCACCCGAGTAATTGAGCCGTTTGTAATTGTTATCTGTTGGGTACTTATCTATCGTAGGAATTAGAAGAAAAAAAGACTAAGTGGATGTTGTTGAGTTGTCACTCTGTGTTGTAATTTGGGATGTTAGGAAAGGAATATAATGCTAGCTTAGGCGCGCGCGATACGATAGAATTAACTAGTAGCAATTGAAGAAAGCATAAAAACGATGACGGAAGTGCTATAACCCGTTTGAATGCGCTGCGAGGTGACGAGGTTGGTGGGCTCCGGATTAGTTTTCAAAGAGAGAACCCCACCTCCGATAATCCTAGTTAGCTGCTCAATAACAATGACATTCATCCTTGTCCAGTCCTCAAAGGAGGGGCATCTTCTAAATTCCCATCTTGCATATATCTATGCAGGGGGTTGTATTTCAGTTGTTGTTTGATAGGGAATTGGGACAAGAGAGATCAATTGGAGTATAGATAAACTTGTATACTAGTTTCAATTAAGAATATTGAATCATTACTATAGAAGCAAGCAATAAGTTTTAGAATCTCGCTGTGAGGGCCCCCAGTTTGAAACAGCTAATCGTGGAACCTTCTAAGATCGAAAGGGCGGTGTGGCGGACTAGGAACAAGAAGAGAGGAGTCTTTCGGATGGGGGAATGAATGCTAGATAGTACCTAGTAGATCCGCATGGGTGGCCATAGCTTCTTGCTTCTTTCCCTTCCCTTTCTTGTCCGACCTTGCCCGCACCAAATCAATCCCAGCCCAGCCTCCGCTCATACATATTTTTTTTCCTACTTAAAAAACGTGACCGCCTTGTGTGAAAGATCCTCGTCGTTAGGAAAGTGGGGACTCCAATTGGCGAAAAAAGAGAGAGAAGTGTACAAAGAACAAAGCACCTAACGTGAATAAGTCGGATAAGACAAATTACCAGTACAGAAAAAGTAGCCGATATCTCAGAACAAAAAGAGAAGCTTGCAGCACGCCATGCAACTAGGTTCTGTTCCATCGACGAAGACGCTAGTCCTGTCAATTGCGCCTGTCCTATTGTCAGCTTATCTCATATATCGATTTTCACCCCCGGGACTCCTCCCCGTGCCCCAAAAGAAACGACCGCGATCTAGTGCCGGTGCCGCCGCTTCTTCTTCAACTGAGCAGACCGGATCTCTCAGAAGTTCCAGACGGGCTGTGTTTCCAGATGAAGATGATGACGATGACGAGACCATCATAACGGATTTTTCCGATGGTGAGAGCCATGTGGTATGTGTAACCCCTCAATCGAATAGCTTCATATTCCTTACTAAACCGACTCATAGAATTACGATGAAGAAGGCAACAGCAATAGAAGATCATATCAATATTATTGCATGTTCCGTCCGTTCTTTGACATCGAGAACGAGAACTGGGACAAGGATGAAGATGACCAGCTCGATGAGGAGGATCTGCTTGAACAGTACAATGAAGAGGCCAAAGCTGAAGATAACATCGAGATGAAGCCGGCTGTTGAGCACCCGAATCACCGATGGGTCGCTATGTGGGAGACGTGGAAGTTATTTTCCACATGGGAGAGACGGGCTTCTTACACGAATCCCGAGTTCTTTAACATGCACATTCACAAGCAATTCCACAGCCATGGCATGCAGGAACTTGTTGAGAATATGGTAAGAACTCATTACCCTTCGCCGGGTCCATACCTATGGGCTAACTAATAATTTTCAGCTTCTTGCATTTGATAAAGAGTTTTCAAAGAAGAAGCGCAACAAGAAGAACTTGAAGCAGATGTGGGCCATCATAGCCGCAATTATGCAGTGGCTTGTAGAAATACCCATTGGCGCCTGGCTTGGTTAGTTTTCGAGAATCTAAAAAATTGACTTGTAATTAATTTAACTGACATTTACGGGATTTAGGATTGGACGACAGGAAGAGATTAGAGGCTACCATAGGTCTCGTTGGGCGCGCTTTCGTGACCGTGCTCAATGAGCTTGATCGGGGGAAGCTCCTTAAGGCCGATTCCGATATCAAGGATCTAGGGTTGGTCATGACCTTCTTTATTTACTGGACCACGACACTGCAGGGCCAGGGATTTGATTTGCCATATCGTAAAGAGGTCATTGCCTACGGCAAGAAGGCCGGCGTTAACTTCCGAGAAGCCGGATGTTACGGCACGGAGGAGAAAGTGAGAGCATACGAAAGAGAACTTGGCGCCAGAATCAAGCCATCTTCCAGTGCTCCTAAATCCGATAAGTGGGAGTGGAAGCGAAAAGTAAGTGTTCTCCCTTAAAGACAGGGTTTATAGTGAACATTTGTTGATGCGTAACTGTTTTTTAGTTCAAGAAGTTCGGCAAGGAATACAAGCTTGGTGGTGAGAGATACAATATCCTTCGAATGTCGCGAGCCGAACGCGCCAGCTTCACGCACGACAAGAAGGATCCTCTTGCCGAGATCTCGGACAAAGCACTTCTAGAAGGTAACATTCGAGTGAGACCTCGAGGCGGAGTAGTATCTCATTAGGAATGAGAAAAGAATGAATGACGAAGCTTTCGGGCATTGGGAAGGGTCTTTTTATGTTGTTACGATGTTTGGATATACGAAGTATTAGTAACTCCTACCTGTTCCCGTAGACCCTAATTTAAGGGTTCTACATATCGTCTCTCCATTGAGTAACCTATCTGAGGCCGTGGGGGATTTTTGTGGCTGATGCAGGAATCACGGATTACCCCTTACGGTATTGCAGAGGTTCATGTAAAAAGTATATGGTGCCATTCTCCCCCCTGTCATTGTGAGGTCTGGCTTGTACATAGGGATAAATGAAAATGGTTCGCTCTACTTTATCCGACACCTTTTCTTCTTTGAACACGGATTGTGATGTTCCAACTATAGGGTATAACGACACACTGCATCCTGCCCATCGTTTGGTTAATTCCTGGATGTCTACACTCGAATGACTTCAAACTCACGATCAGCTCGAGTATCTCCACGGACTTCTAAATGCGGTATTCGGATTCGTGGGGTGTTAGTTAGGTCCGGCTCTTGCAGTGTACTATGTATGTAGCTATATGTAGCCATATGCAGGAGACCCTGTCGATCTCGAGAGTAGATCCCGAACCTGCGTACCTTAGGTTCCGAGGCTAGCCAATCAACCTCTGGCGGAAAGCGCTAGATTCCTGTGGGAGGAATAAATATCCATTGTTGGTGATAAACGAAGTTGAGGCTAGACCTACATATGTGCCCGTCACCATCTATCGCTTGTAAATGTGATGAGTGAGACTCGCGTCTGTTAAACATCATACAAAGTATAAATGTTGGTAATAATATCTCACAGCCACAGTCCTTCAGTTACACGAATTGTTGATATCGCAAACTTCGTTCTCGATTCAATCCTCGTTGGGGGCTTTTCGCCATTTCCTTCGCACTTATAACACGACGACGCTGGCTCATTTGATAGGTACGTTTACGACCCGCTTAATGGTTTTTAAACTCCGTACCGCTCATGCATGCTGTAATTATTGAGAGAAGCAATTTATCTAATTCGGCAATGATGCGCAATATCGAATTTAGGCCCACATAAAGGCGGCATGATGAAGAAGGGGGCTTGCTTTAGTGTAACGATAAAGTTTAATCGATGATATGATAATGTTGTTGGTACATGTACATATTGCCGCGGTCTAGATGTTCAATGTTCCTTCTAAATAGCAAACTTCCTTATAACAGCTGCCGAAGATGCGTTTGCGTGTGCATGTCCCCAAGTTTGGCAAGTGCCAACTCCAGGTAGATGCACAAAGAAACAAATATCGGACAAAGATGAGTCTTGCTCATATGTTCTATGCTCGTGATATATCCGAGTCATAAAGAGCTTACCAACAAACCCATGGCCCGGGCAAGAGAAAATAAATCCCATACTATACATTCTCGCTTCGATTCTCCTACCTTTGGTTCAATTTCTTCTGAGCAAGTTTGCTTCGTTAGACGAGGTGACATCAGAAATACACAGCCGGTCGTGATTGTACGTGGGGGATGCGCATTGGAATCCTCCGATTCCCGATTGTCCCCATAACGGAACATCCAACTCGCTGGCAACACTCAACTTTCCGCTTAAATTGGTCGGATAAACCGGGGCCGGTAGGTATCACAACAGTTCTGGTTGCAGCAAAGGGTCGGTGAGCACTGATATAAATAAATCAGGCTCGGCGTTAGAAAAAGTATCGATCGAGCACGAGGAGTAGCCGATCGTATATTGACTTTCTTGGGCATAGGAATCCAACATGAAGTCTCCCGTATCGGTTGCCGCTGGCTTACTACGTGGTCGATCACCCGTGACGACGTGGTTACTTGGTGCGCTATGTCTTCAATTATTGGCTACTGGCGTTCATGCCGATGATGTTGAACCTTTAGAATCGACGATTGAAATGATACGAACTGCGCTGGTCACGAGATCGACTACGTGTCGTGCCATTATATCTTCATTCATCGCGCGTATCGAGAAGTTCAACCCCACTATCAATGCGATCATTAGCTCGGATACGGATGCCCTGCCTGCAGCCGACAAACTAGATATGAAACTTGTCCCTGGTGATCCGGGCGGCAAACTGCTATGCGTACCAATCTTGTTAAAGGATAATTACGACGTTTGGGCTCTTGATACGACTGGAGGAAATTCTGATTTGGCTAAGAATGGAGCGAATGTGGATTCTGCCATCGTCAAGGCGTTCAAGGATGAAAACGCTATCATATTGGGGAAGACAAACATGCATGAATGTATGTATCATCCGATCTTCGATGTCTGCCTATAGTGAAATAGGGGTGCCGAACTGATGCCGTGGTAGTGGCGCTCGAGGGCCTCACAGTCTCATCCTTAGGAGGACAGACGATCAACCCGTACGACCACACTCGAACTCCTGGCGGTAGTAGCGGCGGAACTGGTGCTGCGATTGCGGCCAGTTTTGCGGTGGTTGGCACTGGGACAGATACTGTCAATAGTTTAAGGAGCCCCGCAAGTGCGAATAATCTCGTGAGTATACGGCCAACTCGTGGTCTTCTCTCGAGAACGGGTATCCTGCCCATTAGTTTTACGCAAGACAATCTCGGGCCCATAACAAGGACCATCGAGGATTTGGCTATCGCATTAACCGTTATGGCAAGCGTTGGCGCCGATGAAGCTGATAATGCCACCTTAACTGTACCACCCGAGGCCCGAGGAATAGACTATTCAAACGGGTTGAATGATGGCGATCTGGAGGGACTTCGGATCGGGCTACTCGATGGGTTCTGGAACCACACAGCATCCAACGAGACCACGCCGGTAAACAATGCCCTAGCAAGTACCATCGAATTCTTGAAATCCCAAGGCGTGGAGATAGTTAATGTGACGGACAAAATCTATGATGCGTCAGCCCTTGCCAACTATGATGTTCAGCAGTACGAGTTCAGAGAAAGTTTGGACAATTATCTCTCGAGTCCAGATCGTTACGGCGATAGACCAACCACCTGGGACCAGGTGTACGAAAGCGGAAAGTTTTTGGTCGTTCCAGCCCAATATCAATTCATTAAAAACGCTAGCGTCTCTTCTACCGCCAATGAAACGTATGCGACAGCCCTAAAAGGCATCGAGATGTTGAAACAGAAAGTTAATGAAACCTTCGCCAAGTTCGAACTGGATGCGGCAATCTACCCCGAGCAGAAGAACCTCGTGGTCAAGATTGGGTCGCCCACCCAAGCCGGACGTAACGGTATCCTTGCTGCGTTGACCGGTGTCCCGGTAGTCACTGTGCCGGTTGGCTTTTCAGAACCATCGCAGGATGCTCCGATTGGCGTTCCTATCGGAATGGAAATATTGGGACTTTCGTTCTCCGAAAGCAAGTTGTTAAATATTGCTAACCATTTTACTCGTCTTCGTCCGATGCGCAAAGCGCCCGCGTTTGCGGATTCTACTGTTGAGGCGGGACCTTATTTAAGTGTTCCTATAATACAGCCGAATGCGAAAAATATCCCTTCCGCATATCCGGTCGGAAAACTGTCATCCTAATATGGAGATAGGATATGCAGTAAGAGATATATAATTGGAGTCGACAGGGGAATTTAAGAGGTGTTATTGGAGTGCGGCTCATTTAACCCACCAACCTCCATACATGTGTACAAAGTCCCGAATCAAATGGAGATGGAGAAATTTCCCGAATGGAGGAAGAGTTTCGAACCAGGTGGTATATATATGTAGATTGATAGACCGGTCTGAGGGTTTTAATGAATTATGAAGGATCTTTCCGATGGTTCACTGCATCGTGCCGATGACCGGCCCCCTGACGGGCCAGAGGAAAGACGAACGGGGGGTTACCAAGTAGGAAGTAGATCTCGATCCCCTATGTAAACCCGTGTAAAATAAGTTCCCCGAGCGCTACATTGGCAAGGAGGTCGTACTCGGTCAAGCGTTATTTTGGCGTGGTTTCCAGGATTCTGTCAAGCAAGCCACGGTGGTGGGGTTCTCTGCAGTCCTGCATGCTCTATGCAGCTTTGCAGGTGCCAGCGTTACCGCCCTTCTAGGCTTCTGGGCCGTAGCAGATTTCTCGAAACGTGCAACTCGATGTAGAAATGGTGTCGGTGTTCCAGGTTCATTAGGTATGGTACACAACATCTCTGTCCTACGAACACACCACTTTCTTGTCCCGAAACACGCGACGTCTTTCTAAATTTTTGTTCGACCTTTCGCTGTTCTGTGTTTTATCCTCAATCTTAACTATTCGTAGTGGCATGATTCCGTTGTTACTAGACAACCAGGAATCATCGCCGTAAGCAAACAAGATCGCAATAACGAAGACGGCAATAAACAACGCGAACAGCCTAATGTTGACTCATTAAGAACGAAGACGAAAAAAATATCTTTCAGATGATCGCCGTTGTTATTAGACAGCCAGATAGGCATCTTTTCGCCATCCGATACTCGATCCTGGTTAGGGGTGGAGGGGATTGAAAAGGAGGACAAACACTTCGGACCTAGTCGCCGACGAACACCTCGAGAGTGCGAATTTAATATTCCGAGTTACACCGCCCTGTCACGAACGAAACCACATTCTCTGAACTCCTCTCCGAGTGACTCGACTCTCATACAAACTCCGACCTTTTTCTATATTTGCGCATCAGGGCAATGTGTAAGGAGCTCTACCAACGTTGGTACGGCTGTCTTTGTTGGGGATTTGTCCAACCGGACACATGTTCTGAACTATTCAAGAAGTGCTTGGGACCGAGAGGGGACGTGGACAAAGTTGTTGTGAAATGGAACGACGGAATGTGTAACGAGTGTTGGGACAGACTGCTCCAGGAAGCGAGGGAGATGGCCGAAGCCGAGGATGAGGCTGACGCACTAGCAGCAGCTTCCGCTTCTTCGAATAGTCATTCCTCCAGGGGTTGAGGCTTTTAAGACTGGAAATACCGCTTGGCGATAAATGCGAAATTGATAGAAACAGTAGACGTATAAACCGAGGTTTTTAGTCTAGGAAACACCGAATGAACCCCCCTAAAGCCACTGCTTCTGCTGGCTGACGAGTATGAGATAAGGCACGAATATTATATGGTTTTACCTATCTTGCTTGGCTTTCCTCGAATGCGAATAAAATACTTGCGCTCGCCTACTCAAAAGTCAATACATAATCCAGTCAAATAAATGATGTCTAGTTTACGCGGAAATAGTTGAAATGGCTGTAGCAGCCCGGCGTTCGAAGAAAAAGCTGTCGAAGACAAACCGTAGTTCAAGACTACGTGGGTAGCCGACGTGCGACGATAATGAATTCCGTATATGCGACGATCCAGCGAGAACAGATAGAGCACTGGGCCTGTAAACAGGGTACCGATCAAGGGATAATATCATTAGAAACTAATTGTCAGCATTAATTGTCCTATACCTAAGGTAGTTTAGTAGATGATGACGATGGAGAATTAAAACGGATATAACGAATCAAGAACGCCAACTCATGCCTTGCATGTGCTGATTGAATGAAGGAGTTTAGTAGAAAATAAAGAGGAGAGCTGAAAGTAAAAGAATCTTGGAAGCTTGGAAGTTATGGCGGAGAAGAAAGTGTCCGGACTGCCGGGGGATGGAATGTCCCTTAAAACGCGAAAGGCGCAAATCACGTGCTTTCGAGACGCCTTCCCCCGCCGTCGGCATGTTTTAATGTACCTAAGGCTGCTAAAGGACCCCTCTGTCGCGGCTGCTGTTCAGCGCCCAAGCAACCATATCATTTTCATTTTTCCTTTTCCTTTTTATCTGTAATTCTAAAATGTATATTGGAGTTTTCAATTCACCGTTGGCATGATAACGTCATTATACCCTTCTTTTTCATCATTAAAATTCATTTAATTAATAAAACTATCACTATGGCTGGAAGAAAGCGCGCTGCTTCTAGGGCTAATGCGTCAGCGCCTAGGTCCTCCCGGTCAACGAGGTCTAGTGCAAGAGAAACCGAAGTTCCGCGCATTTATCGCGAAATGCTCGTTGAAGCTGGTGTCCAATCTAGCGCGGCGTCGCCCGAGAGACCCCTAAAAAGACGGCGAGCCGGTCAGATAAATGAGCAGCCAACTAAGAAACCGGAGGTGACGTCAAAGGAGGAGGTTGTAGACGAAAATGAAGAGGAAATCCAATTCGAAGATGTGCCACTTCCGACCGCCACAGTGCAGACAGTATATAGAGATTCAGACGAAGAAGATGAAGATGACGATATTCAATTTGAGAACGTCGATTTCTCCTTTCCAGCCCCAAATTTAGATGAACCCGAAGAGGGCAACAAGGACCTCGAGCTTGATTTCTCAGCACGGACAACCCCAAAGTCTCGGAAGGCTGCAGATAGGCGAAAGCCACTCAGCAAAGCGGAAAAAGATCATCGTATTGAAATACATAAGATGCATCTACTCTGCTTATTAGCTCATGTCGCCCGCAGGAACCGATGGTGTAACGACGAAACTGTTCAGGAATCTCTACGTACACTCCTCACTAGTAAGATGGTCAAGTATCTCAACCCAGGTACTAATCTTAGTCAATTTGGGAGGTCACAATCTCTCAAAGATGGACTGCAACAAGTAGCGACAACGTATAAAACGAAATTCAAGATTACTGAGCGAGGATTGAGAAGGGCACTGTGGGCCGAGAATGAAGAGTACTTACAAAATGTACGAACGCTAGACTGAAGTTTACATATCGCAAGCTAATCGAGATCTATAGTACCAACTTTCAGATGATGCAGAAACGCCCATGGAAAAAAACGACTTCCTTGAAACGGCAAA
This sequence comes from Hypoxylon trugodes, assembly GCF_022578975.1. NCBI lineage: Eukaryota > Fungi > Ascomycota > Sordariomycetes > Xylariales > Hypoxylaceae > Hypoxylon > Hypoxylon trugodes. The sequence continues at coordinate 1,145,558 of NW_026250021.1, forward strand.
GTCCCTCCGCGGTTCGCGAGACGTTGGTGCTCAATTATATTGCGCTCTCTTGCGCAGTGCTGGTGTCGAGGCTAGGCTTGTATGCTCTCTTCAACCACTTGCTTTTGCTTCCGGAGGGCCACCACTAGGCAAACCACCAAAACAAAAAGGACGACTAAGCATCGCAGAGCGATACGCTCAGATGCAAGTGAAAGATAAAGATAAAGCTCCTGAATCGGCCGCACCGACAACTAGTTCTTCAGTTCGCAGTCGATTAGGACATCCTAATGCTACAGCATATAGAGTCCCTACTACGCCTATTGCTAGTTCATCCCGTGCTGCACCACAAGTAATTAAAAAGATCCGGGAGTCTCCCTACCCTATCTACTGGGTCGAAATTCTTGATGAGGCTCACCAGAAATGGCAACCGGCAGACCCATTGGTAACGGATTCATTTTGGAAGCCGCAGAAATTGGAACCTCCGGCTTCAGATAAGGAGAATTGTATGACTTACGTAATAGCCTTCGAAGCTGATGGTACAGTAAAAGACGTCACGCGCCGTTATGCAAAAGCTTATAACGCGAAAACAAGAAAAATGCGCGTTGAGAGCGCTGAACCTACGGGAGAACGATGGTGGCGCAAGGTTCTCCGGGCTTTTGCTCGAGGCTTTGTCACGGACTTGGATCAGATCGAGGCTAATGAACTCGTCGCGATCGAGTCGCGTGAACCAATGCCCCGCAACGTCGCGGATTTCAAAGACCATCCGATATATGCTCTTGAGCGACATCTAAGGCGAAACGAAGTCCTTGTGCCGGATGCTTCTGCGTCAGGAACTGTAGGTGCCGGTAGTAACGGCCCCCTGGAGAAGGTCTACAGGCGCAAGGACGTGCGGATTGCTAGGAGTAGAGATAAGTGGTACCGAATGGGTCGAGAAGTTCTACCTAATGAGATACCTGCTAAATTCCTACCTAAACGCGCGAAGAAGAACGATGGATTTGATGATGATGGGCCGGAGGATCCTAGTGAACCAAATGGCGTTCCGATATATACCGAAGATCAGACGATTCCGTTCAAGCATCCTCCCGTGGCCAATGGCAAGGTACCCAGGAATCGGTACGGGAATATTGATCTCTACGTGCCAAGCATGGTGCCCGAAGGCGGTGCATACATAGCCGATGAGCTTGGCGCCCGGGCTGCGTTCATATTAGGTGTTGATTATGTCCCCGCACTTACTGGGTTCCATTTCAAGGGGAGACAAGGCACTGCAGTCCTATACGGCGTAGTCGTTGCTGAGGAGAACGAGGAGGCTGTGCGAGCTGTCGTTGACGGTCTCAAGGATCAAGCAGCCGACTTTGAGAAGGAGCGGCGAGCACGCGAGGTTCTTAGGACTTGGAAATTGTTCTTGATGAATCTTAGGGTTCGACAACGAATTTGGGCCGATGTTGACTCTGATGAGGAGGGTAATGATCGAGATGCTATGAATGTGGATGCGAAAAGTGACGAAGATGCCCCGCGCGAGGCAGAAGGAGATCCAGAAGATGTCACACAGCAGAGTGATGGAGGCGATGAAGCTCCCGATGAAGGTGGTGGCTTCATGATCGACGATGAGGATTACGGAGGGGGCTTTATGGTTGATTGAGGGATGTAAGGCATTAGACGCCTACACCTACCCATTTAGGTACTTGGTTACGATGGTGGCTTGTATAGTAGCCCCGATGTCCGACTCGACCAATTCAATCAAAAATTGATTCAAACCACGATGTTTGTGCAAAGTTGTGTATTAATTGGGTAAAGTACTCGTGATTCTAGATTCGCTATCATCGCTGTGCTGCTTTATTCTTCACTAATTGTGGCCAATCAGAATTCAAGTATAACTCGAATCTAAAGACTTAATAACGTTGATTATACCGAACGATCGCTAAAATGTAGGAAAATTACCTGTGGCGCCAGGGCGCTGGGCTTACACAGGACTTACCTAAAGAGCCTAGGCTCTCGTAGTTTTGCCCTATCATAGGGAGAGTAACGTTCGGCTTTTAGGTATCATGTACCTAAGTATGTCCGTTCGTGATCCCACGAGGCGTTAAAAGTAACCTGTTCGTATCGTATTTCGCAACCTGATGCAGCGCCTATCGTCATTTATATCAGTAATAAAATAACGCGTGGCATGTGTTCCGTAAGGCATTTTTATTCGCTCGTAGCGTAGCATGAGGCGAAGTAATTTTTCTTTTTCTTTTTTTCACTGTTGCCTATTGTAACTATATACAACCAGTTTCCAATTGCTTTGTAGCGAGATGCACGTAATGATGCTGGTTTGCCTTAGTAGGTAGGTACATGTAGCTTAAAAACATGTGGCTTCCGGGTCTGTTTCTGAGTTTGTTAGAGATTGTTTGAGGCTTATTTGGGAATAGGGAACGGGATCTAAACGATGCATGTGTTAGTTACGCCCGGGCGGTACCACTAAACGGCCGAGAGTCCTAGGCAGCTAGTTATTCTCGGCTTTGATTGGTCGATATGCCGTCTTCAGCAAAGGTTCAAGGTGCATAGCCACTGATATGGATTAGAGATCGGCGTGATCGTTAAATACTGCTTCATTCGTTTCGTGATCGGAGAGGAAAAGGATCAATTTAATGTTGTATTTTGGCGTAATATGTACGTTTGTTTTATCCAACAATCACAGTAAAGCCTCGAGTTGTACAGTCAAAAAGTAGACTCAGAAGATACATGCGCCTAATGTATGTCTTATGTAGGCACGCACCTTAATGACGACTTACATTTGGTGTATGTAGACAATACATGTAGTACCTCGCACAGTGCGAATCTGTATTTCTATAGCTGTATGATCCGTACCTGCCGTCTAATATCCATAGTACCCATAGTATGGGTATGGGGCCAACCTTAATGGATTCCTGGTCCATGTCGCATCAGCTCTTACCGTCCCACGAGCCTCGATTGTGTTACATCTGATGATTCTACGATTCTTATAACTCACATCACTGTTTTTTTATTTTTGCTGACGAAGGACGTTCGCTTTGGAGTGGGCTCGGTATTTGCTTGGTACCTTGCGTAAATGGTGGAGGCTTAGTCCTGCTTGTATATCTCTTGCTTATTAAGATCACAACAATAGAGACTTTCGTTTTTCCTTCTCCTTTCAGCATTGGTTTCTTCGTTTCCGGTCGTTTTACTCAACTCTACCGAGGATAACGTCAGCTAAAAAAGATTTCGCATGGAGCAATAAAGGCCCTTTCTACACGGCGCGGATCCGTTTAGCAGACACCGGGGCCTTCAATTCGACTCGACGGCTTTTCGTAGGATATTTTTTTCCTTCGAGACGAGACTGCGCGATCGTCCGGTGTCGACAATGGCTTTCTTGCGACAAACTTGGACCTTGACGGCCAAGAATCTCAAGATCGTCTTCCTCCGCCATTCGATTGCGACAACCATTAGAGCGCTTGTTCTTCCGATTTTGCTTGCTGCATTTCTTACCTTCGCGCGGAATTTATTTGTACCTCCAGCTGTGTTCGGTATAGGACAGACACGTCCCATTAGGTCGCTACAAGATGGACTTGCTACAGCTACCGATACGAATCGTAATACAGTCGTCTTCGTGAACAATGGTTTAACCGGAGGTGATATCGATCGCGTCATAAGCACCATTTCGGGGACGGTAACACAAGCCGGGAAGAATGCCACAGTACTGTCGGATATATCCGGATTGACTTATGCGTGCCGAAGTTCCTTGCGCGGCGTTTCGCCGTGTTACGGCGCCGTGGTTTTCTTTTCCTCTCCGACCGAAGGAGAAGGAGGAATATGGAACTACACTCTGCGAGCGGATGGTGCACTAGGTACGAAAATTGATGTGACCCAAGATACCAATGGCGCCCAGGTCTATACTCTTCCTTTGCAGCGAGCTGTCGACGCTGCCATTGCGGGCACTAACAGCCAAATACGGTTCCCGGATACCACGGACGAGTATCCATTTACACCCGAGACCCAAGAGGAACGAGAAGCCGACATTCGAAGGAACTACCAATCCGCATTGACAAATTTCCTCGGTGTATCTTTCTTCGTTGTGGTGATTGGTATATGCTATCACATGACAGGTCATATGGCTACCGAAAGAGAAATAGGCATGTCTCAACTACTAGATGCGACTATGCCCACGAAGCACCGATGGGAAGCCCAAGTCGCGAGGCTGCTCTCGTATCATCTTGCGTTTACCATATTGTACCTCCCCGGTTGGGTAGTTGGTTCGATCATCATCTCACTTGGAGTCTGGGCAGATACAAACGTTGCCATCGTGCTTCTGTACTTCATCCTTACTGGCCTTGCTTTAGGATCCTTGTCCATCTTATCGGGTGCATTTTTCAAGAAATCGCAATTGTCAGGTGTCATAACGACACTTGCCTGTATTCTGTTGGCAATCCTGGCTCAAACACTAACATCGCCTAGTACTGGTACAGTCACTGCCCTCAGTCTACTCTTCGTACGTATTCCGAACCATTCCCTACCCCATCCCAAATTGTAACAAAACTATTACTAATTCTTCGCATAGACGCCTTGTAACTTTGTTTGGTATATGACCTTCATAGCAAGATGGGAAAGAAATTCATTTCCAGCAGACCTAACCAAGAACCCACCGGATAATCCATGGAATCTTCCCGGTGTTGTCTTCTGGGTTTTCCTCGCAATTCAAATTATCGGTTATCCTATCCTCGGCGCGTACTTTGAGCGCTATTTACATGGTACGACTACGAAGGGCCGTACAATTCTTCATAGCCAAACGGCCGAAACGGCACCCCCGGACGCCGTTCGTCTTGAGGGATTCACGAAGATATACTTCCCCAACCCATTGGCTCGACTACTCCCTTTCAGTTCGATACAGAAAGACCCGGTTGTGGCTGTTGACAAATTGACCCTCACCGCGAGAAGAGGACAGATTCTAGCCCTACTGGGTGCCAACGGTAGTGGAAAGAGTACGACTTTAGATTCTATTGCTGGTACCAGCAAATTGACTAGCGGCGATATCACAATTGACGGTACTGGGGGGTTAGGTATTGCGCCGCAAAAGAACGTTCTGTGGGACGAATTAACTGTTGAAGAACATATTGAGATTTTCAATCAACTGAAGGCCCCTCATAATACTGCGTCTAAGCAAGAAATTCACGACTTGGTGGTAGCTGTGGACCTCAAGACTAAAGCCAAAGCGATGTCTAAGACTTTGTCGGGTGGCCAAAAGCGAAAGCTCCAACTTGGAATAATGTTAACTGGTGGAAGCGCTGTTTGTTGTGTGGATGAAGTCTCTTCGGGAATTGATCCCCTTTCTCGACGCAAAATTTGGGACATTCTGTTGGCTGAGCGTGGAAAGCGAACGATTATTCTCACAACTCATTTCCTTGACGAAGCCGATTTACTAGCGGACCATATTGCCATCTTATCTAAGGGTACTCTACGCGCCCAAGGATCCTCCGTCGAACTTAAGGACAGGCTAGGTGCTGGATATCGCGTTCACGTCTTCGGTGCCAGAGACATCAAGAACCCTCCGCAAATCGAAAATGTTACTCGCAAGATTGGTTTTGATGTGATAAGCTACGTCGCGCCAACCTCTAGCCTTGCCGCGGAAGTAATTCGCTCTTTGGAATCCGCAGGAATTCACGATTACAAATTCTCGAACCCGACAATCGAAGACGTTTTCTTACAAGTCGCCGAGGAGGTTAAGGGTGAGAGTGCAATGGGACCAACGCGGACGCCGTCCCCTGCCGATGGAAACGACAAGCATGCTAGCTCCGATGAAGGTCTTGAAGCTAGTGAATTCGAAAAGGACAAACTAGAGCTATTGTCAGGACGGCCAATTGGCTACTTGGAGCAGATCGGAATATTGTTTATGAAGCGATGCACTATTTTCAAGACCAATTGGTTTCCATACGTCGCAGCCTTCCTCATTCCGATTATAGCCGCGGCGTTGACGGCTCTTTATGTGACAGATCAACATCCAGTTGGGTGCAGCCCGGCCTCGCAAGATTCGGCTGGTTCTTCGGGGTTTTCGGATCTGTACGATGATCTATTCTTAGTTGGTGGGCCATCTTCACGATTCGATAATGCCACTATGGAACGACTTTTCGCTCCCGTCTTCCAGAATCAGAGTCAAAGCCAGAGTCAGCTTCGTCGTCAAGCCATACCCGACGCCAACGCTACTGCTGGAGGCAATTCAAGTTCTTTACTCAAGTTCATCGAAAGCTTGCACCTTGTTGACTCTTTAGATGAGTTTAATGCCTTCGTCCAACAGAAACGGAAAGACGTCAAGCCTGCGGGATGGTGGCTCGGAGACGCCAATTCGGACCCCACTGTCACGTATGAAGCTGATGCTGGAGATGTATTGACTTCAGTCTTTGGTCAGAATGCCCTCGATATCATGCTTGCAAATACCAGTATTTCTGCAAGCTATGCGGCCTTCGATACCCCTTGGGCGCCATCGACCGGAGATTCGCTGCAGTTATTGATTTACTTCTGCTTAGCATTGTCCATTTATCCTGCCTTCTTTGGTCTCTATCCGAACATTGAGAGGCGCCGTAACGTCCGTGGATTGCAATATTCGAACGGTGTACGTTCTCTTCCGCTCTGGGCCTCTTACACGGCGTTCGACTTCGCAATCGTGCTAGTCTCCTCTGCACTTGCTGTTGTCGCATTTGCCGCATCTTCGGATGTTTGGTACCATGTTTCCTACCTTTATCTTATTTTTATTCTATATGGATTGGCATCGATTTTATTTTCGTATGTCATCTCGCTATTTTGCGGTAACCAGCTGTCCACGTATGCGTTCTCCGCAGCTGGACAAGCTGTCGGTTTCCTGATTTACCTAATTGCTTACCTCTGTGTCACCACCTACGCGCCGGTTACCACCATTGATTCGTCTATTTTGGTGGCGCATTTCGTAATCTCGGCGATCGTACCTATCGGCTCGGTTGTCCGAACAATGTTCGTCGCTCTCAATCTTTTCAATACAACCTGCGATGGAGATCAAATACAAAGTAATCCCTCCGACATACTTGCCTACGGTGCACCAATCCTTTACTTAATCCTACAATCGATCATCTACTTCGGCATTTTATTATGGCACGATAGCGGATCAGGAAGCAGTCTTATCAGCCGGTTTACGCGAAAGGCTGCCCCAGCCTCCCAAGATGCGACCGCTTCAGACGAAGAAGTAGCAAACGAGCTCGTCCGCGTTACTAGCACATCACAAGACACCGACGGTCTCCGAACCTTGCACTTGACAAAGAATTTTGGTAAAAATACAGCCGTCGATAATGTCACATTCGGCGTTCAACATAGCGAGGTTTTCGCTCTGTTAGGACCCAATGGCGCTGGTAAATCGACAATCATATCGCTAATCCGCGGTGACATCCAACCGAGCTTCAATGGCGGCGACGTATTCGTCGAGAACACATCAATCAGCCGCCATCGCGCCGAGGCCCGAGCACACTTAGGCGTGTGTCCACAGTTCGACGCCATCGATTCCATGACCGTTCTCGAGCACCTCCGCTTCTACGCGCGCATCCGCGGTATTCCCGATATCGAACATAACGTACGAGCGGTCCTGCGCGCCGTTGGCCTTGAGGCGTTCTCAACGAGGATGGCGCATGCGTTGTCTGGTGGTAATAAACGAAAATTGTCGCTAGGTATTGCGCTTATGGGAAATCCAAGTGTGGTATTACTCGACGAGCCATCTTCTGGCCTCGATGCTGCAGCGAAGCGAATTATGTGGCAGACACTACACTCGATTGTACCTGGTCGCTCGATTTTGCTCACGACACATAGTATGGAAGAAGCCGACGCTTTGGCGAGCCGTGCGGGTATACTAGCGAGACGGATGTTGGCTATGGGAACGACAGAGGGGCTGCGCCAGAGGTTCGGCGATGCGTTGCATGTCCATCTTGTGAGCAAGAGCGCGCCGTACTCGACACCGGAAGAGATGGAGCGCGTGCGTACTTGGGTCTTGAATAAATGGCCTGGTGCTGAGGTGGAGCAGAAAACCTATCATGGGCAGATGCGATTTTCGGTTCCTGCTAGCGCGGTATTAGCACCTGCTACAACAGATAATAGCGAAAGAGAAGACGGCAGCGAGATCGAAAGTGTTACCGATGCTGGAGTTGGCAGTAGCAGTGCTATCGGTCGACTTATCGTTATCCTAGAGGAACATAAGGAAGAACTCGGCGTAGAACACTACTCTTGCACGCCGACGACGCTGGACCAGGTATTCCTGACGATTGTTGGACAGCACAATGTCCAAGAGGAAGGATACAGTGAGGCGAAGAAGAAGAATTGGTGGAGTTGGAGCCGGTCGTAAAGCCCTTCCGCCCCCTTTTTCCATCCATATATCTCCCATCTTCTACTTTTCAAGCATAGACGTTTTCTTTTATTTATTCTCAAGCTACTGAAGTTATGGTACGGATATATCCCATTTTATTCACATGTTTAGAGGCGGGGATCAGGTATGATATAGGCTGCATATGAACTCCCTGTTGTTAGATGGATGAAGCATGGTGTATACAATGCATGGAAACGGGGATTAGATGGGCAAGAGATGTGTATATAGTCTAATACTCTGAAATATTAGCGTTTTCTCAAAGAGCCACTTATTTCACATTGTAATTTCATGCTGCAGTAAGCAATTCTGCGGGCAAATTTTTGGAGAGGAATTTCCCATTGTTGCTATTCCCGTTGGATCATTACATGACCTAGATGGAGGAGATTCTATCCGCCTCTAACCCCCTTTAACCCCGAAATTTTTGAAGCCTCATGATAGTCCGGTAGCCAGCCACTCTAACAGTACACCCATGCTGTCAATATATAACCGTTCAATAACCGTTCAATGCCAACTTCTCATAACTCATACAAACGTAGCAAGGGAAAATAAATCAGCATCTACCAAAACAGAATGTCAATAAAAATGATGCAAATTTTCACCAACTTATACCACCAACGCGAACGTTTTCCTGTACTCGAAGGGGCTCTATGCTTAGGGCGATGACTTCTTGTTGCTTTTGGTCGGCCACGGCCTAGATGGTGTTTGCGTAACGCGAAGAGAATCCCATCGCAACCCACAACTAACCGCTTTCTACGGCGCGGGCCGTTAGGGATGATCCGGGCCTTGACTACCATGAAAGTGCGTTCGCCGTGTGGCCGGAGCATGTAATGCTTAGGCCGGCGGCTAGCAATAGTAACTTGAAGTCTGTTGACGGCTTCGGTATCGCGGGCATTATGGCGGACGTCGAGACTAACGCTGAAACGTACACTCCGGCCGAGGACGCCTGGCGCAAATGTACGTATACGGCTCGGAGCTTTGGTACGATGGGGCCTCATCCCTACAATGGCATGATGGATTTGAGTGGGTGGCTTGGTCTCGGTTGAAGAAGGCAAGGCAACCATAAGGGTAGAAAGAGTTAGGTGCTTCCCATTGGGGCCGTGGGTTGGAGGTTTGTTCCTATTTTGCAAAAGAGTAGGGGATCTTGTGTGGGTAGGAGGGAAGCGCTTGATGCTGGCAGAGGATAGAATGTGTCTCGTGGCAGATAGCCCGGCAATCGTCCGAGGGGACATAGAGAAGAGGATACTTATTTTGTATGAACTAGAATCGGGTAGTTTGAAACCGAGTTGAAGGCGAGTTGAAGTTTCTATGGTAAATGGTCATTTGGTCGTTGGTCAAGCATTAGGCCTACATACTAGGTATTTATCATAGTTAATAGTACTTCTACGGATGTAGAATATTGGCACCGAAGCTCCCGATGATGCCGAGCCCATTGTAGGGTGGGCCAGGGAGCAGGAAAAGGCAAGAAAAGGAGTAGAGAAATACAGCGTGTGCTGTGAAAACGAATTATCGATATGGTTTTCATCGCTCCCGTTTTGGTATGCTAGAGAGTATCATAATGAACTGTGCTAAACAGGCTATGCTATTGGTCAGGAGGTACAGTAACACGTCTTTCTAGGAGGCGATGTTTGGGGATGAACAAAACACAATCACCACATCATATGCATAGAAAATTGGTGTCCAGATGTCCTATTAATCGGGATCGTGTGTTCTGACTGCATTTCCGCTGTAAGACAGATTAGAACCGGCCTGCCGGCCAGCCGCTGCAATGATATGAATAGATTTCCTTTTTATAGGGTGGGGCCCGAACGTCCCTTCCACTTGGATTTAGCGTTATCATGGAACGACCAGCAGACTTAACCTGAACCTCGTCCTTGCTTACAGTAATTCTGCGTAGAAGGTTCAATGTCCTGCAGGGATCATCCTGGGGAAACTGTGCGCAATCTCAGAGACAAAAATACACAGTTTGTTCCGCACGGTTGGAAGCGGTATTCATACTATAATGACATTTTATATAACGCCCTTCTACCTCCTCCAACCCGGCAACAACCATGCTTGAAGGGGAGAGAATAAGAAAAGACAAAAAAGCGCAAAATTATTAGTGAATAAGTTGGTTATACTAGTGCATGCTCTATTTCGCCTTACACCCCCCGAGGGGGGTAGTGTTTTGTTTTTTTTCCTCTTGGAAAGAAAAGAAAAAAATTTAGTCGAGGGTCTGACCGGGGATCGAACCCGGGACCTCTCGCATTTATGATTCTTTATAAGAAAGTACCCAAAGCGAGAATCCTACCACTAGACCATCAGACCCCTGTATGTATTTTTCGGTTCTTTAAGCTAGCCTATATACCCTTGTGACTGTGTCCAATCGTGTCCGAGCCTCGCTCCACTGCAAAACCCGCACTATTAGTTGAGCAAGCACGCAGATCGACGTAGGAAAATCCGGGGATGAGTCAATTGATAAATGGCGTACTAATTAAACCAGGAAATGTTGCTGCATCGAAGATATTCGTGTGCATGCTCGAGTACGCTCCCTCGACAGATCGAGGCCATAGTTAATTAATCGAACAAACACATTGTAAAAATTGAACTTTGCCCATGCCATCGATTTGCGCGACTTCAATTCTGCATTAATATGTTAATGCAGACGCATTTAGTAAATTCTATAATTTCACTCAACATTATCAATTCTCGAGCGAAGCCGTAAAATCACTCAGCTCGAATATCTTCGTAGATGAGTACGACATGCGCTCTGGGACGGAAGCTTCTAAATATGTAGGTAATTATTAGTTAGATTTTGCATTTCTTATATGATCCATCAACCAAGTCGCCGCCAATTCCTCCCCTTTAGCACCGAGGTCGAAACCTCGAGGGTTGGGTCCTACATCATGAACCCGGACTCTCCGATTAGCCTCATCACTTCTAGAGTAAATGTTCTCATCCCACTCAAAGCCTTCCTCCAACTCAATCGCATCGATACTTATCCGCATCAAATCAGCGAGTTCTTTAGCATGGGTTCTGAAAATATGTCGTAGGTCCTTCTTTCGTCTCTGCGCCCTCCTTAGAATCGAAGACGGAAGTGGGGGTGGCGTAGAATGCAGTAGCAATGTCTCGGGGATTTCCAGCGTTGAACTCTCAGGCGGAAAGACAAGTCGGCTTTTTCTTGGCGATTTCACAGGTCTCCACGGTTTGGGCATGTAGTCCTCGGATAATCCTGTTAACTTTAACAATAATAATTCTAGGGCAGTGATCCCCGATGAGTTGAAGGACGGTGGTACGAGAAGATCCGGCGTATGGAAGAAGAGACAAGGGCTTGCGAAGGGGTCGAAGAGATTCTCTGCTCTTTCAAATAACTCTTCGGCATGCTGTCTTAGCTCCTGAAATTGGGTTTCAACTGGCTGAGCTAAAAGTCCTTCTAGTACATCTATCGGACACGACTCTGGTGGTTTGTTGGTCGGGTGGTCGGGAAGAAACCTGGTCCAGTTATAGATCCCGTTGTAAGCGACACATCCTCGCACACCCATAGACTCGTGGGGAAGAGTTTCCGTCAAGGCTAGTGATGTTGCCAGCGATGCGCCGAGGTACGAGCCATAGATATAGATATCTCGGCGCGTGTGAGTTGAAGGACTTAGGTTCTCGACAATCCAGTTATATGCCTTCGCAGTATCGTGAATAGGAGCTGGCCATGATAGATGGGTTGGCTCATCATCCTCTTCCGACGATTCATGGGATGCTGAAGCAGGTAAATCCTCATCCAGAAATGGAGAGAACCCCTTCCAACGATAATTTATCACCGCCGTCGGCTGCCTCTGAATGAATCCTGGCAGTTGCGCAGGCTTGTCCGTAAAAGCGGTTGAGTACGGTGGTAGGTATATCAATAAAGGATCTCCAGATGATACCTTGGCGGTATTGTGTAGACTATTAATTTACACTCAGGGTAAGTCTCATCTTCTATGTCATTCATGTAGTTGACTTACTCAATAGTAACGAGACCTGACGAGCCGTTGCGGATACTCACTCGTTCTATATCGTTAACAGCAGCACTAAAATATCTAGGCTTAGGGCCGCGAAGGGCCGCGAAAACTGAACTCCTAGCCAAGATCCATCTTCTCATCTTCTTTCCTCTATCAATTCGTATTCATAAATCGTCGATTGAATGGAAGATTTTCTTATAATTGAGCTTGATTAGGTTAGCTGAAGATAATCGCGTTGAAGGTGTTGCATATAGATCTTCAATAATTCTTATCAAGCGCATGTGAAAAAAAAGTGAAGGTGCCATACTTGACGCGGCGTGCGACAAAAAAAAATCAGCTATAAATGGGGATGAGATTGGGTGGTTTCCAATCTTGTTCAGCGGCTTTAGTGAGGATTTAAGCATGCGGGGGCGGCACTATAAATGCCAATCGTTTGGTTATTCCAGCAGGTTGTTGCTCCCTAATCCTAGCAGTCTGGACCCTAAAATCCCCACTAGCCCCCGCTAGCTTCGTGATCGCATCGCCAAGCGACGTCATCCCACATGGGCCAACCATATCGCCTGACCCTCCTTTGTCTTGTCATATATCAAGACATTGTTTTCCTATTCATACATAAAACTTAAGTCATACATAAATCTCGCATTTTATTATTCGGAGGAAGTTGCGTCTCAGACCGATGATTACATCGTTAAAGAGGAACGGATGTCGGATGTTAAAATTATAGATGATGTACAGGTCACTTTAATGGGCTTAGACTTCGCTTAAATCGAAAGACCGCGGTGTACGGTTGCAGAGCCTACCTTCGTCTAAACCTACAATTATAAACTATGTATGGGAACGAATCCATCCGCCTATCAATATGGACGATGCGAACTTAGGCGAAAACATCGATGGCCAAGCACAGATCATTGATGACTTTGAAAGCGAGAAGGGTCAAGATGGCGTTATGAGTGATCAGATACACCTCGATCCCAGGTAAGGGCGATAACCGACGTGCTCCAATGAAATGAAATATCTAACAGGCGTGATGCGATATAGTCGATGGTGGTTTGCTTCGGCAGCATTTCCTATGATAGCCGGTACGCTCGGACCAGTGGCTTCAGCTTTCAGTATATGTGCTCTAGTCAAGTATTGGAGACAACACATTCTACCGGATTCCGATGTTACCAAGGCCGTGTTCATTAAGGATCCGCCATGGCTGACGATCGTGAATGCCGTCCAACTAGTCATCGCTCTAGTTGCGAACGCGTTCCTCTTGTTAAACATGACTAAGAGAGTACGCTTCTCAATCGCACAGCCCGTCACGATAATTGGCTGGTATATATCAGCAATATGCCTCATAGCTCTATGTGCCACAGCATCCGGACCGCTGGATCTTCAACCTCAGATCGAATATGTCTGGTCTCAAGCCTTCTATTATGGAATGTATGCGGCTATCCTATACTTCATAGTCGCCACGTTGATGGTTATCACCGTGTGGGGCGCAAACAGAGGACACTATGGCAAGGATTTCGAGTTGACGACTAGTCAGAGAACATTGATGCTTCAGACTATCGTCTTCCTCGTGTACTTGCTCTTGGGTGCATTGATCTTCTCCAAGATTGAGGGTTGGAATTATCTTGATTCCGTGTACTGGGCCGACGTCACTCTTTTTACCGTAGGTTTCGGCGAAATCTCCCCGCAAACTAGGCTCGGTCGTGGCCTGCTCGTCCCATACGCGCTTGTCGGCGTTATAAGCCTCGGTTTGGTCATAGGATCAATTCGAAGTATGATCCTGGATCGAGGTAAGCACAGACTCGATGCGCGAATGTTGGAGAGACAGCGACGTCTATCAATTCGGCGTGCTTTGAGGAAAGGAAAGGGCGACATTCTCAAACCGATTGACGGTGATGCTGTCGATGATCCCCACTTGACGGAATTTGAACGCCGACAGAAGGAATTTCAGCTTATGCGGAGAATTCAATCGCAGGTATGTTAAGGATCTATTCCCGCGACACCTATGGTGTATATGCTAATTAGTGGTAGTAAGTATCCGGTCTTCCTTTTCTCCATGCTACCTCTTTAGCGGTTACCACTGTTAGCGGAGAGTCAAATAAAGCCTTCCTTCGATTTCCAAGATGCCCGGATGACGAGAAGTTTAAAACGGTCCGTACAATGCTAACATGTAGTAGGGCATCAAAGAGGGAAAGATGGACGGCAATGGCCGTATCCACCAGTACTTGGGTAGTGCTCTGGCTTGTCGGTGCGAAGATCTTCCAAGAATGCGAATCGCCTTATCAAGGGTGGACTTATTTTGACGGCTTCTATTTCGCATTCACGGCCCTAACAACAATCGGATACGGAGATCTAACTCCAGTATCAAATTCCGCTAAGGCCTTCTTCGTCTTCTGGTCTCTACTCGCCTTACCTACTATGACTGTTCTCATATCTAACGCGGGGGACACAATTGTAAAGGGCGTCAAGGACGGTACCCTTTTACTCGGAAACATAACCATCTTACCCGGAGAACACGGGTTTAGGAAAGAGATAAAACAGATGTTAGCAAAGTTATCCTGTGGTGTACTGTTTTTAGATGAGGTCATTGAAGAGGACCCTCCGGGCTTTATAGGAGCAGCTCGAGCACGCTCGGATACTGACGATGAAGAAGAGGACGACGACGACGAAGGGGAAGGTAACGAAGGTGATGAGAATAAAAGAACTGGGTCGTCTAGAACAAATAATATAAATAATGCGGAAAGCAACAAGCGAGCCGATAAAGATGCCAAAAATGCGGAATCTGCGCCGACGTCTCCTCTCAGAAGGGATACCCCAACTGAAAGGAGTGTCAATGCGTTAGAATCCACGATTAGTTCATCGCCTACCGGAAACACCAGATCAAAGTCTCCAGGGCGCTCCTCAATAGCCCGGGACAGTTTGCCTACCGAATTACCCAAAACTCGTCCGGAATACCATCTCGTTCTTATCGACGAGATCTCACGCGTAACGAAGCACTTGCGACACTCGCCGCCACGAAAATACACTTTCAAGGAGTGGTTAGTATTCCAAGACCGTCCGTCCCATCCGAGCGGGCTCGGACCATACCAATACCCACGCTAACTTCCCTAGGGCCTGGTACCTACGTCTAATAGGCGAAGACGAAAGCGACGCCGAGAACCACAGACTACCTGAGAAGCACCCGCTTCCGCACGGTCGCCAGCATCTCAGCGCGCACGGCGACAACACATCCTCAGAACCTGGCGCTGAATCTAGCATCACCAATACCAACACTAACGACAGCGAAACCAAAAAAGAAGACGGAGAAGAAGCTGAAACCTCTACAACTGATAATAAAACCCCGAAATGGAGCTGGGTCGGACACCGGAGTCCTTTAATGGACACACGCGAGGAAGCGGAGTGGATCCTCGACAAACTGGAGCAAAAGCTCCGCGAAGAGTTACGGGCCGTAGTCAAGGAATCGGGTGGTCAAGATGCGCTACACGAAGTCGAGGAAGAAGAACGGATGAACGAGCAGAAGAAAACCGTGGGTTCGTATTAATTGGTCGGTTGGGTTGGCTCGGAGTATATAAATACCTAAAAAGGCACATTTGGATTGGAAGTATATAATACATACATACATATAACACGTACCCGGTAATGTAAGTACACACCCACCCTACCGTAGGGCGGGCCGAAGCCGGGGAATATGGGGGAGTACAGAGGATGTGAGACACATACATAGATACCCTGGTACTTTAGGCAATGATTAACTACGCGTTGTCGATGATGATTCGATCGTCTACGGGGATGCATGTACGGGATCGATGCATTGCAGCTCTAGTCAGCCAGCCCGCGCACGCTAGAACATAGTGTAGGGGACGGTAGGGTAGGTAGGTAGCCAAGTATATTTTATTGCTTAGGTGAGATGACTACCTAATAATCTTACAGGTATGTAAGGCTGCAAATGCGTGCAAACGTAAACGATGTATCTCTTTTCTGTCTTGATCAATCTTGCCAATCTGCCACAATTCACAATTTTTGCTCTCTGCTGTCTGCTTTTGCTCTTCCCTTTTTGCTTTTTCGGTACCAGGGGACCACCATATGCTGCTAATGAGATGGTGGTCTTTTTTAAGTCATATTCGTCGTAACCCCCAACACGAATAAATCCGTTTGTTTATCCGTCCTATGTTCTCGTTGCCATATTAGGGGGGAAGGAAGGGAGTATCATGCATGCTCATGATATGTACCCCCCTAGAATAAAATAAAATAAAAATAAAATAAGATCTGCCTCCTCCACTAAAGCCAACCAACTCCTCGATATCATAAGAACAGCTATCACGCCACCTTCTGTTCTTTTCTGGCTTTTCTTAATTTTAAATATAAGAATAATAAAAATCGACACCTACTTAAGCAATCATTTTTTCCCCAACTCCTTCGTTCCGGGCAATTAGCGTATGTGCTCAGGAAGATCAAGTCCTTCCGTCCACCTAGTACTGCGGATAAATGTAATGTCAGTAGGATATTCATCTGGTGGGTGGAGGGATATCTGAAACTTCTAAGGGGTTAATAGGAGTAACTTACGTTGGCTGAAGCTGGTCCTTAGTCAGATGCAGGTCTCCAAATTTATCGGTATCGTAGAAGGGGCACATCTCTCCTCGGGTGCATGGCGCTCGTGGGCAGTGATGGGAGAGATAGCAGTCGTAGTCGGAGCAATAGGGACCTGCAGGACACAAGCTAGTTCGAGCCTTATAGCGATGGATAGCAAGTTCCGGGCCAGTTAATTCAGCATCGTGAGTTTTGTCGCAACTAATACCCCATTTACAGCGTCCCTTAAGGTAAAAGTCGTTGCAAAACACTGACGGCTTGATAGATTGAAATTTGGCCTGGTAGGACGCCTGAGCGGGAGTTCTGGGGGGATGTTGCGTAGGTGAATCAATGCGGTAGCTATCACTATTGTAATATATAATCTTTGGGAGTTTCTTGGGTTTAGGTGCTTTAACTGTGACGTTCTGAAAGTCAGTAACTCCACCTGCCGTAGCGTAACTGATAGAAGTGCCGCCATTCCCAGAGCTAATGACGTTTGGCCCGCGAGGTGGTGCAGCATTCGGTTGCTCAGGGGTAGCGGGAGGTGGGACCGACGACGATGTGCTGACAGACACCGGTGTAGAGGTGGGGCGAGGCGTAAAAGACTGCCTTGGCTCCTGTGCTGTGGGCGACACCACCGTACTAGGTTTCTGTATAGGCTGTGTAGGTCTGGCAATCGGACCTGGACCAGTTGCGACGGGGGTCTCCACGGGTGAATGAGGTCCAAAGGACATTGTCGAAAAGCTATGCTTCGTTTCGTTGGTCAGTGGTTCTGAACGGAAAACATCGTCGAATCGTAAGAGAGGAAACCCGAGGCTCCTGAAAGCTGGTTCCGCGGGCGTAGTCTCCAAAAGCACTAATCTATCGTCGGCCGCGCCGGTATAGTCACGAAGATCGTGTAGATAACCATTGTCATGGCAACAGCCGGCGAGAAATATCTTCTTGCACTGAATATTTCTATAGTAATGATTAAGCATGCCTATAATACGAGTGAGTAAACATAAAACCAGGTCCAATAGTCATTCTAGCAGGGCATTCTTGAAACGTACGTCTTATCTTGGAGTCAGCGTTCTCTTTGCCTTTGCCGACATTAACGAAGTCAAAGTCCGCTCGACTGTTTGTGAATCGCTCTGCGAATAAGCGCATCTGGTCATCAAAGTCTGTAACTTGTGATAGGCGTAATGATTTAGATAGATCATTGAGATTAGCATAGACGCGGACGATAATAGGGATATCATCTTGGCTGACGCCTGTATCTCTAAGATTCTCTCTGACGGCTTGCTTGAGCTTTATCGCAGCCCTTTCGGCGCCCGCGACAGTGTCGCGTAAGAATTCATCCGCAAATTTAGCTCCATCACCATCAATAAGTACAACTACAAATGAATCCTTATTCTATTGAGAGGAAAGTCAGTAGGTGGAGAGGTCTAATATGGAAGGTGAAGAGACTTACAAGTTGATGAGCAAGCCTTTCCACTTCGTTTTCGAGAGTGCTCGCCCTAGACTGATAAGAAGCTCGCGATCGCTTTTGGTCGGCTAGATCAAGCTCGAGTTCATTTATCTTTTTAGAATCGGCTTCGATTTTTTCGAGAATATTCTGATAGGCACGTGTGAGTAAAGCGAGAGATTGCGTAAGGGGCGGAAATATAGGGGAAGAAGAACAAGCAAAAAATCAAGCGGGTCTACGTACATGAATGAAAGACTGCCTCTCGTTATCAACTTGATAATAATGATTAAGCCTGTTTGTTGCTTCGGTTGAGAAAGAAGACACGGGGTCCGACCCGTTCAACATGATTGAGGAGCCCATGCGCCCGGGAAGAGGCGATACGATGCGATGATATCGCAGGTAAGGAAAGGATCAAGTTTCGTTAGAAATGAAGGGTGTTTGGGGAAGAGAGGAAGTTAGATAGATTGCGCAGTAATAGGAAAGAATGGAAAGAATTCACGGTGGGATTTGTGTGGGTTTTGAGGCCTGGGATCTTGGAATGGATCGAATGAACCAAACTGAGGACCTTTGGATGTTCGTATATGCGAATGTGCGAACGTGAATTTGTTCCCGGTTGTGCGGTATAAAGATCAGTTGGATAAGTACAAATCCTTCGATTAGTTCTACACTCGACCTTCGAAAAAGAAACAAGAAGGAAAAACAAATCGGGGTAGATTATATTAAATAGTGATTGAAAGATGAAAAAAAAAATACGATCAAGCACATCCCCAGTTTTGCTGTCAAGGAATAAGTTGAAGGTATCGGTTGATGTTCCGAGAGCCCAAATAGAGATAATGATTTTAGGTTAGTTAGGAACTGTGGGGATTTGCTTTACTTTGGTTTTGGTTTGATTTTCTTAAATGTGCAGTAAAGTACCCTGCCGAAGGTGATGGTTGCTTGGTGCTAGGTACTGCCCTAGGGTGCGCCCAGGCAGGTTACGCTGGTCGCTGGGTTCCAAAATCCTTGGCACGTGATGTAGTAGGTATCATCTAACCTTGGACGTGTCCGTATATACCATGTAGGTATTGTGCGACGTAAAGGGCGCTGAGGAGGCGCTAACGACTACTACACTGCTGCTTCTACGCTTGATGTAGCTTTTTTTTTATGTACCCAACCTAAAGTTCGTCGTTGATCCGCACGGGTACATCCAAGCCTCCCCAGGGCTACGTACATGTATACCTAGGTGTATACATATATCATGCATAAGCACCCGTTCTTGTACAGTGTTAATTGAAAGCTACCTATATGTAGGTATGCATCGTCGTCACATCTCATACAACTTAATAAAGCTACACTCGAACCAATATTTTCCCTTTACGCTCAGCTTCTATTCTCTTTTCATAGTTCATCCGAGCAATTCGAATGAATTTATTGGGGTAATTATATAAGCTAAGCATAGCTCCCTTTTTTATTTGAATGCTGGATCTTGGGCGCTACCTAATACCCGGGTAGTAAGGCATGTTTCACTTATCTGCTTGACAATTGTCGCTGAGACATGACTTCACGATATGTATGTACCTTGTCTTGTATGCCCACTCCATCCATCTTCTACATCTCATCAATACGCGTCAACAAACATCTATCATATCTCTTACATCCAGGTGGCGCCTTGGTAACACCCTACAGCATAGTCCTACATGGAACTCTCCCACTAGTGTTCTGATCTTGAGATATTACTGACCACAGACCGTCCTAGGAATCGCAGCCCGTGCTCCGGTCTTATGAGTACCACCAGCATTCATGTATCGCGTCCCGTGTGTGTACGACATAAATCCATACCCAGATAGCAATTAAATGCAAATGATTGGTGCCCTCTTAGACACAGCATACATACGGAGTAGAGCGAGCTCCCCAACTCATCATTCATACCTAAAGGTGTCAGGGCAACCCATTCAATAAGCTACAATGATCTTAGCACCCATATATCCCTTCCATCCATCCACACCGTCAGCCCATTTTCCGTTCTCTTCAGCTTTTTCGCACCGGAATTTCTAGAAGGACCCATCATTCCCCGCACACCATTATTTTGGCCCAGCTAACTTGCATCCAGTCAATCTCTTCGATGGAGAGGATGACAAGACTGACCCCCTTCACTTCCTTCTTCGGCCGACATACGCAGCGGCATATCTTCGGCTTAGCTTCTGTGCCTAAAAAAGCCAAACTTTGGCCATCTAGCTGGCTACCGACTCTCCAGTTCGTCAGTATCCCCGCAGGATATGGTTGCTGGTCTTTGAACAAGTCAACAAATTGAAAATGTTGTTTTCTATCAAGCGTCTCTCGATTTGAATATGTTACTCTTGCAAATAGTTCGAACACTACCTCTTGTTGGTGGGTTAAACAGCGTACTGCCTGGTTAACCATCTCCCCTATCCGAAAGCAGGTCCGCAGCACAGTGTTCGAGGACAGACCTGACACAGCAGAACGATCACGAACTTTCTCGGGGAAAGTGGACCGAACGAAGGGCTTCAAGGGTATTGCATCTTCGGAATGCAGACCACGCTCGACAGATTTCACCGTACGAGAAGGCTGCTCCCCTAACAATCGGCGGTTCGCGTCTTGAGGAGCGGCAGACGACGAATTTTTCGGTATGACGCTCGTTATAGCATACACAGCGTTCCAGTCGACGTCTTCATCAAGAAGATTGCCGTCGTTAACAGATTTTCCTACGACGGTTGCCGACTGCGAATCCCCGGGATTTCCTGATGAAGAGGAGGGTGATGAGTATTGTAAAGTCGGATCATATTCAGCTGCCGACCTTGAGTCATGATCCCAAGCATGAACGACGCTAGAAGGAGGTAAGTGCGTTTCCTGAGCATTGTCCGAAGTACTATCAAGCGCATTAGCCATGTCTTCTTCCATTAAATCCTCATCGAGGGGGTATTCGTCTTCGACGACGACGTAGTCGCCCCGAATTCTCGTGCCATTCGATGTAGTTTGGTATCCCACATCAGCCAGTCCATCACTATGGTTCAAATTTTGCAAAACATTATTCGTTTCAGATGCACCCGTGATGATTGGGGGGACAAGACGCTGCCCACCCATAAGAGGTGGACTACTGTTAACATCCGACCCGATCATCGATTCCTTTTCGATGCTGCGACTAAGCTGGATAACAGGTCCTTGGGGCCTTCTAGTGGGATAGGGGGTCAATTGATCCATGGTGGTCTGTCCTTGTTGATATAGAGGACCGCTGGTCTGGCCGTGAGTTACATCTTCAAACTTAGAAAGATAAATATGGTCGCTCCCATGGCTAGATTTTGTGATTTTCAAAGTTTGAAAGGAGCTAGAAGATGGCGTGGCCGGTGGAGGGAGCCGACGCTTATAGCGCTTTGCTATACTGCCTTCTCCATCTCCATCTTCCGGTCGATGGTGTTTCAAGCTCTGAGCCTGGCCGTTTGTCGTATGGGCGTCCCAATTGATCCACGCGTGACCGCTTGGGATTGAAACGTCACAGTTGTCACAGGGCCCGTCATTCTCAGGAAGTTCCTCTTGCAGAATTGAGGGTGAACCTTCATCAAGAGCATCTGCCACTTGTTTCTGGCCTATGCGCAAACTATCTTGATCGTTAGGTCGATTAGAGTTCTGCATTATAAATGACTTCGGAATATCGTTTCAAGGCTCGCTGGTTGGAATATTACCACAGATGGTGGCATAAGCAACTTATACACATACTGTAGTAGGATATAAATAAATGTTGGTTAAGTGCGAACTTACGATTGTTTTACATGTAGGGTTGGAGATTTGAAAACGGGGATTGACTACGGGCGATACCTTCCTGGCGTGAGATTAGCAACTACAACTAGCATGCACCTAGGTACTTATGGAGAAATCTGAACATTCAAAAGAGGAAATCATTCGCGCGATAACTCATACGATGGTTGAGAAATAGAAGGCACGGTCTTAGAATACAGGTACGAGTAGAAGGTACAAAGCCCGAGACTGTAAGGATCCCTCGGTAATGCAATAATAAATCAATAATCCACTAAATTCGCCTAAAAGATGGCACCATCACTGTAACATGATGATTATCTTAATTATCGCACCCCGCCTGCCCGCCCATCATCTTCAACAGCTTCCCACCTTGAGGAAAAGATCGTGTGAATTCTTCCATCTCCTTTTTAACTCAGCAGTAATTTGAATATATCATTCCGCCGAAGCTTACTCGCTTAGTAGGCTTCACCTTCTACGACAAGAGAAAGCTAAGCAAACACCCCTCATTCAAGCTCTGGTTGGCATCGGAGCTGGGCGCTAAGGAAGTCGTTGCATGTCTGCAGCAGGCTCCCTGTTAAGGAAATCCAGTCAGCCTAACTGAGTACCACAAACCGCATACATATGGGATCACAGGAAATCAGATCATTGGTTACTCATCTTTTCTGCCTTATTCGAGGCACTTAGTACGACTATTACTCGTCATATTCACACGTTGATTGCTTTTAGGCCGTGACACCATCACATCTCATCGCCAGCCTTCTAGGGTATATTCCAACAATATATTCCAACAAACTACACTACTTAAGAGAGTACATATTACATAGAACCCGGACGTTTCTTCGGTCTTAGAGATATCTTACCAATCAAAACTACCTGCAAAACATGTTCTCTCAGGTGAGTTTCGCCCGTATTGATTCTACTTATTAGCAGTTCCCCTTCCCTTCCCCAAGTTTTATAAGAATTTTATTTCCACCACGATATATATCTAGCATACAAATAATCACGCAAGTCACTACTGGAGTTTTACGGAAACTTATCTAGCATCCTAAATGTTACGTACGAACTATTCTAACCCTTCATATAGAAGAAACCATACTCGGCCGTCACGGTGACGGTTGAGCGCCTCACTAGCGAGCAGTATGAAGAGGATGATCTCAGCGGCATCCCAGACTTAGTCGAGGTTATCAAGCTACAAGCTTCTGGTCCCGCAGAGGCTGCTCGTGCTCTCAGGAAGAAGCTAAAATATGGTAGTGTTCATAGACAGATCAGAGCTCTCGTACTTCTTGATGGCTTAATCCAGAATGGTGGTCCTCGTTTCCAGCGGACCTTTGTCGACGAGCCTTTACTTGAACGCTTACGAGTATGCGGCACATCGGACCTATCTGATCCCGACGTCAGGAAGAAGTGCTCCGAGCTATTCAGAGGCTGGGCTACGGAATATAAAAATACCCCCGGTCTCGAAAGGGTTGCTATGTTATATAAGGCAAGAAGCCTCTTTGATAAATCAGGGAGCCTCGAAGCTAACATAATGATAGGAGCTGCCACGGCGTAAACAGGTCGTCACTCAAGCAAAATCCAAGGTGCTCCGTGAAACCGAACAGGACCCTTTTCGCGACTCCGAGGACGAAGCTGAACAGCCCCAAGTATCCCCACCTCAGGCCTCATCCTCGCGTCAGCCCGTCAGCTACCCTCAGCCAACCCAAACCGTCCAGTCATTCAGTCATGTTAAATCTCCATCCGGGTCCGGATCCGCGTCTGGTTCTGGTTCATTTTTCTCCAGTTCTTCAAAAGACAAGAAAAAGAAGGATAAGGATAAGGCAAAGAGAAAGCATAAGCCGTTCAATCTCGAAGCCGAAAAAGATACCATGAAAGTCGCGATCGCCGAATCCTCGATTGCAGCTACAAATTTAACCAATGCTCTCCAGAGCATTAATCGAGAGCGAGAAAGGATATCAGAAAACGCTGCAGCTGTTGAGCGATTTGAGGCTTGCAAAAAGCTTAGAAGGAAAATATTACGCTACGTATGTCCATATTCCACAGCCTTCATTAGTACCTACTTACACGTAATAGATTCACCACGTCGAAGACGAGCAGTGGCTTGGTGGCCTGCTCCATGCGAATGATGAGCTTGTCGTCGCGCTTATGACTTATGAGCAACTTGACCGTTCTATTGACGCGGATAGTGATTCTGAAGACGAGATGGCGGAACAGGCGCATCTTTATAGGAGTAAGTCCACGATCACGTAAATACTATTCATCCATTGCTTACAAAAACTAGTGGCAACCGAGAAACACAAACAGGCGATGTCACCAACGAGCACTTCAAGCCCATCAAGCCCCGTCCCTGAAATGGCTCATCTTAGTATCAATCCAAGCCCTCCACCAAGGCCTGTTCCGCCTCCTCGACCATCTGCTGCGTCTAAACCAGTCATACCTGCGCGTCCAGCACCACAACCGGACTCTGATGAAGATGATGATTATGCAGATGAGGACGAAAACGACCCATTCGCTGATAGGAATGCTGTTGTGACGCCAAAGATAGAACAGGGTGAACCTAAGTGGTAGATACACTCTAGCCAGATCTCAATACAAGGCGATGGAATAGATCGATCACCTATTAAACCGCCTCTACGGAAGCATTCATGATATAGCGACGGACCACAGAGATACCTTATTTCATTTGGGGGTTCAGCTCATTCACTAGTTCCCCTTTCTAGAATATTGTAGATTGTTGGACTCGCGTCTTCTTATTACAGCAGACGTTGGGTTTAACTATGTTGGTGGGCATAGCCTGCAAGCGAATAATATTCATTTAAGTCTTATGATTCACTCACACATGCTATGCTTTCCGCTTCTTCTTTTCATCTGTCATCAAGGGCCTATTCGTTTGCATCAGTGAGACAGCTCTTATCTTCTCCCCAGGCTTCATACTCGACATTCGGATATAGGAGTCTAGCTTGGGTGTTATCTTGGAGTATCAGACCCATCGGGTCGCGACGTGCACCTTGTCAACATACTCTAATCGGATAATTAAATCAGCCCGTGAGGTTACGCTTAACATGCCCTTGGGAACCTAGGTATATGTAGGCGATCGCAGGCGGTCGCATTCATGACATGACTTCACCAAAACTAGGTCTATGTTCAATCAGTAGCATAGAATGTTAACTTATTAGCTAACTGCACCCCTTATAATATCAGGTAAGTTCTAGACATTCTAGTTCGTTATTGTTCGTAGCCCCTAACATTTACGAACAAGCCACAATACTCCAAGCTCTGCCAACCCCAGCCTCGTTCCGACACTCTATATCTTACTTCATCCTTCATGGGAATAGATTATTAGCCCTTAGTGTTATTTTCCATTAGGCACGAGACATCCCGTGGCGCTCGGGTTCTTCTTTGCTATCCAACCTCTCACTATATACTCCAAAGAGATACTCCGATGTGCTAGGACTATGTGGAAGCACATATACCCCTATTATGAGGTACCTAGATACCTGCCTCTATATCGCATTATCTCCGAGGCCACTTACGTAGTCGATTTATATGTAGGATCGTTTTGGTCCGCGTCGATCTTTGATATATCGATAATTAACTCCTACATAATTCATACACCCTCAAGGTCTACGGAAGATGGCAACAATTAATACTTTACACACTATGCACGTACATCTAAGACCAATATTTGGAGTGTTCAGTAATCATATGAATGACAGGTATATAACCCTTAAGTATGAATCAGCTACTTTCTAGCTCACCACACGTCCTACCTCCCACCGCCCAATAAGCCATTTTCTGGGGACTCTAGGCTAAGTCTATATATATCCCATCCAAACGAACGTACATACATCGGCTCGAGATATCCGGCATCTCGGTTACTCAATCGATAAAGTTTCCGCTAACCCCCACCATCAACCGCTCATGCGGATCTCACGGATCTATAAGTAACAGCAGCTCACATGCATCCGGTAGCTACTAACTCTGGGGAAAGCATGTGCAAGAGTTGAGTAAGTCGTAGCTTCGTCTAGCAGCGATAGGAGTTTGAGGTGTGTGTAGATGGGCATGGAGTCGGCTAGCTATCGCGGGGAAGGGGGAATAGCCATATTTATGACGAAAAGCCATTTTCCGTTTTCTCGGTAGCATGGAAGCGTTTACGGGTGATCCTCCTTTTTTATTGTTATTTAGCACAGACGATCGTCTGTTCCCCAGCCGAGAATACGAGCCGCTGAGGGTCAGTCAGTACATAGTTTAGTTGACCTTACCGACCCAACCATAAGCTTGCTAACGTTTAGCTGTCTATCCTTGGTATTTAGGAAGAAGCTCGGGAAAAAATGGGAAAACGAATCGAGAGCTAGCCAAAACCTTAGCAGTCCTAAGTCAGTCTGGGGGTGGCTGGTGACCACCCCTCCATCAGAGACCCGGATGTCGTCAACCGTTTCTTAGTTTACTAACTATCTAAGTCATTCTCTCGAGGCCTCCCTCCCTTGGCATTCAGATGATGCCGCTGATGCGAGATCAACGCTGAGGATAATGATAATGTAGTCAATTCTTAAGTTAATTTACCCCTGTGCTGGGACGGCTAAGCCATCATTGA
Source organism: Hypoxylon trugodes (assembly GCF_022578975.1). Taxonomy (NCBI): domain Eukaryota; kingdom Fungi; phylum Ascomycota; class Sordariomycetes; order Xylariales; family Hypoxylaceae; genus Hypoxylon; species Hypoxylon trugodes. The sequence goes on from NW_026250021.1 coordinate 1,172,215, forward strand.
CGAACATCTACCGAACATATACTATAAATCTTGCTTTCCGATACTACTAGTCTAGAACAACACGATTCTTGGTCACGGTCACGGCGGAACCGACTCCATACTTAGGTAGACATCCAGCCTTGTCAGATCATAGTTTGCGCAAGCAGAGATCGATCGTCCCAGTTCCTCGGAGACACTACGTAAGGCTCCCTAAGCAAGAATTAGGCGAGAAGAGAAGTGGAGGAGGAAATCGGTCGGTCCCCATCGCATAATGGATGTTGTGTACGTAGTCAGCTGACGGCGCGTCCTTTGTAACGAGTAGGCTCGCACAAACTCTCAAGCTAGAAGGGTGGTCCAGAATGGTTCTCCACGAGGCTGGAGAGCCCGTTGCCAGACTTTTGGGTCGGGCGTGAGTGCTAGAAGAATGTAGGCTGGTAGGTTATCCTGCTCTAATGCGGCTCGCAAACTCTGGGCGTATGTTAGCCCCGGAGTGCTAAAATAATAAAATAAGATAAATTCGATAAATTCCGAATAATGGCGGTAAATTGGTATAAACATAAAAATAATAGAATAAAAAATATTCAGAGTTTGCTAGAATCCCGTGCCTATGGGGATATGTTCACGCTGGTAACGAACGGATCAAGTTACACAGAAACACGCGACACCATGTGTCTACCTAGTAAAATAAGGGATGCCCCTTTTACTATATAGCCATACCTAGTAATCCGCGAGATATACCATGTCTTCAAATGAAGTACTCGATGTTGTTTGACCTTAAAACACTCGCATATGGGATGCAAGTACAATGTAGTTTGATATTAGCAGGGCAACCGAATTGCACTCCTCGCTGGTGCGGCCAGACCGACGTTACATAGCCTCTCACTGGTCAGTGCTCCGTCAACCATGTAGAAGGAGTTTCGGGCGGCCGGTACTTCTTCACCGGCGCCGTAAAGGTGAAGCAGCGTTGCCAATCGTTGCCAAGTATCCAGGGATCTGGGTTGAGCTTCACCGGGATACATACCTACAGTATGTCATATAGCTTGTAAAGGATGCGGCTCGAGCATCGCATCTTCATACATACATACATACATACATTTCATACCTGTTTTGAATCCCATCAGGCTAGCGGCTCTTCTCCGTTGTAGCTTCGGAGGCTACAAGACATGGATTAGAGAAAATAGAAAATTTCTTTCATATACCTACTAATTCCCCTAATTCCCAGGATCGAGAATGAAATCGCGGAGGCTGAAGGAGGGGGTCTTGTCTCCTTGAAATTTTTCTTCCATGACGATGACGGCGTTAGCACCCGCGAAATTATCTGGTGCACTCCACCTTGCAAGGGCTAGAGGGATACATATTACTATGTATCTCCCAACAGCAGCCAAGTTGCCAGGCGTCTAGGCATTACGAAGATTTAAGCCGTGGCTCTAAGCAGTCCCGGCGTCTCGGCCCCACGTGGATTTTGGCGAAACGTAAAGTAAAGCTGAACGGATTATCCACGCCGTTGGAATTTTGTACCCTTTCGGTTCTTGCACCATTCCAACTCATTTCATTGGGTGACCTTGTTCATCCTAGAGATTCAAGTAGGTACAATACAGTACCCGTACCCGTACTTACGACTAGGACCCGGCACATCAGATTTTTCCCTGACAAATTGATGGGAACGAAATGACCCGCAGGGTTCGGAACATGTGATAAACCTGTTATATATGAGCGTTATTGTTTGTTAGAGAACTAGAACTAGAACTAGGACCAACACGGTGTACACGGCAGAAGAAGAAGAGGTTGAGGCAAACTTATTTGTTCCCCAAATTCAATAAAAAATCAATCCCCCCTCCTCTCTCGGCTATTATATTGGACGCGTAACGTGAGCAACGACTCAAAAAGTCAAAAATGGAGTCTGGGGGATTACTGGAGATCTGGAGACACGCTTTCAATCATGTGTTTCTCTTCTCAATTCATTTCGCATTTCCTTTCTGTTTCTCCGTCTGTCTAGACCTCTCTAATTTATTGCGTACCTAATACTTTTCAGCTCCTTCGAACTTCTCGTGCGACGTATTTCTGTTTCGTCTCTTGCCGTCCCATGTTTCGCTTGGACATGTTTTCGGCGTTATTATGAGGGAAGACGCTATGCTAATGAGGGATACCGAAATTGGATCAACTCTCGGTCTCTTTCTGGAGCTCATGTGGGGTCGATAACTGGATAGAAAACATAAATCATGTGCTAGAAAATTGGTTAGAATTGGTTAGAGAGCCAGTTATGTAAGCCCTATTAACTGTTATTTCTCTCTTCCCCCAAACCCCACTTCTTATCGGGCATTCACGTGAATGGTCAGCTAGCTTTAAGCTCCTTTTTCATAAGCTCCGCTATCCTTGCTAAGATTCCCGACCATGTAACTCCGACCTGTCAAAGTACCGTTGTATTCTTCTAGCCTTACATAAGGTGATCTAGGTACGTACCTTGCTCGAGAAAAAGAACGCTAGAAGCCTTCTAGAAGGGAGCGGGGCCGCTCTCCGCGGTGGCGAATCACTTGGCGGCTAAATTTAAGCGTCGGTTGGCCAGGCCGATCGGCTGTCAAAATGCCCCAATAGAACCGAATGATGCCGACGCGATTCCAGAAGAAAAGGACCGATCGGCAAAGAGCAGGGGAATTTCGATACAGTAGTACACTTTGAATTTTGATATTTTAAACTTGTTCGTTTCCACGCTCAGACTTGCATCATTGAAGGTATCTAAATAAAATTATTTTCAATAACACACATATATCATATGCCTGACAATATCTAATATCCTTCCTTGCCACGCTACCACGATGAAGGAATTTGAAATTGTCACATGTACACATGGATGTATACGAAGCAAAGACAAGAAATGAGATGAAAGACCACAATAAAAAAAAATAAGAATAAAAAACATGAAAAATAATAAAACAACTAGTAATAAACAATTGAATGGCATATGAACATTATTTTATTCCTAATAGCTATGAATTGCGTGAATATCCCCCTGTTAAATCGTCACAAGCCACGGTTGACAACGCATTGATGCATATAATCTTGGTAGGCAGTTCAAGTCAGCGGGCCAAATTCGCACCTATCTAAAGCTTTCCTTTCTATATATTACCTATTTGGGTAGAGGGGCAAACACACTCTTTTATTTGTTTATCTCTTTCTTTCTTTATTTTTTTATACCCCGCGAAGTTTAGAAAGATGCGATGACTCGAACAGACTCGTATTGACGCCAATCCAGATCTACCAGTTCCAACTGCCAGGATACAATCATCTCATCCTCCAATGACTTTCACTCACCTGCATCTACCATGACGCCGTTGCTACGTGCGGCAACGGAGCTCGTTCCTAAGGATTGTTAATATTATTCGATTTTGATTCTGCCTACCCGTTTTTGCATTACGGCCTTGTCATGAGAGAGATTATATTCTCCGATGAACCTTTTCTTTATTCATCCTAGCCACATCATTTCATCATGACACTACTGTACGTGCCTGTAAACGTGTAAGTGTGTACCTATCGTATTGTACATATATACTTCATGTAGGTCCTTCATGTATGTATATCATCAGGCAATCCTAAAAAAACGCCACACTCAATGACTGGCATATGCTTCTCGGGAACATCCACCAAGCAACGGTCCTAAATAGCGCCTCCGTTTTTGCTTTACGAGTGGGGTCCCGAGGGGTCTGTGGTTGAAGAAGTGTAGTTTCGAAACGAGTTACTTCCTACTTTGTAATAGTAGTATAGAGATAGATAATAAACGCGGCTTTTTTATTTTTTATTTTTTTTTTTTTACTTACGACTACGTCCATTATACGGCTCTTTGTCATTCTGCCTACCGGCAGTAACTCGTGAAATCGGCAGCTGATTACGGAACATCGGGCTTCCGAGGGAGAAGACAGAAAGGATCAAGTCCAGGTGCTTCGAGAATTGTTGTTTAGGTAGGTGAGTATTTCCCTCTTCATCCTCAAACCGACGACGCATGTCAGCTAGTCGTGATCTCTCTTCAGTAGAAATAGCGTGTATCAGTAATGCATACCCTATGGTGGTAGCGTAGCGCCGTAGGCCCAGGCCAAAGGCCGGTTGAGCATCTGATACTTAGTCGCCGCGGGGAGGGCGCCGTTGCTTTCGTTTTGCAGGACGACAAAAAGTCGGTGAGTCGTCCTTCTCGAACGCTGATTTGCGCGCCGCGGCGAAAAGCTGCGAAAAAGGGAAAAAAGGGTGTGGTAGGCCAACTCATCGTGCCTGTGGCCGCAACCACCCACTCACTACCTACCCATTAAATCATTACCACCACCATTATCACTACCTAACCCACTCACCACCGATAAAATACCCAAGAAAGAGATAAAATAAATAATAAATAATAAAATTTAAATGGTTGATAAGCCCTATCGAACCTGACGATGGTGTCATGCAGGAAAGTGGGTTGTCGTCTCTTGCTGTTGTCCTGAATTGTCTAAGACCAGATGCAGTGTACATCACATACATTACATTCGCATCCACATATACATGTACATACATTGCCTGACTGACTTACCTCTGCCCAGCCGGTCTGTATGTATGTCAGTGTAGGTATTAGAGCAAAAAGACAAGGGGGGCACAGCTTAAGGCGAAGGAAGAACTTATGACCTCTCTGTAACCAATAGTAAAATTCGAAAGCGCGAAAGGAGAAATAAAAGCGATTTAAGTTTTAAATATAAATACATTTAAACGGGCATGCAGAGTCAATCAACAATAAAAAAGTGTGGGTAACATGAAAATAAATATAGACTGAAAGAAGAGCTGTACGGAATAGAAATAGGGTTGAAGTCCCTTCTGACAGGCTGACTTGGCTTTACCGCCTTCGCGGGGTGCATCCTATTGGTATCTGATGAGATATTCCTGCATCCAGGGAAGCATTATAAGCTGGGCGAACGAATGAGAGTGTTTCTATAACCATAAACATAGGTAGGTATACACACCTACTTAGACAACTGTTTGTAATTTTTCCCCTTTGTAGCGAAAGTTGAAGTCATACTATATCCCACAAATGTCCATGTAAGACAATAAAGTATGTAGTGGTATACCGTTTTAAGTAGTTAGTCAGCCCTAAGCCTAAGCTTCTGGGTAGTCCCGAGGGTTAGGTAGGGTGACTTGGAGTCTTTAATCGCTAACGTTACGGTTAATGTTGCACCGTTGCACTAATGCCGCCAACCCTCTCAACAACTTCACGTTTTACAAATTAGTTTGTCATACATAAGAAATAAAAGAGCGCATTCTTAAACTCGTGGGGTCTTTGTTAAAAGAGTGTTTTATCGCGTCAAGTAACTTGGAAGTTGTTTCTGATGTAGGTATTCTGTTGAATGAGTGAAACTACTTCACCGCCCTATTGTCGCATAGCAGCCGTTCCAGCTACTTTGCCCACTTACAGCTAGCAAGGCCCGCTTGGAGCAACTGAAGCTCCGCCCAACTACTCCGTTGGTACAGGGTGACTCCTTGGTTTGCAGTAGATCTAAGTGATAGGAATTGGAGAGTAAGACCCGCTCGTCCCTCACTATTATCGTACGTAGCGTAGCTGTATGTAGTAGCTCATATGTAGGTAGGATTTTAATTGTTGTCAGGAGAGCCATATTATAGTCGCTGCGTCTTATTTTAAGTAGGTAAGTACTTAGGTAAATTATGATGATATAAATGGGGTAAAAATAGAGGGGAAATGAGAAAAAAGAGGAAAAAATGAGGGCGGTCTACGAGAGTAGCAGAGTAGTTACATGTTGTCGTTGACCGCGCGCCGCGTTGGGAGGGATCTAACATCTAAGTGACCGAATCTAGAAAGTCGTCGTTTCGAGAAATTCGAGAATGGACAAATAAACCACCAGTAATTCACCGTAGGTTAGGTAGTGATGCAGTCGGTACCGCCAAAGCAAAGGGAAGCCGACAAGACGGGATGGACGGGGAAAGGTCCTCACTGCGTATCCGAGATGCAGTCCCAAGCAAATCACATCACCTCATGAGCTTTTTCCTTTTTTTTCGAGAAGCCCTCCAATTCCTGCAAATCCCGACGGATCTCCATTCTTTTCGTTAGTTTCCGCGCGCTGCTCTTGCCTACTAGAGTAGCACAGCGCACAGCCTTGCATCCTCTTTCCTGTCCGCCTATGACTTGGACAACTCCAGTGGGGAGAAGGAGAAGGAGAAGAGGGAGAAAGATAAACAACCCCACGGGCTGACGGCCTGGGGTATCATCAGGGAAAGGGTTGAATGACCCTGAGGGTCAACTCACAATACCTATACCTACATTTTCCCCAATCTATTGTGGACATACGATACGATACGAATATTTGTAAGGTGGTCAACGGTCGACAGGAAGTTTGAGGAATACCCATAGATATTGGAGAAGACGAGGCGGTCCAGCATTGTTATCCTCCGATCGTCGATCCAGGGTCCTTCTGGCTGCAGCTAGGACCTACCTACCTCACTTCAAACGTGCTGCACGTGTGGGTAAGGCCGCTCCGTCAGGAAGGTAAGTCGCTGTCACGATGGGGCAAAGTCCGTGTCGGTGTGCGTGTTCGATGCCGTAATCTAGATAGAGAATTGGCATCCCGCGTTCTTGAATTTGTACTGTTTTATCTTGCTCTTATTTCTGTTGAATAGGAAAGAAATAAAAGAGGATGTTGTTTTGATATTGTCAGCTGCTTACTATATATGTGTCACTTGCAAATGACTGTATTCGCAATTTCTAGTCAGTTGGCTAAAAAAGAATAGAATTAGTGGTGCTCAGATACTTTTCTTCTTCCCGTGATTCTCTGCCGTTCACCGATTACAGTAAGTTAAAAACAGGTAGTGCTAAAAACGTTTAGCGGTAAATACGGCCACACCCGTTTTCCCGTCAGTGCGTTCGCTCGTTCGTTCGTTACTTGGTATCCTCTAAATTTCCTATATTATGATTAAATTCCGTATGATATCCATGGTTCTTCAACGGTACGAATGGATAGTGGATAACTCTGTCCCTGATCAAGGAGGATGAGATGTAATGCCAGCGTGCCCATCTCCGCTAGTTTGCATTGGTGAGGCGCTAATGACGTTGATGTTCCCTTCATTTTCACATGTTGGAGCCCTTATCCACAGCGCGTCTGACTGCATTGAGAGAGCTCAGGGAGCTTGCTTCCTTTCGAGCGCCACTTTGCGCCGAAGTCCACTCTTCACCTTAGCTCGGTGGTAACTCGTAGGTTGGTCAATGACAATAGCTGGTTTTTTTATTATTTTCAAATGTTGTTAGGGACACCACATACCTAAGTACGTAGCATAGGTTAGACTAGGTAGGTAAGACTTCACAATTGCACGATGATAGTAATAGAAGACAGGTTATGATGTTTGAGTGATTGAACACGTTTTATTATTGTTTTTATTTTGTAGGCCTTGTGTAGCTTTTACTATGTTTTTGTGGTCATGGCGCATGCTTTTGTTTTATCTTCCTTTTTTGGCTGGCTGTTTGCTCAGGCCGCTGTGTTTTGCGCACACATATCTCTAAGCCAGCTAGCAAACCTCCTCCCTTCTGCTATAGCAGGCAAGACAGTACACAATCCCTTGTTTTCCCCCTTTTTGGTTCGTCATTCCCCATCCTTCATGAGGTTGCCCTCCGATTCTCCTTTGAAATACACACTATGAGTAATAGAAAGCAAATGCAGCCCTTTGCCGGGGCGAAATCAAATGCGGACCGTGGTATCATCCAGGTGACAACGCCGATTAGTGCCAGATAAAATGTGAAAACTAAAGGCGAAGTTGCCCTAGACACGACGATGGGCTTCGTTGCGGACCACAAAACAGCGCCAAAACAATGCGCTGTAACGGTCGAGCCCCGCCGTGATTGGTGTGCATGGCTAACCCACCAGCTAGCCATGCAGTGTGTGATTATGGGCGATGGAGTGCCTCGTGATTAAACAACATCATTAAACGCCGGCCTCATGCAATGCAGTCGGTATCGTAGAAAGCAACCACCTTCGCAATGCTTGGAAAAATGAAAAATAATGAGAAAATAAAAAATACAAGGCAGTTTTCGTAGATCTGCCGCTGAGTGCATCCAAGCAACTCAGTTCAGGGTATGATAGATCGAGGTATTGTTGGATTAAATCAGATCACCAGCCTTGAGCATGGTATCCGCCGAAGTCTTCGCGGCTGAAATATTGGTTCCAGCTGCTGGAGTTGGGCTCATCTTTGCCCTGGTTCATGTACGCCTTTTCGGGATACTGCTTTAGGTTGGCAACGTCTAGAGCGGTGTGGCGTCTTTTTAGTACGGCATTAGCCGTTGACGACTTCTGTTGTCGTTCCCAGAGAAGCTGACGGCGAAGCGACTCAGTCAATTCAGTAGCCAACATATTCCTTCTAGTCGTTCTGGGCGAGAGAGCAGCTTGGTGGTTATGGGTTGGCGGGTTGACCATGATAGGTTGCGCAGTAGATCGGGGAATCTCGTTGATGGGCTTCAATGGGGTGGATCGCAAGCCTCTCTTCATCTCAAGACCGTTGTCAGAATCGTTCGGGGAAGACACGACATTCATGTTAGAAGGGTTTTGTAATGCTCGCGCGCGTTGGGGGATGGCTGGGGTAGAGTGAGAGGCGTAGTTGCTAAGCCCCTTAGCTCGCTCTTCTTGTCCAGCGAACATAAGGCTGATCAACGATCTTTGGGAGGTGAGATTCGCCTTCGATGGTACGCGCTTGAATGTGACTGCGTCATCAACGCTAGACTTGCCACTCTCCTCAATAGAGTCTTCCCACTCCGAGTCCTCGTCATCGTCGTCAATGGCACTCTCGTCCATGTAACTATCTGACTGATCACTAGGCGTCTGTATTAATCGTGTGCTAACTTGGTTGTGGAACGATGTCTGCTTCTTTTGCGCATTGAGCATTGGACCTTGTCGAGAAGAGTGCATAGCGCTCTTTAGCGATGGGCTCTCGTCCTCTCCGGAAGAGTTAACACCAATGTCGAACATAGGCTTTTTAGCAGCAGCGGCGGGTTGAGGGACAGCTTTGCGAGGCTCTACGCTCTGAGGCGAAGATTCATTACTAGAGGAGTCACCAAGCTTGAACAAAGCCGGACGCTTCTTAGGCTGGACTGGCTTGGCAGCAGGAGATGACTGAGGCTCGGGGATTGGGTCTTGCGCTTTCGACTTGGACTCATGCGAGTAATGGAAAGACGAAGTCTGTGCCGGCGAGAAACCTCGGATGACCGTAGTCGCAGGGATTTCCGTAAGCTCGGCTTGTGAAGGTAATTGGCATGGCGCAATAACCGACTCGCTTGCGGATTCGGTGATGGGGGTGGTAGGCATCTGCTCTACATCTGGGGACGATTGGGTCTGGTCGGCATCCGATGACTCGATGGAAGGTGAGCTCATATCCGGCAGTGGCGCCAAGTTCGGCTCCTTCTCTTGAATAATAGAAACCACCATCTTCTCGAGGTGATCTGATGTAATATGTCGTTCTCGGCCTCTACTTCGGCTGCTAGCACAAGAGTCCTGTCGGACAATTCGAGGTCGTAGGATCTCAACGGGTTCAGAGATAGTGGAAAAATCGATCGCTTCTTCGTCGGCGACCGAATCGACGCTTCCAGATAGTTGGGGAACTTCTGGTATTCTTTGATGCTCGGGGATGTCTTTTGGTAATGCGGCGGCGCTGACTGTAGGTAGTGCTTTGGCTTCACAACAGAACGTCTCCCTATTCCATAACCTCCAGCTCAAGTTTTCTAATCTTCGTCCTTGCTCAACTGAATCGGCACACCTAGAGAAGACTATAAAGGTTTGGTTAGTAGGCAGTTCCTAAGATCTACCCGATCCTAGTACTAAAATAAATCAAGGCGTACCAGTCCACATGCTAAAGAGGTTCTGAGGGTTGTTTGTGTCGACCTTGTGAATCACGTTGGGATCCACAGTCAGGACCAAGCCTTCAGCTTTACAAGGCATGCCGTTAAAATGGCTGCTCGGCTGCTGGAGCAGACAATGGGAGAGTTGGGGATGTATGGTGGAGATGGTTTCGCGAAGTCGATCGCGAAAGTCGAATTGGGTAAGAAAATGAATTCGCAAAGTTCTCAATGGGAAGATTAAGAAGTAATCGGCACCAAAACGGAATTGGATCGTGGAGAAGGTTCTGGTGTATTCGTAGAGGCGCGGAGGCGAGAGGTGTTCGAATACAATGTGACCGTTGTATAAGTGCCTTCGTAGGTGGTGATGGTGAATGTATATTCGAATTCCCGTAGTATGCTCGTCAGGTGGGACAAGTGCTGCTCTGAACTGGCGGATTAATGCTTGTCGTGATCAATGCTAAGACCGACGACGTTATTAGCACTTCAGAGTAGTTAAACTCTTTCGTGGTTCATGTTCATGATGCAGGTTCCTGGGAAGGGAAGAATGAGAGCGGGTAGGTGTGTACATATGTATTTGATAGGAGGGAAGTGGAGTGGGTAGGCTAGCCAGGCTAGGTGGAGGGTTAGAAGGCGCGGTGTGCAAGGCAAGGTCACTCCTCTCACTGGGTCTGGTACGTACATATGTACATATGTACCTTGTGGATATCGCAATATGTATCTAAGTAGCTACGTACTCATGTAATTAAGTATCCTCGTACCTATGTAGCCCTGTACTTAAGTACCTTTTATTATTCACTCTGGGTCCTCCGGCGGGGATCTCTTGGGGAGTGATGAGGGTGGTGGCGGAACTGGGATCATGGATCAGGGGCGGTAACTAACCCTTGAATAACACGCGCAGAGGGCCCTGAAGGTACCTGTCTTGAGGTACTTACAAGTAAACCCACAATAGGTACGTACTGGCCTCTTGTTTCCTGCTCCGATGGATGGACCAGCGGCCAGACTCGCCCCGAAATGTCCCCTTTAGTGTCTTCAAATTCTTATACCCTTCATGGAATAGCTGAAAAGTTAGTGTATAATCTAGACCAAACTGGGCATCAGATTCCTATTGAGGCACTTAAGGCCATTCTCTGGTCTGCCCGGAAACCCACCCGCGGTCAATTAGACTAAGTCTCCCGAATCAAATTGCTCGCTCTCTTTTTTTTTTGTCATGTACTAACTAATATTCTTCTTACTGGTGCCGGCAACACCTGGGCACCACTGACCAGCAGACCCTTTTGCCTGGGACCTGCAAGCGGTTTCCCTTTTATTGTCTAACTAGGCACATGTTACCCTTCTAATTCGGCTTGTTGTTTTCCAAAGAAGGTCATGAAGTTGTTGTTAGCCGGTGAATGTGCCCAGCTTGCCTAATATAACAACTACACATGCCTACGTGTAGATAAAACTTCATGTTCCATTTGCTATTTGGGTCGTTTATCCTATTCGTTTTCAGAAGCCATAGCCGGATCGTCTAATTCTACGGGTACATGTGATACCTAGGTAGCTATTAGATAGCCGTAGTATAGCTAGAGTAGAGAGTATCGGGTATCATGAATTTCAGCCTCCGGTTTCCTAGAGGTCCTATTGCTAAATTCGAAGGTTACTAGTAAGGAAGCGTTGGATTGATACGGCGTTTTTATTTCCTGATAACGACGCTGGAAAATATCATGGGATTCTTGCCGACGGAATTACGGTTACACATAATGACGGGGTAGTGTTCAACAAAGGAATCCAATACTTCTAACCACATCTGATTACCTATGATAAGTTCCATGAATCAAATCAATTACATGCTCCCTTACTCTCTCTACACAAAAAAAAAAAAAAAAAGCCTCTAGCAAACCGCACACACACATGTATGTATTAGTATTGCAAATATTGAACGAATGTGTGAACAAACAAGCCTTAAGTAGCCACACTCTTTCGTATGCTTGTCAGTGAGAATGTATTGATTGTTTAATTATGTCAATTAAGAATAAATAATTCTTTTCTCCAAGGCAGAAAATACACTATGAGGGAAAATCACGACTACCCAATTCGGGTTGGTTCAATGTTTCCATTCATCCCATTTACAATGGTTGGCTGCCTTATATTTAATAGGGCAGTTTTTCTAGCATCGTGATCCTGAGCTGCGTTAATTTAAAGCCAGACGTTGGAAGGGTTGGTGGTCACAGGAGTGATGACAATGCCACGATGCCCGCAAAACTACCAAATTACAAAATTACAAAAATTACAAGCAAATCGGCAGAGATTACAGTGCACTCGATGGTCAATTCGTTCGGCCAACGTTTGCTACTGTCGAATCGATTAAGGTACGCCAATGCCCCGGACCTTAGGTACGTTTGTTGCTTGGGACGCTTGGTTTTCCGGTTGCTGACAATAGGGAGCACGTGCTGGGTGAAAGGCTGTTGCTTGGACTGGGCTTTGGATCGACGGTCCCGGATTGCCTAGATCCGGCTAGATTTTAAGAAAAAGTTGCCTCGCAAACAGCCCTCGTGATGCCGTCCCATTTAAGTAACTTGAAACTTCATTCGGTTCCTTTTCAGGTCACTCTGGGTGGTTACTCTAGTCACTTCAGTCAACGGACCGCCCCCGCATTGCCTCTATCTCATACCCATCATTCTTAAAGCTGGGACTTCGGACTATCCATTTAGCTGCCGTGGGGAGAAGTCATTTGAACGATTTAGCGACAATGACAACACAACCCCAACCTAGCACGTTACCGAAAAACGAATTGCCAGCGCATAACTCAGATGTCAGACACTGCCTAGTTTAATCCTCTTCTTTTGCATCATTCGAGATATCTATTTCAAGTAGAAATAAAGATTATAGATGCGGTAAATACCTACCTAGGTAAAGTAACTTGGTCAGGCTGACATATCTCGTCTTGTGCCATCTTCAACAGACTTATGTGTTGGCAATCTCATAGTCACATAAAAAATGTGCATACCTTATGTGTAGGTAAGTAAAGGTACATCGGAAACGGTAGATGCTGAAGAGAGGGATGAGAGAGTAAGAGTGGACTCGGGGATTGTGAAGAAATTGCCTCGTACTCGTTGGACCGGACTTGGACTTTAGAATGCTTAGAATGTGGAATGTAGAATGTACCAGGGGCGGGGGGAGAATGGAATTGTGGCGGCTAGATTGTGGTTTAGACGTTCCCTCCGCATAAAAACGTCGTATCAGCTGAGCATTCTCAGCCACACTCGCGACATATTTTCATCTTTTCAATTCGCTCAATTGGAAATTTAAAAATTCACCCCACACAAATCAAGTAAATCAAGTAGGTAACCTGCCTACCCAGGTAGCCACCTACCTGGCTAGACAATGGCCGACATGGCTAGATCACGAAATCTACTCACAAAGTGTAACTGTGAATTACAACTTACGAAACACAACAGCCTTGTATTCGATATACAATACAACACGAAGTAGCACTCAGAGTACACTGACAAAGACAAGAAACCCTGATACGACGGACGACTTAAATCTATTAACCTAATATTGATCTTTTTATAAATACTATGAGTATTAATATGAGTATTAATGTTGCGCAATAAATAGAAATACGCACACGATGCCGAACACGTTTGTCATACACGATCTTCAATATGCCTGTCCATCATCCTCTTACAGGCTGCCTAGGAAATTACTCTCGAGATGATCGTGCTCGAAGCACAATGTACATGTGACAAGATTCCTTTCAAGAACTTGGACGTACTTAAACACCAGTCAACATACAAATCAACCCCAGGGGATTGATCACCGGAGATAAAGTCATATCCTATTACATCGTTCTAACTGATTCTCTAACCGACGTAACTTTACATTGTGATGAATATCATGAATATCATGAATATCCATGAGATAAAATCCTAAATAAACAAAAGCCCAATTGTTGGCAAGGGTAGGACTTATTTTTTTGGTATTATTTGGTATTATTATTATTTTCGTAGGTAGTCACATTGTTCGCTCTTCTCCTGAAGCATCAATATCACGCAGACCTGTGACCGCTTCGTTGCATTCCCAGCGCATTGCTTCGCCAGCATAGCGCCAACAAATGTATTACCTCCGCCAATCGGCCAACAAAACCCCACGCCGAGATGACAGATTCGCTCCCCATCACACCTTGTACCACTTGTACCGTCGAGCACAACGCCAAGACCAGATTCCTATCACACTTTGCGCGCCATCGACGAGCGCCAAAACCGATGTGCTCGTTCAATTACCGCTGCTACCGAAACCCCCATCCGCGCGTCTCAAACGCGACCATCATTTCTTTAGTCAACGAGACACATTTCTAAGAATGTGATGTCCTCTTACTGTCCTCTTACACATCGTGTCATTACGTGGATGGTTATACACTTGTTAGGACTATAGAAAGGCCTAGGCTACGTCCAAATCATCATCTGACCTCGTCCTGTTTTAAGTTGTCAAGTCGCTGTTCATGAAGAATAAGAGTCACAACTCCCAAGATGTCGGGATTTGTTTAAGGCTATCCAATCGTGGTAGCCTCATCTTGCATACCAAGCTCGTGATCCCCAACCACTACAACTCACGAACCATACCATACGTTCCAGATACCAACTTTGGCCTAACCTTCCACGTTAGGCACAACAGATGAAGCATCAGTTAACAGTTGCCCGACTATGATAAATTAGTACTGTGGTATTTACATCTCGGTAGAACCTCCGAATCATCTGCGTTCGCGGCAGATCCCCTTTGAAGGCAAGTCTAGGAGATTCTTTTGGCGATCATGACAGGTTCTAGAAGGAATGGTACCCAAGAAGAGACTGCCACCTACTTTAGATAGTAAAGCTTCCATTGCGATATGTAAGCATGTCAAGCTTCTTCGAGATATCTATCCGCGACGCGGGATGCATCGGTCGCACTACATTGAATTGGGCAGGCGACAAGGCTTATTCGTAAAATAATAAAAAGAAAACGACAACTCGAAGACCCAGGTACCTATCATGCACAATAATTACTCCCACGTTTCTTCTAAGTCAAAAAGCTTTGGGATTTCCCACGATCCTTTCGGCCCCACAGAGGCTACGTAACTCCACCAATATCAGCTTCTCATCAAGGGGAGAAGTCCGGTCCATCGAAAATAAAGAATACGATCGTGAAACCACATACGAACATGAACGCGTGCGAAACTTCGTCACTCTCACCCCCGGAAACTCGGAAAATCGAGAAGAACCACCCCTGAATCCAACCTCGCTGTTTCGACAAGTCGCATTTTACATAGCAAGCGAAGTGACCATTCATGATTTGGGCATCAAGGTACGAAAATTGGGCTTGTTTTTTTATATTACAGAGTAACAATGTCACAATGGGAAATCCAGGGACGAGCCATCCCATCGGGAGCTTTCGCATGCCTTGGTAAGGTACCACTTTATCAGATTTCTGAACGGAGAAATTCCACGCGGTGTTTACCTACAGGCATTAAAAGTACCTACGCAGACAGGTAGGTAGAGTGTAAAATAGTATCTCTCCACGATGGAATGCCCTGCCAAGTAGGTAGTTCATCACCTTGTTAGTTTTTGACATGATTAGCGAAGCCAAGGTGGGATGCGAAACGCAACGAACTGCATGAAAAGAACAGACCTGCATCTACACCGACCTTTTTCTTTGCGTGATGCCGCCGCCGGCATACATGACGAAAAGGACCAAGCTCCCTTCAGAACACGCGCCTTTTTTAGTTTTCCTTGAATTTGGCTACTAATGGAAACTGACGAAGGATTCAACAACCCCCCACGCAGCATCTTAAAAAATTGCTTATTGATCTGATCTTTTCTTTTTTCTAAGTTCCCAACCACAACCATCAAGGTGTAGTGTACTAAGCAAGCCATTTTTTACGTACTTCCCTTTAAAGCATGTATTTTCTAACGTCCCTAGTAGTTTTGATGACCCTGTCGCAAGAAGCGATTCATTCCCCACGAATGCCCTTCCACTCTAGGCCACGATTCCGATTACCTAGCTGAGCAATGTGACCCGAAGAACAAATATCGATATGCGCGACCCTCGAATTTTATTAAGCCTCACAAATAGACAAGCATTAATTATGTAGTAGGGCCGAGGCTGTTTAAGTGCTGAATAAAAAAGTCAATTATTGCCTATCGATTATCAAATCGTAACAATCGATAATCCAACGTTAGCAGAGCCCAAGGAGCACAGCAGCAAATCCAGAAACTCAAAAGGCTTCTGATGGCCCCCACTTTCTAACAACCCCCGCCGCTCACCCCCTTCCCCCCTTCCATTCACTAGCCCCTTGACCTTGCTGTCAATCCTACCCGGACACACTTCCCCGGAGCCAGGGTCGAATAGTGTAAATTATGAAAAGGGGTGGGGGAGAATTGGGGATTTTGGAACTCTATCTGACATTAGGTAAGATGAGTATTGTTACTATATTTCCCAATCCGGTAATCTACATGTAAGTTAGTAACCAGATTATTGTATTTCTAAGAACGAATTGCATATCTGGTCTGATGTTATTTCGCAAACAATATCCTTCTAAAGTCTCTTTGCATGGCCAACAAATCGAAAGGAAGAAATTGCGCTTATACGAAGGATTCGTCAATGGCAACAATTGAATCGGTAAACAGCTGTTAGAACAGGCATATTATCGATCATATTTCCAATCTAGGTCTTTGCTCGTTCATCGTACATGCGATGACTTCACTCTCCGGAGAAAGAAGAACGAGAATCGTCTAGAGAACATTCCCCCTTGCTTGATATCCACCGTCGGAAGTTTATGCCAAGAACCGGCAATTTCAGAACTCGATTCCTGGGAATTACAAAGTCTCAAAACGTGTTGGATGGGGCCTTGCAAACGGGGCATATGGGGCTACCGTTACCATGTCGCTGGTGTCGACTAAAGTCAGGTGAGTTGAGACATAGAATGGGGCAACCAATTAAATCTATGAATGGAATAGTTACATAAGGATAGTGATACATACTATGGGTTAATGGGAAATAAACAATCATTTCGGCATCGCCATACCATCAAGGCGTACATTATGTAGGTGCGGGCGCAAGGAACTGATACAATTAAGCCTGAGCCCTTCATCCGACACACCCCGTCGTCGTCGCCTCTTCCGCGGGATTTGGAGCTATTGTAGGGTATTTAAAGTAATTACCTACTACTGTTCTTGTTTCCGGGGAACTCTCCCGTCGCCCTAAAAAAAAAAAATACTCCATAGTCTCGAGCAAATGCCTACTCCTTTACCAGCCTTGCACAAGCCTTGCTTCATAGTACATCAAAATAAGTAATTCATATGGCTCGGGAGCTCCCCGAGCTTTAGCATTACATAGCCATACATACCCGTCAATGCTGTCGCTTTCGTAAACAGCGCCCCCTCCTCTTTCTGCCTCCCTCCCTCTGCTCCACGAACGCGTGCAGGAGATATCGTTGGTTCTACGGTTGGGGAATGCCAAGCAACTAAAATGCTCGAAAGCAATGTGTTAGGCATAAAGATGAGCAGTTTAATGAAAACTCAACAGGCCATCAGAAAACACGGCTTCAATGACGGGTATGCTATAATGTCTAACCCAGCCTCTTGGTATCCAATGCTCCCCCACGGAGTAGCCTCCGTAGGCCATTTCTCTGATCTAAAGTACGTCATTGACTCTCAATTATCATTAAAAACACCGGCCGCCAGCAGGACGGGTTCACCAACGGCGGACGTTGTACACTTTTGCGACGCGCAAACCCTCCCAGGGTCGGATCCGAAGGTGCACGTTACGGGAAATTCATCGACGCTGGCAAAAGCCGGACAATATCCTAGTCCCGTCTAATCAGAACCGACTACCATGTCATCGGAGTTTAACTCGCTTTAATGTTTAGCAAACTCATGATTTGACGGTTGACAGGTAGGTACGATTATTAAACTATTCCCTTACTTCTATACGATTCGAGACAACCTGAACCATATCGCCGACCTCCCAGATGTACATTACGTTACCTAGATAGGTAGCTTGCGTATCAAGGTGAGGTTGGTATGTAAAGTGTGTAGGACTTTTTGGTGATCTACATTGCCTCAAACTTTTTCGAATGAATTGACAGAGCAGCATACAGTATATACAACCGCACCTACAGGCGTCGTAATTTTGTCCGGAATTTGCAAGCGAACGCCTCCTGAGATAAGCGAAAAACTAGCTACAGAGGGATGCGCATATTCACTGGTCCGGATACCAGCCGTTGCAGCTACGGGTAGTTCCCTTCCAGTCGTTTTTTCTTCTGATGAGATGGTGAGATAGTTATCTGACAGGTCAATAATGCCTAACATCAAGTACCTATGTAAGCGGTAAGAATGCATTTTTTACTAGGTTAAAAAATAATTAAATAAATTCGAAAAATCATATTTTTAGTAGATTTAATTTATCTCTCGAGTGCGAGTCTCTTTTCCCGGGAATTGAAGTTGCTTTTTGTACGTATTCTCATCGATTTGAAGCACGATTGGCGTGTGCCAGACGGTATTAATGCATGACCAGGGTTCATTCATATACCGTCCCCACGATCTTGTCTCGATTTCATCAGCCGCAGCCATTTTGCCTCCCGTGTGCGGGTGAGAGGCTCTCGTGATGCGCTCATAGTCACTTACATAAAGCTAGCTTTTTTAGCAAAAATGATTATTCAGAATCGTACAGATTACAATGTACAATCTCGTCATCCTCTTACTTGACCCCCAACGCTTCTCCAGGCTACGACGCATGGGTACCTAGGAAGTTAGGAATTCCCCCGCCCCGTCCGCTGCGTGAGCCCGACGGGCGGGACACGAGAAGTGATAAATGAGGTTGTAATAGATGCGAGACTCAGTCCTCAGATCTGACAGGTTTGTCCCAAGTCGGAATACACATCGTGTTGTCAGTGGCGCAACGAATGATAACGAGAGTAGAGTGCTGTCGTAAGTGTTTGAGTCCTACGGTCCCCGCATTGCACGTACCGCTGCATAGCATGCCATAATACCACAATACCACAAATTTCAGGGGCATCTCAGCTGTGATGGCTACTGAAAATGCTCATCCTGCCCATCGTTCAAACAGCAAATCACAACTCCTTAAAATTAAGACCCCATTGCGCAAAAAACAAACGGCAGAAACTCGGCCCTTTTCGGTGAATACTGGACCTAGGTGAAGTTCACTAATACTAACAACCAATGATCAATACTAACAAAAGCAAAGGCCATATAATAGAGACGGATCCATACTTCCTAAGGCTCGAGGGAATGTATTACCAACACTAAGGATACTCTAGTCAAGTACATAGGTAACACTATATGAAACAAAACAGCTTCATAATAATACATACAAACTTGGATCCATTAGTTCTTCTGCCCTACCGATAGTGATGTGCACACACTTAACCCAGAAACTCGCTCACATTGAAACGTCGTGACAGAAGGGAATCGGATCTAGGCCTCATTAGTCGCAAACTCGGTCATAGAGGGACCGAAAAAGAAACGGTCTGCGCGCGTGATCCCCTCCTCTCTCACTCTTCCTTACCACCATCTTCGGGGCTACTCGGGATCCAGAGCCGCAGGAAATGTGGGATGGACCCTGAAAATACGACCCTGCGATCCAGGATAGTAGTCCATCAATGGAGCCTTCGGAAATTCTAGACCCATGTGCACCGACGCTGTTATGTTTTTCCCTTCTGTAATTCTAGATTTGTTTTTTTACCCACTATTCACCGCTCGAGTCTGGGATTTTTAGTAGGCAATTTTCCTGTTATAACCCCGCCGGCACGGATTATACCTACTAGCACACCTCGTAATGAACAAGAATACCTATCACCCGCCTTGTTTTCGTATCGATTGGCCCGGCGGTCACGATTCGTCGATGGAGACGAAGATTCTGGCCTTGCGGCTCAGCTTTCATGCTTTTGTGCGACCCGTTCGCATTACGAATGTATGTACGCAATGACCTAGGCCTCCCATTCGATTGGCATTAAAGCATGAAAATCACATAATACGATTAGAATTGCGCCGAACATTATGGACACGAAACTACAGGTCCACATGTCCAAGTCCACCACCGACGCTTACAAGGTACATGTAGCGAATGCAGTGCAGCGCCGACAGGAGAAATAAAACAAAAATAAGAAAAAAAGACCCAACAGCTAAATTTGTCACGTGGCTTCGCCGTCATGCAGACCATAGACCATTTGGACAGTTCTGCCGAAGAGTCGTGATCCGTCCAGGTTGTCACGGACGGACCTAGGACAAAGTCGTAGTTCCGGGACATGGCTAGTAAAAGAAAATGATACCCTGGTTATTCCTAGGTCAAGTGAAGCCGAAATCCACGGCCGCGCCGTCGGCTTAGCGGTTAATTGCTAGAATGGCTTTTCTTCCCCGCATATTGAATCCAAGCCAAGCAATGCCCATTGAGACTCTTCCCGGCCATGTTTCTAACATGTACTTTGTAAGGCCTCCCTAGGTGATTCAATGTTCCTGGCGTCCATGGTCCCTGCATATGACCGGCACACTTTTCAATGTACTTTGACCCTACGCACATACGGAATTTTATCGTGACAAGTCATCCGATGCGGGCTGAATGACCGTTCGTGGTTAAGACGGTATCTGCTCGGATCATACAGCACGAATCGTGTCAATTAATTCTAAACCTAGACTCTTTTTCACTATTCTCATCATTCCTCGAGAAGAGCCGAGAGAATGCGGAGCTGCGCTTAATACCCCAGGAAATCCCCAGACCCAAACAGCCCAGGCCCAGCAGATCTCGGTATCATGTGAGGTTCCTCTCGGCTGGCATCTCTCTCTGTTCTGTCTTCGGTAGGGCCATAACATTCCATTCATAAGCGACCTAGGCAGTAAATCTTGTCGATCTAACGAAAGGGGACTACGTTACAGCTCTTCTTTAGGAAAGATATCTCGCGAGAAACGTACTGTACCTTACCTTACCTAGCATCACGTTCCTGAATCCACCATGGAAAAATAGTGTGGAAAGTCGGTCCGTATACTGGTCGGTCTAATAACGAGATTTTCTGGCGGCGTGATGCCTCCATTGAATGTCGGCTTTGTTTGAAGTCCTATTACATCGAGTGTGTGCTTAGTTCATAGTAGATAATATAGAAACGGCCAAGGTATTAATGTTGCATTCGTAAGTCTGATGCTCACATGACATTTTAATATCTACATCTACTTAAGGTACTTACCGATTTTATCATCAGACGGAGTATTCCCCGGCCGTCGGGCGAGCGGCGTATTTAGAGGGAGGTCATTCCGGGGACGCCACCAGAATTTTCCCCTAGGGAAAATCGGATTGGTGGCTTATTTCTCCGCAATTGAATCCCTCTGTTAAAGGGTTTTTGTATCATCATGAACATATTCGGACGTGTACATATCTCTATTCTTCTGAAGTAGGGATAAGATTTGTCTATCAAATCCCTTTCAGGAAGTAGAGATGAGAAGATCTAAGAAATAAAATAAAATAAATGCGAAAATTAAAAATAAACAATAAAATAATAATATTCATTCCTATCCGTATTCATAATCCCATTTTCCATTCCCTTCCCCTCGGAATTCCTCTATTGGGCGTAGCGAATCTTTACTAATCATCTCAGTAGGATTCTCAGCTTCTCTGTTTAGTCAAATGGTTATATCTATTCGACCATTTAGAACCAATCATCGTCGGCTTACATATGCAACGAGTACACGTGAATTGCATGGGACATACTGCAAATGTTCGTAAGGAGTGGCCGTCGCATGCGGCACGGCAACGTTTCCTGCCAGCCCGCTGCAAGTCAGCAGTATTTACGGCCTATGGCATCGCCTCTCCCAGCCCTGTTTCGGCAATAGGTCCCCCTAGAAAGGACTTTATGGCACTTATAATCTGCACGTTATTATACCTATTACATGCCTCCAATTCCCAAAATATCTCCCCAGCCAGTGCCGCCAGCCTATCGCCGGCGCTTATCAGTAGGCGTGCACCCATTCATACCTTACCTTACATTTCGTTTCCGTCGCAATTGGCACGATATATACGAAAGAGGAAGACTTGGCTGGCATGTTTGAGATAATACGCCCAACACACCGTAAAATGGACTCTTCCTCCTCCTTCTTCTTAAGAGGGAACCAACTAGCATATCCACTCGCCTGATTAGGAACTAGTTGTGATAGGAAATTTCCATTCTTGGAGGTACCCCTTCACCTCTCGAGATCATCCCACCCTCCCGGATCTATTCTCGCAACTCCTCTCGCCCCAGCTTCAGATTCCTCTTTTGGTCCTTAATGGTGTGCCACACGAGACACGCCAGCACGATACGGCAGGGCGGGCTTGGGGAACCATTACCACTGCTGAGGATGAGGATCACGATTTGATTCAGGTACGGTGGCAGGGAGTGTGATCAACATTTTCCTTCCTTAGGGTACTATAGATAATAGGTACCTAGGTTGCGACCCTTATGAGATAGATAGGCTAGATAGATACTTCTTACGTCTTAGGTCAGGTATGTATTGTATGGCAAGCTACGTTAAACATCACGGAGAATTATTTCGAAACGTTGCATAGGTTAGATACATCAAGGTAATCTCATTGTTTTCTTAATCTTGCTTCATCCTTTGTTAAACCAAACCAATTCCTTCCTAATTCCTCCTCCTTCACCCAACGTCCTAGGTAGCACGGGACAGATGACACGGAGGGGATTGGATCGGATTGAATGCGTTTTCATCATTGTATCTTTTTTGCCTTCCCAATCCAATGTTGCGCGCGGGGGGTCTCATAGGTTGATGATGGGTCATGCGCAACAACAACTGGGGGCCTTCATTGGCGCCAAACATTGTTCCCTTTCGCTGACCTCGTTGCCGCGGGTTATCAACAATTCGAGGTTAATGATCCCAAGTATTAGCGTGTTAGTCTTGTTTCAATTATTTTCATATGGTAATAATTGTTTCTTATTGTTCCTGCGGGGGACCCGAAAAGCCGCGAGCTAACTAAAATCTAACAATAATTCTTACATACTTTCTCTAAATCTCACGATGATTCGTGTACTGGCTTCATTTCTCCTTCCTCTTATTTCTTATTTTCTTATGTTCTTATTTATTTTTCGCTTCTCACCCTCCTTCGCGGCGCGGGCCATATCCTGTCGGTCTCGCATTAGGCGTCTTACGTTAAACGGACAGCAAAATGCCGCCCTTGTGACTCGTTTCTTCCCGCCCGGAATGTCAGCGGCCAGACCCGCGAATGCATAGTGCCAGTTGGCAAATTGTGAGATGTGATACGATGCGCTGCGCTGCGATGGCAATGGCAATATTCGATGGCGATGAGATACATCAATATTGTTGAGTTAGGTACATATCTAAGTATATACTGTACCAATATCCAATATATATCTACTTAGAGAAGAGGAAGGGAATAAAAGGTCATGATCGAATGTGACAATGTACCCGTACCGATCGTTGAAACCCCCCACGCAGAGGAACTCCGGTCACTAAGCCTCCTGTAAGTCGCCATGCAGTCGCTGAATGGCGCGTGTGTATTGTCCTACAGCAACCTACAGCTACACCCCTGGTCCTTTTGCATTTGCGTCTCTTTTCGCCTCTTCGCTGTTTTTCTAGTTTAGGCTTTTCGCACCCTCTATAGGAATGTAGATTGCGACGCTGGAACGAGGCTGGTCCAGGTTAGGCATCCTTCTTGTAAGGCGATGTCGCGATCCTCGATGTATGTAGTAAGGAAAGCCGCCGATAAGTCAGCTACCCATTATTTTCTCCATCTTATTACAGTGACTTACAGTACCGTTACGGCTTGCAACAATGTATCTTGAGATGATGCGATAACCGATATTCAAATTCCTTTTTGGTACATCGAAACACTATTCAGGTGATGCCATACTCAAGTCAAAATCCTACAAGATCGGAAGCAACAGCTTGTTTTAAGACACCTGTAATGGGTAGGTATTGACAAAGTCATGCACCCCTAGATCTCGATCTTCGTTGGGGGTTCTTGTTTTGAAAGCGCATCGCCAAACCGAGTATGATTCGATTTAGGATCTCACGATAGAATAGATGGGATATTGTATGTATTTACATGGACATGGATTGGAGGAGTTGAAGGAATCTGGCGTCAGCCCTTTTCGATGACGAGGTTGCTGTCGTGTTGTACCTACTTGTACCTCCCATCCTCCCCAGCATCATCATCTGGGGAATCGCGGTGATGAATCAGATTGTTACCGAGACGAGTAATTCTCCAAACAACAAATGCAGCAAGCCAAGGTCACTTGCGCTGCGCCCCCAATCTCATTTTCGACTGCACGTAGTCACTCACCATCCCTCATTCATTCATTCATCCACCCATTCAATTCCAATTTCTGGGGGGACGGCATGGTCGTGCGCGAACTCTCTCGAGGTCGAGCCTTTCTTGGTACGAAAGTAGCTAATAAGAGCCCGGTCCGAATTAAGAAATGCGCATCGAGATTTTGACCCAGATCGCTGGGGAAGGGAGGGCTGGGAAGTGGAGGGTGAAGGGTGGAGTGTTCGTTTGCGATGGGCTCTTGATATCAACATTACTGACATGTTTTACCGTAGATGGTAGCTATCTGCTTGGATTATCCTGACTCTTAACATCTTTGTTAGAAGTCTGGGGTTCAGGGGAATTGCGTCAGCGGGTCAGCTGGTAATTAAGAATAATAGCTGTTAGCTGTCGATCTGGATTTATTTCCACAACATCGGTAATAATAATAATAAAGAAAAACAAGTCTTGTTGCTTGAATATGATGTCATGAGCCATATCCCTCGACGATGTATTGTTGGAGGAATAGCCGATTACTTTTCTAGCCTAAGTAAAAACGGGTGTTTCTCTTTGGCCGACAAAGACTTATTACTATGCCAAGGCTCTTATTACAGCGTGTATGATTCGTGGTTTGTTAGTTGTTATTAGTTATTAGCTATAAGTACTAGCTGCGCCGTTGGAAATTCGGGAGGATCATCCCTTAGTCTCTCATTAGACCAACTAAATAATTACATACAGCATACTAAAACTGACATAATCATACCCTGATGAAGTTATTTCTGTTCCGAAATGCTATATTGGATTGGGTCACAGGTTATTCCAGTTGGTTTCGGAGTTTCGTTAACTACCACGTCGATACCGAAATCAGTAAGCAGGATCACTATGAATAGGTCTATCTCATGTACGCATGTCCTATTGCGTGCATAATAGTAACTCCCGAGCATTGTTATTAAACCTGCCAGACATAGCTGAACTGTAACGAGAGACTTGGATCAAGATCCTTAGAATTGCATGTCATTCCTTGATGAAGGACAGCCATTTGTCGAGGGTCGCCACGTGGTTGCGGAAAGGAATCCTTCGAAAACAAGGGGAGAAAATCATTAATTGTATTTTCTGTTAAATGGATTATAATTTAATTTCTTTTATTATTTTTATGATTTATGATTATTGCTACCGGTGTATCTCGATGATGCCCTTTTCGGTCTTCCATAATGACCGTATTTGGAAGCCATGGAAGCCATGGAAATAATGGTTGTCTTCTCCAAGAGGTATATTCGATCAGTTAATTTGCGGCCTGAGACCTACATGAAGGTATTCCGTTGACTTGGGAGTTGTCCGTCCGTGGGGTGTGTGGTACCGAGCCTTCTGTGGAACGGACCAGAAGTTCATGTGCGGACTGCATAACCGCACCTTGCCTTCTCGGCAGCTGCAGTAAGGTCATCACCATCTGCGGTGATGCATACCTTTCTACCTATGAAGAAGACCGAAGATGTCTAAGCCGGTATGCGAAGACTTATTACACGCCCACAACTTACGCCGTAAGGTTGTCACTCTAATCTCCTGCGCGTCATCACGGCACATGTAAGTACATATGGCATATGGCAAATCGCAAGCATATGGGAAATCCATTGAGACCGGCCCCGTACGAAGGGGTTTTCTCCATAGTCCTCCACGTCCCGATCAGATCAGCCAGCCTCGGGGATCACTGCCGTCCCGTAGAATGCGACTCATCCAAGTGTGACCGTTGCAACAGATGAGATAGGAATTATTGCGCGAACCAAACTTCGCTTGCCCGTCTTTTTGATGGGTCCGTGTGTCGCAACGGAGGATTCTTTTTCTCGATATCGTATGAAAACCCCGGTGATTGGTTCATCCCCTTAGGAAACAGGTGACCTGAGTATTTCCAGCGATTATTACGTACGCGAGTTATCTGCAAACAACCGCAGATCCCATCAGATGAACACCGGTCCCTTTTCTCATGTGCTTACGAGTCCGTTCTTTTACTTACGGTCAATGTGCCGCGCAAATTTGCTATGTGAGTCTCCTCTGGGATTTAATAGCTCGATATGCATTCTCACCTAATACGATAGGCCTTCTCGCGACGTGTTCCCGTTTCGTAGTGTTCCATCCGCCCCCTTTCCCCAATCCGGTGTACTGAGTGGTATTAGGAATGACGAGGAACGCGAATAGGAACATCCAAGTAATTATATTCCCGCAGCAAAAAGCCTTGATGAAATGAAACAGTTCGGTCGAGATGCCGGTAGGGTTTACGTCGGGTACAATCCGCATTTGACTCTTCCTAATGGCAGAATTGGAGTGCGTCTTGTTGGCTCTTGGCTTTAAGATCCCATCGCCTCCCATCGCCTCCTATGAGTCTCAAAACTACAAGTGTAATGACTTTATTCTTCTTAAAAGCGGCCCGGTTAGACTTGCTATACGTGTTATTTCGTGGAGACATAACTGCGACAGCAGAATGGTCCAATCGATATACTGTTATGTCTGCGTTCCGCCTTGGGACTGAATCTGGTCCTCGGTTCCCCTCTTCCCCGCTCATCTAAGCGTCACAAACGTAGCACATACGCACAGTTATCATGGTTAGATCGTCTCTGTCGTACGAGTATTCTCGGTGACCAATGCCATGAGGGGGTGAAGCGAATAGGGGTGGTTACACGAGCCACGGTCTAATTTTATATTTGATATTGACATTCCATTCGTACGGGGACGGCGCTGGACGTCTCGTTCGTTCGATATTCAGGACCGCGCGATGCTGATGTCTGACTTTGAACCTATTGCAGCGCGAGGCAGATTGAATATCATACTCGCAAGTCTGACGGCAGTGAGTTCAGAATTATCTAGAAAGATTTGTCTCGAAAATCCGCGCTGCGGGTGTGGCGGCTAGGGTATTAATTAATTCTGTCATATTCAATCTCTCATAGGTCAGATTTGAACAGCCTTTTTGATTTGTATTCAAAGTACTCTACCTAGGTAGGTATCTGACCAGTCGTCTTACCAAGAACTTTCATGGTGCCGACCCCGTGGGAAAAGAAATTCAACATTCAGCTCAGCCTTCACCCCACTCCCAATGGGGAGAATGGCCTGCCTATTCGTGGGGTCGCTTGGATGCTGACGGCCTACAACCCCCTTAAGGCCGATCTCTCTTTGCTGACGAATCCGCCTCACGTTGATCCAGCCACGAAGTAGATTGGTGCGAATCTCAACCCAGCAAGCAACAATAGCGGGCGCCGCCAGCCTCTGTACCAACATACCAACTCAACATAGGGTTGAGGGTAATACGCAGGAACACCACTACCTTCGAGTACAACGCAGTTGGAGGAAAGCTTTTAATCTCAAGGAGGTTAATTTGATTCCCTCTACATCTATACACTACATACATAGCCCACTAACCCTGCTGACATCCATGCATCCCATGCGGCGCAAGAGTGCCTAGGCACTTTAGCTACTCGGGCCGTCCCTTATCATGTTATTTCAGATAGTCAGATCCAACCTTGGAGACTGCACGGGTGGCAACACCTTATTCCTAGCAGTTTCAAGAGTACCATAACGGGGTGGTCAGCCGCGCACCGCGAAGGGCGAAGGCTACCTTCTGTTGGCTCCTATTCCTACGACCTTATTATGGTCCGTTTATACAACAGAAGACAGACCCAACGGCCAACGGCGGCGAT